>NW_026606322.1:15227500-16427500 GCF_029834395.1 Sorex fumeus
AGTGTCCTTAAAGTACCTCTGTTCAGATCTTTTTTACTCCTTTTACTCCTCTGTTCAGATCTTCATGACTCCCATTCCTTCTCTCACTGTTGATAAGTTTTATAATCCAAGGCCAAGGGTTTGTCATTGCTTTATGTTTCATAGTTTTGTCTCTCTACAGATGAGTTCACCCAATATTTGTTTTTTCCCTCTTATCTATTTTGCTTAACATGATACCATCCAGTACTATCCATGTTGTAGCAAACTACATGATTACATCTTTTCTTATAGCTGCAAAAAATTTCATTGTGTTCATACACCACAGCTTCTTTATCCATTCATCTGTTTTTGGATATTTTGGTTTATTTCCTGACTATTGTACTGTGTGTTGCAGCAAATATAGATATGCATGTAACACTTAGCACTGTCTTCCCATTGTTCATTGATTTGCTCGAGAGGGGCCCAGTAATGTCTCCATTGTGAGACTCGTTGTTATTGTGTTTGGCATATCAAATATTTCACCGGTAGCTTGCCAGGCTTTGCCGTGAGGGTGAGATACTCTCGGTAGCTTGCCAGGCTCTCTGAGAGGGGCGGAAGAATCATGAAGGAATCGAACCTGGCTCGGCCGGCCGGCCCACCACGTGCAAGGCAAATGCCCTGCCACTATGCTATTGTTCCAGCCCAGATGTGCATAAAGTAAAGGCCCTCCCGTTGATCATCGATTTGCTCGGTCGGGCCCAGTAACGTCTCCATTGGAGACTTTGTTGTTACTATGTCTGGCATATCGAATACTCTCGGTAGCTTGCCGGGCTCTCCGAGAGGGGCGGAGGAATCGAACTCGGGTCGGCCATGTTGGCCGCGTGTAAGGCGAACGCCCTACCCGCTGTGCTATCGCTCCAGCCCAGATGTGCATATATATTTTTAATTAGAATTTTTGTTTTGGGGGTAGATAGCAAGAAGTAGAATTACTGGATCATGTGACACCTATTTTTAAAAAGTTAAGAATACAACAATAAATTCTTTAAATTTTTTTTAATTTAATCATAGTGAAATACACTGTTACAAAGTTGTTCATGTATGGAGTTCAATCATATAGTGTTCCAACACCCATCTCTTCACCAGTGTACATTTCCCACAACCAATGTCCCCAATTTTCCTCCTGCCAACCCCCCACCCCAATAAATTCTTCTTGCTTGCTACTATTTTTTGCCAGGGATTCAACCCAGGGCCTTACACATGAGGACAAGTATTCTACTGCTGAACTGCATCCCAGTCCCTCCATACTGTGTGTATATATGTAATATTTAGGGGTAGCTTCTACAAGTTCTGTATTATGGAGTTACTCCAGCAAACTCTTAGGGGATTATGTGGTATCAATGATAGCACTGAGATTGGAGACTTACTTACAAGGCAAGTACCTAACCCCAGAAACTCTCTCCAGCTTATAATCCAGACTATGCATAAATATATGTATATATATCACGGTCCTCCCGTTGTTCATCGATTTGCTCAAGCAGGCCCAGTAACGTCTCCATCATGAGACCTGTTGTTACTGTGTTTGGCATATCGAATACGTCACGGGTAGCTTGCCAGGCTCTGCCGCGTGAGCGAGATACTCTCGGTAGCTTGCTGGGCTCTCTGAGAGGGGCGGAGGAATCGAACTCGGGTCAGCCATGTTGGCCACTTGTAAGGCAAATGCCCTACCACTGTGCTATCGCTCCAGCCCATGCATATATATAAAAATATATATACATAAGATATATAATGTTCTTTATGGCAAATTCTGCGTTTGTTAGTCAGCTTCATCAAAATTATATACTCTCTATCAAGTAGATATAAACATGTAAAAATTGTAAAAGACAACTCTTTTGTTGATTTTTGAATTTTAGAGGGTGTTTAGAAACCTGGATCAACATAACTGGAAGTTGTGCCTTCAAATACTGATGGGAGTCCTGAGAGGAGAAATACAAAATAAAATATTTTTTTATTAGTGAATCACTGTGGGAAACAGTTAAAAAGCTGTAGTGATTGAGTTTCAATCATACAATGACCAATCACCCATGCCTCCACCAGTGTACATTTTCCACCACCAATGTCTCCAGTATCCCTCCCACCACCCCTACCCCACCCCACCCCCTGCCTCTATGGCAGACAATTTTCTTATTACTCTCTCTCTACTTTTGGTTGTCATGATTTGCAATACAAATACTGGGAAGCCATCATGTTTGGTTTTTTATCTACTTTCAGCATACATATCCCACACGAACAATCCTTCTAACCATTATTTACTTAGTGATCCCTTCTCTATCCTAGCTGTCTTCTCCCCCAGCTTATGAGGCAGGGTTCCAACCATGGAGCAATTGTCCTTGTCCTTACCCTTGTCCCTACTGTCCTTGGATGTTAGTTTCATATTATGTTAGAAAACAAAATCTTGTCAGTCCATTTTATTTGCCCTTCTTTCATAGATTTTGTTGCTACAGCAGCCATTGTCACAGTTCTCTCTCTATCTCTGTCTCTCTCTCTCCTTTAACCTGATAGAGAGGTATAAACATGCAGTTTGTGAGAGGGTATTTTTTATTTCAAAAATATTCAAGGAAAAGCAACTTTTAACTTGAAATTATCAGAACTAAATGATTTCTTTTTTTTTTCTCTTTCCTCCATTACTTTTCAACTTTTGGACAAAAAGTGAGGGCTACCAGGAGAAGAAGATGAGTAGGATTATATTCTCTTTCCTTTATTTTTCTCATAAATTCTTCATTAATCAGATAACTTAAATGGTATTATAGTGTCATATAAAATAACAATAGTTCTTCTACACTTTTATATGTAGTGCCATTTAATTTCCATGACAAGTTTATTGTGAAGATATTGTCATTTTACAGATAAGTAAACTGAGCCTCAGAAACTCTTCACAACTTTTTCCCAAGGAATGTTTAGAAATTACACGGTGAATCTTTGCAGTAGAAGAAAAGTGGGTGTCTGTGCATAGAAACACACCCTACAGAAATGAATGTGACCCTAAGTTAGCTCACAGATAATTATGACTTGGCCAACTAAGTATAAGAGGAAAGATAAAAGTGTACCTCAAGGCCTTTTATAGCTAGAGAATATTTTCCTTCCTGATGAATAAAGTATTCTCTGACTTCCTAAATTCGATTCATTTATGCTGTCTTATGTTGACATACCTTAGACCTTATCTTCCTTTGTCACAGTTATGCCTACATATTTGATGTTTCATGTTTAATGCTTTGAGCTGACTACAAACTTCTTGAAGTTCAGTGCTATATAATACTCCTATTGGTATGACTTCTGTGTCTAGCAAGTGCATAGCATATAATAAAACAGCTGAATTTAATTACATCAATGTTTCAAATTTACTTATACTATACTTATTTAAGTCAACATCTCCCTGCACTGGCTTATAAAGTACACAGCCTTGTCCTGTTGGCCTTAAAAATAACACATGTAAGGTAGTAGATTGTTTTATTTTTGAATAAAGCAAACCAGGGGTGCTCAGGGCTTACTTATGGCTCTGTGCTCAGGGATTATTCCTGGAAGGCTCAGGGAACCATATAAGGTGCTGGGTCAGTTGTGTGCAGGCAAATAACCTATCCACTATAGTATTGCTCCAACCCCAGGAGCCCAGCAGTTGTTTTTATGTTGATACTGGATTTTTTTCTTTATTTATTTAAAAATTTATCCTTTATTAAAAACTATGATTTGTAAATTATTTCTATTTGAGTTTAGGCATATAATATTTCCACACCAATTCCACCACCAGTGTCAACTTCCTTCCAAGATGCTGGAATTTTAAATAGTGTTCACCCGACATTATCTCTTCTTTAGATCTATAAAGAAAACAAAAACGAATCCATTAAAAAGGCAATATTCATTTAAAGGCTCTTTGAAATGAAATTGGGTTATCTGTCTTTGAAAAAATTGAAAGCACAAGTGACAAGGACAAATAAATTGTATCAATGGAGTCTGTTTACAACATTGATAATTTAGACTTAGAAATGCTTAATTTAATATGCTGTAGAAGACTTTGGTTAACTCCCATAGTCATTTTATATCAACAAAATATATAAATATTTTAAATAGTATAAAATTAGATCTAGTATCATAAATTTTTTTTAAATAATTTATTTCTTTATTGAATCACTGTGGGAAAAGTTACAGAGCTTTCTGGCTTAGGTCTCAGTCATGTAAGTATCAAACACATTTCCCTTTACCAATACTTATTTTTAACCGTGAACCCCAATAGAACCCCAACTCCCACCCCTCCCAATTCCTGTGAGGCAGATGAGTTCTAGTTAATACTCTATCTACTTTGACTAGATACATTGTTTCGATAGAAGATGCACAATTATTGTTTAGAGTTTACGACCCCCCCCCCCATCAGATTGATGAAACAGCGTTGTGAAATGATTTGCTTTCTACAACTTGGTTTAAGAATAAAATGATGTCGCGTGGCTGCGATTGCGGCCGCACAGTTTGGGATTTCTGCTGTTTTACTTATTAACCCTGGAAGAATTTCTATTAAAAGTTAAATAGTTAAGAGATTGGTTTCTGTGCTCTGGAGTCGTGGCCTGCCGCTCCCCGCCCCCGGCTCAAACCTGCTGTTCACAAGGCTCCCGGGCGGCCGCCATCTTTCTTTCCAGAGAGGAGCGGGCGAGTGGGTCAACACCCTTTCCCCTCCGGGCAGGCATGCTGGCGCGGTTTAACACATAGTCCATTTGCTTTTCTGCTCCAAGCAGGTGGCTCTCTGTGCTAAGTCCTTGTGCCGGAGAGCCGCTCATGGGGGGCAGCTGGTGACCTCGGTCGGGTCATAAAAATTTTTAAGAGAAAAAAGAAAAGTTTACTATGGAGCAAGTTGAACATATTCCTGCTCTGATTCATACCACCAGTGTAATCAAATCCAATAAACTGCAAAGCTTTGTAAAATGAAATACTCATTTAGAAATATCTGATAACAAGTGATGGAGGGCATGGTCTTTCCTGGAATGGCATAATGATATTCATCAGCAATGGTAAAAGGCAGAGGGTTAGCCGATACGTTGGAGGAGAAGGTACTAACCTTTATGAACAATATACTGAACTTTAAACCTCATACAACTTATTGAAAATAAACTAAAGCTCCTATGTTTTTAAAGTTATTTAATAGTCTAGTTAAGAATTTTATCAGAACATCTGGTAAAATTGTTTATTTTAAACTGACTTGACTATAGATAGGTTTGTTTTAGCTTATATTCTAATAGCATAAGTGATCATTATTCTCAGGTTAGATCTTTTAGGGGTGCTATTTGCCTCTGAAAGAATGCTCATTATATTCAGGGTTATTTCACTAACTTTTTAATTACTATTATTATTTTTATATTATTATTTTTAATCACTGTGATATGCAATTACAAAGTTTTCCTGTTTGAGATTCAGTGATACAATTATCGCTCACCCAACCCTCCACCAGTGCACATCTTCCACCACCAAGAACCCCATGATCTCCCTCTCATCCCACTTTCCCCCCTGCCTTTATGGCAGAAAATCTCCCCCATATTCTCTTTTGTCCTGGAACTCCAAAATTCAAGATAATTTAGGGTTTGGAGAAATCTCTACAGTGAGCTGCTCAGTTCAGAGATTCTTTTGTGTGTCTCTGGATCATGGCAAGGCTGCCAAGGAGCTTAAGTAACAGCCAGAGGCAGTTTTTGGGCCTCACCTCCAGGGTCCCATGTGGACTAGGGGGACGAGAAGGACTGGCTCATCCCCTCTCTCTTGAGGCCTGGAGTTTGCTGTCACTGAACCTGCGTACCTGCACTTCTCATTTGATTCTGGAAGTTGGCAGTTATTGGAGTTCTTTAAGGGGCAGGTGGAAGGATGACACCTATCACCATCTGAGGCATCCTAGAGAAGTCTACCTGGCTTAAGTCTGGAGGCATCTGTGCAGCATCTGTGAGAGATTCTTTTGTGTGTCTCTGTATCATGGCCTTGTTTTCATCTTTTTCAGTGAAATAAACTATTGGCATATGTCCTGCAGGATGTTCCTGCTCACCCACAGTACACCATGATGCTGGCCCTAACTGCAGCTTTTGACCTTTTTTGAGATTTATGGGTCTCTGAAATAAGTCCAATAGATGAGCTTGTATAGCTGAGCCAGAGGTGGTTTGTGGGTGTGTCTCCCATATACCTAACTTTTGGCTGTTTAATTTCTTGGTAAACTTGGCCCCACATTGTTGGGGTCAGGCCAAAGGCATAGTGACACTTTTGGGGTATCAGAAAGTTTGAAGTCACCATCAGGCTGATGATGGACTCAGTTCACAGGTACAGGTTGACCCGCTGGCGGCATCATAGCCCCTTGACTGACTTTTAGAGAGAGAATGGTAAAGCAATTACTCCCAAAGAATGAGCAAAAGTTTCTTTAAATCTCATGCTATAATTAGAAAGTAGCTCTGTGATGAGACATAAGATGTCAGATTCTGATTCAGTTGTCAAATTACAGAAGTTGATTTTGAATCACTGTGTAGAATATTAGAAACTGGAACCTTTGCTTTTAGTTTTTCTCAATTTATGAATAAAATTAATCGTTGACAAGAGAAAACAGGAAGCAAACTCTTCTTAGTCATCCCTCTCCCTTGGAGCATTATATATTTATTACTATTATGACTCCTGAAACCTCAGTGTTGCTACTCTCAATACAAGAGGGAATCCTCCATGAATTACCTTGTAAGGAGCTGACTTATTATCAGCATTGTCTAAAATGTTGAAGAAAATCATCACACTGTCATATTCATCTTTAATATGATTGCTGCAAATTAAAAAAAAATGTTTGGCTTGAAACAGACCCAAAGGACTGGTCCTTAGTAAAAAGCTTGCCACAAGGGGGTGGGATGGTTAGGTCAGAGAAGGGACCACTATGACAATGATAGTGGGAAGTAATCACTCTGTACAAGAACTGGGTGCTGAAAGAAGGTAAAATGATATGTGTGATACCCTTTCAGATGTAGTAATGCAAACCACAGTTCTTAAAAAGAAAAAAAGATAAGTGTCTGCTATAGAAGTAGGCTGGGAGATGGGAATGAAGTGGATACTGGTGAAGGGATGGTTGCTTGAATACTCTGTGACTAAAATGTAATCACGAACAAATTTGTGACTGAATCTCACAGTGATTCAATCATTCTTTTTTTCAGTCTACAGTTTGAAGCCAAGAGGTAGTAGAGAGGTTAAAGCACTTGCCTTGCAGTGTTGACTCAGGTTTGATCCCCAGAACTATAGTATAAGTTCCTCAAGAACTGCCAAGAGTGATTCCTGAGCACAGAGTTAGAAGTTAGCCCTGAGCAGTGCTGTCTCTGACCTCCATACTATAGATTCAGTGCTTGAAAATGTAGTATAAGAACCATTGTTCGTCTTTATTGTTTTTGTTGGTGGTGATGGTATTGTTTTTGTTTTGGGGTCACAACCAACCCTGGTGCTCAGGGTTGCTCCTGAATCTCAGGAATCACTCCTGGCTGGACTCAGCAGACCATATGTGGTACCAGGAAAGTACCCCACTGATGTACTCTCTGGTCCCAGATATAAAGATTGTGGGTTTTTGGGGTTTTTTGGTAAGTTTTTCACTTGATATCGGTAGTTCAGAGTTTAAAAGATTGATGTGCTTTTACTTGATTTGAAGAAAATGAGGACAGTTCCATTAAATGAGGGCTTATTATCTGGATATCTATGCTAACGCATCTGACCTGTGGTTTCCTTTTATTCCATCCTTCTCATTTGTGTGTTAATTTGTACACCTACCATGGAGTAATATTTTTAATGAGGCTTTAATAAACTTATCTGTCAGGTTTTATTTAATTATTTAGTAATGACTGGGTACTTGGTATGTTTTAGGTACTTTCCAAAACTATTTTTTTCCACTTTTTTTTTCTTTTGGGGTCACACCTGGGGATGCACAGGGGTTACTCCTGGCTCTGTACTTAGGAATTATTCCTGGCGGTGCTCAGGGGACCATATGGGATGCTGAGAATTGAACTCCAGTTGGTCGCGTGCAAGGCAAATGCCCTACCTGCTGTGCTATTGCTCCAGCCCCCAAAACTATTTGTTTTTAATACATTTGATAAATATAGCTTGAAGCAGTAGAATTACAAAGACATATGAGAACATGAATTTTGTTTATTTGAGGAACATGGGGGTGAGGTGGGGAGGGAAGATAATTTCAAGGAAAGTTTACGTCAGGTGAGTTGGGCTCCAGGAGATTAAATCATGTTGTAAATGAAAAACAGTCTAGAAAACAAATAGATCAAGAATTTAAATGGCCAGCATATATTAGTCAGCCTTGATTTGTGAGTACTGCAAGCCTATTTTAAAAATTCTTTGGATTCACATCTACAAAAATTGCAATTTTTAAAAAAAATTTCACCATAAGCATATTAGAGTTTAAAGATGTGTGTTTAATATAGATGCATACAATCTAACAGTTTAAGTTAAAATGCCAATCTGTTTTATGTTATGGTGTTTCAATAAGACAACTTCTTGATTAAACTTTGAGGTAATGTGTGCCAAGGCATTTTCCTCATTATACTCTGAATAATTGATAGTTGACAATATTTGACATTTATTGAGCATCAGCAATATGCTTGCTAGTTTACAGTGCACCACATTATCAAGGGACCCTGCCCAATTGGCTCACTCTCAAAATTCAGTCTGTCATTTACTGAGTCTTTCATGTTCCACCAAGCTAAAGCAAAGAAAGCATTTCCAGAGATTCATTGTAAAAGCAAAGGGGCCAGATTTTCTCTGCAGGTGACTCTGTGGACATTAGTATTAGTCCCATGGGGAAGCAATCTGTTCCCACGGTTCTGCTTATCTAAGAAGATAAACTTGATAATCTACCATAGATATGAAGTAAAGACTATCCTATCACTTTATGATACCTTTTTTCCTGCTGTAACCTGTAATTGAACCTTCACCAGTGCTACTTCTGTTCAGGATCAAAGTTTAAGTGCATGTGTTTCTGTCTAATGCATATAAAAACAAAGTTGGATTCTTTCAGGGAAAAGATGAGCTTGAAAGGATTTAAAGTATTTACTGATATCCAATTTTGTTGAGGAAAAGATGGAAGAAAAACATAGGATTATCATAAAAATAAAATGGTATGGATGAGTAGAAGACTTGGATCTAGTTAAAGGCACTTTGAGTTCTGCATGGGATGTGAAAGGTTAAATGTAGCTGAAATTGCTTCTGGGTGGCTGTTTTAGTTTGCTAGGACTGCCATAGTAAATGCCACAGATCTGGTCACTTTAACAATATAAGTTTATATCCAATGATTTGGAGGCTAGAAATCCAAGACCAAGTTGTCAAAGATTTGGTTTCCTTTGGGGTTTTCCTTTTCAGATTTTTTGCTTGTTTGTTCAGTTCGTTTTCCAGCTTTTGCCTTGCTTGTTACTCATTTTGTTTTTTTTCTTCACACTTATGGATGGCTTGTGTTACTCTGTGCGCTCCAGTATTCTCTTCTGATAAATAAACCAGTAGTATTAAATTAGGGAGCATCCCATATCCTAAATTTTAAATGTAATTACAGGTTTTTCGTACTATCTGAAAATTTTCCTATTTAATATGATTTTATAGACCATCTCTGAGTGCCCAAGTATGTTCAAATTTGTTCTCATATAAATTAATGATGAAAGCATTTCATTCCAGTATTGGTTCCATTTTTAGGCAGCTATTAAATTAAGACCACATATTTCTCATTAATCCAGTGCTACATTATTTGGTTTATTTCAGGTTATAAAAAAGGCATTGAACACATTACAATGAGTTCTTTATTTCTTATAAATTATAACATATTTTTCAAGTAAGTCTGAGAATACTATCCTCTAGAAAATGCATTTAGTACATGTTCCAAGGTTCTTGAAATTATGATATTCTGTGCACAGAGAGATTTGACTTTTTTGAAGTAAAATGGTTATAAAATCTTAGCCTTTTCCTCACTCTTGTTCCTTTATGTTAAAGGAAGGTCACATTCACTATTGCTACCAATCAGACTTTCTGCTCAGAATTAATAATCTAGTTGTTATAATAGCTAGAATTATAATGCTATAAAGAAGAGAATTTTAGGTGATACAGGAATAAAGAGATGATCCTGAAAAAGAATATGATTAAAAGGGAGACTGCAAACTTAGAAAAAAAATAAGCAGGGCCTGGGGAGATGGTACAGTAGGTAAGGCACTTGGCTTGCATGTGGCCAACCTAGTTTAAGTCCTGCATCCATATATAGTCCTTCAAGCACTACATAAAGTAATCTGTGAGCACAATACAAAGAGTAAGCCCTGAACACAGTTGGGTATGTGCCCAACCACCCTCCACTCTCCAACAAAAAAAAGAAAAGAAAAGAAAGCATTCTCTTTTATCAATAGAAAATGAAAAAAAGGTGATAGATATAGGATGATCTATATTATCATACTTAGCTCTCTTTTTATAAAAACCTTTTTTTAAATAAAGTAGTTCACAAGATTTCAATACATTTATTTATTTATTTGTATATCATGTCTTTTTTTTTTACATTTTTATTAGTAAAAAGCCATGAGGCACAGTTGTAGACTTACAAATTTATGTGCTTGGATTTCAGTTATACAATGATCGAGTACCCATCCCTCCACCAATGCCCATTCTCCACTACCAATGATCCCAGTATCCCTCCCACCACCCATCCTCCCCGTCCCACCCTGCCACCCTCTATGGCAGGACATTCCCTTTTGTTCTCTCTCTCCTTTTGGGTGCTGTGGTTTGCAAAAGAGGCATTGAGTGGCAATCATGTTCGGTCTACTTTCAGTATGCATCTCCCATTCTGGGAGGATCCTCCCATCACCCTGTATTTGTTGCTCCCTTTTCTATATGAGCTGCCTTTTCCCCTATCATATGTAGCTGGCCTTCAATCCATGGAGCGAAGCTCTTGGTACATATCTGCACTATTCTTGGGTGTTAGTCCCCTCTTTTGTTACTTTATATTCCACAGATGAATGCAATCTTTCTATGTCTGTCCCTCTCTTTCTGACTCATTTCACTTAGCATGATCCTTTCCGTGTAGTACCACTTGAATGTAAATTTCAAGGCTTCATCTTTTTTAACAGCTACATCAATACTCCATTGTGTAGATGTATCAAAGTTTCTTTAACCAGTCATCTGTTCTCAGACACTTGGGTTTTTTCCAGATTTTGGCTATTGTGAACAGTGCAGCAATGAACATAGAAATACAAATGTCATTTTGACTATACTTTTTTTGCCTCTCTGGGATATATTCCCAGGAGTAGTACTACTGGATAAAATGGGAGCTCAATTTCTAATTTTTTGAGAATAGTCCACACCGTTTTCCAAAAGGGCTGAACCAGTCGGCCTTCCCACCAGAAGCGAAGGAGAGTACCTTTCTCCCCACATGCGCACCAACACCGTTTGCTTTTGTTCTTTTGGATGTGGGCCAGTCTCTGTGGTGTGAGATGGTATCTCATTGTAGTTTTGATCTGCATCTCCCTGATGATAAATGATGTAGAGCATTTTCTCATGTGCCTTTTAGCCATTCGGATTTCTTCTTTGAGAAAGTTTCTGTTCATTTCATCACCCCATTTTTTATGGGGTTGGATGTTTTCTTCTTGTGGAGTTCAACCAGTGCTTGTATATCCTTGATGTCAACCCCTTATCAGATGAATATTGGGTGAATATCCTTTCCCATTCTGTATATTGCCTTTGTATTCTGGTCACTCTATCTTTTGAGGTGCAGAAGCTCCTTAATTTAAGATAGTCCCATTTGTTTATCTCTGTTTCCACTTGGTTGGTCAGTTTAGTGTCGTCTTTGAAGATACCATTAGCCTTAATATCGTGGAGAGTTTTGCCGACCTTGTCTTCAGTGTACCTTAATGGATTTTGGCCTGATCATGAGATCTTTAAGGCATTTTGATCTGACTTTTGTGCATGGTGTTAGGTCTAGGTCTAAGTCCATTTTTTTGGCATGTGATTGTCCAGTTATGCCAGCACCATTTGTTGAAGAGGCTTTCCTAGCTACACTTCACATTTCTTGTTCTCTTATCAAAGATTAGATGATCATACATTTGGAGTTGTGTGTACAGGATATTCCACCCTGTTCCATTGGTCTGTGAACCTACCTTTGTTCCAGTACCATGCTGTTTTAATTATTACCACTTTGTACTAGAGTTTGAGGTTGGGGAGGGTAACGACTCCCCATGTCTTTTTCCCAAGAATTGCTTTAGCTATTCGTGGGTGTTTGTTGTTCCATATGAATTTCAGGAGTGCTTGATTGATTTCTTTGAGGAATTTCATGGGTATCCTTATAGGAATCACATTGAATCTGTATAATGCTTTGGGGAGCATTGCCATTTTGACAATGATAATTCTTCCTATACATGAGCAGAGGATATGTTTCTATTTCCTCTTGTCCTCTTTTATTTCTTTTTTTTTCATTTTTTATCATTTTATTTATTGAATCACTGTGAGAGCAGTTACAAAGCTTTCGGGTCTAAGTCTCGGTCATACAATGAAACACCCATACCGTCACCAGTGCCCATTCTCCACCACCAAAAACCTCAGTATACCCCCATCCCACACCCTCCCCTTACCTGTGGGGCAGATGATTTCCACATTACTCTCTCCCTACTTTGATCACGTTCAATATTTCAACACCAGACCCACCATTATTATTTGAGATTTTACTCCAACACTCAGATCTGCTGAGAAGGCTACAGTAGACAATTTGTGTTATATTGCTGGTTATGAATAACATATGATGTCGCGTGGCTGCAGTAGGGCCATGTGATTTTGAAATTCCAAAATTTTCACACTTAAATCTGGAGGGATTTCTGCCAAAAGCCACTGGGTTTCGAGATTTGCTTCTGAGTCTCTGGGATCATGGCCATTGAGCAGCTTGATCAGGAGCCAGAGAGGCCATTGTGGGCAATGACTTGGGGTCTCATTGGGACGGGGAGACCAGTAGTGGCTCCACCCCCATCCTGTGAGGCCCAACAAGTTTCATCACTGCGGGCCTAGACCTGACTGTCCAATGGCCTCTGGAAGATGATGGCCACCGAGCCGCCAAGGGGGAGCAGGCGGAGGGACAACATCTTTTCCCCCCTGGGGTGGCCCGGTGACAGTAACCTACTGTGGGGTCCGGCCACATTTCTGCCAAAAGCCATTGGGTTTCGAGATTTGTTTCTGAGTCTCTGGGATCATGGCCATTCAGCAGCTTGATCGGGAGCCAGTGAGGCCATTCATGGGCGATGACTTGGGGTCTCGTTGCGGGGGTGGGAGGACAGGTTCCAGTTTGTGTGTGATTCTCTTCTATCTTCAGTGCATTGTGGTCTGAAAAAATTGTTGATGCTATTTCTATCTTCCTGATTCTACTGAGGTATTTTTTGTGGCCTACCACGTGATCTATTTTGGAAAATGTTCCGTGTGCACTGGAAAAGAACATGTATTTTTTGGGGGGGGGGTTAAACCCCTGTATAGGTTTATCATCCCTCTCTCTTCTGTTTCTTCCTTCAAAGCCAATGTTTCCTTGCTGAGTTTTGTTCTTGTTGATCTATCCAGAGGTGATAAGGCCATGTTGAAGTCTCCGACTATTGTTGTGTTGCTATCAATGTTCTCCTTAAAATCTGTTAGCAGTTGTTTTAAGTATTTAGTTGGTTTCTCATTAAGTGTGTATACATTTAAGAGTGTGATTTCTTCCTTTTGTACATATCCCTTGATAAATAGAAAATGGCCTTTTTTGTCCCTTCTAATCTTTTTCAACCTGAAATTTATGTTGTTGGATAGTAGTATGGCCACCTCAGTTTTTTTTGAGGGAGCTGTATGCTTGCAGGATTGTTTTCTATCCTTTAACTCTGAGCTTGTGTTTGCTCTGACTGTTCAGATGAGTTTCTTGTAGACAGCAGAATATTGATTTCGGTTTCTGGATCCATTTTGCCACTCTGTGTCTCTGATTGGTGCATTTAGACTATTGACATTGAGAGAGATTATTGTCTTGGGGTTTTGTGCCATCTTTCTGTAGGGGTTGGTTGTGCTTATAAGTGTTTTCCTTCTTATGAGTCCCTTTAATCCTTCTTTTAGGTTTGGTTTTGAGTCTATGAACTTCCTGAGGTGTTATTTATCTATAAAATGGTGTATAGTTCCATAGAGTTTGAGTGAGAGTTCAGCTGGATAAAGTATTCTTGGTGAGGCATTCATTTCATTAAGTTTTTGCACTATATCCCACCATTGTCTTTGGGCTTGGAGGGTTTCCTCTGATAGGTCTGCTGTAAATCTAAGAGGTGCTCCTTTGTATGTGATTTCCTTCTTTGACTTTGTTGCTTGCAGTATTGTGTCTCTATCAACAGCATCCATCATTCTGACTATGATATGCCTTGGAGTGTTTTTATTAGTGTCTCTTTTAGCTGGCACCCTTCTGGGTCCTTGGATCTGGATGTCTGCATTCTTTAACTCTGGGAACTTTTCAGCAATGATTTCTTTCACTGTGGATTTTTCATTGGGATTGTCTCCCTGTCCTTCTGGAACTCCGATGTTTCTAATGTTGTCCCTCTTGGCATCATCTCTAGGTCTCAGATTCACCTTAGAGCTATTTTGAGTTTTTTCCCCCATTGTTTGTTGTTGCCTATACAATTTCTATTGCTCATCTTCAAGCTCACTGATCCTGTCTTCGGCTGTAGTCATTCTACTGCTGAGGGCACCCACTGAGTTTTTAATTTTATCTATCAAATTCTTTATTTGTGAGACTTCTTTTTGTAGCTTTTTTATTTCTGTTCTTATTTCTTCCTGTATTTTCTCGACTATCCATTGCACTGTTTCTTTCATTTCTTCTTTTAATTTTCTGGGTGTCTGCTCCATTGATTCTTTGAGTAGTTCCTTGAACATCCTCAGCATTTCATCTCAGAATTCTTTATTGGAGAGAACATATTTGTGGGTAACCCCTGTTGAGGATTCGGGAATTTTTGCTTCGTCCTCTCCTTGTATTGGACAATTGCACTATTTCCTCATTCTGTTGTGGTTGTATAGAGGTAAAACCTTCAAATTCACTAGCACTGGTCCCTCTTATTGTGGGAAAGGATTCGGAATAGGGTCAGTCGATGGTGGTTACTCTTCTCCCCTTCTAGAATATTTCCTTCTTCTCAGGCATTCTTCTGTGGCTTATGACAGGCATCTATTGAAGCGTTGGAGGAGGTGGGTGCTCTTTTATATTGGGTTTGTACAGCTTCTTGCATACTGGTCTTCTGTTGGAATTGGAGCAGGCCAGTGGATTATTGTCATATTGTGTTTGTGGCAGCCAGGACTTTTCCCACAGAATTAGGTAATAAAGGCTGGGACGTGAGTCGAGAGTGCTGGGAGTGGGAAATATCACTGCAGCCTCACAGAAGGTCGTGCGCACTTTTGAGAAGGTCACGCCACCTACAGTGGAGGCCACACCCCCAGCCAGTCCCAGGGATGTGCTCCTGGGGAGAGGAGGGTCGAGCTGCGACAAGGTGGGCAGGCACTCTGGCGTAACTCGAATAGGTGTTCCCCAAAGTCTCCTCTGGCTGTCGGTGGTGGGGCCATGGTGGCGTGGGGAAGGGGCATGTACAGCACGTGGGACAGGGACACGCTCCCTGACAAACCTGTGGAGGAGGGTGTTGACTGCTTTTAATATTCAAACACAATCCCTCCACCATTACACCTTCACACCACCATATTTTAAGTGTTCCCATACAGAACCCCAATCCCTGCCTAAGAGCAGAACTGAAGTAATATATTACTTCCCTCTAAGATTGGTTCCCTCAGACTTTGAATCCCATCCAATGTGGTGCGGTACTCTTGGACTACAAGTAGCATGTGTCCTATTAAGTGAATCATGGCCACACAGCCCAGGGAACAGTTCTCTTGTGGGTGAGACTTGGCCTGAGCATGTGGAGAGCGGCCATGAACGGTTGAGTTCTGGAGGGTTTCAGCTGCTGGGGCTGGGTCCCTTGGGGCAGGTCGGGGTCTCATCTGTCCCCATCCAAGGTGCCCCAAGTGAAACAGCCTGTTGCAGGATCCTGCAGCATGGTGAGCAACAAGGCGAGCATCATGTTGCTCCCTTCTGGGAGAGGACGTGTGATCTGGATGGAGGCTGATGATGAGATTATCTTGCAACAGCCAGTGACGATTTATATACCTGCATCTCTTAAAGAAATTTCTGACCTCCTAAATTGATGAGAAAAATAATATGGATGGAAAGATAACAAATTCATCCAAGTCTAATAATAAGCCCAGTTCCTTGAACTTCTGGTCCTATTATAGCATACCACTTTCTTGGGAGAATTCTAGAAAGTGGGAAATTGATAATAATTGTTCATCACTTCTGCTATTTACATGTAATTTCATCAGAAGAGTTTGAAGAGGGAAGAAAATAGCACATTTTAGTTGTGTTTTCTACTCCAAATATCACAACTCACTGGTGAGAATAACAGAGTTGTGGGGATCACTGACATGATTCATCTTGACAGGAAGTGATGTTCTCAGTGGTATGACAACTACTATCCCATTTGATGACAACTGACTTGAAGACAGACCATGATTTTTCTAGGAATGGAGAAGAAAAATGGGAGAATTAAAGACAAATGTATAGCCACCCCACCCCCAAAAGAAAGAGATAATTAGGCATTCCCTATTTAAGAGATTTACCCACATTTCAATCTGAGATATGCACGATTGACTCTTTCCTCCTCTGGAGAAGCCTGTGTTCTTTTTTTAAAAACATGTACCCAATATATTTCTCTAAATAAAAATTCATTATTCGTCTCCTCCTGAAGTTCTTTTCTTGGTTGTTTGTTTTTGCAATTGAAGGTGATGATCCTTAAACACATTGGCAGGGATTAGTACAGAATTTCCCTTTCTGGCAAAAAGCAATTCTTCACTCCAGCTTGAGTTCATGACTTCCCAACAACTAAGTGGGTGAGGCCCGGTTTCTGTACCATGAAGATAACTAGATTTCAGGCACAGATTGACAGCTGCCTATTGATGTTCATAAAAAAGCGGGATTTTCCAGATCTAACCTACTCCAAGTTCTTCACTGGGTGACTAAAGTGGATGAGTAGAGAGGTGACTGAAAGATGGAATGCTTTTCTATGTCCTCCCTCCCTCCCTCCCTCCCTCCCTCCCTTCCTCCCTCCCTCTCTCCCTCCTTCCCTCCCTCCCATGTCAACTAAGTCATCTGTAACATTCAGCAAGATTAACAGGAGTCCGATGGTCTGTAACATAATTAGAGAGTCACCCAGGAAACTCATTTCTTTTATAAACATATTATTATTTATCACAGTCTCAGTCCTCCCGTTGTTCATCAATTTGCTCGAGCGGGTCCAGTAACATTGTGAGACTTGTTACTGTGTTTGGCATATCGAATACATCACGGGGAGCTTGCCAGGCTTTGCCATGCGGGCGAGATACTCTCAGTAGCTTGCTGGGCTCTCCGAGAGGGGCGACATACTCTTGGTAGCGTGCCGGGCTCTCTGAGAGGGGCGGAGGAATTGAACTCGGGTCGGCCATGTCGGCTGCTTGTAAGGCAAATGCCCTACCCGCTGTGCTATCACTCCAGCCATTATTTATGTTATTTATTAATGATGTCATTTATTAATAACATTAACAATGTTGTTTATTATCCAATAATTCTGATTTACAAAGTTGTTTATGATAAAGTTTCAGGCATATAATGTTCAAATGCCAACTCCACCACAAGAGTAAACTTCTCTTTTAGAGAAAATCATGTTCTTTCTTGAACATCTTTCTTTCTTCCTCCCCACTCATATTCTTCTATGTAAATTGCTCTAAAGAAAACTAATTAATTCACTAACCAAAAGGATAGAGATAAAGAGTAAGAGAAGCACATTTATAAACTATTGTAAAAACAAAAGGTCATGGTAGCAAGAATTTAGGCTCTAAACAAATAACCCACTATTCACTCTTGTGGTGAAGGGGTATAAAATTTAGAAACCAAAGAGACATTATGGACTCTCAGTGTTCAAACGAATGCTTCATATCGAAGGATGTTGGCATATTTTGTTTAAATAAAAGTAGAAAACTAAGACATGTTTTCAGTCAGCAAGCCTGAAATGTTGGTCATTAACATGGGTCTAAGAGAAGGTCAGCCCTTCAGGACTGGACACCTCCCCTTCTAAGGTGGGGAATAGCAAATGTCTCTGAGGCAGGAGAACAAGGAAACATCAATGTTTGATTTTGGAAACTTAAAATTAGTTTTTTATGTATCCAGTCCTCATGTATAGTAATCCTCCTCTGCCCATACTCTATTATTATTTTTCTTCTTTTTTATGTAGGAGTACTGCTCTTTATTCAGCCACTGATTAGCTGATTGAATTGGGCATGAACTCCACCTTACTTTTTTTTCATAATTTATTTTTTTCTTCTTATATTTATTTATTGAATCAGTGTGGGAAAATTTACTAAGCTATCAGGTTTGTCTCAGTCATACAATGATCAAACACCTTTCCCTTCACTAGTACTCATTTTTCACCACCAAGAACCCCAATATACCCCCCCTCCCACCCTTCCCAATGCCTGTGAGGCAGATGATTTCTATTTAATTCTTCTGTACATTGATAACATTCATTATTTCGACAAAATATCCACCATTATTGTTTAGAATCCCACCCCCCCCCCCAAAAAAAAATTAGAATTACTGAAAAGGCATTGTGAAATACTTGTTTTCTATAGCTGGTATGAGAATCATATAATGTCATATAATGATTTTGGATTTCTGCAAAGAGCCAGATAATTATGAGATTGGTTTCTATGCGTCTGGTGTTATGGCTGTGCCGGAGAGCCACTCGTGGGGCGCAACTCGTGACCTCGGTAGGATGTGAAGCACGATCCGGTACTGTCCCCCTTCCATGAGACTGAAATTGCCCCGTCACCGCCAGCTCATACCTGGCTTTCCTATAAGCTCTGAGGCAGTGGCCACCTTGTATGCGGTCCAGATGCATTTCTGCCAAAAGCCGCTGGGTTTCGAAATTTGTTTCTGAGTCTCTGGGATCATGGCTGTTAATCAGCTTGATCAGGAGCCAGAGAGGCCGTTTGTAGGCAGCAACCTGGGGTCTTGTTGGGATGGGGAGAAAAAGGCTGGTTCCACCTCCATCTGGTGAGGACCCATGTGTCTCATCACTGCAGGCCCAAACCTGACTGTCCAGTTATCTGTGGAGGATGGCGGTCACCGGGCCACCAGGAGGAACAGGCCAAGACACAAAACCTATTCCTACCTGGAGTGGCCCATCGCTAGTAACCTACTGCAGGAATAGGACGCATTTCTGCCAAAAGCTTTTGGGTTCCGAGATTTATTTCTGAGTCTCTAGGATCATGGCTGTTAAGCAATTCGATCAGGAACCAGAGAGGCCATGCCTCCAATTATTTAGCTGAGCCAGAGGTGGTTTGTGGGTATGTCTCCCACATACCTAACTTTGGGCCATTTACTTTCTTGGTAAACTTTGCCCCAAGTTTTTGGGGTCTGGCCAAAGGCACAGCCACAATTTTGGGGTATCTGAAAGTCTGACGGTGCCACCAGGCTGCTGATGCACTCGCGTCACAGGTACAGATTGACCTGCTGGCGGCACCATATCCCCTTTATACTCTATTATTTATCCCTGCAGGATGCATGAAATGAAAGGCTTATGCTTTGTTGAAGAAATTTCAAGCCACAAATAAAATATGATGGAATGTTAGGTTGATGGTGGAAAATTCCTTACATGGCATCATAGAATACTTTCTTTTACATGTTAAATACTTTTATTACTTTATAGGCAGATTTTACTTGTGGTGGAATAAAAACATCCAAATTCAACAATAAAAAAAATAAAATATAAAATGATTTTGAAGCAGTTTTGTAGCTTTCCTAGTAGATAAAAGTTACATCTCCTGTATTTTTTAAATTATGATGTTATTTGACCTTATCTCAAGTTACACTTGTTTGACAATTTTGATATGAGAAAGAAATGATAACTTTTGGGAAGGAGATTGGGACATACCCTGCTATGCTTAGGGTTTACTCCTGGCTCTGTGTGGGATCACTCCTGCTTGGCCCCAGGGGACCATATAGAGCACTGTAGATGAAACCCACATTGGCTTTATGCAAAGTCAGGCAGTTTACCTGCTGCCTGTGCTATCTCTCAGGCCGCATGTGAAGAATATGATAACGATGAAAAAAATACATTGAATATCCAACAAATTTTACTTCAGAGGGAGCTATTTATTATAAAATATGCTAATAAAATATGACTTCAATTTTAAAAATGTTTATCTGAGGGATTAAAGTGTACCAGATAATTTCTGGATATATGTTTTTGGGATGTCAAGAGACCGTGTGGCCGCCCACCCAGCAGATGGTCAGACTTCTTCGTCAAGATCATGAACGATCGGTTTGAGGCCCTTCATGTTCCCGGAGCGAACAGATGCCATTGGGCTACACTAGCACGCGACAGGGACAAATGGAGACGTTACTGGCGCCCGCTCGAGCAAATCGACGACTAACGGGAAGTTAAGTGACTTAAGTTAAGTGATGTTTTTGGTGGACTACAGTGATAGCACAATGGGTAGGGCATTTGCCTTACATGCAGCCAACATTGCCGACCCAAGTTCAATTCCTCTGCCCCTCTTGGAGAACCCGGCAAGCTACCGAGAGTATCTCGCCCGCACGGCAAAGCCTGGCAAGCTCCCCGTGATGTATTTGATATGCCAAACACAGTAACAACAAGTCTCACGATGGAGACTTTACTGGGCCCGCTCGAGCAAATCGATGAACAAGGGGAGGACCGTGACTATGTTTGTGGTATAAAAAGAAATAAAACTATGGTAAAAAAGTTCCCCACACTGGAAATTGTCTATACAAGATCACCTGCTTCCTTTTGAAGGTCTCCCATTTGAGTTGAATAAGGAAATTTAAGAAGCCACATTTTTTTTTTTTGCCACAGCAGAAAAAATCTGCTCACCTCTTCTTTTGTATATTCACTGATTCATTGCACGTCTGCGCACAAGCGCTTGGTACGAAGGTCAGGGTACAGTCTTTCTTACACTGGTGAGGTTTTTTCCACCTTTGAACTTTTAAAGACTTTTTATTACAGAGTTCCCCAAAGATCAATGTTTCTTGTTACATTACTTTGCATACTAATAATGCACTAAAATTTACTACTCAGATAATTTTTTAAAGGATTTTGTTAACCTAAGATGGAGCAAAAATTTGAGAAGAATCTGGATATATAAGATGGATTTATTTTCTTTCTATTTTCCCTGAACAAAGCCATAGAAGACAGAAAAAAATCATGTATCTACTTATATCTACATAGACCAATCATAAACTACATTGATCATATTTGAATATGCTATTTAATGTGGCGTCATTTCTTTTTTTTTTCCCTTTATTTTATTTTATTTTTTTTTACAGTTGTAGATTTACAATTTTTTGTGCTTTGGTTTCAATTATACAATGATCAGATACCCATCCCTCCACCAGTGCCCATTTTCCACCACCATGGATAATATCCCTCCCACCCCCATCCCCCCATCCCCCCTGTCTCTGTGGCAGGGCAATCCCCTGTGTTCTCTCTCTCCTGTTGGGTGTTGTGGTCTGCAAAAGAGGCATTGAGTGGCAAACATGTTCAGTCCATAGCCTACTTTCGACATGCATCTCCCCTCCTGGGAGGATCCTCCAAACATCCTTTATTTGGTGCTCCCTTCTCTATCTGAACTGCCCCTTCCTCTAGGATACCCGGCTGGCCTCTAAGTTATGGAGTAATCCTCCTGGTGCTGATCTCAGCTATTCTTGGGTATTAATCTCATACTTTGTTACTTTATATCCCCCAGATGAATGCAATCTTTCTATGTCTATCCCTCTCTTTCTGACTCATTTCGCTTAGCATGATACTTTCCATATTGTACCACTTGTATGTAAATTTCATGACTTCATCTTTTCTAACAGCTACATAGTACTCCATTGTGTAGATGTACCAAAGTTTCTTTAACCAGTCATCTGTTCTTGGGCATTCAGGTTTTCTCCAGACTCTGGCTATTGTAAAGAGTGCTGCAATGAACAAACAAGTGCAGATGTCACTTCGACTATACATTTTTGCCTCTCTGGGATATATTCCCAGGAGTGGTATTGCTGGGTCAAATGGGAGCTCAATTTCTAATTTTTTGAGAATCGTCCATACTGTTTTCCAGAAGGGCTGAACCAGTGGACATTCCCACCAACAATGAAGGAGTGTCCCTTTCTCGCCACATCCACGCCAGCATCGGTTTCTTTTGCTCTTTTGAATGTGGGCCAGTCTCTGAGGTGTGAGATGGTATCTCATTGTGGTTTCGATCTGCATCTCCCTGATGATTAATGATGTAGAGCATTTTCTCATGTGCTTTTTTGCCATTCGGATTTCTTCTTTGAGAAAGTTTCTGTTCATTTCATTGCCCCATTTTTGGATGGGGTTGGATGTTTTCTTCTTGTGGAGTTTAACCAGTATTTTGTATATCCTGGATATCAACCCCTTGTCAGATGTGTATTCGGTGAATATCCTTTCCCATTCTGTAGACTGTCTTTGTATTTTGATCACTGTTTCTTTGGAGGTGCAGAAACTTCTTAGTTTAAGATAGTCCCATTTATCTATCTCTGTTTTCACTTGCTTGGCCAGTGGCGTGGCATCTTTGAAGATACCATTAGCTTCAATGTCATGGAGGGTTTTGCCAACTTTATCTTCAATGTACCTTATGGTTTCTGGTCTGATGTTGAGGTCTTTAATCCATTTTGATCTTACTTTTGTACATGGTGTTAGGCAGAGTTCTGAGCCTATTTTTTTGCATGTAGCCGTCCAGTGATGAGTGGCGTCATTTCTTTTCAATGAATTATCTAAATAGATAATTCATGTTTTTTATTTTTCTCCTATTTTCCTTTTTGTTCTTGTGATCACAAAATTGATTGCAGTACCCACTGGGTAGTGCATACTTAGTCGAGTTGTGGTGTCCAGTACATGGACAGCTGGTTGCCGTGTACTGTACATCACACACCTGGTTATAGCGCCAAGGATTCCAATGGCAGTGTCACTGGGATCACTCTTTGCCTGTGGAATAGTGCCAAGGATCAATGAAAGAGCATCACCTATGCTCAGGGGTTATGGTTATGTACTCAGGAATCACTTCTAGCAGTGTTTGGGGGACAATATGGGATGTGAGGAGCAAGGCAAGTGCCCTATCCTCTGTACTATCTCTCTGACCCGAATTCTACTTTCTCTATACTAATAGATGCTTGAACAATCGAACATGAAGATTACCGCAGTCACAGGCTCCCACTGGTGGTTAAACTTTTCTCAATGTTATAGGATATAAGTAATGGAATCAATGGATTCTGAAAATAAAATTTGAGTTCTCGTCTCAAAAAAGAACCACAACAAGACATGTCACCTCACACCAATGAAGCAGATGCTCAATGAGTAAGCTGTGTTCTGACCCTAGAGTTAAATCTTGTCATTTCAGCAGTGAACAAAATCTCTTCTACCTTTGAAACTTCCCAACTTTGGTTGTCAAATACTTTCTATGACATCTGCACAAATTTCAAATTTAAAGCATGGAGTAAATTTAGTCTTTTTATCCCTGTTTCTTTAAATCCCAAAGAACTAACCATATTGTAATCTGAATTTGCTGTTACCTGTTGATGTCATCTGTGATTCCAAAGTTTTCCAAATCAAGTTCTCCATATTCAACTTTTCATTGACATCTTTACAATTTCCATGTCCTTTGTTTGTCCATGTCCATCTTGTCATTACTATGTTTATTTTTGGTATTAGCTGGAGCGATAGCACAGTGGGCAGGGCGTTTGCCTTGCACGCGGTCGACCCGGGTTCGATTTCATTTCTATAAAACCAATTAATTTTATATAAGTATAATTGCTTGTGAAATTATATACTTCAGATATGCAGCACTTAAAATCCACTTTACCTCTCCTTTATCTCTCCTCCTTAAAAGACAGTATCTCTAGATAGTAAAATTTACTAGATACTAAAATCTCTAGATACACTCACATTGAAAATATCAGGATTTCATTTTATTTTATAGATAAATAGTGTTTCACTATTGAGCTGGGATGGTAGTACAGTGGGTAGAGTGTTTGCTTTGCACACAACTGACCTGGGTTTGATCCCTGGAATCATATTTGGTCCACTGAATACCATCAAGAGTGACCTCTGAGTGCAGAGTAAGGAGAAAACCCTGAATACTGCTGCATGTGGCCCCAAAAATGAAAAAAAAAAGCATCTCACTATACACACACACACACAACACACACACACCACATCACTTAGTAGTCGGGTCTGAGGTTGTTTTTAGTTTTTGGCTTCAATGTGAGATAATCTGTTTGTTTTTATTTTTTTACATAAGAATAAAAATATAGTATTTTAATTTTTTTATAAGAAAAGATGACATTAAATGAGGACTAAAGAAGAACATGACAAGAGAATGCAAGGTACCAAATGTGTACAGGCCCTTGACCCTAGATTATAGAAATGAAAACACAAAGAAAAGAGAAAATCAGTGAGGTAACTAAGAAAGGGCAGATGGGAAGCCACATGGGCAAAAGGCATGGGGTCTGGACACATTGTGATGTAGAGATAAGGAGTATTTATATATCTAAACCACAGAACCATGGGTATTGAAGCATGAAGCCAAAACTGTAATAATCAATTTTCAACTGAGCATGCTAAGGAGGCAGGAACTGGGATGTCAAGATTGGGAAAAACTTGGGGACATTGATAGAGGAAAATTGCTACTGGAGGTGGTACTGGTGTCGGAACACTGTGTGCCTGAAAATCTAGGATAGACACAATTTAAACCACTGTGACTAAATAAAAACATCTGTTGAGAAATAAGCAAAGATATTGAAGGTCTTTTCACTTGCTTATTGAAAATTTGTGTATTGTTTAGAGAAGTATCCATTTAAATATTCTACCCACTTTAAAAACTGGGTTTTATTGTTGAGTTTTATGAGTTCTTCTGTATTATGGGCAATAATCACTTCCAATTTCCATTCTATAAATTTTATTTATTTAACATAGAAGTTTTTTAGTTTGATATAGTCCCATTTATCTATGGTTTCTTTTGTCATTGGATTCTTGTCTGCATATATTTCTAAGGTATGCGTCAAGGAGTGTAGGGCTTAAATTGTCTTTGTTTTTTAATTGTTAGCATTTAAAAAATGTCGAAGCATCATGTTGGCCTTTGTTTCCATTTGTGCACTTTATAGTTTCTGTTCTCGTGTCCAAGTATTTAATACATTCTGAGTGAATTTTACATGTTGCATAGTGGTGTCTACTTTTTTTTCCCCCAGCATCATTAAGTAAGAAATTTTGTTTGCTTCATAATAGGCTTTTTTCTCCTTTATTGTAAATTAGTTTATGTATAAGTGTTGCCTTCTCTCAGTTGTCACATGAATCTGTATGTTCACTTATACTCAAATACCATGCTGTTTTAATTGATACTGTTTTGTAAGTATAATTTGAAGTCAGGGTGTGCTTTTTTTCTTCTCACAAGTTATTTCTCCTGAAGGTTTTTAATAATGTCAAATAACTTTCATTATTTTGTGCTCTAATTCTGTGAAGAATGCCACTGATTTTTGATAAGATTGTATTAATTCTATGTATTGATTAAGATAATGTAGCTCATTTAATGATAACAATTCTTCCAGTCAATTAACATTGAATATCTGTGTATTACAATTTCTTTTCCCATCAGAGCAGTTTCTTTCTCTTCGTCTGTTATTTGTTTTAAATACGTTAATACAGCCTTTCCATACAATGTTTGTCTTATTATCTAAAATGAATTTCTCTCATTCACTCATTCATAGTGTAGATGGATCCTGATTTGAATCCAAATAGCCACTGTGTCTTATGATTGGTAAATTCATTTTATTTAATTTATTTTCCTTTTTTTGAATGGGTTTTCCTGGTATTTCAGTTTCTTCAATTTTCCTTCTAATTGTCTCTGCTCCAAATTGTTGCTTTATGGTTACCATAAAGTTTGATTCACTCTATCTAAGCTCTTCAACAAATGGTGCTGGGAGAACTGGATAACTACCTGTAAGAAACTAAAGCTGGATTCATATTTCACATCCCACACAAAGTCAATTCAAAGTGGTTCAAAGACCTTGAGATCCGACCAGAAACTATAAAGTAAATTGAGGAAAATACAGGCAGAGCTCTTCAAGATTTGGATCTCAAAGGTGTCTTCAATGATTTGATATCACTTGCAAAGGCAGAAAAATTTAAAATGAACAAATGAGTCTACATAAAGTTAAAGAGCTTCTATGTGGCAAAAAAAGGTGGATTATGAAGATGTGGTATGCTTACACCATGGAATACTATGCAGCTGCAAGGAATGATGAAACCATGCAATTTTCTGCAACCTGATTGGAATGGAGGATACCATGTTGAGTGAAGTAAGCCAGAAGAAAGACAATGCAGGATGGTCTTACCTGTGGAATACAGCTTCTGGATGAGGAAATGTATTGTAATAAAAGGTGGATGCTTGAATCATCCTTGACCCCAGTTTTTAGAGAGAAGGTAGAGAAAGAAAAAAATCAAGGGGAGAAGAAAAGAACAAGAAGTAATGGAGTAATAGGCATCAGAGTTTGTTACACCAGTGATATAAGTGAGGGGTGTAACCATATATGCAAAACACAGATTCAACAGAACTGAAAACATGAGATCTAAAATGGCAACCACTGAAACTTTGTAATGTGCCTGTCAAGTTGACAGGTGGGGATGGAGTAAGGCTATTGGGGTAAGGGGATCTGGTGGAGGGAAGTTAACAGTAGTGGAGGGATTGGTATTGGATTATTGTATGCCTAAAATGCAACTATCAGTAACTTTGTAAATCATGGCTCTTCAATACATTTTTTAAGACACACACACAAATCACTCTACATTCAAAGCAATCTTTTTTATTTAAAAAAATGCTGGTATTAACTTGTTACCTTTAGATGAATTAATCAGATTCAGTAGTAATCATATTATTGTTTAGTGTTTTATTGTTATCTTATTTTATTTTTCTTCGGTTTCTACCTTACCTTTTTTGTTTGTTTGTTTGTTTGTTTGGTTTTCAGGCCACACCCAGTGGTGCTCAGAACTTCCTTCTGACTCTACACTCAGGGATCACTCCTGGCAAGCTTTGGGGACTATGTGGGGTGTCAGAAATTGAAGGAGGGTTGGCCGTGTGCAAAGCAATCACTGTACCCCTCTGTACTATCACTCTGGTCCTTATATATTACTATTTATTACAATACTCAGGGTATTTTTGTCTGTCTGTTTTTTCATTTCTGCAAAATAAATTTTCCTATAAAAGAATTGATTTCAGTATGTACTATAGTGCAGGCTGGAGCGATAGCACAGCAGGTATGGCGTTTACCTTGACTAGTCCAACCCAGATTTGATTCCTCCATCCCTCTTGGAGAACCCAGCAAGCTACCGAGAGTATCCTGCCCGCATGGCAGAGCCTGGCAAGCTCCCTGTGACATATTCCACTGTCCACTGTCCACTATCCTCCCGTTGTTCATTGATTTGCTCGAGCAGGCCCAGTAACGTCTTCATTTTGAGATTTGTTGTTATTGTGTTTGGCATATTGAATACAGCATGAGTAGCTTGCCAGGCTTTGCCTTGTGGGCGAGATACTCTCAGTGGCTTGCTGGGCTCTCTGACAGGAGTGGAGGAATGGAACCTGGCTCGGCCAGGCTGGCTGCATGCAAGGCAAATGTCCTACCACTGTGCTATCGCTCCAGCCCTGTGGCATATTCAATATGCCAAAAACAGTAACAAGACTCACAATGGAGATGTTACTGGTACCTGCTCAGGCAAATCTATGAACAATGGGAGGACAGTGGACAGACAGTGCTACCATAGTGCAAGCCTAGTGAAAATTCAATTCAGTTTTGCTTATTGAAGAAAAATATTTATTTTACAATTGTACTCGAATGATAGAGTACAATAATAGGTCTGGAGCGATAGCACAATGGGTAGGGTGTTTGCCTTGCATGCGACCAACCCGGGTTCGATTCCTCTGTCCCTCTCGGAGAGTCTGGCAAGATACCGGGAATATCCCACCCACATGGCAGAGCATGGCAAGCTCCTCGTGGCATATTCAATATGCCCAGAACAGTAACAACAGGTCTCACAGTGGAGACGTTACTGGTGCCTGCTCTAGCAAATTGATGAATAAAAGGAGAACAGTGCTAAGGTCCTACTTGAATAATAATTTTGCAGGGTATTAATGAATACAAATTTTTCTTTTAAAATTGTAGCTATGTTCTTCCATTCTCTCTGATTCTGTATGGTTTCTGCTGAGAGATCTGATGATAGTCTGAACAAGGTGACTTTATGTTTCATATGTCATCCCTGGAAGGTTTTAATACTTTTATTTACCATTAAGATTTAATAATTTATTAATGACATGTCTTTTTCTATGTACTTTTGTGTTTAGAAATTTGGTTATTCTAGCCTGGATGAATAATTCAATGGCTTAGAGTGCCTATCTTACATGCAGATGTTATGAATTCAAATCTTGGAGTTCAACATGTGTTGAGAATGAGCCTTGTAGCTCTGCTGTCTGTTATTATTGGTTCTGTAAGGAATTTCTGGCTATCTACAGCCAGGTATGTATAGATACCATAGAAAGGTATGCAACTTCTTGAAAGCAAACACTAAAAGGATGAGTAAGCATCATAGCTAGAAAGTGCAACCTCTGGAAGTATGTGTGTGAGCACTACCATGATCCTTGGTAAACATCACAACTGAAATGTTTAAAGTTCAACTAAAAGTGTAACTCCTGGTGAGAAGAATACAGGTACCACAATTGAAGGAGTGAAAACCTTCCATGAGCACTGTGGTTGAGGTGTTAACACCTCAACCTGATGTGCAATCTTAGAGAGAACCACAACTCCAAGGGTGCAAGCCTACAATAGTTGTGTGTCCAACTCCCAGTCATTGAAGGCACCCGGTGGTGGGAGGAGGGAAGAGAAATAAACAAGATTTCAATTAAATTTTTTAAGTTGGGGTATTTACTGTTTTTTTGAATTTCTAATTTGTTTGTTTAGGTTCCACACCTGGTGTTGCTCAGGGATTAGTTGGCAGGGCTCAGAGGATCATGTGTTGTGGCTTCAGGGATTGAACCCTGGTCAACCATGTGCAAGGCATTTTCGTTCACAATGTTTCATTATATACAATACTTATGCTAATTTTTTTAATAGACTCAATTTCCTTAGTAGAGGATTTACTCTACCCCAGCATTTTCTTTATTTTGTTAATGTATTATTGTAATCTGTTGTATCTCATTTCCTTTTTTTTTTTTTTGTGGGGACCACACCTGGCAGTACTCAGGGGACCACACAGTGCTGCAGGTCGAATCCAGACCAGGTGCGTACAAAGCATGTGCTAGTTTATTGAGCTAGTCCTTTAGCCTCTCACTCATTTTCTTTCTTTTTAAAAATTTTAAAAAATTTTATAAGGTAGTTCACAGCATTTGATTACATTTAATATTCAAACATCAATCCAACTACCGTTATACCTTCCCACCACCATATTTGGGATATTTCTATCCCAAGCCCCAAGCCCTGTCACAAAGCATATCCAAAATAATATATATTGTATTGTTTGTGATAAAAAACACTGAAAATGCTACAAAATAGTATTCATAGAGGAAAGAGTGTGAAGATTGTCCTATTTTTGCAGGGGCCATTAAGACCTTCTTTAAGATATCACTAACATGTTGCTAAAGGTTGAGAGTTGTGAACTTTCGTATATATTTGTAAATATATATATATATATTTATATTTCCCTCCATGATTGGTTGCCTACTATTTGAGCCCCATCAAATGTGGTGTGGTCTTCTTGGAGAATGGGTAGGGAGTGTTTTATGATGTCCAGGAATTGGTTCACTTGTGGGTGATGCTTGGCTTGAGCTTGTGGAGAGCGGCCTTGAGTATGGCAGCATTTGGGTTCTAGAGGTTTTGGGCTGCTGTGGCTGGGTCCCTTGGGGCAGGAGGGATCTCACCCATCCCCCTCTGGGGCATATCAAGTGAAACAGCCTGTCGAGGGGTCTGGTGGCAAGGCGATGGCGAGTATCATGTTGTGCTGCTCCCTTCGGGAGAGAAGGACATGCAATCTCACTCATTTTAGTTTTAATAATGATTTTAAATTCATTTGCAATATGACACCCGGTTTTTGTGTTACAAAGATTAATTTATTTCATTTTCTTTTTCATTAATTTTGTTACTAATGAACCCTCCTGAGAGCATTTATGCATTTATCTTTTTTTTTTTCCAGTGGAGGTCCTGTGGCTATTGGCTTGAAGATCTACTTTTCCTTTCAGGACTTCAGGTTTGTGGAGACAGAGAGAAGGAATGGATAAAATCTGTTGGGAGTTCCCTTCAGTTGTCCTGCACTGGGAGGAAAGGTCTGGGTATAAAATTCCTCACTCTCTTCCCTTCCTGTGTAATCAGTCTTTTTCTTTTTTCTGAATTCAGTGTCTGGTTACCAGACCAGTGTCTTCCTTTGAGATAGTTTTGTCTAGGTTTCCAGTGAAATGTGAGGTCTCAGCCTTCAAAACTCCTGCAAAGACTGAGTTGGTAGCCCGGAGCTCTGACAGCTGCAGAGGGTTATCACTGGAATCCCAGAGCTAGGAGGCTTCCCCTAACACTTTGTGGCACTTTTTGCCGAGTGATTATTCTGCTTTGTGTGGTCTCATGCCTGTACCCTAGAGACCCGTGTATCCTTAAAATCCAGGTGCTTTTCCTCTTAAAATAACTGTATACACTGAAGACAACCTTCTTCTGCTGGGGAGAGCTGCAGGATGGGATTTGTAGACCGAAGGCCTGACTGATTAGGCTTAGTACTGATGGCACATGATGGCCTGAGAGAGTGGACGTCACCTGCTAAGTTGTGTCTGTGCATTGCCGTAGTAGGAGCTTGCAGCACCCAACCTCAGTGGGTTGAATGATTCTTTTCTTCCTCAGGGTCACACTAGTGTTCTGGAGAATTTTGTATTCTGAGAATTGGGAATCCCCCAAATTCTCCTCTGCACATTGTGTTTAGTCTACAATTATTATTTTGGTGGATCTGATTTCTTTTATTAAATAGTCACCAGAGTCCAAACTTCCTCTTCCTAAACTATCAACACCTCATACTTGTAACCAAACCAAACCAAAACAAAACAAAACAAAACAAAAAAACTATGCCACTTTACCTTCAAAAACACAGTGCTTGGATTGAACAGAAATTCTCTAGTTAAAAACTGGTGCACTAATAAGACATAAAATATATAATTTGGTGTCTTTTCTTTAACTTAAAGGGGTTAGATAAGTTCTATTTATCTATGTTTTTTGTCTCTCCATGACAATAGTAAATAAATGACATACCTAGCTAAATAAACTATTTGGAATGTAGTTCATCTTTCCCCCCTTAAAATCAAGATTCTTCATAACCCGAGGCCTTTCCCCACTTTCTATCACAATATTCTTCTACCTGGATTCCTTGCCTACAGTTTCGCCCTCCTCTCGTCTAGCATTCAGATGCTTCCAAGGTGATTCTTACACAGCATCTCACTACTGCTTAAAGCCTGACTCTGGTTTCTCACTCCCTATAGGATATACTGCAGATTCTTCAGTGTAGCATGTGGGGCCCACCATAATCTGATGTTTACTTCCTTTTCCATCTTGTCTAAACTTGTAGTCCCTCTTAACCTGTTCCTCTTTATACTCTATCATTCTGCTGGAATGAGCTATGCACAGACTTTTATTTAGTTTAATTGAGCATTCTACCTAGAATGCAAATAACAACTGTGCTCACCTAGCTAACATAAGTGCATCTTTAAAAGGCATTATCCAGTGTCATCATTTCTTTGTCATTTTTGCTGTCATCTCCCTACTTGCACCCAGACTTCTCTCAGATGAATGCAGTCATCTAATGCACTAACAGATGCTTTTAAAAGCACACTGATGAGGTTAGGAAATGGACATTTCCTCGATTCGTCTTCTCTCCTATATTTTCAGAGATGGGAAAACTGGAAAAACATTATACAGCCTTAGTAGTCAAGGTTATTAATATGAAAAAAAATTTATTTTGTTGGTACCTGTGCAGGACATAGGATACGAGTATGTAGAGACAATGGTCAGACCCCAACATTCTTGCATACGAAAACCAACCTAGTGTCAGGTAAGCATGGTCGTGAAACTAGCAAACTGCTTTCCGTTTTTCTGTACTTCATGACCCAATTGTAGGTTCCAGTTTGACCCTTTTATGCTTTCCAGAGGTTTTATTTGTGCCCATGTCCCTGTATTAACATGTTTTTGTGACTATTGTTCCTGGAATGGTTTCTGTTTCTTATGATAAAACCCAGTTTTGTCTGCCCGTCTTAAACTATAACTCTCTTACAGTAATAAGATATTTGTAGCTGGTATATTCCTATATTCCAATGTTCCATGGGTCTGGTTTTCACCAAATTACTGTCTACTTCACTGAATGTGCCCATCAGAGCTCTAATATATCATAGTAAAGTTAGCCTTCTCCTCTACCTTCACACATTTTTATCTCATTTTAAAATTCTCTCTTTATCTGGCCAAACTCTCTCTCCTAATGCATCAACTCAATGATTTCAGCGATTGTCTTTTTTCTAGCTACCTCTTCATTATGAATGATGGTTCCTCACTGAAGCACCTTCCTTCTTCTCTGCAACTCACCTTCACCACTGTTGGCATGAAAAGACAAATTATAATCCTGAAAAAAATTCTGCTGAGGGTCCAACTATAAAAAGAATGCATGCTACTATTATCTTTGCTTTATGCCTTATGATATTATCTCTCTATTAGTTAGGAATCATTTTGATACATGATTCAAAGGTACTAGATACAGGTACTAGATACTTCAATTATGAATTAAACTAGTAAAGATTAATTTGAAGTTTTGTTTCATAACAAAAAAATATGGAGGTTACTATTAACATTGTTGATTTGAGAATGTTTGCACAATTTTCATGTTATTCCCTTGAATTTCTTCCTCAGGGATGCATATGACACTCCAACTTCCAGGTATTGTCCAGGTATTATATTTCTACTTAGGGCAGAAGTAAGGGAAAAAGGAATAGTGCTAGTTCTGTTGGATGTTTTTCTTTAATCAGGAAAGCAAAGACTTTTCTAAAAGTAATATGATTTCGAAGATGCCTGTCTTCGAAAACTCTTGAGTTTATTCGCCAACGTGGTTTGGCGCATGCCTCAGACAACCGCAAGCTAACGTCCGAGCTCGCAAAGCAGTGCAGAGATGCGATCAAAGAAGACCTCAAAGAGAGAAGAGCAGAAGTGCTGGTAGATGCGGCAGAAGCCGGGAAAAGTATTCCTAATGCCCACCTGTCCTTCGCCAACTACAAGACCAAGATGACTGCCCTCCGACATCCTGATGGATCTATCACATTCTCCAGAACAGCAATGGAGAAGATTATCCATGACTTCTACTCAAATCTCTTCGATAGCCATGCCCACTTGCCGACATACCAAATTCCACAGGATGGATATGTTGTTCCCAACGTTCTCCCTTCCGAAATCTGACACACCATTTCATCAGTAAAGAAACGAACAGCACCTGGCCCAGACGAGGTCAGACCTGCCGTCAGTACTCATCAATACACTGGCTCAGCTCTTCACATGCTACCTATCTGAATGCAAGGTTCCGTCCCAATGGAAAACCAGCAGGACTGTACTACTGTTCAAGATGGGAGACATCCATGACATTGGCAACTATCGCCCGATCTGCCTATTGTCTGTCATCTACAAGTTGTTCACTCGAGTCATCCTAAATAGGATTGGCAGAACACTAGATGAAGGACAACCATGCAAGCAAGCAGGGTTCCGCAAAGGATTCAGCACCATCGATCATATCCACACGATAACCAAGCTCATTGAAGTTTCTCGGGAGTTCAAGATGCTGCTCTGTTTAACGTTCATTGATTTAAAGAAGGCCTTTGATTCTGTTGAGATGGAAGCAGTCATTGAAGCCCTAGCCAATCAGGGCATTCAAGCCCAATACATCAGGATCCTCCGTGAGCTGTATTGCGAATTCACTACCAGGATCTCACCATTCTACAAAGAAGTAATCATTGATGTCAAGAGAGGGGTTCGGCAGGGTGATACCATTTCACCGAAACTCTTCAGTGCCATCCTCGAGAACATCATGCGACAACTGAAATGGGAAGGAATGGGAGTGAAGATAGATGGTCGGCAACTACTCCACCTCCGCTTTGCTGATGATATTGTTTTAATAACACCAAACATCAGCCAAACGGCACAAATGCTGGCCGACTTTGACCGTGAGTGTGGAAAGGTAGGACTACAGCTGAATCTTACGAAGACAATATTCATGAGAAACAGCCTCGTTCCTGATGCCCCATTCGCTCTCAATGGAACAACCATCTCTGAATGCAACAGCTATGTGTACCTAGGCCGAGAAGTCACCATGACAAATGACCTGGCACCCAAGCTGCAGAGGAGGAAGAGAGCGGCTTGGAACGCCTTCAAGAGCATCAAAGAAATAGCTAAGAGGATGAAGAAACTCTGGCTCCCAGCACATCTCTTTGATTCCACCGCATTAACATATGCCTCAGAGACCTGGGCCCTACGCAAGCAGGATGAGAACACTATTTGGGTCTCCCAAAGAGGAATTGAAAGAGCCATGCTTGGAATATCATGTTTCACTCAAATGAGAGAAAGAATCTGGAGTTCTGACCTCCGTCGATGATCAAGAATCAGGGACGCTGTCTCGTTTGCCAAGGTGTCAAAAATCAGATGGGCTGGTCACGTAATGAGATTTAAAGACGACCGCTGGACTAGAGCTGTTACCAACTGGATTCCATGGGATGTCAAAAGACCGTGTGGCTGCCCACCTTCCAGATGGTCAGACTTCTTCGTCAAGATCATGAACGATCGGTTTGAGGCTCTTCATGTTCCTAGAGCGAACAGATGCCATTGGGCCACACTAGCACGCGACAGGGACAAATGGAGACGTTACTGGCGCCTGCTCGAGCAAATAGACGATTAACAGGAAGTTAACTGATTAAGTGATTAATATGATTTATACTCCTTAGTATATTTTATTTATGAGAATTGAATCTTGTGGCCATAATTTTCTCTGGAGTGTTTAGGAAAGCAAATTGCTGGCTCTAAGGGTGAAAGGAGGATTGGTAAAATGGCTAGCGGGTTAGGCAATTTAAAGACTTTACCATATATTCTGATATACCATATACCATATAATCTTAAGGCCATTATTCTTTAATTGTTTTGCTTTGTCTATTGGGGCACACTCATACACTGTTTTACTAATGACTATGACTTCAGGGATCACATTGGGGGATGGGAGGCTCAGGAATTATACATGGTACTAGGGATCTAACTGGGGTTTGCTGTGGGAAATGCAAGTACCTTACTCTCATACTATCTCTCTGGCAATTCTCACTGTAGCGCTGTCCTCCCGTTGTTCATAAATTTGCTTGAGCAGGCCCAGTAACGTCTCCATTGTGAGACTTGTTACTGTTTTTGGCATATCGAATACAGCACGGGGAGCTTACCAGGCTTTGCCATGCTGGCAGGATACTCTCGGTAGCTTGCCGAGCTCTATGAGAGGGGTGGAGGAATCGAACCCGGGTTAGCTGGGTGCAAGGCAAACGCCCTACCCACTGTGCTATTGCTCCATTCTCATTTTTTAAATAAAGTTCAGGACATTAAACTTACCACAGTATCCAGAATTGCTTACCACAGTGTTTCATAAATAAAATATAATCACTTCCAGTTACAAAAATAACTGAGAGGTGATATAACAAAAACTCCATTATCTAATATGGAGTAGATTGAAGAGATGAAAATATTTTAACCAGTTTGTCTTAAATGAATGCAACAAAAGAGATAATATGAAAATAAATTGTTCTCAGATTTATTTCAATATTGTTAATAGAGTTATCACATTATTGATACAATAGTGTTTTCTTTTTGAGCCATTAGAACACGTCTACTTGTCAGAGTCACTTTCTATGTAGAGTTCTGTTCTTAGGAAATAGCTATTTTTATTACCTATAGTTCATAGTTGGTGAGTATGAACACCAGCTTATGTTTATGTATTTTGTCTTGAGTACAAGCAGGTTGTAGAGAGGAATGAAATCTTTGTTCGATGAACAGTTATGGTACATACCTTTAACCACTCACACTTGAACGTGGCTTAATTTACACAAATTGCAGTGCCTTTGACAATGGACAACATGTTAAATGAGAGAGGGTGGTATAATTTTAAAGATTTGAACCATTATTCATGGTAAGCATGCAAATACTGCAAAGCTGAAATGTTTTGTTATGAAAACAAAAAGTATATTATGAGGATCGAGGGTCCAGAGTCATAGCACAGTGGAGAATGCACTTACCATCCATATGGTCAACTCATTTTCAATCCATGGTACCAAATAGAGTCCTTTGAGCACCACCAGTAGGGATCCCTAAGCACAGAGCCAGGAGTAAGCCCTGAGCATCCCCAATATGGCCCCCAAACAAAAAATATTAAAAAGCAAAACAACAAAAAATGATAAGCATTGACCACAAGATAAGAAAACAATGTTCTCAACTAAAAATTCCTTTCCTTCCACTCCTCCAGTATTCTTATAATGAAATAATACTAAAATGGATCTTGAGGGAGGTAAATAAGGCAAGAATTTCAAAAGCAAGACTTTTAAAAAAATTTTTTAATTTAATTTATTTTATTTTTTTCTAAGTGCATCACCATGAACTGCAGTTACATACTTACAAACTTTCGTGTTTGCATTTCAGTCATACAATGATTGAGTACCCATGCCTCCACCAGTGCCCATTCTCCACCACCAATGATCCCAGTATCCCTCCCACCCCCCCCCATTTCCCCCCCCCCCCCCCCCCCGCCTCTGTGGCAGGGAATTTCCTTTTATTCTCTCTTTCCTTTTGGGTGTTGTAGTTAGCAAGAGGCATTAAGTGGCCAGTGTGTTCAATCTATAGTCTACATTTGGCACGCATCTCCCAACTGAGCGGGTTCTCCAAACACCTCTTACTTGGTGTTCCCTTCTCTATTTGAGCTGCCTCAAAAGCAAGACTTAAAGTGGAATAGGATTTGCTTCTCCTGTTATAACAGAAGGGTGGCACAGAGTTGAAATGGGGAAAGGTAAAAATATTTTGGTAAATTGTGTGCAATTACTTTCGGGCCTCTCCAGCCTCATCCAGCAGATCCCCTGCATGCCTGTTATCAAGGGTAACTGGTGCCGTCTAGTACTTTGGGATTGGCCATTTAGTGTAGGAGGGCTCTGTGAGGATTATTGGAATGAATGCTTCTGTGATAATCACACCCTTCCCTCTGGTAGAAATTAGATATTATAGCCTGTTCTAATTATAGGCTAGTGGCTTCTGTGCCCTCCCATAGTAAATTGCTTGGAGATAGCAGCTGGAAATTCGGGTAGTAAAATAAATCCAGAAGAGGCCTATCAAGCTTTTCTTACTCATGAAATGGAAGTAAACTATCTTATTTATAAAATTCTATGGAAGGAAAAATTGGAAAGCAGTTCAATTTCTTAGTAAAGAGAATTCTGCTCTCAGAACACCCCATATCAGCCGCTGTTAAGACAAACATGCAATCAGGAAAATTACTTGAAATGTTTATGTTTACTTTTAGTTTTCAAATTAAAGTTAGAGCATCATGTTCCTTTGGCTTGCTTTTCATATTCTCTTTTCCTCTCTTGATTATTTTAAATGTAGTTGCTAAAAATCTTTAAGAGCAGAATGACTATCCCAAAACTGGTTTTTTTTTTCTTTTCTGAAGATTTCTATTCCTTTAAGATGCCCAGAAATCATAAATACATCTAATTCAAGTTATTTTTTGAATGATGTTTATTTCTCACTTTAGAACTGCATTGTTATATAAATTATATGCTGAGTACTGTCTTTGTGAGTCATATAGTTCTGATGAAACCAGGATTTGAAATTTCTTAGAGGTTTACTTGATCAACTACTTTTCTTCTCAATCAGGTTCTTCCCATACAACATCTTGGCAAATTCTGTTTTTATTGGGTTTGGATGATTTTGGTACTCAGTGTCTTGGGATTAACACCATTTGGGTAGCCGTTGTGTTCAATCCTCTCATATTATTTATCTTCAACCCCCTTCTCTCCATTTTTCGCCTGCATTCTTTAGTCTTTTGGAAAATACAGAACATCTACTGCTTCAGTCAGACTCCAGCATCATATAGTTGAATATCAGCTGTCAGATGAAAAAAAGGTCTCAAATAATCCGTTTCACAGCAAACTCCAAAATCTATTCGGTTGCCGTTAGTTTTCTTTCTTTCCTCACACTTATCTTAATTTCATGAACACCAGAAATACTGTGTTTCTTTGGTGCTGAGTTTTAAAAAAAAAAAAAAAAAGCAAAAATAAAACGGAACTATTTAATTCAGCCTCCCTACACCCCTGACTTACCAGTCCAAGATTCTTCGTTGTGTGTGTATATGTGTGTGTGTATGTGGGGGAGGGGATGGATAGCAGTGGGGACACAGTGACGGGCTTGGGGGTTCTTATGGGATGCCAGGGATCGAACCCGGGTTGGCCGTGTGCAAGGCAAACACCCTGCCCTGATGCATTATTGTTTCGACTCCAAGGAAATGAACTTAAATCTCCACTTGGGAGAGGAACGTGGCTGCAGAGTTCTCAGGCAGTGGCTCCTAGACTCAAGGGACACCTTGCGGGGGTGGTGGTGGGGGCGGGGCACGGCCAGCCGGCCTAGGGTGAGCTTCTCGAGCAGGCCGCCAGGGGGAGCCGGGTCTGCGCACGGGCGTGGGCGGGCGCTGGGGCGGGGGCGTCACGGGGGTGAACAGCTGCGCCGAGGGTCGTCGCCGAGGTGTTCCGGGGTCGCCTCGGAGGACATGGGCGACAAGTATGCCTCTCTGCAGCGGGCCCAGCTGCATCTGGATTTCATCCACGCCAATTCGTGAGTGTATCTCTAGTAAAGCAAGTGGGGCAGGGTCTAGAGCGTTGTCTAGAGAAATCAAACTTTCAACGGTTTGGGATCTTCGATTTATAGAAATATTTCAAATTGAGGGCCAGAGAGTACGGCGGATGAGGCGTTTGCCTTGCCCACGGGGGTAATTAATTCCTGAATGCAGAGCCAGGAGCAAGCTCTGAGCACAGCCTGGTGTGGTTTAAAATAATAATAATAATAATAATTAATAAATTGTAGGTGCCCTTTGAAAAGAGTGAGAAAATTGGTGTTGATAGGTATTCTGGACCAGACTAAACGGTTTGGTGCTCTTCAATTACACCCACTGGCAAAGTGGTAGGAAGACCCACATTTATTTAGCAAAAACGGTTTCATCGCAGCTTAGCAGGAGGCTCACTCTAGCGAATTTTCCAGTCATTTCTCAGTCCCCCCTACTAACAGAGTATTTTTTTTTCTATTGACTCCAACCTCTTGGAGCTCCCGAGTAGTTTCAGAATTGTGAATTCTCTGAAGAGCAGCACGTTTTAGTTATTACTAGGGGGCTCTTCCTTCTCGGTTGGGTCCAGATCCCATCTGTCTACTCAAAAGGTGTTTCAGATACTCCGGTGACAGAGGCAGATGTCGGAGGGTTTCTGTTCCTCTGTCATTCCCAGCATAGCCAAGTCTAGCACAGAGTATTGTGTTATTTACACTACTCTGTTGACTTTTTTGGAATCTCTTGGTAATCCGGATTTATTGGAAGAAACGATTGACATAGAAGGGGAGCTTCAGGTTGGAAATCATGGTAACAGAAGAGTGAAAAAGAAACCCAGAGAAAGCCCCCCACCCTTGCTTTAAGAGATGCGCAGTGTAATTTTTAACAACAACAACAAAAAAACAGAACAAAACAGACAATACTCAACAGATTCTTTGTTTTTTATCTCTCTGCCATGGCCAGTCATTTCAAATTGGAAAGATGGGACAAGGTAGTTCAAAGCTAACTGAGGTAGAAGATAAAAGAAATATTTTTAAAGTGAATTTAAGTAAAAATACAAGTGCATTGCTGGCAGGATCATGCGTTTTTATCTATGGAAACTTTTAGAACCTGATTTTGTAGTTCTGCTGTTAATCCCCCTTGTTCTCATCCCATTACCCATTGGTGGTCTGATAACTCAGTAATAGAAGTGACAGCAGCATGAAGCAACAACCTCAAAAGAAGATACAAATTGGCATTTTCGATTTCCTCTCCACATCACCCCTTAAACCCTCAATATTACCACTTCTTATCCTCCCACTCCTGCAGATTTTCAGAGAATTCCCTCAGTGAAAACGGGTTTAATTCATATTTCCTTTTACTTCACACCACATTTGGTCTACCATCAAGTCTTCTTAATGATAACTTTCATCGTGTCTTAAATATCCCCCATTTCTCTCCATCTCCATTTTCATTGACTTGAGTCCAAACCACTGACTTTCCCTTCTTCCACGTTGCCTCTTAATTTTTTTTTCCCTGCTAGACAATAGTGTTCCCTATGATCCATTTTCCTGAAAGGTGACAGGATGAACTTTTCAAAAAGTAAACCAGATAAAGTCCCCAATGTTTTTTTTTAAATATATCTCATGGATGTATGGCTATACTTCCTTTTGGTTTTGATTTATATAATTTTTAGTAATGATTTTTTGGGGGGGGGCTTATACCTGGTGATGCATAGAGATTACTCCTGTCTCCTGAACTCAGGAATTACTCCTGACAGTGCTCAGGAGACCATATGGGATGCTGGAAATTGAATACCGGTTGGCCGCATGCAAGGCAAATTCCCTACCCTACTTCAGCCCCCTTTAGTAATGATTGATACTCAGCAATTTATTTTATGTGTCTGTGGACCATCTCTGTTTCTTTTTTGGAGGAGTATCTGCTCAATTCCATTGCTCATTTACAAATTTTGTCAAAATTTTGGAGATGTTTGTAACTTTGGACATTAATCTTTTGTCAGATGTATATGTGCAGATGTCTTTGCCAACTGTTTGTCTCTGTACTTCTTTTGTGTGTATGTCCGTTTCTTTTACTGCATCCAGCTTTTTAATTTGATGCTATATCATTTGTTTATTCTTGATTTTGTTTTTCCTGATACAGGAGTTGTGTCTCCAAATACATCTGTCATATTGAGATCCTGGAGAGAATCATCTCTTTTTTTTTCCTCTGTTTTATGGTTTCAGGTGGACTATGCAAGTCTTTAGTCTATCTTGAGTTAGTTTTATGTATATGATGTTAGTAGTGTTCTAGTTTTTTTGATTTTTCTTTACTTTTTCTTTATTATTACTTGCTTGTGGCTTTCCAGTTTTCCCAGCACTATTTCTTAGAGATTTTCCTTTCCATTTTGTGGTCTTATTTTCTTTATCATAGAACAAATATACATAGGTATGTGGATTTGTTTCTGTGCCATTTGTTCTATCTCTTTCTTATATCACTTTTTTGTTGTTATAGAACACCTATTTTTTTTGTTGTTATTCTAGTTACACATCATTTTTTTTCATGATGATAGTTCATATTATAGTTTGAAACGAGCAATTACAATGTCTTCTTTTCTCTCAATTATTTGGGTTTCTTGTAATTCCATGCAAATTTTACAATTGTTCGTTTCAGCTTTTGCTTTTTTTTTTCCTTTAGAAATTGCACTGAATGTGTATATTACTTTTGGTAGCGTTACATACATTTGATTTTATTTGTTTGGAGGGAAGAGTGTGCACATCTGGCTGTGCTTGGGGTTTACTCCTGACTCTGTGTTCAAGGATCACTCCTGGTAGTGTTCAGATGATCCTATATGGTGCTGGGAATCTGGGGTTGGCCACATGCAAGACAAACAACATATTACCTCCTATACTATCTCTACTGCCCCCTACTTTAGATTTTAGTTTACTAGGTAATTTTTATTTAAGCCTACTTTTTTATAGATAGAATTTAGTATTTAGTACTGATTTTACGATAAAAATTTGAAAGCTAACTTAAGTAGATTACTCATCATTAAGTATTTGAAGTTTAAAATTCCAAAGAAACTTTTAAATTTTCAATGTAATGCAATAATTGTATAATATATTATTTAATTTTATAACAAAACTGTAACATAATGTAATAAGATAAATGTATTTTAAAAGATAAAATTTAAGTTAACATGTTGTTCTATGGCCTAAGGTATCTAAAGTCTGTGAGACATTATAGATAATCTTTTTTTATGTATAAATGAGCATTTTTTTGATAAATGGGTCTCTTGCTTCTGTTACCTGTTTACTAAATCTAAAAAGAAAATCGCATACTGAATCTTCCCTTAATGCTGTGATAATATTGCTTACTAAAATATTCACATCAGGAAATGAAAAGCAAGCACGGCACCCTGAAGGCAGCCTAATGTCATCAACATTTAGTGTTATAAAGAGAGATGTATTCAAGTTTACTCTGTTACCCAGCACCAGGCATAGGACAAAGTGACTGTAGGTAATCCAGGAAGTTATTGAAGTAGTAGATTTTCACTCCACAGAACAATATAGATTAGAGATACAAATTGGGAACCCTTGCCAGTTCCTCTAGTTAGATTTTATGGCATTCTGTGGGAGCCAGAATTTATTTTATAGGCATACTGAGGATAGAATCCAAGGTCTCATGCATACAAAACATGTGCCCTACATTGAGTTACACCCCAGGCTTCCAGGACCAGAATTTTCATAAAAACATTTCAGAACCAGAGTCGAATGATGGTACAGTGGGTAGGGCATTTGCCTTGTATGTGGCCTGTTCAGGTTTGGTCTCTCATCTCATATGGTCCCCAGGCACTGCCAGGAGTGATCTCTGAATCCAGAGCCAGGAGTAAGCACTGTACAATGTCAGGTAGCACTGAAGCACTATAGCATTGTCTTCCCACTGTTCATCAGTTTGATCGAGCGGGCACCAATAACGTCTCCATTGTGAGCCTTGTTACTGTTTTTGACATATTAAATATGTCACGGGTAGCTTACCAGGCTCTGCCATGTGGGTAGGATACTCTTGGTAGCTTGCCTGGTTCTCCGAGAGGGATGGAGGAATCGAACCCGGGTCAGCTGCGTGCAATGCAAATGCCCTAATTGCTGTGCTCTTGCTCCATCCCACACTGTCAGGTATGGCCCAAAAACCCCAAAAGAATTATTCTTCCAGGAACAATTTGAACTTAAATATTAATGAAAAATTTGCCATAAGCATTTGAATAAATGCTTATAAAGCAATTTTAAAGAATTTAAATTATCTCTAAGTGACGAAAGGCCCTCAAAATCTGTCTTATTAGTAGCAGGATGTTTTGGCACTGTTGTTCTTAGTCTTGGTTTTGTAATGGAATGCTTCTACTTCAGTACTTCAGATTCTTGACTATGCTGAAATAACTGTTTCTAGAATAACCATTTAATTGATTATATGTCTAGAACAGGATAAAGTTTGTCTGCAAATGTCTTACCTTTTACACTGTTTACAGAGTTCATTTAGCTTTCGGTTTTTTCTCTTTTTTTTCTTAGCACTACTCACAGTTTTCTTTTTGGAGCACTGGCTGAATTGCTGGACAATGCAAGGTAAGGCTTATCTATGAGAAAAACTTATGGCAAGAACGTCACAAGTAGAAATAAGAACTAAGTACATTTAATATTAAAAAGTTGATGTACATTTACCCCCTTATCTAGAATGTTCTGACTTGATTTTCTATAAAATCAAGGAAAAAAGAACAGTTAGAAAAAGAAATTATTTGTCGTCATTTATTTTGTATTTATGACCAAACTTGGAGTGCAAGTAAATTAGACCTCTGCTTTGTTTTAATAACCATGTGCATGAATTGCAGGCTTTCACGTGGATATTTAGTCATTACTCCATCTTTACAACACATTGATGTCTGGCTCTAGAATGGCCCTGGTCCATTATGTTGTCTCTGTCAAAGATATTTATGTTTAAGGAAAAAAATTTTTTTTCAATTTTATACTTTTAATTTTCATAAAGTAGTTCACAATAGTTCATTACAGATAATATTTAAACACCCACTCCACCAGCAAGCATCTTTCCACTACAATAAGAGGGTAGTATATTAAGCCCGATATAAGAGAATATAAGCAAGTATGTTAAAACCAAACAAATGTGTGCTACTTTAGTTATATCAGTGGGCTAGAGTATAAGATGTCGCACACTCTAGGAAATACTGCATCCCTCTCTTCTGGGAGCTTTATTTTATCTTGATGTAGGTCGTTGATGAGATTACATGGCATTGGGGGCAGTTTGTGGGTGTGACTGTCAAGCTACTGGAAAACTGAGGATCTGGGTGGAGGAGGCCCAGTCCCTATCTGAGCAGGCTTTGAGATTTCAGCCACGGGTCTCACGTACCTGGGTTCCTCTGCTGGTTCTTTCATGCGTGAGGCTCCGAGTGTGTGGAGAGTGGCCTTGAGCATGACTGTGGCTGGGTTCTGGAAGTTTTCAGCTGCCGGGGCTCTGCTTGGGGTGGGGAGGGAGACTCAACCCAGCCCCCTCCAAGGGGCTCCAGTGAAGACAGCTTGGCATGGGGACAGGAGGTTCTGCCAGTTTAATACACCCACCGGTGGTGTATTCAATATGCCAAACACAGTAACAACAAGTCTCACGATGGAGACGGTACTGGGCCCACTCTAGCAAATTGATGAACAACTGGAGGACAGTGACAGTGATATTCCTATTACAGAAAATTTTACCTGCCTTTTGTGCAGAAAGCAAAGTCAGAAGTAGTTTGTGGTTATTAGGTCAGGAATATTAGTGGGAAAGCCCGGATTCCCTTTAATGGTCTATAGCTATTTTTCAGTTTTTTACTTTGTCCCATTTTGTAATGGGATGACGATATACAATCAGTTAATTAACCATTACGAACTTCTTGTATAGTAGTGATGTTCAACCATACATAAAAAGTCACTTGCTCCTTCTGTTATGTTACTTCTTTACTGAAGAATGGAAAGAATCACGCCATCAAGAAATGGAGGGAAGAGAAGTAAAAGAATCAAGTTGATTGGTCAGAGGAACCACAAAGTCAGCTAAGAAGGAACGAACAGGATTAGGGTCAAGGAAATGATTCCTGGCTCCTCTGAACATCTATTTTCAGCAACCTGACATTTGTAACTCTGAAAGAAAACATTTTATTTATTTATTTTATTAGTGAATTATTAATGAGGTACAGTTATAGGTTTACGAACTTTCGTGCTTGTGTTTCAGTCATAGAATGATTGAGTACCCATCCCTCCACCAGTGCCCATTTTCCACCATCAATGGTCCCAGCATCCCTCCCCCCCCCCCCCACGCTGTCCCCTCCACCCTGCCCCACCTCTGTGGCAGGGTATTCCCTTTAGCTCTCTATTTTTGGGTGTTGTGGTTTCTATTGCAAAAGTTATTAAGTGGCCATCATGTTTGGTCTATAGTCTACCTTCAGCCCGCATCTCCCATCCCGAGCGGGTCCTCCTAGCACCCTTTACTTGGTTGTCCCTTCTCTATCTGATCTGCCTTTTCTCCCAGCATGTGAGGCAGGCTTCTAAGCTGTGGAGTGATCCTTCTGGTACTTATCTCTACTATTCTTGGGTGTTAGTTTCCCATTCTGTTACTTTATATTCCATAAATGAGTGCAATCTTTCTATATCTGTCCCTCTTTTTCTGATTCATTTCACTTAACATTTGTCTATTTTGCCTGCTATCTTTTCTTCTCCAAAATTAGAGCTCTTTGGTAATAAAATAGCTATTTAGAAAGAAATTACTTTGTCTAAAGTACAAAGCTCGTTATAAAATGCCAAAAATTGCTGTAAAGGTGTATAGTTGTGATGTTTCTTATCCCAGTGAATTATGTTATGAAGAAACTCTCTGAAAACTATTTCAGTACAGTGACATTTATTGCTGCTGTGCATGTGATACTTTGTACGATGTATGATTGTATGACAGAAATAGTGATACCTCAGTGTCCTGGGATTGTTTTAAACATGGAGAAAAGGCGCATTAATATTTTATTCAGTGCTTTGTTGACACATAGAAAATGCTCAAAAAATGGCAGTGGTAACCAGAATCTCAGCTTCGATGCAGCAATGGGGTAGAGAGGAACAAGCAAACGAACTTTGAAATGATGCTAGGAGAGCAACTACAGTGTACTTTGTTAGACTTATGTGGGAGTAGGGGAGACCCAGATTTATGTAGCAGAGACTCACTAGATTTTTAAAATTTTTTTATATTTTATTCTGAACTTCCTTGAAGACTCTCACCTTTCCTCAGCATTCTTTCCATACCAGCTGAGATCTCATCGTTTTCCTCCTTTCCACATTCTTGATATTGAAGCTAAGATATGACTCTTGCTTTTCTTTAGAACGTTTTCTTAACATAATTTTTAGTGAAATCTTTTAAAATGCATTAAATGAATTTATGCAAATCATATCTGTGAATTAGAGAGAACTGAGAAAAAATTAAAACTCACCAATAATCTCATTACATAGGAGTGGAAATCAGAATACTGTGTAAAGGTCAAGATGATAAATAATTTTATCTTTGAGGGCCATGTTTTCTCTGTTGAAACATTCAGTTTTGTTATTGTAGAATGAAGGCAACACAGACATTATGAATGGACATAATTGTATTTCAATGAAAGTTAATTCACAAACCTTCTGGTAGGGGCCAAGGATATGAAACGTGGGTAAGGAATACATGTTTTGCATAAACAGAAATTCAGTTCATCCTCAGCCTTCTATGGCTCCCCAGCACTACCAGGCGTGGTTCTGGACACCCCTGGATCTTTTCAGGGTGACCTGATGATCTCAGCACCCCAAGGCCTGAACAGCTCTCATCCTTGGGTTCTCACATTGAATCCTTTAGCCCAGTTCACCAAGTACTGCCAGGAGTAGCCCCTGGACCCTCTGAGCATGGCTAGAGAGGCCCCCAAATAAATAAGGTAAAAAGGTAAAGGCCCTCCCGTTGATCGTCGATTTGCTCGAGTGGGCCCAGTAACGTCTCCATTGGAGACTTTGTTGTTACTGTGTCTGGCATATCAAATACTCTCGGTAGCTTGCCGGGCTCTCCGAGAGGGGCCGAGGAATCGAACTCGGGTCGGCCATGTTGGCCGCTTGTAAGGCGAACGCCCTACCCACTGTGCTATCAAATAAATAAACAATAACAAATAATTTGTAAGTGTGTGTCCTAGGAAAAAACAGTTACTGTTTTGATTTCTTTCCTTAATGATATGTACATGAGTATCACAAATATTCTTTAAAATGTGATAATATAGTACATATATATTATCTAGAAATTAGGGATTTCTAGTCAGGTTTGGTTGTTTTATAAAATAAATCATGAAAATCTTTTTATGATGTTTGGACTATTCTCCAGCTAATAAAAAAATCAGAAATATTTTGATGAGCTTTTTGTGTGACTACACTAGGTCACATCGATTCTTTTTAATTTATGAGTTTCAGTCTTAGTTTTTTTTTCTTTTTTTTTTGCTTTTTGGGTCACACCTGGCTATGCACAGGGGTCACTCCTGGTTCATGCACTCAGGAATTACTCCTGGTGGTCCTCAGGGGACCATATGGGATGCTGGGAATCGAACCTGGGTCGGCCGTGTGCTAGGCAAATGCACTACTGGCTGTGCTATTGCTCCGGCCCAGAGTTTCAGTCTTTGTAACACTCTCAAATGATGAGAGATCATTGGTCTTGGTATATAAATGCAGAGGGAAACATCCTAGTAATTGTTTCTGAAGTAATTTAAATGAATTACTGTATTGTTTGCTACCTGGCAATATGTTATACCTCACATAAGCAATTCCGATTAGTGTAATTTCTTCAAACATAATTTCTTACTGAAGCAGTGATATGTTTTATTGTTTTCAGAGATGCAGGCGCTACAAGACTTGATGTGTTCTCAGGTGAGCAAGTTTGCTTTCTTATTCTTTCAGTTCTAATGGAAAAGCCTGTCATTATTTTGCTTTTATTTTATTTCATAAAATCAAACCACTTTCTGCAGATTTTTAATGTAATCTAAGTGCTTTGTGAGTACAGTGACCCTGTGGGGAGCCAGGTTGAGCAAAGAACACTCCGAGGGTGAAATGGCTCACTTGTTGGAGGTCCCATTTGCAAAATTAGATCCTACAGGGTTTCGTGAAAGCATCAGAGTGTTTGGAGTAGTCAATTTGTCTACGATGAGAAAACAGTTTTACTTTTAAAAACATATTAACTTAATGGTTTTTCATAATGAAGTATACATCATTCCAACTTTCCACAGTTTTAAAATACATAAGTGGATGTGCAGTATGAATGGTTGAGAGTCATAAATTCAGACCAAGTATATATTCCTTATTGACTGTTTTCTTTATTCTTTCATTTTTATGCACCAAGTATTTATTGCACATGCCAGCTCATTTTTATTAAAATCTGATGCAAATGAAGTTGAGTTTTGTGATCTACTTCTGTAGTTAATGCAAATTAGAAAAACTTTTTTTTTTCTTTTTGTGTCACACCTGGTGATGCTCAGGGGTTACTCCTGACTCTGCCCTCAGGAATCACTCCGGGCGGTGCTCAGGGTCCTTATGGAATTCTGGGAATTGAACCTGCGTCAGCCATGTGCAAGGCAAATACCCTAACTGCTGTACTATCTTTCTAACCCCAAGAAAAACATTTATGATTCGAAAATTGATCCCTATTCCTGATTCTGTCAGCTCCCCTGTAAATATTGACTATTACTCTAGATGACAGGATATGGCCCAAGAAGTCAATCCCTATCTGTATTTAAAAATAAATTTAAGTCACTGAAATTTCCAAGTCATTTAATACCCTGTGCTAGGTGGATAATTATAGTTAATGAGGAAGAGACATGATAATTTGGAGGATCATGAGGTCAAATAACCCATAGGCCACTCTTACTTCCGTTTCTTCTACTCACCTGGATCTTAAAAGTTTGAATAATACAACAACGGAGTTAGTATTTATTACTGAAAATTTACTTAGGTAGAGAATCAGGTCAGTGTGAAGCAACAAATGATTTTGTTCAAATCCCAGAAGCAAGCATTTGCCCATCTCAGCAAAATTGCTTACCCCTCAGAACTAGTTTCCCAGGGAGCAGATTATCCTTCTCTGCAGACAGACTGCTCCTAAGAGATTGTGCAACAGCTGAATTGAGCCTCCCCAAATGACCAAACAAATGAATGAATCTGTTGGTACAGGAAAAAAGTATAGGGACTTAGAAAGGCTCTTTAACTGATAATGATTCCATATAAAAGAAAAGAAAATGGTGGAGAAGTGGACTCCCCTTGCATATCCCTTAGAGAAAAAAAAAAAAGAACAAGCAAGTATCTCTTGCTTGGAGGAAATTAAAAGTATGGGAAAACACAGAGAAAAGGAATTTCTCTTTAAAGAACAAGAATACGAAATATGCAGGGAATTTTTGTCGGGTAACAACTAGAATAAGAGGGTACAATGATAAAAATGTTTAAACAATATAGATGAACACTTTAAATACTGTATTGATTTTTATGTATAGAGAAGGCACTGGGAGGATTTTGAGCAATACCATTAAAATTAAAAATATGATATTTTTTTAAAAAAGAAAGGCATTTTATGAAGAACAATAGAATAGTCCAGGGACTGTGTGCAGAGATGTGAGAAAAGAGTAACAGGAGTGGGCTGGGGTGATAGCACAGCGGGTAGGGCGTTTGCTTTGTATGCAGCTGACCCGGGTTCAATTCCCAGCATCCCATATGGTCCCCGGAGCACCGCCAGGAGTCATTCCTGAGTGCAGAGCCAGGAGCAACCCCTGTGCATCGCTGGGTGTGACCCAAAAAGAAAAACAAAAAGTAACAGGAGAGTTGACTCTGTGGAAATGACAAAAAACAAGCCTTCATGAGAATTTGAAAGGGTGAAATGTTTTCAGAAATGGAGAAGGGAGACTAGATTCCAGCTACATCCCATTGAGTGCATATTCACAAATTGAGAATTATCTGGTATCATGGTGTACTAATAAATAAATGTGACCAGAATTCATGTTTCGTTCTTTGGGGCTTGTGTCAGGAGGACAACACCCAGGCATGCTAGAGCGTTCATTTTGCCCAAGGGATTGCCCTAGCACTTGACATTTTTCACACAAAAATGAGTCTGCATTTTGAATTGAGGGAAGTCAATTCAATTGAAGTCCTTTAGATTTCATGTGTTTTGTGAAAAAAAAAAATTAGGGAAGGCTGAGCAGAGCAAATTCCTCAGGTGGTCAGAGATGTTGCGTGTCGACATAGAAGTTGAGGCAAGCAAACCAGAAAGCCAGGTAGAGAGATAGAATTGGGACCGTTAGGTGATAAGGAAGTGCCAAAGGATTTATAGATATTGGGTGAATTAGAAGAGGGGGATTAGAAGCATATGACCATTGACCATCAATAAAAATTATGAACTTCATATGTTTAGGTATTTGTAAAGACATGTATGCTTTATTTGAACAAAATTTAAGTGTTAAAAATGTGTACTATAGTAGACCAGTAAACATAGGAGTTCACTTAAGAGATGTACTAAAAATGAATCATTAGGGACAGAATTAGGAAATTAATGGTTGCTTGGGGAAGAAGTAAGACTGATGGGAGAGCATAGAGGGAGCAGAGGGACACAAGGAAAGCATCGAGGATGAAGGATATGCTTTCTTCTTCGACACGTTCACTACCTTGATTTTAGTGATAGTTTTATACATATGAACATAAGATAAACTTACTAGGTTCTATACTTGTAACATTGGAGACCGAGAGAGAGAAAGTGAGGGAGGGAAAAAGAGAGAGAGAGAATGAGAGAAAGATGCTAGAACTCACAAACCCCATTATTAAAATTACTTTCAGAGAGTCAGACTACAAATTGTAAATTAAAATTAATTTTAATTACCCATTTATATTTTTAAACAAGAGACCATATCAATAATTATATTTGATCATTTATGACTATCAAATTGGTTCCAAATAAATTTAGCTGTTTTCAAAAGCCAAACATATATGCAAGATACACATATTTGCCACTAAGAAGCTCACACAAATTGTTCTTGTGGAGAATAACTGCTTAGAAAGGAGCCTTAGGATTTCATCAGAATGGTCTCTCTGCTGATTCCAGAAACTCTGGTGGTAGGGCATAAACATTGATCAGCTTGATAGGGGGATGTTGGGATCACATCCTCATCTTTGGTTTCTGTCCTAAAGAAAATACCTGAAGTTTCAAGGGTCAGTCCACTTCCAGAGCAGGGCTTGTCATATAGAATATGTATATTTTAATGTATTCTTATTTTATGCTTGTCTAAAGCCTTTTGTGTTGCATAGCACAGCGGGTAGGGCGTTTGCCTTGCACGTGGCCGACCCAACCAACCTGGGTTTGATTCCTGTGCCCCTCTCAGAGAGCCCGGCAAGCTACCGAGAGTGTCTCACCCGCACGGCAAAGCCTGGCAAGCTCCCCGTGACGTATTCAATATGCCATACACAATAACAACAAGTCTCACAATGGAGACGTTACTGGGCCTGCTCAAGCAAATCGATGAACAACAGAAGGACAGTGCAGACAGTGCTTATTTTCCCCGTACATTTACTTTTTTTTTTTTCTATGAAACTCTAGCCAATACTCCTTTCTGTGCTTGATTACTGTGCCATAACTGTCACTTTCTGGCTGAGTTTGAGGAGGACAAATAACTCTATGAGCAACGTGCCTTTCTGATGAACAAATTAAGCCCAATATTTATTAGTAATAACTGTTTTACAGTGGATAATGAAAAACTGCAGGGTGGATTCATGCTGTGCTTCCTGGATGATGGATGCGGTATGAGCCCTGGTAAGTTAATTATCTGGGTAACTAACTGGCTGTTAGAGAAAATAGTCTGAAAATCCATAAAATAAACATAAATAAATTGAGTTCTCTATGCCAAAACAGGGATGGCACTATTAAGGAGAATAAACCCCAGATTTAACATATTGCTCTACTTTTCATACTGAAATAAGTCTGACGAGGGAATTCATTGTAACTGTCTATACCAAGCTAAGAACTCAATTTAAAGAAATATTGCCATAAAAGTGAAAGGCAGAGGTACTTATTACTTGCAAGATAAAAACGGATCTGGGAAGAAATAGTTACTGTCTGAACTCAAGTTTATTTTTAGATTGCCCTTTAGGTATTGTTTGCAAGAACCCCGAAAGAATTTCCAATGCCTGTAGGCTATTTTTAATTTTCTGCTTAGCCTTGAGGCAGAGGTCACCCATTTTCATTTCTAACAATTTCTGGGCTGACTTCTTTTTTCCTCTGTGGGACTAAAGGTCTAGAGGCTTCACTTGGATGTTCCCTTCATATCCAATGTATCAACAATGTGTTACATGACTCCGCTTTGTATTTTCAGGGTGGCAAAAGCCACCATGTGCTAGGTACCCAATACCCGTTTGCTGCAGATTTGAAATGCTATTCACTTTGAAAAGAACTTTGAAGTTATTTGAGTAGTTTGTCCCAGCATTTTATTACACTGTCTGTCCCACAAACCAGGGGTTCTGATCACTGGGTCTTAAAAAATGGTAATATGGAAGTCAATTCCATGCCAGAGAAAAGATCAGCAGAGCTGATAGAAACTAAAATATGAAAAGTGAGCAATTATCTTCTTTCAAGTTTCAGAAGCCCCTCCTCTTGGGTCCGGATAATAAAGACTGTTTATTGGCAAAAATGATAAGTTGTTCAGATATACCACTCTCTATTTGGTCTGGAATTGTTGATATTTCTGGGTCATTTTGATGATATTTATTGTTGCGTCCTTAGTGTTTAAATCAGACAATGATCTGTGAGAAAAACACATTGAAAAAACAGCTCTATTTTTACATCTAGATTGTTAAATTCATTCTCTCTAATTCTTTAAATAAAAGATTATGTGTTATACTCTAAGGCAATTTCTTTAAAGAAGTAACTCTTTTAGTGGTATAGCTAAATATCCAAATTACAGAGCCAGCAGCAATGAAACAAGACATCCAGACTTCAACACACTTTAAAAAAGTACCTGTTTAAGTGACAGGGTGTGTGTGTGTGTGTGTGTGTGTGTGGTAGGTGTGTTTGTGTTTGTGTGTGGGGGGGCATGAGTGAGAGAAACCTGGGAACCCTCGTAAAGGAATGAAAATATTAGTAGTAAGACTGGTGCTGGAACACAGGATGTCTAAAACCTGGCTACGAATAACTGTCAATCATGGAGATTCAATGAAATTTTTAAAAATTGATTTCTTTGAGTCTTTGAATAAAATGACATATACTCAGATCTTCAGAAGAAACTTGAAATCTTTGCAAAATAATAATATTCGAGAAAAACCTAGAGTGAGAGAGATGGCTCAAAGGACTAATGTTTATGCATTAAGTGCCTGAGAACTGGTTCCAGTTCCAGTACCTTATAAGCTGTATCTCTCAGACCCTCAGGGAGCAAGCCCAAAGTACTAAGCAAAGAGTAGTCAATGAGCACTGATGGACGTGCCCTCACTAAATGAAGCAAAAAATCAAGCCATACTAGGTTGAGATCAGTTATTTAATTTCGTGGGAGAGGTATACTGGTACTTTAGTGGTGGTTGTGTTGTGGTAACATAAAATTTGAAGAGGCGTGAAAGTCTCCGCACGAAACACAACATTCAGTTGTATAAATGAATGCTATTTGAGCTGGAAAAAAATTACAGAAAATCAATTGGAAATTAATAGTTATAATGAGTTTATCTCATGTCTGGAATAGAATTTTGTTTTTGTTTCTGAAGTGCTTTCAGGAACTGAGGACTGGGGACCAAATAAAACACATGATGTTCCCATTGATTTATTTTGGAGGCCACACCGAGCTGTACTCAGGGCTTATTCCTGGCTTTGCACTTAAGGATCACTCCTGGCAGATTTCTGGGAATCATATGGGGTGCCCTGGATCAAACTAAGGTTGAGCCGCATGCACGGCAAATTCCCTACCCACAGTACTCTTTCTGGCCATATACTTCCAATTCCAAAGCAAGCCAAACAAATTTTCTCATCAAGGGCCATGTGTTTCATTAAGGGTTTTTCAAACTCAATGTTCTAATTCATTTCACTTATCTCTATCAACACCTCTAATATAGTTTTCTCTTAGAAATGAGAAAATTAAGTCTCAAGAGGTTTTTTTTTTTGGTTTGTGTATTTTGTGTGTGTGTGCATGTGTGTGTGTGTGGGGGGGGGGGACATCAGTAGTGCCTGAGACATACTCCTGGTTATAAGCTGGTTATAAGCTCCGTGGTAATAAGCACCTTAACTTCTCCACTCTCTCTCTGGTCCCAGAATCAAGGGTTTTAAACTCCGCTTACTCAAGGTCACCTGTTTAAGTTAGTTTGACCTCCTTTATATTATATTATTAAGAACCTGGTCACATATTATGGAGTTCAATTAGAATTCTTGTCTTAGGCCTGACCAAGAGGTATGAAATTTTCACCGTGTCACGGACTTGTAATTCGTAACCTGTAAGTGCATATTTCATTTGTAGAGGAAGCTACAGATATAATTTATTTTGGAACGTCTAAGAAACGGCTGTCAACCCTGAAGTTTATTGGGCAGTATGGCAATGGACTTAAAAGGTGAGAAAAAAATTTTACTTCAAATTATGTATTATTAATATTGGAATTCCATTTAAAGATAATGCTATACGAGGAATACATGTTTGGAAGCTGAAAAAATATAACTTTGGGAATACTGCCTTGATTTAAAATTTTCATACCCATACCTGACTTTAGTCACTACAGAAATTTTTAGTTCGTTCTCAAATGTGGGATGAATTGTCTCTCAGAAATTGCTGAGGCAGCATCCCTGACTTTAGAGAGCTTCATTACATCCTTCTGTTCGGATGCTTCTCAAAAGAAATATTAGGGTAAATTTCATATATCTCTGCAGTTTGTTTTATTCCTCTGCCTCGATGAAATGTAAAGATACCAGACTACTGTCACCTGAGTGACACCTGTCTGGAACAGATGAGTTTCTTTTTTGAGCTCTGCACAGCACTCTATCTCCAGCTGCCTATCTCAGGAAAGAATGCAGGTCCAGACTAAATCAAATCCATTTGGTCAACTTTTTTTCTGTTTTTTTTTTTTTTTTGGCCATACCTGGTGAATCTTAGGACTTAATCTTGGCTCTGTGTTCAAGATAATTCCTAGTGTGTTGGAGGGACTATATGGGGTACAGGGATTGGCTTCGGGTTGGCCATGTGCAAGGCAAGTACCCTACCTACTGTACAATCACTCCAGCCCCCATCTGCTCAACTTTAAAGAAAATAAAAATTTTTATTTTCTCTTGATGGTGATTCTCACTCTTGATGGCGAGTCACCAAAAGAGTTTTTTTTGAAAAAAATCAACCCATTATAGCACATAATTCATACCCCCCATTGTGTGTTTGACATGAAAATATTTATGTTTCTGACTTTTAATTTAGTGGATCCATGAGGATTGGAAAAGACTTTATTCTTTTTACAAAGAAGAAAGAAACGATGACCTGTGTGTTTTTTTCTCAGACATTCTGTGAAAAAGAAGGTCTTAATGAGGTAAGAGGTGAAGTCTCTATTGGGTTCCAATAGCAAAGTTTACATTTATATCTTAGAAGGTGAAGTATTTTATTGTTTTTTCCTTAGTATGATTTACAAAATGTTGGAATATGTTGTTGATGACCAAGGGATGATGGTTGGTCATTACAAATATCATAATTCTGGACAGCAGATGTATGTGGAGGAAACCCAGCTCTGACCACCCCGAGGAAGGTAGAAAAGAAACAGAACATCTGATATTAAAGTGTACTCAGTCTTGTCACAAAATAGACAAATAACAACAAATTGGATAAATAACAAAATAAGAATATTCAAAAATAATGCTTTTCTTGTATAAAACTCAACTGCAGATAACTATGTGAATCATTTTAGTTTAATAAAATTAAATTAAAAATGTTTTTCAATGAATATATGTTCCTCCTATTGCAAGATTATAAAATCTACTTTGTAGATTAGAGCATCTTCAGTGGTCAATAAGGAATAAAGTTTCTATGGAGAATACAACTTAGTCTAAAAGGTTGGTATATGGAAAGAAAATGTAAGCGACAAGTCTCATACTTGCAGATGTGTTTAAGGGTTTCATGAGTTTGTTTAGTAGGACTGAGCATGCCCACTCGCTACAGTATTATGGGGATGGATAACAGAAATAGTCTGTAGGTAGTAGGGAGTAACTGAGTGGGACCCTCACACATGGAAAAGCTAATCTTCAGTCATGTGTATTCCATTTTATGAAGGGGCCTGGGAAACTGGGGTAAAGCTGAGATTTAGCTTTTTGAAGTGGTCTAGTTCCTTTTATTTACCTTTATCTTATACCAGAAGTCCCCTCCATTTTATTACTTCCACAGAGGAAATATCTTTCAACAAACAAAATTATCTGATTCTTTTTATCTTTCCTTGCACATCTCTATATAACATGCTTATATTGCTACTTTGATTTCATTTGGGCACTATCTATTAAATTCTCAATATAAAAGATGAGCACTTATCTTTTTTCTCTGCTCAATTTCTCTTTGTCACTCTTCCTCTCTCACTCTCTCTCTCTCTCTCTCCCCCCTCTCTGTCTCTATTCTTACATGCACATACACACTTTCCATTCTTCTCCCTCAGTATCTCTCAGAAGTAACTTTGATTATGCCCATATTTCCTGCTTACATTATAAGGCTATATAAACACCACTCACAATTACACCGATTATACCATGTCACAAAATATTATTTTGTTTTCTCCACAATTTTCCTCCTAGAATTAATAATTTTCTGCTTAGTGTTTTGTTTTATGTACTCATCACTATCACTGTGTAATTGCTGGACTTTTGTCTTTATAACTGTTAAAATCAAAGTCTTAATGTACTTGCTTATTTAATATTCCTGAAGATCTTTGATCTGTGCTTTAATCTTCTCATGTGCTGAAGCTTTAATACCTGCTTTTCTTAAGAGACATTTAGCTGCCATTCTGGTATAGGAACTTGTTGACTTTGTGGCAATTCTTTTCCCTATTCTTCCTATGAAAACCCGGATCTTAAATCTCATGTCTTTCTTCAGTTTGGTCTCTTTTTGATACAGACCTCAATTACATGAAAAGAGAATTCCTACTAGAACACTTACTGTTAATATGGCTTGATGTTATTTCTGGGTTGGGATGATTTTGAAGGCATTGGTCCAAAACCTCCTAATTTGTAATAATAGTACCGTCTTTGTTTTATTGTGATTCAAAGATTCTGTGCTTTTGTTTTGTTTCACAAAGTGAAGATTTGTAGCAATCCTGCGCAAACTTAGATTGTGGGCATCACTTTACCAACAGCATATGCTCACTTTAAGTAAGTGCCACATTTAACGAAGGTGTACACACTAAGTAGACTGTAGTACAGTGTAAGAATAGCTTTATATTGGATAACCACCAGAATTATGTGACTTGCATTACTATGATAATTGCTGTATTGTATTGGTCTCAAACTCAACCATACTATTGCCAACATTGCTATCACTTTGGAGAAGCATAGAAGATGGCAAACGTTCCTTTTAAAAGTTTTTTTTTAATCACTGAATTACAGGATTGAAAAGCTATTTGTGATTCAGTTTCAGACCACAATGTGCCAACACCAATCCCTTCACTAATGTCCACTTCCTTCCACCAATGTCCTTAGGTAACCTCCCACTTCCTGAAATGCCTCTGTGGCTGGCACTTTTTCCACTTTTATTTATTTCTCCCTTTTAAGCACTGTGGTTTTCAATATTTTTATGAAAGGGTTTCATGCACATCACTTCACTGCCTTTCAACACCTAGTCCGTGTTCAGAGTCACTACTTCCCTTTGTCACTGTCAGAGTCATCGGAATCATATTAGTCCCTTCCCTGACCTACTTGAGCATTCCCTCCCCCCCCCCCCCCCGACACCCCCCTCCCCCCACCAAATACCACCACCACTCTCAGGGCTGGCTAGCTTCCTACTAAGGGCCAGTTTTCCTGCTCTTCATTTCTATTACCTTGGGGTTTTATTTCCCTACGATGTTTATTTGTATCTTGTATATGAGTGAGATCTCTGTCTGTCCTGTCTCTCTGACTCATTTCAGTCATAATGTTACTCTCCAGTCCTGTCCAGGTATCAGCAGATTCTTTTGGCTGAGTAGTATCCACTGTGTGTTCTTGCCATAACTTCTTTGTCCAGTCATCTGTTCTTGGGCATTGTTTGCAGATTTGACTATTGTGAATAGTGCTGCAATGAACATAGGTGTATAGATGTGTTGACTGCATTGTGGTTTTGGGGCTTTGGGGTATATTCTCAGGAATGGTATTTCTTGGTCATATGGAAGTGCAATTCCTAGTTCTTTGAAGAATGTCTTTATTATCTTCCCAAAAGGCTGGACCAGTCAACATTTCCACCAACAGTAAATAAGTGTCCCTTATTCCCTGCATTCACACCAACACTGGTGGCTTTTTTTTCTTTTGATTAGTTCCAGTCTCTGTGGTGTGAGATGATATTCATTGTTACTGTTTTAATTTGCTTTTCCCTCATCAGTAGTGATATAAAGCATTTTTATATGAATTTTGACCATTTGTGTTTCTTCTTTAAGATGTTTCTGTTCATCTTTTCTCCCTGATTTTATGTGTAGTTGGATGCTTATCAAGTTCTACAAGTGCTCTGTATGTCTTGAATATTAACCTCTTATCAGATAAGTCCTGAGAAAGCATTTTTTTTCCAGTCTGTGAGCTGTCTTTGTATTTGGTCATTATTTCATTTAAGGTGTAGAAGCTTCTTAATTTAATATAGTCCCATTTGTTTATCTTACCTTCCACTTGGCTGGCCAGTGTCATTTCATTCTTAAAGATGCCACTGGCTTCATTGTCATGGAGAGTTCTGTGTTTTCTTCTATGTATCTTATGGATTCAAGTCTGATACGGAGGACTTTAATGCATTTGATTTGACTTTTGTTCATGACATTAGAAAGAGGTCTGATTTCATTTTTTCCATGTGGTTGATCAGTTTTCCCAGCACCAATTATTTAAGAGGCTTTCCTTCATTCACTTCATATTTTCTACTTTATCTAAGACTACATACCTATGGGTTTGTTTCTGAGTGTTCAGTTGTGTTTCATTAATCTTGTGGATCTGTCTTTATTTCAGTACCACAATGTTTTAATTATTACTGCATTTCAGTATATTTGAACTTGAAGAAAGTTGCCTTTGGGCAACTATTTCCCTACTATGTTCCTTTATATTCCATATATGAGGGAAATCAATCTATGTCTTTCTCTCTCCTTCTGACCAACTTTTCTCAGCATGATACTCTCTAGATACACCTGTTTGGTGCTCAGGTTCTATTTCTGGAAGTGCTCTTGGGACCATTTGTGGTATACTGAGGGTGAAACTGGGATTTTCTATAGTTTTCTTCCTGAAGTATAGCTGGCAGATTTCTAGGATCCAAATGGGAGAAAAACCTCAGCATACAACAAATATGCTTCTACTTGATTTCTCTAAGCTCAATAACTCCTCCTGACAACTGTGTATGTTATGTCATCTAATCCCCAAATATTGTTCATGCTATTTCCAGAGAATAAACAGTAAATAATTTTGCATGCGGTGAAGGAGCAAGTGGGAATCTAGATGCTACTTCTATCTCTCTTATTTTATTATCTGACCCATAGTTAACTCATCCCACCAATCTGTAAGCCTTTTAGGGGACTCTATTGTAAATCACGCTGAGCCTTTTCTTTTCTTGATAAGTGTTGGACTGGTTTTCTTGAATATGTTTTCATGTACTTTCAACTTCTAAAATGCTGATAAACTTTTGTTTCTTATGTTATTTTACCATATTTCAGTAGGAGCTGAAGCAGATTCCATCTGTCCCCAAATTCTACAATGGAGCATTTCAGAATAAAACTCTCTGCATATGCAAATTTATATGTCTCTCTTTTTTATATAATGACTAGAAAGGAGAAGTAAACTTTTGATTTTTTGTTGGAGTGATAGCACAGCGGATAGGGCATTTGCCTTGCATGCGGCCGACCAGGCCGACCCATGTTCAATTCCTCCGCCCCTCTCAGAGAGCCCGGCAAGCTACTGAGAGTATCTCGTCCGCCCAGCAAAGCCTGGCAAGCTCCCCATGATGTATTCGATATGCCAAACACAGTAACAGTTGTCACAATGGAGATGTTACTGGGCCCGCTCGAGCAAATCGATGAACAACGGGAGGACAATGACAGTGACAGTGAATTTGTTTTATGAATGGACTGAATTATGACAGACAAAATAATGATGGTTTTTGTTTGTGTATTTATGTTATTATTTGTAGGTTGTTGTTCCCATACCTTCATGGTTAACAAGATCTGGAGACTCTGTTACAGATGATCCTCAAAAATTGTCAGTGGAACTGTCTATAATTTATAAGTACTCTCCATTTAAAACTGAAGCTGAACTGATGAAACAGTTTGATATAATCTATGGGAATTGTGGTAAGATCATCAAAATTCAGAAATTGATTAGAATATTTTCTATGTTTTATAAATTGTACTATATATGTGATTTTATATATTTTTTCATACTATTTTGTGAAATCTCACATGGGCTTACTCACTCATTGTATCCATACCAGTTTTGTCTTGATAGTAACATAGCTGACTCTCAAATCTGACACTGAGAGAAAGGGTTGTGCTTGCATAATTACTGAAACTATGTTAAGGCTCTGACCTGTGGGTAGCAATACACAGTTTCTGCACCAAGTACCAAAACTGGAAGATATATATTGCACTGTGTGAAATTAGATTCTTCCAGATTTGTTAGAGTTAGCAGCTCTTAATGTACAGGTTACATTAATGTGACCAGTTAATGTAACCTTTTAATGTAACAAGCCTGTTGCTAGTTTCCATGGAAGTGACAGCAATAGCTTTGTGACATTTTCTCTCAACCTCCACCAACTTTCTACTTGATACACTATTGAATATACTATGTCTCATTAAAATTTCCAAAGTTAATCTCTGGTTTCTGTCTTCTTCATATCTGGAAGCAAAATACCATACTTTAAGAATGATATGTCCTCTTTTGCTTTTTGTAGCTCCTTGATTAATATGACATAAATAGTGGAATTCTGAGAAATTTGTCTCTGATTGGTCCCATGCTATCAGATTTTCTTTTCTAACCCATGCATTTTGTCTTTTAAGTTATGCTGTATGTTATAATTTCCATTTTCTCATAGAGATAAAATGGTAGCAATTTAATTAGTATTTATTTTATTATTATATGCATCAAATATTTTAAGATAGTAATGTGAGCTCTGACATCTAATTATGAAATGTTTATATGAATTATAATGACAAGTGTATTCTTTTCTTGATAATTTTCTGCATGCTTTATAAAAATTCTTTATAAAATTGTAAATTATAAAATTATTTTATGTTTAAAGAATTATGTAAATGTTTAATAAAAATTAATGCCTTTAAAGTTTAAAGCATCTCTATGTTTTGTCATCTTCATAAGCTCCACTATATACATTAGAAGGCTTAAGTTCAGAGAGGTTAAGAAATTTATTTGGGGTCTTTGCACTAGTAAATTTTTGATCCAGGAATTAGATACAGATATTTATGTTATATGCAGATTATTAGTCATTATCTTTTCCCCCCATGTGTTTAAGTACAAACTGAAAAAAAAGTAATTGGTTGCTCTTTTAATTTCTGTTACAGCCTTGTTCCTTTTTTTAATAATTAACTTTTTAAAAATTGACTTGTTTAGAACAGTTAATAGGAGTCAAAAAACTATGGTCCACATGCCAAATCCAGTTTTTTACTTTTTTTTGAAATGCAGTTTCATTGAAATAGAATCACCATTCATTCATGTAAACTCTGTAATAGTTTTTGTGTTATAGAAATGTTTTGTGAACAGTTGTGTTGAATTAATATGGTTAGCAAGACAGAAATATTTATCACTTGACCCATTTTAAAGGAAGTTTGCCAATACTTATAAGAAGTTCTAAAAACAGATTTCATATTTGTATAAATTTTGGAAATTCATTTTTGTTTTATGCATATTGATATAATTTTTGTCAATAGGAGCATTGCCTGTAATACAAATTGACTCAGGCTTCTAGCAATTTTCACAATGCAAGTTATGAAAAAAGTACCAGAGTTTAAGAATCCACACTGAAAGACAATGAAATCAAGTAGTTATAAGAAGCCTCATACTGTAGAAATTCAGCATCTTTTGACAGAGAATTGAATTTACTATAAGAGATGTATCTTGGAACTTATCCAAAACTATATTTTTTCCTGAAGTGAAGGAGGAAATTTATCTATAGCAGGATTCATTCTATAGATAGTAGCACCTTGTCTAGCATTTTGTGGAGTGAAATTATTAATAAGTCAAACATCTGCTTTTCTACTAGGTACTTTGCTGGTTGTTTTTAATTTGAAGCTTCTGCTTAGTGGAGAGCCAGAGTTGGATGTTAAAACTGACAAGGAAGATATCCTGCTTGCTGGAGCTCTTGAAGAGTGAGTAATGTGTGTGTTTGACAAAATGTCTTTCCACAGTGGCAATGAGCTGAAATTAGTGTAGTGACAACTGGTTCCAGGTCTGAGTCCACTGGCTGTCACATGGAGCAAATTCATTTCACTCCAGTTACAGTGAAGTAAATTCAACTAGATCACTGTTTCCCAAACTGGGACTCTGAGTAACCAAGAAACTTGTATTTATTTTTTTGATTATTAGAGGCTGTGGGAAGGAATGAGCAATTGTTGTGTTATTTTGTTCTTGTTTTGTGGAGCCAGGGCTGAAGCCCAGACATGCGCTCTGCCTCTGAGCTACTTGTCTGCTTCCTGAATAAGAGATGCAGGAACCTGTCTGATCCCATATCTACTGAATCAGAATCGTTAGACCGTAAACCTATGAATCAATATTTTTTTCATATTCCCAGGTGATCTGAAGCTGCTCACATATTTGAGGTCACTGGAATTTATGATCTCTAAGGTTTTCTGATTTTAATACTTCTATGTTTTTGCTTTTTAAAAATTTTTATTTAACTCCAAGACTCACATAGTTGTTTGCAGTAGGTTTTCAGGTATACACAGGTATACAGAATTCCCACCTTCAGGTGTGCTCTTCAAGCCAGTGTTCTTCCTTGAACATGTATCTTACTTGCTTCTCTCTGTTTCTTTGCTTGGCCTTTTCCACTTTGAAGAAGCCTGCGTTCTCTCTCAAACATGTACTTCACCTTTCTCTCCCCTCACATCTTTCTAAATAAGTTTTAATAAAAATTTTCATGCTTCACCAGAAAACAAAGAAAAAAATCTCTGATGTTCCTACCTTCAACCCTAATATATTGTGTCTCCATCCTTTCACCACTGACCTCAGATTCCCTCCCACCACATATGAACTACATGTAAACTTTTATTGTTATAGTTTGGGTCCCATGCTTATGATCATCTTGAGTCTAGTGATCGTGATCGTGAGTCTAGTGGTTAAAAATATACAGATACTTGCTTCTGTACCACAAAGGGGCCCGTGGCCTTTGACCTTAGTCCCTATATTACTTCCAGATCTCCTCTTCTTATTTCCTCTATCCATTTCTCCTTCCTTGTCCCTTTTGTTTCTGTAACCTAGAGTCAGTGTTTTGCGTGCCTTTGTTATCTATCATTCCCTCAGCATACTATTCTGTATGCCACAGATTAGTGACGATATCTGGTGTTTGTCCTTTTCCTCTGAATTACTCCACTTACCATAAGATCCTCCAGTTTTATCCATGTTGCAGTGAATTGCAAAATTTCATCATTCCTTTTGACTGTATAGCATTCCATCGTGTCTGTATACCACAGCTTCATTATCAACTCTTCTGCTCTTGGGCAACTGGGTTGTTTCAATAACCTGGCCAGTCTAGTCAGTGCTGCATTGAACAAAGGTGTGCATATATTTTCAAATGAATGATTTGCATCTTGAGAGAAGATACCCAGCAGTGAGGTTGCCAGGTCATGGGTAGTTGTGGTCTTTGTTTATTTTTGAGCAATATCTGTTTTTTCCACAAGGACTGAATTAGACAACATACTCACGAGCAGTCAAATGCTCTACCCCTGAGCTATACCCCCATTCCTCCGTCGCTCTTGGAGAGCCCGGCAAGCTACCAAGAGTATCCTGTCCGCATGGCAGAGCCTGGCAAGCTCCCCGTGGCGTTATGGATATGCCAAAAACGCTAACAAGTCTCACAATGGAGACGTTACTTGTGCCCGCTCAAGCAAATCGATGAACATTAGGACAACAGTGCTATAATGCTACTCACCAGCAGTGCATGTGAATTCTTTTCTCAACACATCTCACCAGCACAACTTGTTCCTATCCTTTCTGACGTTCACTCTTCTCATTAGTGTTAGGTGACATCTCATTGTTATCCTAATTTGGATTTCCTTGTAATAAGTGACACTGAATACTTTTCATTTGCCTACTGGCTATCTATCTGTCTTTTTCTGAAAAGGGTCTGTTCATTTTCTGTATTTTAATGTAGTTATTGGGTATTTTGATGTTGATTTTTGTGAATACTTTATATATCTTAGATATTACTCTTTTATCTACTGTGTGCAAATATTTTTTCCCAGTAGGTAGGGCACCATTGAAGCAATATCTTCTATTTTATGAATAGTAAATGGAAAAAAACACAAAATGAATTTTTATAAATTTTATGAACTCATAAAATTATATTCACAAAATGAATTTTATAAATTATAATTAAAAATAGGTATTAAAGGGAAGATGACTGAATAAAAATTAAGAATGATTCTTTAAACAGTATCCATGCAGTTTAAAAGTAAGTAAACTTGTTTTTTGGCTATTTTGGATTAATAGGGAAAAAAATGAGAAAGCACTGCGGTCTGGGTAGAAAAGTGTGGAGAAGTAATGAAATAATTACTAAACAGATTTCACTCAGATCACTTCGTATGTAAAACTTACATAGGGACTGAAATTTCTTGGTGTCAGAAATCTAAAGCCAGAAGGGATTTTACAGAAATTTAATTAGACTCATTAATTGGCTCATATTGATATCATCCAATTTGAGGTATATGAGAATGTGGATTATGAACTGCATGTATAATATTAAGTTTTTGAAGACTTACTAAGAAAAATTCACAACAAATGAGTGAACTTAATTTAAGTAGTATTTTTATCTGGTGTAAGTAAATATAACCTAATTTTCAATCTAAATATGAATGAAATATTAACTTTTTACCTTTTTTCTTTTTATTATTAATGCTTGTTGTACAAATATTTTCAGTTTGGTACAAATCTAGTAATTTTTTTGATGCTAGGTATTGTATCTTATACGCAAAAGGTGAGTGGTCTACCACTGAGCTAAAGGTAAAAGAAGAAAAATCACCTTCAGTTGGTTGAACCAATTGAAAAAAAGCAGTCCTTTAATTACATTTTAAACAGTGAAAGTTGTATTTCTAAATTTAATATATTGTTAATTAATATTTCATATATTTGAATGATGCATTCTATGCTCTTAATTTAAAAAACTTTATGAGACCCTTAAACAGTGCTCAAAAATGGAATAAATAAAAATCATAGAAATAGGAACTTTTGAATTCTGATAAACTTCATCAAGTTTTCGACATTTTTAACTAAAAGTTACAAGTCTAGTGTTGTTTAGATGGTACCATGGCTAAGATGTTTGCCTTGTATGTTGTTCACTCAGGTTCACCTTCCAGCATCCCATATGGTCCCCTGAGTCCCACCAGAAGTAATCCCTGAGCACTAAGCCAGGAGTAAATTTGAGCATAGTCAGGTGTGAACCAAAACAAAGCAAAACAAAAAAATGGAATTCTAAAACAAAGAATACAAGAGACATTTAACTTTTCTTCATGCAATGTGCACGAATATATATAGCACGTGTCAATTTTTGTTTAGTGTCTAGTAGCCACTCATGACCAATAGCTTACAGATTGGGGGGAACAAATTCCTCCCTCCCTCCCTCCCTCCCTCCCTCCCTCCCTCCCTTCCTTCCTTCCTTCCTTCCTTCCTTCCTCCTTCCTTCCTCCCTCCCTCCCTTCCTCCCTCCCTCCCTTCTTTCCTTCCTTGTTTTGTGGGAATGAGAAAAAGATGGTCAGTGGAGGTCAAACACCAAATTTAGGATCATATTGAAGATAAGAGAAAGAGAGACTAAACAGATTCTCCACCTACCCCAGTCTCAGGTTTCTTATGAGGTACCTAGAGGCCCTTTGGGAATCCCTGAAAGAATGTCCCCAGCATACTTCAACTGTCCTGGGAACCTGCATTTTACTCCTGGAGACTCTGAAAGGAAGATGCAAAAGAAACATTATCAGAGTTAGGAGAGTCAAGTGGTCCTTTTGCAGTGACTAAGCACCTCAAACAGGACAGAAAGGGAGTCTGGGGCAAGATTGTATCAGTACCCACTGGTACTGGTACCCACTGGTACCCACTTTATTGCCACCACCAGAAAAGTGGTCATTAGAGAGAGAGAGCAGATAGCAAGCCTGCATAAGTTCTCCCAGGACGAGCTGCTGCTGTCTGCTATGCTGCACAGAGGACGGAGAGAGATAGCCTTGAGAGAGAAATGGCAAACTGAATCCAGCCAGTTTACTCTGGTGAATGATGACAATGGCAACCATGGCATTCTCTGACTGGCTTTTGCCAAGTGTTGTAAGGGGCCCAGAAGTCAGCTTCTCGTCTCACCCTTTCAAAACTGAAAGAAGGTGCAGATTGAATGGCTGAATTCAGTAGAAGCCTTTAGGGAACCAAAAAGAATGGGAGCATAAAACCGGGAAGCTCCCAGATTATGAGAGAGGTCTCCTAAAGCAGGATTCCCACAGTAGCGGGTATAATTTTAGACAGAGCTATTGAAATCCATTCATTTAATTGAGAACTTCTTTTTATTTTGCCTTTAAGGTAAAATTTGAAAAGTTCCTCCGGCAGTTAGATTTGTTTGAGAGCATACTTTTATTTTTCACTATTATTTGGGAGAAGTGTTTTGGTCTGCACAGGGCGTTGCTCCAGGGTTCCTCTCGGATCTGTGGTGGGGAGTTGTTGCCTGCATTACTTAGGGGACCCCGGTTGGCCACATGCACAGCAAGCACCTAAACCGTTTTGCTGTACCTCTGGCCCTGATGATACACTCGTAGGTGATCTTTTCTACATTTTTCCAAATTTTAAATTTTATTCCAGCATACATAATTGTTAGTTACACAGAAGAGATTGCTTTTAATTTTTCATTGGAAGAAACTGTCAAATTGTGAGACTTGTTACTGTTTTTGGCATATCGAATACACCGCGGGTAGCTTGCCAGGCTCTGCCATGGGGGCAAAATACTCTCGGTAGCTTTCCAGGCTCTCTGAGAGGAGCAGAGGAATCGAACCGGGGTTGGCCGCGTGCAAGGCAAACGCCGTACCCGCTGTGCTATCACTCCAGCCCTGGAAGAAAACTATCCCCCCAGCACTAATTGTTTTGTACAAATGTTGGGAATCCTTTGCCATTATTAACATGCCAGTATAAAATAGGAAGCCAGAATTGTTCTGGCACCTCTGTTATTATTTTCTTTTCTCCCTGGCCTGCCCTTCTATTTAATAGCTGCATCCAAAACCAGTATCTCATGCCATTTCAAAGCTTTGAACACATACTTTCGATTAGTTATCTGTCAGAATGCCTTGGCATTTTAACATTAGCATCAGGAAACAATACAGTACTGGAGGAATAATTTGACAGCTGTCAAATTAGCTAATTATTTGGGAAAAAGTTCTTACTGTTTCCTGATTAAGGAAGCCAGATGCTCCTTACGCCACTTAAGCAGCTAATTACAAATGAAAGGAAATTTATTAGTCTTCCAACGAGGTCCATTTTTTTCTTTGGAATACTGACCACATTGGAATTGTTTTGTATTGTTTTTGAACAAAACATTTTCAGAATTTTTAGGAGATAAGTAAAGTCTCTTAAGACAGAGAAGAGAGGTTATAAGGAAGATTATTTTAAAACAAAGATGATTTTGTACTAAGCATCCTGTATATTTCATGGATCCTGGCATGAGTATCAGCTAGTGTTTGAAGAAGGGGTGGCAATAAGATCTCCTGGGGAGAAAAATGCTACCTTAATTTTCTCTTTTAAGAATTGGGACTGGAGCGATTGCACAGCGGGTAGAGCCTTGCACGCGACCAGCCCGGATTCAATTCCCAGCATCCCATATGGTCCCCTGAGCACCACCAGGAGTAATTCCTGAATGCATGAGCCAGGAGTAACCGCTGTGCAACATCGGGTGTGACCCTAAAAGCAAAAAAAAAAAAAAAAAAAAAAAAAGAAAAGAAAAGAATTCAGTAGGTTCATACTTAACACCAAATGAATCTTACCTCAAATGGGACCAGAAAACACTACATTTGGAGACTGGAAAAACACAGCTTATCCAAGAAGGATTGTATTTTGTTTCTGTCCCCACTCATAAATTCTGGCACTTGTACTTGTGTTAATTAAGAGTAGTTTGCGTCATCTGATTTTGAAAACAAATGGCTTGTTGTATTATAGCAACTCCTTTACCATTTGTTTTCCTTGTGGTTATTACATCCTCTTCACATCTCTGAGATTGTACTTCTGTCAAAAAAGTTTCAAATCTTGGAGTTGTGTAATTGTTCCATTTGGTCTTAGATGGTGTGGTTCTACTAATGGTGAAAGTGATTTAATTTTCTGTGTATAGTAATAGGAGATTCAGACTTTCAGGTTTTTATTTGTTCTCAGAGAGAAAAGGTTTTTCAGTATTGTTTATTTTCTCCCAGTTTTGTTTGTTGTAGAAGAAAAAGTGAAATGGAATAATTTATGTGTGGTAAGAAACACAAGAATGAAATAATAAATATTAGTAATAAATATTAGTAATAAGTGCAATTTATTATTTTTCTATTAATATATGATTCACTTGAAGATTTTATTCTTTTGTCCTTCTGGCAATGCTTAAAATGAGAGAACTGAAACAAGAGAACATTAGTGAAGTTAGTAACTAAAACATGTGGGCCTCTCTGTAGGTTTTATTTTTAATTTTTATAAACATTTGTATAAACGTGTTTTTAAGAATTCTTTTGAATTTTTTTCTTAAGACAAAGTCCCAGAAAAAGAACTACTGAGCAGTTCATCATTAAACTTCTTATGAATTTCTTGTGAGTATTAGGTATCAGTTTTTTTTTTCTTTTTGGGTCACACCCAGCAATGCTCAGTGGTTACTTCTGGCTCTGCACTCAGGAATTACTTCTTAGCGGTGCCTGGCGAACTATATGGGTTGCCAGGGATTGAACCTGGGTTGGCCGAGTGCAAGGCAAACACCCTACCCCCTGTACTGTCGCTCTGGCCCCTAGGCATCAGTTTTAAACTTAGCATTCAGACCTTCTGCTTAGGGCTGAGGCTCTCACAGTAGTAATCAGACCGCTGGCATGGTCTTATTTCAGGATGACGGTAATAAGGTGAAAATTTCATTTAAAGTTATATTCAAGCATAGAAGCAGCGGTGGTATGTACTTCTGCAAAATCAGTCTAAAGACAATCTGTTTTCACTTTAAAAATGCGTGGATACACAATAGTCATTTCAGAATTTCATAATTCAGATGAGGTAGAAATTTGCATTCAACATGTGATATTTTAAATCAGAATTCGAATCTGTAAATGTGATATGTGGAGCCTGCCAGGGCATCAGATACTGTTTCCAGGGTTAGAGGCATAAAGTAGGTTGTGCTACAGATGTGTTCACATATATCTCATAATTCATTGTAGGCAAAGTGTCCTAAAAGGAAAGAGATAGCATGGAAAATAACTTTGTAGGAAATTCAAAGAAAAGAATTTCGGACTGAGAGTGGGGAAAGGCTGGCAATTCTGGGTATTAAAGAGAGTAAGCATAAGCTAATAATAGCTAATAATATAAAACAGAATTGTTCTATTTAGAAGTATTTGTTAATTTAGGTTGCGGTAATTTTAGAACCTTGAACCAAGTCCGATATGTCAAAACTTTGTAAACTTTTCCCTCACCATGCTTTATTTTACTTTCCTTTGAAATAATCCACTTGTCCTAAACAAAACCTTTACTTATTCTTGTCTTCTCACTTGGTGACTGTTAGGAACGTCCAATCACAGTCACACAGATGATTACAATTTAGAATCATTTCCAAAGATCTTAAGTTGATTGAGCACAGAAGGATTATGCACGGGAGGATGGCAGGCTAGTAGGATGCTTTTAAATGAATCAGTATCCATCATTAAGTCCTTGGAAGAGTTTGTATCTGTGATCTACAGAGTTGTAATTCTGTTTCAACATCCTTTACCAGATAGGTTATGTAGATACCCAATTTGAATTGCAATCGTGTAATTTTCATGTTTTAAAATTATTTCTTAGGGTACATAATTCATAATCTGAATACCAGTATTTTAATTATCATTTCATAATTTAGACTTAAAATTTATATGAAATTTCATGCTGCTGAGACCTGGATCTAAACATTAGTTCTATTTACTATAGTCTATGTGTCATTCTTTCTTGTTTACCTGATGATACAGTACTTGTTTCGAGGCACTATTAGTCTTTGAGACATAGTGAAGCGGGCTTCAAGTAAATAGATACAAACTAATTGACTGAAAATTATTTGAGCCTGCATGAATACACAATTAATGCTTCTTTATTGTCCTCTATACAGTTTCCTTAGTTTCTCTTCTCCTGCTCTCAAAATTTCTCTGTGACTTGGATTTTAAAACAAACCATATTTCCTTTCCATTTTTTTAAGTTTATATTTAGTCTGTAATTATATATATATATATCATTAACTTATTGAGATAGCGGTTTAAAAGTATGTAGGATTGGAGCAAAAGTACAATAGTTAGAACACTTGCTTTGCATTGCAGCTGGCCTGGGTTCAATTTATTGAATCCCATATGGTCTCCTGAGCATTGCCAGGCGTACTTCTTGAGTGCAGAGCCAGGAATAACTCTTGAGTATCTCCGGGTATGAAAACCAAAAAATGAAGAATGTAAACATTTATACATTTGGTGTTTATTTTGTGACCACACTGGCACTATACTGCCATGCTAATATTCCTCTACCAAACCCCTTCCACTCTGCTCATCTGAGGTAACCTCAGTTCTTTTTTTTTTTAATTTTATTTAATCACCGGGAGATAGTTACGAGTTTTCACTTTTGAGTTACAATCACACAATGATCAAACACAAACACCTATCCCTTCACGAGTGCACATTCCCCACCACCAATATCCCTGGTATACCCCCACCTTTCCCACCCTCCCTCTGCCTGCATGGCAGACAATATTCCCCATACTCTCTCTCTACTTTTGGGCATCATGGTTTGCAATTCAGATACTGAGAAGTTATTATTTTTGGTCCATTATCTAATTTCAGCACTCAGCTCCCATCCCAGCCGATTCCTCCAGCCATCGTTTTCTTTGTGATCTTCTTTCTATTCCATCTGCCTTCTCCCCTTTGCTCATGAGGCAGGCTTCCAGCTACGGAGCAATCTACCTGTCCCGTGTATCTACTATCCTTAGGTGTCAGCCTGATGTTATGTTGTTTTATACTCCATAGATGAGTGCAGTCCTTCTGTGTCTATCCCTCTCTTTCTGCCTCATTTCACTTAACATGATACTCTCCATGTCTATTCATTTCTAAGCAAGGTTCATGAGTTCATCTCTCCTGACAGCTGCATAGTATTCCATTGTGTAGATGTACTGAAGTTTCTTTAACCGGTCATCTGTTCTAGGGCAGTTGGGTTGTTTCCAGATTTAGGCTATTGTGAACAGTGCTGCAATGAACATATAGGTACAGATGTCATTTCTACTGTGCTTTTATTGCATCCTCGGGATGTATATTCTGAGAAGTGGTATTGTAGGGTCATATGGAAGCTCAATTTCTAGTTTTTGAAGGACTATCCATATTGTTTTCCAGAAAGGCTGGACTAGTTAGCATTTCCACCAACAGTGAAAGAGTGTCCCTTTTTCCCCACATCCACGCCAGCATTGGCTGCTTTTGTTCTTTTGAATGAGTGCCAGTGGTGTGAGATGATATCTCATTGTTGTTTTGATTTGCGTCTCCCTGATGGCTAGCGATGTGGAACATTTTTTCATGTGCCTTTTGGCCATTTGTATTTCTTTGTTGAGGAAACTTCTGTTCATTTCTTCTTCCCATTTTTTGATGGAGTTGGAGGTTTGTTCTTTGTACAATTCTACTAGTGTCTTTTATATCCTGGATATTAATCCCTTATAAGATGGGTATTATTAATTATTAATTATTGATTCCTTATCAGATAGGTTAATATTCTTTCCCATTCTGTGGGCTCTTTCTGTATTTTGATCACTGTTTCTTTTGGAGTACAGAAGCTTCTTAGCTTGATATAGTTCCATTTGTTTGTTTCTTTTGAAGTACAGAAGCTTCTTAGTTTGATATAGTTCCATTTGTTTATGTTTGCTTCCACTTGCATAGTCATTGCTGTTTCATCCTTAAATATGCTTTTAGCTTCAATATTGTGGAGAGTTCTGCCTCCATTTTCCTCTATGTACCTTATGGAGTCATGTCTAATATTGAGGTCTTTAATCCACTTTGATCTGACTTTTATGCCTGGCATTAGACAGAGGTCAAATTTCATTTTTTTAAATAGATAGCTAGCTAGTTTTCCCAGCACCACTTGTTGAAGAGGCTTTCCTTGTTCCACTTCACATTTATTTCTCCTTTGTCAAAGATTGGCACTGTAAAGCACTGTCTTCCCGTTGTTCATTGATTTTTTTGAGCAGGCATCAGTAACGTCTCACAACAAATTGTGAGAATGGTTGTTACTGGTTTTTGGCACATTGAATATATCACAGGGCACTTGCTAGGCTCTTCAAGAGTATCTTCTTGCTAGATACTCTCGGTAGCTTGAGTGGTCATATATTTGGGGGTCTGTGACAGAATATTCAACTCTTTTCCGTTGGTCTGAAGGTCTGTTTCTAGCTCAGTACCATGCTGTTTTAATTACCACTGTTTTGTAGTACAGTTTGAAGTTGGGTAGGGTGGTGCTACCCATCTTCGTTTTCCCAAGGAAAAAGTGTGAGTCTCCACATGTGAGTCTGCATCTCAGACTCTGTATCTTTGATTTTTAAAAAACTTTCTTATTGATATGGACTGCCAGTAGAGGCATTAGGGTTACTAAAATAGCTTCAGCTATTCTTCGGGGTTTATTGTTCCATATTAATTTCAGGAGTGTTTTGCCGATTTCTTTGAAAAAATGTCATGGGTATCCTGATAGGGACTGCATGAAATTTGTATACTGCTTTGGGCATTATTGCCATTATGATAATGTTAATCCTCCCCATCCATGAGCAGGGGATGTGTCTCCATTTCCTAGTGTCCTCTTTTATTTCTTGAAGTAGTGTTTTGTAATTTTCCTTGTATAGGTCCTTAATCTCTTTGATTAAGCTGATTTCGAAGTATTTGATTTTCTGAGGTACTATTGTGAATGGGATTATAACATTGGTTCTTTAGCAGAGTTTAATAATTTTTAAATTGTCCATTGATTTTATATTTATTGTAGTTTATTTTTTTAATTGAATCACTATGAGATATAAGTACAGTTGTTCATGATTGAGTTTCAGTCATACAGTGTTCCAACACCCATCCCTTAACTAGTGTACACTTCCCACCACTAGTGTAGCTGCTGGGGTTTTGATAGGCTGGGGACTTGACTAGATCCTTTCCCAAGATTGCCCGGGAGGTCTCAGCTGGGACTGCCATCTGAGAAATTTTTACAGATAGTTCATGTTTTTTAAGATTTAATGATGTTTCTCTGGAACAGGGCTGGTAAATGAGCTTGCATGGTGGTGGCAGTGGGATGTAGCTGTGGCTTATGGGGCTCCAGATGTATGGGGAGGTCGTATAAGAGGTAGTCCATCTTAACTAGAGAAACCATGAGTTTCCAGCGAAAAAGAAAAAAACAATGTACCCGAAATCTCTATGGAGCTGTCATGCTCTCTCTTCCCTTTTTAAAGTATGCGTATTGTCATTTCTTGGCACAGCCTGACTATGGTACACTGGAGATTGTACCATATTCCAGGTACTGGGGATTTCAACATTAGTACTACAAGGATTGCTTTCCACGTGTGAGTCTGCATCTCAGAGTCCGTATCTTTGATTTTTAAAAAACTTTCTTATTGATATGGAGTGCCAGTAGAGGCATTAGGGTTACTAAAATAGCTGAGGATACTGATAATCCAATGCCATATACTTTATTCTGTGTATATTGAGGTGCATGCAGAATTAGAAATTATGGGCATCAGGTCCTTGAAATCAGTTCTGTGGCTTAAGTTGAAGGAATCAGGGTTACAGGCTAAAATGCATATAGGATCTTGAGGTGATGGAGCTGCCTTTAACCCTAGAGTGTGTGGCTGGCCTCCAAGCTATGGAGTAAACCTCCTGGTATTTATCTCAGCTATTCTTGGGTGTTAGTCTCCTATTTTGTTACTTTATGTTCCCCAGATGAATGCAGTCTTTCTATATCTGTCCCTCTCTTTCTGACTCATTTTGCTTAGCATGATACTAGGTACAGAAAACATTTTTTAATAAATTTTATCCAGGTAGACTGAATTCTATGCCAGTGATCAGTATTTTTCTAAGGATATTGTAAATAACTTCACTGGATGGGGGATCACTCTTAGTAATGTGTTTTTTTATTCTATTTCAAAAAATCTTTGGGTTTCTTTATTAGGGTGAGATAAAGAACTTTAGAAAATATTGTAAAGTTCTCCAACCTCTGAAAAATCTCTTGTAAATGCTAACCTGTCAAATCTTGATTACTCTAACATTAGTTCTAAATTGCCATTTAGTGGGTCAGTCATTACCCTGTGACAGTTTTACCAGGTCCAATGTATTTCCTTTTGCTCATGTTGCTTTCAGTGACATTGTCTTCTAAATATTATAAATATTACATATACCCAGATTTCTGAGCAAATGAAAAAAAATACAGAGATCTAGTTTTGAAAAAAAGGGAACATGTCATGGAATTGGCTGCCACAAAGGGACGTGCTATATTCCTGGCGTCCATAAAGATATTAATCTCAGGCTGCTTGGGAACCCCATACAAAAATCAACTCAGAGTGATGATATAATAAGAAATTATGGAGTTGAAGTTTTTTGCGAAGTAATTTTTCAAAATATGGTGTTATACTGACAGTGTGCTCCTAAATTTACATTCATTAGGAAGCGTTCCATAATGTCTCCAGTTTATGTCTTAACTGAGCTTGACTTGGGACACGTCAAAATTTACAGCTACAGATTGTTATAATGTGGTGCTCTAAATACTGTGTTATGTTATGGAAGTACTTCCATTCCTTTTGCAGCTTATAATTTTCTTTCTAAACCACCATTTTTTTTAATAAAAAAATTTTAAGAGTAAGACATCATGAGGTACAGTTGCAGACTTACACATTTTTGTGCTTGGGTTTCAATTATACAATGATCAAATACCCATCTCCCCACCGGTGCCCATTTCCCACCACCACGGATCCCAGTATCCCTCCCACTCCCCATTCCCCCCATCCCACCCTGCCTCTGTGGCAAGGCATTCCCTTTTGTTCTCTCTCTCTTATTGGGTGTTGTGGTTTGCAAAAGAGGAATGGGTGACAATCATGTTTAGTTTATAGCCTACCTTCCGCATGCTTCTCCCATCCTGGGAGGATCCTCTCAACACCTTTATTTGGTGTTCCCTTCTTCATCTCAGTTCCCTTTTCCCCTAGTATGTGTGGTTGGCCTCCAAGCCATGGAGTAAAATTCCTGGTACTAATCTCGGCCATTCTTGGGTGTTAGTCTCCTATTTTGTTACTTTATGTTCCCCATATGAATGCAATCTTTCTATGTCTATCCCTTTCATTCTGAGTCATTTCGCTTAACATGATACTTTCCATGTAGTACCACTTGTATGTAAATTTCATGACTTCGTCTTTCCTAACAGCTACATAGTACTCCATTGTGTAAATATACCAAAGTTTCTTTAACAAGTAATCTGTTCTCAGGTACTCAGGTTTTTTCCAGATTCTGGTGATTGTAAAGAGTGCTGCAATGAACAGACAATTGCGGCTGTCACTTCGACTATACTTTTTTGCCTCTCTGGGATATATTCCCAGGAGTGGTATTGCTGGATCAAATGGGAGCTCAATTTCTAATTTTTTGAGAATCGTCCATACTGTTTTCCAAAAGGGCTGAACCAGTCGGTATTCCCACCAACAGTGAAGGAGTGTCCCTTTCTCACCACATCTGTGCCAGCACCGGTTGCTTTTTTTCTTGTGGATATTGGCCAGTCTCTGTGGTGTGAAGTGATATCTCATTGTGGTTTTGATCTGCATCTCCCTGATGATTAATGATGTGGAGCATTTTCTCATGTGCCTTTTAGCCATTTGCATTTCTTCTTTGTGAAAGTTTCTATTCATTTCATCTCCCCATTTTTTGAGGGGGTTGAATGTTTTCTTTTTGTGGAGTTCAACCACTACTTTGTATATCCTTGAAATTAACCCCTTATCAGATGTGTATTTGGCGAATATCCTTTCCCATTCTGTAGACTGTCTTTGTATATTGGTCACTGTTTCTTTTGAGGTGCAGAAGCTTCTTAGTTTAAGATAGTCCTATTTGTCTATCTCTGTTTTCACTTGCTTGGCCAGAGGTGTGACATCTTTGAAGACACCATTAGCTTCTATGTCATGGAGAGTTTTGCCAACTTTTTCCTCAATGTACCTTATAGATTCCAGTCTGATGTTGAGGTCTTTAATCCACTTAGATCTTACTTTTATACATGGAGTTAGGCAGAGATCTAAGCCCATTTTTTTTGCATGTACCTGTCCAGTTTTGCCAGCATAATTTGTTAAAGAGACTTTCCGTGCTCCACTTCACTTTTCTTGCCCCCTTATCGAAGATTAGATGCTCTTATGCTTGGGGGGAAATGTCAGTATATTCAACCCTGTTCCATTGGTCTACAGCTCTTCCTTTGCTCCAGTACCATGCTGTTTTTTATTATTACTGCCTTGTAGTAGAGTTTGAAGTTAGGGAGGTTGATTCCTCCCATTTTCTTTTTCCCCAAGAATTGCTTTAGCTATTCGTGGGGGCTTATTGTTCCATATAAATTTCAGGACTGTTTGCTCCACTTCTTTGAAGAATGTCATGGGTATCCTAATAGGGATTGCGTTGAATTTATACAGTGCTTAGGGAAGTATTGCCATTTTGACAATGTTAATTCTCCCGATCCGTGAACAGGGGATATTTTTTCATTTCCTTGTATCCTCTTTTTTTTCCTGAAGTAGCGTTTCATAGTTTTCTTTGTACAGGTCCTTTACTTCCTTAGTTAAGGTGATTCCTAGGTACTTGATTTTCTGGGGCACAATTGTAAACGGGATTGTTTTCTTCATGTCACTTTCTTCTCTTTCACTATTTGCATATAGGAAATCCATGGACTTTTGGGTATTGATTTTATAGCCTGCAACTTTACTATACAAGCCTATTGTTTCTAGACATTTTCTTGGTAGAGGTTTTAGGATTCTCTAAGTATAGTATCATATTATCTGAGAATAGTGAGAGCTTGATTTCTTCCTTTCCTACCTGGATGCCCCTCATATATTTTTCTTTCCTAACCGCTACTGCAAGTACTTCCAGTACTATATTGAACAGCAGTGGAGATAGTGGACATCCTTGTCTCGTCCCTGATCTTAGAGGGAAGGCTCTCAGTTTTTCTCCATTGAGGATGATGCTTGCTGTAGGCTTGTGGTAGATGGCTTTAACTATATTGAGGAAAGTCCCCTCTATGCCCATTTTGGCTAGGGTTTTTATCATAAAGGGGTGCTGGATCTTGTCAAATTCTTTCTCTGCATCTATTGATCTGATCATATGCTTTTTATCTTTTCTTTTGTTGATATGGTGGATTATGTTGATTGATTTCCTAGTGTTAAACCAGCCTTGCATCCCCGCGATGAATCCTACTTGGTCATGGTGTATGATCTTTTTGATGAGTAGTTGAATTCTATTTGCTAGTATTTTGTTGCATTGCATGAGTATTTTGTTGAGAATCTTCGCATCCGTGTTCAACAGGGATATCGGCCTGTTGTTTTCTTTTCTCGTGGTGTCTTTGTTTTCTTTTGGTATTAGAGAGATATGGGCTTCATAGAAACTGTTTGGGAGAGTTTCTGTTTTTTTCAATTTCCTGGAAAAGCTTGAGAAGGACTGGCAGTAGGTCCTCTTTAAATGTTTGGAAAAATTCGCTAGTGAATCCATCTGGACCTGGGCTTTTGTTTTTGGGAAGACTTTTGATTACAGTTTCTATTTCGTTGATGTTAATAGGTCTATTCAGATACTCCAGATCTTCTTGATTCAGCTTTGGGAGATTATAGGAGTCCAGGAATTTGTCCATTTCTTCTAAGTTCTCTTGTTTCGTGGCATACAGACTTTCAAAGTAGTCTCTGATGATCTTTTGGATTTCTTTGTAATCCACCTTTTTGAGTTTACATTGATCTCATGTATAGTCTACCCAAAGGTTACCCTTCTTACTTCAACATTAAAACTAGTTAAAAAAATTTTTTTGGTCACATTCAGTGAGGCACAGGAGTTGCTTCTGGCTTTGCACTCAGGAATTACTCCCGGTGGTGCTTGGGGGACGATATGGGATGCTGGGAATCAAACCTTGGTTGGCCGTGTGAAAAACAAATGCCCTAACTGCCATATTATCACTTCAGCCGCCCAAACTAGCTAAAAATCTTTATGCACTTCTTTTTATCCAATATAATACAGGTTTTGTTCATTGCAACTTCAAAACATCTTCAGAGATTTTGTAGCTACTTTATCAATATTTAGAAAACTTATTTAGTTATAGTACTGTAGCACTGTCCTCCCGTTATTCATCGATTTGCTCAAGCGGGCACTAGTAATGTCTCACAACAAATTGTGAGACTTGTTGTTACTGTTTTTTGCATATCGAATACGTCACGGGTAGCTTGCCAGGCTTTGCCGTGCAGGTGAGATACTCTCGGTAGCTTGCCAAGCTCTCCAAGAGGGGTGGAGGAATCGAACTAGGGTCGGCCATGTTGACTGCATGCAAGGCAAACACTCTACCCGCTGTGCTATTGCTCCAGCTAGTCATGGTATTTTCATGACAAATGGCACTTATAAGTATATCAAAATAATTTAGATTTAGACTAGTGTCTGGAGTTTGAAGTTATTTTCTCAACTATAAAATTTATAAGGGTAGCACAATGGTTTGTTGAATGGAAGTGTCTTGTCTCTGTAGCCATAGGACACATTTAGAAAGTGTTTTATGTTCAAACACCCTAGAGAGGTAGTCCTACTGTTCTCATTTAGACAGTCTGTTTTGCACACTACTATGTTCAGTAGGTTTGCCAAGCAATAGTTACTAAAATTAGTAAGGTTAAAGGGAAGGTTAAAACATTTATATTATCAGGCTCCAATCACAGAAAAATTGACAAATAAAGTCACTATCAGCTCGTTTGCCAGTTCCCTTTTTCTTGCTCATTTCTCACCCCGAATACAGTTTGATGACTGCACACCCCAATCCATTCACTAATGATGCAGCTGGAGGAGCAAAGTCTAAAACAACATCAGGAAAACATCACTATTTGGGGAGAAGATCATAGCCACATCTAGAAGTTGAGTTTAGGACTTGTTTTTACTAAGCAGAAATACTTGTTGTTTAGTAGAGGACAAGGACAAATATCTTCTTCAGTTATATTCCACAAACTATCAAGTTGGTTTGTGTCTAAAAATACTTTCCTCTTTCCCCAGGTCTATGCTGTTTCCATGTATTGTCTGGTAGTGGTGGTGGTGGTGGTGAGGGGTGTGAGTGTGTGTGTGTGTGTGTGTGTGTGTGTATGGGTGTGGGTGTGTTGTTGTCTGTTTGTATGAAGGGTGTTGATCTTTCTCTTCAGCCTCTAAGTTTATTGTCGCTTAGAGAAAGTGAGAATAATATATACAAGGAAAGGGATATGGACAATTTTGGCAGAGTTTAAGATAGAAAAGAGACATTTAGAGAAATGTAAGAGCAGGAAACCTCATAAAAAAAACTATGTGAAGCTGTACCTAATAGGTGAATAATAATTGTTTTTTTATTTAAGATCTTCTGTAGATAACCTAGGTTACTTCATACATTTTATATTTGTTTGCTAACAGAATTACTTTGTTTATAAGGATATATAACATCATTGAATATAATCAATTATTAAAAATATTTTTACATAGGCAACTCTGTTTTCCATTTGTAATTAAGCCAAGGAAGTTTTGAATAATATATATCATTTCTTAAGGAATAATTCATTATATAAATAATTTATATTGGCAAAAATAGAATATTTTCTGAAAAACATGCATTTGATGTTTAGCATATGAAATAATGTATAGGAAGCTTATGTATTAAATTTAGTGGCATAAAGTATTTTACTTTCTGCCAGGAAATACTTGTATTTATCAATAGTCTTTGGCAATACCAATTTTTACAAGTTTTTTTCAGTATTTTTGAGAAATGATATATGTATATCTGTTGTATGTTTGTATATACTACACAGTATTTTTTTAATTGAGTCACCATGAGACAAACAGTTACAAAGCTGCTCATGCTCCAGTTTCAGTCAGTGTTCCAACACCCATCCCTCCATCAGTGTATATTTCCCACAACCCATGACCCTAGTTTCCTTCCCACCCAGTCCCACTCCCAGCCTGACTCCATGGCAGGCACTTATCTTCTCTCTCTCTCTCTCTTTCTCTCTCTCTCTCTCTCTCTCTCTCTCTCTCTCTCTCTCTCTCTCCCTCCCCCTCTTTTGGACATTATGGCTTTCCATATAGATACTGAGAGGTTAACATGTTTCTTCCGGGCTGGAGCAATAGCACAGCGGGTGGGGTGTTTGCCTTGCACACAGCCAACATGGCCAACACAGGTTCGATTCCCAGCATCCCATTTGGTCCCCCAAGCACCGCCAGGAGTGATTCCTGAGTGCATGAGCCAGGAGTAACCCCTGAGCATCACCGGGTGTGACCCAAAAATGCAAAAAAAAAAAACCATGTTTCTTCCTTTACCTAATCTCAGCAAGTAGTTTGTATCCAGAGCAACCATTTCCAACTGTCATTTCCATAGAGGTTCCCTCTCTATCCCAACTGCCTTCTACCCCAGCACCTGAGGCAGGCTTCCAACCGTGGACCAATCCTTCTGACTCGTGTTTCTCCTGTCTTTGGGTATTAGTCTCATATTATTTTTTTATATGCCCCACAAATGAGTGCAATTCTATGTCTGTCCCTCTTTTTTTTTCTGACTTGTTTCACTCAGCATGATACTCTCCATGCCCATCCATTTATAACGGTTTTCATGACTTCGTTTCTCCTAATAGCTGCATTGTACTGCACATCTTTATGTATTCATCCAAGCCATTTTCATTTCTTGCTTATTGTAAATAATGCAGCTGTGCACATGGTAATACAGAGATATTTTAAAGCAAGTATTTTTATTTCCTATCACTGTATTGCCACTAATAGAATTGCTGCACGGATGGTAGTTTTATTCTTAATTTTAAAAGAATTAACCACAATATTTTCCTTATGTCTGGGCCAATTTATAATCTCACCAACAGGACACCTCCAGGGTTCACTGAAGAATTGTTTATTAATGAAAATAATAGTCTCGTGGACTCTAAACCCTGATGGAGAAATAAATTTAAAAAATGATGACAACACAATGGCCACTCAGTACCTCTATTGCAAACCACAACACCAAAGAAAGAGAACAAAAGAAAATGCTCTACCACAGAGGCGGGGTGGGGGTGTGGGGTGGGGGTTGGGAGGAATGCTGGCATCGTTGGGGTGGAGGGTGGACACTGGTGGAGGGATGGGTACCCGAGCAATGTATGACTGAAATACAAGCACAAAAATATGTAAATCTGTAACTGTACCTCACGGTGATTCACTAATAAAATTTTTTTAAAAAAATGATGACAACATTAAGTGGTAAGTTCTATGATGGGAGATTCAAAAGGACTAGGAAAGTTTAGAGGAGAGTGGGTTTTGGGTGTCCTGAACAGAGGGTTTTGTCAATTTCAGGGGATAAAAGAAAGTGCCAAAGCCTAGAATAATGGCAAGAAAGAAACATATTTATTGAGTACAGTACAAGAAAGCAGTGAGGCAGGGCCGAAAGAACAGCATGCCCAATGATGGGGTGATGGCAGTACATAGCCTTAGAGAGAGATGCTGCATGTTTCTTTCAGGAGGCATTATAAAAATTTTGCGGGAAATTTTCTTGATGTAATTTTTTACAGTAGGCAATGATGCCTTCTAGCCAAAAAATAGCAAGATGTTCTGAGAATTTGATTGAGTCCAACCAGTTTACACAGTTAAAGTAAAGTAAAGTAAAGGCTCTCCCGTTGATCGTCGATTTGCTCGAGCGGGCCCAGTAACGTCTCCATTGGAGACTTTGTTGTTACTGTGTCTGGCATATCGAATACTCTTGGTAGCTTGCCGGGCTTATGTTCAGGATATTATTTTGTGTCTGATGTTGCAGCCCAAAGCTTTGGGGAGCCAGTAAGACGTTGAGAAGAATTGAGAACTCAGGGAGAAGTGAAACTAAGTAAGCACAAACGGTCAAAGAGTTGAAGGTGCCAAGACTTTGGCTTAAGAAAGTATGCCGTGGCCTCTGGAAGATGGTGGCCACCAGGCCGCCAAGGGGGAGCAGATCAAAGTGTAGAGAGAGTGATTTGGAAATTATCTGCCCCACAGGTACGGGGAGGGTTTGAGATGGGGGGTATATGGGGATTTTTGGTGATGGGGAATAGGCACTGGTGAAGGTACGGATGTTTCATTGTATGAACGAGACTTAAACCTGAAAGCTTTGTAACTGCTCTCACGGTGATTCAATAAATAAAATTATAAAAAAAAAAGGAAAAAAGAAGTCAGGTGGAGTTTATGCAAAATTCAGTCAGCCTAATCAGTGACTGAATAAATAGCAGTACTCCTACACTAAAAAAAAAAAAAGAAAGCATGTCTGTTTTCTGGAGAATGTAGTGTTACAAATGCCTGGACTGAATCTTACAGGAAAAAAACAAGATTGGAGAGTTTGGTTGGGAGCCAGATGATGAAGGCTGTTCTGCATCATATAAAGAAGTTTGACCATTACAGTGGAAGGCCATGTCATATGTAGATTTTGTATTTTTTTTGTTTCTTTGTTTTCTCTCTACCATAAACATCACAGTAGCATAGGTATTGCCATTCTGTTTGTCACACATAAACTGGAGCTTTCAAAAGAAGTCCTGTATGTAGAAGAAAATTAACACTGAAAGCTTGCTTTTAAGATTGGCTTTTAGGAACTTGGCTGATAAATAGCTTTCACACCAATATAAGTTTTCTTTTTTCTCACAAGTAAAGTTGGCTAGCTTACTGTGCATAAAACTTTCTTTCATTGAGTCTGGAATTTTGATATATGCTAAGCAGAGGGTTACAGCCCCCAGTAAAACCAACAAACAAGCAATCAAATGAAAGCAAACAACCTTTGGTGCTGAGTGTCTAATGGGTTTCCCTAGGCATAAACAACACAAGATGTTCTACTTTTTTTTTGTAGTGAGGGTGAGTGTACTGTGTGACTTATGAGAGGGAAAGAGTCACTCGTTGACTCCTTCAGAATCTAAATATGTTTCCTTTGTGATCCACCAAAATCTTACTGTTTTGCTGCCGTAACTATTATCTATGTCAATTATATGCCAAGGTTAAAAATAATAACCGTGAAACTAACCAGTTTCATTACATAGGATGTCTTAAGTATCTCAAGTATATATGATTTTAATATATTGTTATAAAAGTTATTGAGTAAGATATTTGCTTTACCAAGAAGTTGAAGTATTAGTGTACTTATCTTCACATAATTAAAGAGTTTAAGCATATTTAGCCTATTTTGATCTCACAATATGTTCCAAAATCTCAAATTTGGCTCTAAATTACCTTTTTTTTAAAAAAAAATTATTTCCGGTTCATACCTTTAAATGACAGATCTATTAGCTTTGTGAAGTGTTGAGAGAAAGAGGCATTAGCCATAAGGCAATTAATTACAACTCTGATCCAGAAAAGGTGGCAAAAGTGACAAAATAGTGGCAAAAGTCCTCAGAACTTTTTTAGTGTCCCAAAGTGATCTTTGTTTTTTTAATGGATGAGGACTTAATTTTATTGTTTATGATACATGAAAAGTCAACCACAGAACTGCAGCACCACATCTTATTGCAAACAGCCTCTCCTGTTCACTTAAAAACCTATTAGTACTTACTGAGACCCAGTCATGAAAAACTTTGTAATTGTGTGTCTCATTTTGATTCATTAAAAAAAATGTATTAGTTCTTACATATGACTCACCAGGCTTCAATCCTCAGCACTGCCTATGATCCCCAGGAACCAGCAGGAGTCATCCCTGAATTCAGAGCCCGGCGTACTCTCTGAGCATTGCTGAATGGGGCCCATCCCCTCAAAAAATTAGTATCATGTAATAGTAGTCATACACTAGATACCTTATATAATTTATGTAAGGAAACTCTACTCAAGGCTTATTTGAAAAGCATGTCTTTTGAAAAATTAAAGGTATTATCTAAAGCTTCAGATCTAAAGGTAAGCTTCAGATCGTACCTGGAGGAATTTCCGATAAACAAGGAAATCCATGAATTTCGTATGGCTACCTCTTCAACTTACCAACTTGTCTTTTTTTTAACCTGACTGGTAGTGTTATAACCCCTTTGGGCAGCCTGTTAGACAGATTTTATATTTCATTTTAATTGTGCTGTCTCACTCTAGAAAGAGGCAAATAGTGAAAATGATGATTCTATTGCTTCCTGTTTTATTATTATTACTTATTTTAATAACCCTTCCTGTAGCCTTTTCTGGAACCCAGAGATTTAAGAACACTGCTTGTTAAGAATGGATGGGCTTGTATTTTGGTCTTTATTTCTTGTATAACAAGAGAGGATTTATAGATCATAAATGAACTTTCCTGGGAGTTGTTAATAGACTGTAAGAGAGTGATCTCCCAACAATATACATTTTTTAAGAATTGTTTACTTCATAAACTACTTACAGTGTTTTATTGCTTTTATATGTTTATTTTTTTATTGCTTTTATCATATTATTTTTCTCTCTCAGATAGCCATAAGTACTTATTTAATATATGTTGCATTTGCAGAATACATTTTTATTTATTCATATTTTTAAATTAAAATCTTTTCACTATTTTCTGTTAATGATAAACTCATGAAAATGTGGGCTTTATTCATGTGGTCTAGATTGCTTTTGTTTATGTTAGAATTGGGGGTGGGGTGTAAGACTGTTTTGTTTAACTTGGTTTCATCCTCTGGGAAATAGCTCAGATGGAAAATATACTTTCTATTGCTGATGTAAATCTATTTAGCCAGGGTTACTTGCAAACTAAAGTTTATTTCTAATCATTGTGTAGATTATTTACATAAACCTTTGTATTTAGAGTCATGCTTAAAACAGAATGTGTGTCTATAGATTTTCTGGTGTTTGTTGTGTCATGTTTAGAAGTAAAATTTATGAAGTAGTAGTGGTAGCCATCATAGCCTGACTTAGTTTTTCTTCTCAAATACTTGATATTTTATTTTATTTCCTACAGTGTGACCTTTGACATTTTGTTCTCTAGTTTTCCAGAGAGGTGGTCATTCAGAGCTTATACATCTATTCTGTATTTTGACCCTTGGATGAGAATATTTATACAGGCCAAAAGAGTTAAAACAAAGCACCTGTGTTACTCTCTCTACAGACCCAGGTAATTCACTTTACTTATTTTTTTCATAGACTTTAATTCATAAATCTATTATGCTCACCTCAAAAATTATCAAAGTGAGAATATTAATTTTATTTTTATTATTCATTTATTTTGTTTTTGGGCCACACTTCAAATTGTGCAGGGCTTACACTTGGCTCTGCACACAGGAATTACTCCTGATGGCGCTCAGAGCAACATATGAGTTGCTAGGAATCAAGCCCAGGCTGAGCAAGTGCCAGGCAAATGCCTTGCCCACTATACTCTCCCTCAAATCCTGAGAACATTAATTTTATAATAAGATTTTTATATTGTAAATTAAGTTAAAGCTAAATTTAGAAAAGCTTGAAAGAATAATTACATGTAACACATATTTGATCATAATAGCAGCACACTGTGGTGAATAACAACAAAATTTTTTCACTTCAATGAATCTTAGATGATTTATTTATACTAAGTCCCATTAAACAATCACAGTTCACTTATGTTTTCTGTTTATATATTTGAACAGCTAAGTCATATACATATGTGTGCATGTGTTTTACATTGACTGAACATAATTAACATATCTGCTTTATTTTTTCTTTGCCTTTTACATTTTTAGTATAGACCTTTTTAATCTTACATTTACATTTTTTCTGTCTTGGCCAACTATACTTGCAGTCATAACAGCTTAACAGGTCTTTTTTTTTATTTTGATGTTTGTTAATTTATTAACTACACAACAAAATCTTTTGTGAGTCTAAAGCTGTTCTAGGTACAGTTTACAAAAAGATAAGAATATTTCTGGTTTTGAAATAAATTGTTAGGAAAAATTTATGTGTAATTATTGTGAGTATATGTATATGTACGTTTTATATGCATTATTTAAATTTTTTCAGTGACCTTCGGTAGTATGTTATATTATTACCATTTTATAGATAAAGAAAATGTCAGTTAGAAAAGTAACATTTTCTGCCTCTAATTTTCTTTTACCGGTTTATATTTAATGCCCTTCTTTCATGCCACACTATTCATGATATCCTGGATTTGTCTTGTTGTTTGAAAAACAGTTATTTTCCTGGGACCTTATAACCAATCTTATTGATATTGGTTTTGATTTTAAAGGTATAAGTCTCTGAATTGTATACTCCCCAGAGGATTCCTTAAAGCACTTGCTTGATTTGTGATTATATTGCAGCTAATATTTTTGAATATAAAATAAACAAAGGTTAGATTTTTCTCATAAATCTTCCTATGCATTCTCTAATTTAAAGTATTAAAATGATGATTTTTTTCTATTGGCCTCCTTCTATAAAATACCAAGGATCTGTCAATTAATATAACTGATATTTTCAAATTGAATTATTCCTTTCATTGAATATAGGTAAAGAAAGAATCTAAGCCAATAGAAAAACATGAATTTGCCTCTATAATCTGAGAAAATAATAGTGACTTGAATTTTATCACTTAAATTACTTATATGAAGTGATTATTTCTAATTCTAGTATATTTTATATTTCTTAAATAAATCACATAATATACTTAGATATAATATATACATTCATATATATACTTAGACATACTATACAAAAAGTTAGAATTGTGTACTTTGTTCCATCACATGTATTTATGAAGGTTTATAACTTTGCCAAATTTTATAAGGGGCTATAATAGATTATCAAATATGATATTTAGTGTTCAGTATTTTGTTTGGAAAGATTTATTATTTTGTGGATTTATGATTTCAACTTATCTCTATTGATTTTTCACATTTAAGAACATATGATTGATTTTTCTCCTGTGTTCTAAGGTGGCAATATTTTGCATATATAGTGTTCCCTTCTTGTTTTCTGACCCATCATCAGAGGACCCTTGCTTTATTTCTTCTGAAAGGCACTGTACCTCTAATGGTGGTATCAGAACAAATTTAGAGAATGAGAATGATATTTGAGACATTTAAACAGTTTCAAAGGGTATTAAAATGATTACTCTATTTACTTGATTACCAAGCTACAATAAACTTCCAGAAATATTAAGTATTATAAACATGAATCAATTTCTACATTTGATGGTATTTATTTTCTGTATATTTGTTAAAAACTGAAAAAGAATACTGAATTTTCATCATATGGGTAGACTTTCATTGCTTTAGCCATTTTATCCTAAAATCTAACAAGTTCAGAATAGGACTAAAGACTTTTTGGTGTTGTCATAGCTTTCTTTCCTTGAGCACATTTTGTTCAGTGCTTTTATCAGAAACCTAGATTAAAACTAAACATGTTATTATTGAATTCATAGTCAAACATGCACTGGGATTATCTTTAATCTGGGATAATAGAAGAAAGATGTAGAAGAGTTACATCGAAAAGCTGAATATAACATAATTAGCAGACCTTCATTTAGTTGAAAACAATCCAGTGAATACGTATAGACTTTACTGTTATCTATATGGAGAAAAATTCAGATATATTAATTAAGCATGAATTTAGTATAGTTTATAATGTAAGAGAGTTCTTTGAAATATGAAATTTAATTAGCAGAACAAGATAGTGATTATATACCAGTATCCTGCTACCAGTACCAGCATCCTGCTGAAAACAGTATATTGTGGCTGATGTTCAGAAAGCAATGCTTCAGAGGATAGAAATTTATGAGATTGCAGGAACTTAACTGTTTTGTAGAAAAAGGGTGTGCTGTTTATGAAACTTAAAATACATAATGATGGAGGTGAGAAGGTTTAGGGCTGAGTGAAAACAAGAAAGCCTGTAATATAAGTGTTCTAGAACTTGGATTATGGATATGAGAAGATAGAACTAGCAAAGAATCACACCAATGAGACTACTTGTTTAAGGAAAAAGATATACAGATTACCTTTTTCCACTGGTGTTCAATATAAGGATATATAAAGACCTCAAAGAGTAAGGAGCCATCTCAACTGCTTCAGGGTTACCATCGATACAACGTTTTCTGTGCTAAAATGTTCTGAAGAACTAAAGGTAAAGGTAAAGGCCCTCCCGTTGATCGTCGATTTGCTCGAGCGGGCCCAGTAACGTCTCCATTGGAGACTTTGTTGTTACTGTGTCTGGCATATCGAATACTCTCGGTAGCTTGCCGGGCTCTCTGAGAGGGGCGGAGGAATCGAACTCGGGTCGGCCTTGTTGGCCGCTTGTAAGGCGAACGCCCTACCGCTGTGCTATCGCTCCAGCCCACTGAAGAACTAAATAGCCTTATCTTGCTCAGGATATACCTGAACGCTAAAGAATTGTATATATGGGTTTGTACATGGCGCTATTATGAGTATTGGCTTTCAACCACTAAATTCAAAGTTTATTTATTGTGCGAAGTTTGGAAATGAGTCACTTCAGAGGGATTTGTTTTCTAAGAAAGCTTCACGTGGTTGAGCACCCTCCTTTTGGTTCGCAGGTTAAATATTCAGATATTAAATAGAGTATGTACAGAATGGAAAATTGGTTTCTGAAGACATAGAACATGAGGCACAGCAACTCATAAAAGGGCAGGAGTTTGGCTTGAGATTAATGAAGTTTCTGCTTTGCAATAGTAGAAAGTAGTGCCATTTAAAAATGAGGACAGATTTGTCCTTGCAGTCTAGATTGTAGCTGAGGAAAATTGCTTTGAGAAGAATTTCTGCTAAAATATCTTCAAGGCCTATTTTTAACTTTTTATATATTTTATATAAATTTATAATTTTTATAACTATAATTTTTTTTCTCTTTGGGTCTCACCCATCAGGGGTTACTCCTGATTTTGCACTTAGAAATTACCCCTGGTGGTGCTCAGGGGACCATATGAGACACTGGGAATTGAACCCGGGTTGGCCACATGCAAGACAAATGCCTTACCTGCTGTACTATTGCTCCAGCCCCATATAACTGTAACTCTTAAACTTTTAAATAGTGTTTATCTGCATCTGCATGACATAGCAAATTAGTATATTACAGTGTTACTTTATTATAGGCAACACACAGCATTACTGATTTTCTTTGGTTTTGAATCCTTTATATTTAAGAGAAAAAATAGCTATTAGGTTAATAAAAGCATTAAAGCTCTGCACATTGGAACTAAAGACAGTATTAGATGTTTGTAATTATTTTGGGGGAGAATGGGGAATGACCACACCCAGCAGTGCTTAAGGGTCACAGCATAGGCAGTGCTGGGGATCAAACCTGGACCAAGCCTATGCCTTACATGTTGTATTATTTCTCTTTCCCCTAAAAAGCTCTTTTTTCAAGGAAGTCAGCCAAAGTTTCTGAGGATTCCATTTTTCTCTCATGCTGCTTTACCATTAGCCTGTAACATTGAAAAGAGCCTAAATGATATGAAATTAGAATCACCTGCTCTCATAGGGGCAGAATAATCCTTTAAAAGTTGTTTGGGAACACTGAATTTATGCTCTGCCATTGAATATTCTCTGTTACTGTGCATTTGGGACAGCCTTGTCATTTGTTTAGGGATACAACACACACCCTCTTCTCACTCATCCACCAAGACAGAGAAATGATGTTTTGAAAGCATCTCGTTGGTATGCTGTGAATAATATGTCTTTCCCCTAATGATTTTGTATAATATTGAGTTATTTAATCTTTCAGTAAAGAAAAGAAGTTGAGAAAAGTTGGCTAGGCTAAATTTGGATCTGAGTTTATATTTATTAGCTGTGGATCTTCAGAAATGACTTAAGTCAAATTATTTGCTACTGTGCATTGGAAATTTTTCTACCACATAGTATTGTTATGAGGACTGGGATTAAAAACATGTTGTATTTAAATATGAAAAGGCTTAGCACATTCCTTGACATGTCAAGAAGTAAATAGCTGTTACCATACAAAGGAATAGTAACAAATTGATGGAATAAACGTTAGGTGTAAATGAATTTTGTAGGAATTTGGGAATTCAGTAAAAGAAACAATAAAAATACCTGTTACAAAGTTCTGCCATCATAAAGCTTACACAGTGTGTGTTGGGTGGGGCATTAAGTTAAAATAAATAGTGAGTACTTTAAAGTGCTATGGAAAAAGCCAGAATTAAAATGTCAGGAGATAGACATTTAAGTGGGGTGTTAGATGACTCTTAGATGTAATCAAATAACTTATCTAATTTTACTTTTATGTTTAATTTATTTTGCTTCTGTGAAGGGACTCAGGGGATACTGGGGGACTCCCAGCTATATGCGACTAAGTGAGTCAACTCTTCAGGGCAGGGCCTGATGTAGGAGTGCTGCATGGGCCTTGCATTGCTTGGACCACAGACCCATCTGAAGCAGGGCTCAAAGACCTCCAGAACCCACTTGGCTTTGCTTGGGCCCTCCAGGGCTATACCCAGTGATACTTGGGGACAATGTGTTCTGGGGATTAACCCTGGTTGGGTTCCAATTCATCATCTTCACATTAGAAAGTACACACACATCAGATTTTTAAAAGCATAAAATCCTATGCAACTTCTGTCTTCACTTATTACTTATCTTCAATGGATTATCTGTCATTGTTAAATATATTGTTTAGTGCTCATTTCTTTATGATTAATATATATTTAGGAGTTGTAGGGTTTTCATATTTTGTCATAATTGGACATCTGTATATTTGTACTAGTATGCAATGATTTCTGTAGAAAATAATTACAGAAACAAATTTCTAGGTCAAAGTAAGTACATCATTAATTTTGATGGGTGCTATTAATTTACCATCAATGAAGCAAAACCCCAATTTAATTATATAATGATAATGTATAAGAGTGTTCTAAAGTCAGAGTTACTATTACCCATTCTAAGGACCAAAACTTTTATACTGTTTTAATTTTCATTCCATCCAATATTTTCCATTGATCTTATTTTTTAAAAGCTCTTTAGAGAGAAAAGGGCTGGAGCGATAGCACAGCGGCAGGGCATTTGCCTTGCACGCAGCCAACATGGCCGACCCGAGTTCGATTCCTCCGCCCCTCTCGGAGAGCCCGGCAAGCTACCGAGAGTATCTCGCCCGCACGGCAGAGCCTGGCAAGCTCCCTGTGACGTATTCGATATGCCAGACACAGTAACAACAAAGTCTCCAATGGAGACGTTACTGGGCCCACTCGAGCAAATCGATGATCAACGGGAGGGCCTTTACCTTTACCTTTACCTTTACCTTTAGAGAGAAAATAATTAGTAAGTTGTAAAAAGTAGAGATAAGCGAAATTTTTAAGAGCTATTAAATTGATAGAATACAGTTAGAGCTAGGCCGTGAAACGTGCAAAGAAAAATGAAGTCCTAAAGTGTGACAGAACAAAATATAATCTAGAAAGAAAAAATAGTTTGGAGACAGAGGCTGAACACAAGGACTGGGGGCAAAGGTAAAGTAAATGCAGTTAAGGAGAGAGGTTTGGAAAAGCTTCTGACAGTGGAGAAACTGGAGGCTGAGTCCTAGAGGAACAGAACCCCCCCCCCCCCCCCACCACCACCACCACCCCACCTCCCTTCCCCTGGAAGAAAATTGACAACACTGAGAAGCACTGTGAGTCAGATGGATTCTCTTCCTATACACCAGTACATTTATTACTCTGCCTTTCAATGGCATCGTCAGTTCACCCATAGGAAATATAGGTGTTTCAGACTGGTGGATGCTCTACATTAGAGAAGGAATGGAATTGAAACGTATTCTTTTGGAAGAATGGGCAGATTCATTTCACTGAGCTTCATTTTATGCAAAATCTGGTATTAATAATGAGAATTGCTAACGTCTCTTTAGTTCCTAGTGTGTACAAACCATAAAATGCTGGGTCACACCCGCCGGTGATCAGGTCTTACTCCTGGCTCTGTGCTCAGGGACCACGCCTGGTGGGTTTAGAGGACCATATTAGGTACCAGGGATCAAATCTGGTTTGGCTGTATGCAAGGCAAAAAACATCCTACCCTCTATACTATTACTCTGGTCACAAGACTGAGGTTTTCTTATCAGTTTCTTGAAATTCCTTACAAAATTGACAGATGTAAAATAGAAAGTGAGAAGCATCTTCCTAGGTGATTTATTAGCTAGATATTCTGGGATTCTACTAATAATCATATAATTCTGACATACAGTCTTCTTTAGGATAATTCTTAAATTCTAAATTGAAAATCTTGTTTGATTATGTTATTCTCTGTTTCATTTTAGAAAGTATCAGTACATCACATCTTCTTTTAAGGGAGCATTTAAAAACGAAGTAAAAAAGGCAGAAGAAGCAGTAAAGTTTGGTATGTAATTATAACTTGAACCATTATTATTCTATACATTCAAACAATTGAGTGCTATTTGGAGTCATAACACCACTCTCGCTATCATAGACTGTAATTAATCAAGCATACTCTTTGCTTCTAGGGACTTTTGTCTGAATTATTTTTATCTCTAGTTTTGTTTTATGATGTCATTAATTGTTACATGTATAATCCTGAACACATTTAGGATATGAGACCTGTTAGAAACTCTAGTTGTCATAATGCTAACTTAGATATCATGATGCTAACTTAGATCATTTAGTGATTATTGATACATTAGCTTTAAGGAGAAATAGTCAACAGATTCGCTCTTACATCAGCAAGGTCAAATCTTCTCCAGTGATCCAGTAGTGAAAAGTCACTGTCACTGTCCTCCCGTTGTTCATCGATTTGCTTGAGCGGGCCCAGTAACGTCTCCATTGGAGACTTTGTTGTTAAGTAAAAAGTAACTTCTGGAAAAATATTTCATGGATTGCAGAGAATTTTTAGTCAGTTGCTTTTTCAGGTGGGACTTTTGCATTTTGCATATTTTTATGCTTTATTACTTGCAATGCCTAAAAGAAAGCCTGGTAGGGCCACCTAGTTTTACAACGTATTAGCGCTATGGAGGGAATATAGAATTTTCTGTTATTATTACCTGTAAGCCATTGCTCTGATCATGGCTCTGTATATAATGTTCACTTAAATTTTTACAAATTTTATTATATTATAATGATCTTACCTTTATTTGTAGCTGAACTCATGTTGAAAGAAACACGAATCAAAGTTAGCCACCCTGGCAGATATTCTTTGTCTTCTCCAACGAAGGTATGACATAGAAAGTCATGTACTCAGATGGCAAACCACTTTTTTCCCCTTGTACATGGTGTCTCATAACTTACTTTTTAAACATAGGCAGGCTGAGAAGATTAAGTTTATTTCAGTGCAGGTAAACAGAATAGATGAGTGCAGAGAAAAGAGAAAGCCCAGCGAGTGGGAGCGAGGCTGAGGCAGAGCAAAGAGGGATAAAACATGGAGTAAAATTGGAACAGGAGGGAAGAGCATCACAACTTATTTCTTTGAAATGAAAAGTAATATAAGAAAAGCAGAACATAATGGAAAGTTCACAGAAAAAAAGCCTATGAATTTCTTGAAAATACATTTTCAAATTAGTGCTCCCATTGGACTAAAAAATGGGGAGAGCAGGAAAAGACTAATAAGCAATCCTTCTTTCTTGTGCTAGGAATTATGTACCATAATTATGAATATTAATAGCAATGCTTCCAGCTTACAAAGCTTTTTTCTTATAAGTTGCTATGCATAGTTCATAAACATTCTGTGCAATCCTTGTGCTGTGCCCATGAGTAAAATGGGTTAGAAAGAGCTATTATTAATTATTATGCATGACAACAAAAAAGAAAAAGAATGTTGCAAGTTTGCTAACTTTTACCGGAAATATAGTACGAACCTTCTACTATGGTGTATCATTAAACATATTTATGTTGCGTGAAAAGGGATAAGTAGGTATATGAAAAAAAATGCATCATTTTATTTTTTGTTCATTCTCGTCTTTGGTCTTCATATATGAATTATTTCTGTGATTTGCCCTTAAGCTTTCAAGGACTGGGGCTGTGCCTGATGAAGAGCTCTCATATCTAGCAATCATGAATAGGGGATAAAATCAAAGCGTAGCATACGAAAATGCCCCAAAGCACCCATGCCTTGTCCTAAAGTTCCCTTTTTTTTCATTAGTTTTAAGTTAAAGGTAGATCTATCTTATTGTTATCGATTTAGTATAAGCTTTTTATATTTTGTCTCCAAGAAATCAATTTCCTTGGCTTTATTTATTTGAGTGACAAAAGAGACAGACTCTTTCAAATGGGTCAGGACCTTGCTTTCTTCTTACCTTAGCCCATTAGTTCTCTCTGCCCCCTTGCTTTATTGCTCTGAATGCATTGACAGGAAGGGCAGGTAAGTCTGTGACCAGCTTTCTTTGTGACTCTGAAGCAGCTAGTTTCTTTAATGTGGAGAAGAGAACAAAGCAGAATGACCTCAACTTTTGACCTCTCAAATTCCTCTGGGCAACTGGGTAGTTGAATTTAAAGTGAAATACTTATCAACCATTTACCTTTTTCTTTCACTTTAAGCTTTGTGGAAATACTATTTAATCAGCGTGTACCCATCAAATGAAAAGTCTCACTTTTTTTCATTTCAGGAAGAGGGTGCACCTTTAAAGTTTATTCTTACTGATGATGATTTGTTTTCTGTTAAAATTGGAGTATTGAAGAACTGATAAAACAAGTTGAGAAAGAAAATAAGAAAAGCAGTTGCACACTAATAGAGCATCTAGAGAGATAAGGCCTAGGATGGGATAGCCTATACAGGGAGAGGTGAGAGGATATTAGGAGTATCTGAAACTTGATATAAAGAAGTCATTTTCCTCTTGCCATAACCATGCCACCGGACCCACACTAGGCTGAGTCACTCAGAGTACCCCAGAAAGGGGTGAATGAGATCCCTCCCCGCCCCAAGGGGCCCACCCCAGCAGCTGAAAACTTCCAGAACCCAGCCACTGCCATGCTCACGGCTGCTCTCCACACGCTCAGGCAGAGCCTACCCATCAGTGAACCTATTCCTGGACCTAGCGGCTATGTATGCGTCAAACCACAAACCCTATCCATACTCCAAGATTACCCAACCACATTTGATAGGATTCAAAGTAGGAGGCAACCAATCTCAGAGGGAAATACACATTTTTTACAGATATGTGTATATATATATATATATATATATATATATATAGCACACAATGCTCATCTTTTAACAACATGTTAGTGATATCTTATAGAAGATACTTTTTGTAGTATACTTGAATACTTTTTTTGTAGCATTTTCAGCAGTTTTTCATAACACACAACACTGTCATTGTCACTGTCCTCCCGTTGTTCATCGGTTTGCTCGAGCGGGCCCAGTAACATTGTAAGACTTGTTACTGTGTTTGGCGTATCAAATGCATCATGGGTAGCTTGCCAGATTTTGCCATGCGAGTGAGGTACCCTCGGTAACTTGCTGGGCTCTCCGAGAGGGGCGGAAGAATCAAACACACGGGTTGGCCAGGTTGACCACATGCAAGGCAAACGCCCTACCCACTGTTCTATCGCTACAGGATGTGAGGGTGATCTGGCTGCGACATCTGTCACCCCACTGATTGCCAGGGTTGATTCGGCTGATCTGGCTGTCTAGGCAGGTATCCTCTTCCTCCCTCATCGCTCCATGTGCATCCCTCCTGAAGCTGCATGCTCGGTCGAAGAGGATGGCCTTCCCCGACAGATACGAACCAGTCTTCAGTGGAGGCTATATGAGTGGTAGCTGCGCTCCCCTGCTAGAACCTCCAAACAGGCTCCCAGTCAAGAATATTTTTTAAAAATTAAAAACCTGAAGGCCCATCAACTGGAGACTTGAAAAAAGAAGGTGTGATGTGTGTTCATAATGGAATACTGCTCTACTCTGTTTAAAATAAAGAAAGATGAAGTCTTGCCATCTGCAGTAACACAAAGCTAGAGGTTGTTATGCCCACAGAATAGTTCTAACAGGAAGGTAAGGACACAGTGAGTTTCACTCAGTGTGCAAGATAAAGAAACAAAACAAATTAAAAAAAAAAGAAACAAAACAAGGATAGAAGAAAAAACAGCAAAAAAGGAAAGAAACCTTTAAACCACAGAAACAAAATAGTGATTGCTAGAAGAGAAGAGGAAGGTGGTGAGCAAACCAGGCCAAGGGAGGGTCCCTTTGATTGTGCGTAGAGAAACCAGACCTTAGGTGGCAAACAGTGTGGCACGTAGATCAGAGGATTGATGAGACTGCAGTGCGGGCCTGTGTGATGCCTCAAACCAAGGTCACTTCGTTTTCATTATTGCTTTGGCTTGGCTTAGGAGCCACACCTTGTTTGTTGCTCTGAGTTGATTCCTGCTCACGGGCAGGAAACTGTGTTTCTAGGGATCATGGCGGTCCCTCCCTCATGCAGAGCGGGCAGTTGGCCCTTCGAGCTAGCTCCCCTCCTCTCTTACTCCAATATACAACAAAATAGAACAAACAAAAAGCAAAGCGAAGAGAAACAATATCAGGATGTACAGCAACTAAAAGAGAAAAGCTCTGAGAATTGACTCCGTTCCGTCAACTCAGTGTTTCAGAGACCTTGGGACGATCGGGAAATGATCACTTGATCACTTGACATCCCGTTACTCATCGATTTGCTCGAGTAGGTGCCAGTAATGTCTCCATTCATCCCTGTCGCGTCCTATTGTAGCCCAATGGTGTCTGCTCATTCTAGGAACACGAAGAGCTTCAAACTGATTGTTCAGGGTCTTGATGAAGAAGTCTGACCATCTCGTAGGTGGGCGGCCACACCGTCTATTGACATCCCATGGAATCCAGTCAGTAATGGCTCTAGTCCACCGGTCGTCTCTAAATCTCATTACGTGTCCAGCCCATCTGATTTTCGATGCCTTGGCAAACGAGACAACATCCCTGATTCTTGAGCGTTGATGGAGGTTGGAACTCCGGATTCTTTCTCTCATTTGAGTGAAGCATGATATCCAAGCATAGCTCTTTCAGTTCCTCTTGGGGAGACCCGAATAGTGTTCTCATCCTGTTTTCATAGGGCCCAGGTCTCTGAGGCATATGTTAATGCAGGAAGAAGAGTGGAATTGAACAGATGTGCCCGGAGCCAGAGGTTCTTCATTATCTTAGCTATTTCTTCAACACTCTTGAAGGTGTTGAAGAAATAGCTTCCTCCTGCGCAACTCAGGTGCCAGATCATTTGTCGTGTTGACTTCTCGACCTAGGTACACATAACTGTTGCATTCAGAGATGTTCGTTCCATTGAGAGCAAATGGAACTCTAGGAACGAGACTGTTTCTCATAAACATTGTCTTTGTGAGATTCAGCTGTAGTCCGACCTTTCCACACTCACGGTTGAAGTCGGCCAGCATTTGTGCCACTTGGCTGATGTTTGATGTTATTAGAACGATGTCATCAGCAAAGCGGAGGTGGTGTAGTTGCTGACCATCTATCTTCACTCCCATTCCTTCCCATTCCATTTGTCGCATGATGTTCTCAAGGGTGGCACTGAAGAGTTTCGGTGAAATGGTATCACCCTGCCAAACCCCTCTCTTGACATCAATGATCACTTCTTTGTAGAATTGTGAGATCCTAGTAGTGAGTTTGTAATACATGATCCTGATGTATTGAGTTTGAATGCCCTGATTGGCTAGGGCTTCTATGACCACTTCCGTCTCAACAGAATCAAAGGCCTTCTTTAAATCAATGAACATTAGAAAAAGCTGCATCTTGAACTCTCGAGAAACACACAATACAAAATATATTATTTCGGTTCTCCTTTGGGGCAGAAATTGGGGTTCTGGATGGAAGCATCCTAAATATGGTGGTGGGAAGGTGTAATAGTGGTGGGGCTGGTGTTTGAATATTAAATGTAATGAAATATTGTGAACTACTTTATGAAATAAAAAAAAATAAAAAAGGGGTCATTTTTGTTTGGCCACTCAAAAAACTTTGTTGTTGTTTTGTGGCTCCACCCAGAACAACTCAGACCATGAGGCGTCAGGATTGAAACAGGCCTCTTGAATTCACAGTATGTTTTTAGTCCACTGAGGTATCTCTCTGTCCCATCACAAAACTTTAATTGCAATTTTTTCTTTAAAACTATTTAATAATCATCATTCAATTTCCGGTTCTTATAGACAAAAGTCAGAGTATAGGTACATTAACATTTTTTTATGTGTAGTTTGTGTGAAAGCTATTCTATAGCTGTGCGCAAATATGTACAAAAGGAGAAGAATGGGTGAAAAGTGGATTACAAGTATTTGTTAACTACAGACTGTGGTAGACTGTGGTAGCATTGTGTTCTATTGCCATTTTTCTTGGCTCTTGTTTCTAGAATGCAGGTCACAAAGATTGGAAGATCAGGGGATATTTTATTAAGTCAGAAGCAAGAAACTTAAAATACAAAAGTTCTCTAAGACTGGGGCCAGGAGTGAGTTGTTGTTGGTCTAATCTGGGGCTTTTCTTTTGTGACTTTCCTTGTTTTTCTGGCTTTTCCCACTTAGCTGTGTTTAGGGTTTGTTTGGGAGACTGTTGATTGAACACCTAGTATAGGGTGGTTGTGGCCTCTTTTCTAAGAATGGGTGTAAATTTCCACCTCCTAAGAAAATTGCTCTCTGCCATGTGCTTTCTGAGGCATGCAGGCATTGGATAGAGTTGCTAAGGGAACTGGGCTTCCAGTATCAGGATGTCTCAAGCCATAAGAGAAGATATTCAGGTGGTGGACAGGGTAGGTAGTGAGCATTTGATGCTATGCCTTGAAAATCCTGCCTGGGGCACTAAGCGTGCCTTGCCATCATTGTTACCCTCCTGAAACCTTTGTCTAATAGTATAATTAAGTTATGCTGGACTTTTGTTAATTTCATGGTATTATGCTAACTAAAGGTACCTCTTCAGGATGTATTGCAGAAAGCTTTGGAAGATGTAGAAGCAAAGCGTAAGATTCTCAAAGAGAAGAAAAGGTAAGGTCAATTTAGGATTTGTTAGAAAGATTTTCTGTTTTTTTTTTCTTTTTGGGTCACACCCGGCGATGCTCAGGGGTTACTCCTGGCTCATGCATTCAGGAATCACTCCTGGCGATGCTCAGGGGACCATATGGGATGCTGGGAATAGAACCTGTGTCGGCCATGTTGGCTGTGTGCAAGGCAAACACCCTACCCACTGTGCTATCGCTCCAGCCCCAAGATATTCTGTTTTGAGTAGAAAATTTGATAGTTATTGTGACATTTTCTGAGTCCATGACATCTTAAGCTATTATGAGTCAAAATTACCCAACCATTATGACCATCATAAATGTATATAAAATATATAGTTCGGGGCTGGAGTGATGGCACAGCAGGTAGGGCATTTGCCTTGCTCACGGCCAACTGGGGTTCCCATTCCCAGCATCCCATATGGTCCCCCGAGCACCGCCAGGAGTAGTTCCTGAGTGTAGAACCAGGGGCAACCCCTGTGCATCTCTGGGTGTGACCCAAAAGGCAATATATATATGTATATATGTATATATATGCATATATATACACAGTTAATGTACATATATGTGTTGCTATCTGTTAACACCTATGAATATAGAGTGAGAATGAAAAATTATTTCCACTACCAGTTCAATCTGGATAAAGACATGAATTACTGAGGGATCAGCGAACAAATTTACTTTCCTGTAGAGTTTTCTTTTTAAATTCTGGAGACTTGAGCTCAACTTCAACATTCTTATACTGTTTAAAAATAAAGATAAAAATATTTCAAGTTATTGTAACACATATAGTTAAAATAAAAGCAGCATGTTACTTGTACAAAATAATTCCTTATATTTGAAAGGCAAACTTGATCTCCATGTTAACTTGTGAAGTAAATTAAATAAAAAAAAAATCGATGTTATTGAGGTAAAGTTAGATTTGAAAAATCGCAGTAACTTTGGGGAAAATATTTTTTAATTTTTGGAAAAAGAAAGATTTATTGGAAAATAGAAAAGTAACACAAAACATAATTATAGCAGGACAGAGGCAGAGATAGGGACTTCTCAATGACTTTGTAAACTCACTTCTTAACTTTGATTTACTTTTAAAGGTAAAGGTAAAGGCCCCCCCGTTGATCGTCGATTTGCTTGAGCGGGCCCAGTAACATCTCCATTGGAGACTTTGTTGTTACTGTGTCTGGCATATCGAATACTCTCGGTAGCTTGCCGGGCTCTCTGAGGTAGCTTGCCGGATTTACTTTTAATTTTAGAGAAAAGAGAAAGCTAAATTATATTAAATTATCATTTTTCAAAATGTCCTGTGAGGTACAGAATAGTAGAGAAGTTAGTATTTTAGATCACAGACATTTTCTAGTCCTTAACTTTTTTTATTTGTTGGGCCAGAGCAATGGTAGAATATGGTGCTGGAGTTGCACACAGTCGACCTGAGTTTGATCTCTAATACCTACATGGTCCCCAGAGAGCAAAAGGGGTGATCCCTGAGCTCAGAGCCAGGAGTAAGCCTTGAGCATCCTCAAGTGTGGTCCCTAATCAAAAAAGCAAACAAAACAATTTTCAATTGGCAAACATTTTTGTTTTAGCCAATTATAGTCAAATAATTATGCGTTTGTGTTTGTTATAATTATTTGTCATTATCGTTATGCCAAGTACTTGGTTCTATGGAAATGTTGAGAGTACCCACTGGATTTTGTAAAATGTTTAAAATAGTTTGCAAAAATATTTATTTACCCTTACTTTTGCAGTGTAATTTTTAGTAATTCAATAAAATGTGTATTTTTATTTAATAATGTATTAAAAAATTTTCCAAATATGATTCCAGGGAATTAAGAAAAGCAAGGACTCTCTCTCTGTTCTTTGGAGTGAACACAGAAAGCCGAAACCAAGCTGGGATGTTCATTTACAGTAATAATCGCTTGATCAAAATGCATGAGAAAGTGGGCCCGCAATTGAAACTGAAGTCCTTGTAAGTATGTTTTTATTTTCAGAGTCACAGGCTGTATGAGAGGGAATATGCTAAGATTTTTGTCTGTGGAGTTAGATGATTAATCATAATGGGACCAGGTGTCATGTCCTTCCTTCACCCTTGCCATCAGTGTGTTGGCATTAATCTACCTAATTTATAATCTCACTGGCACTGCATGTGTTCTCTAAAGAAAAAGCACAGTTTGAGAAATTTGTTGCATTCCCTAAACAGTTTCATGTTCTACTACTCCTTATACCATCTGTTCAGGTTGTTTTAATATTTCACCAATTTCAAAATAATGCAAGGAAACCGCTGTCCCTGCAGTGCCCCGGAACCCAGCAGGCAGCTCAAGGGGCTGCAAAGGACATTTCAGAGAACCAGAGAGGTGACACTTTCCCACCATAAGGAAACTTCCACTTCTGTGGTGTCTCCAAACCCAGCAGGAAGATGAACTGGTTACCAAGGAGCACCCAGAAAGCCAGCCGTGTCTTAGTAGGTGCTCCTTTGGTACTGCAAGGGGACCCCCCACACACAGTGTTCCTGAACCTAGTGGACAGACAGAAAGGTGACCATGAATCAGCATGATTGGTCCTTTCTCAACTCATTGAGACCTCTACCCCGTACCTTCCTGAACTTGGTAGGCAGGCAGCCTGGTGGAGCATAAGAGCATAAGAAAACCTTGGAACCATGTGGTATTATAAAGTAAGTTATAAGTTATAAGTTATGGGAAAGAGTCACCTCCTGGAGCTATGAGTGACAGAATCTCACCATTCAGACTAGGGAGGTAGACTGCAAGACATTTTTTTTTCTTTTTGGGTCACACCTGGCGGTGCTCAGGGGTTACTCCTGGCTCATGCACTCAGGAATCACTCCTGGCGGTGCTTGGCGGACCATATGGGATGCTGGGAATCGAACCTGTATTGGCCATGTTGACTGTGTGCAAGGCAAACGCCCTACCCACTGTGCTACTGCTCCAGCCCCTGCAAGACATTTTTATCCCACCCACCTCCTACTCTAAAGAGGGATGGAGCGGAGACCTACATACATAACAAAAATACCCAGAAACTTAAGTGACCAGGATCCCACCCCAGCAGATGACATAGCATCAGAAACAATGAAGAAAGGAATTCAGCCATATAAATGGTGACAAACGTTCAGGAAACTCCCTAACATCAGTTTCCTGACTACTGACTGAATAAGACTTTGGAACAACCATCCTCTCAATGTATAATTATTGGATCAAAGGGGCTGGTGTGATAGCACAGCAGTTAGGGTGTTTGCCTTGCATGCAGCCAACCTGGGTTTGATTACCAGCATCCCATATGGTCCCCCGAGCACTGCTAGGAGTAATTCCTGAGTGCATGAGCCAGGAGTAACCTCTGTGCATCGCCAGATGTGACCTAAAAAGCAAAAAAAAAAAAAAAAAGTACTGATCAGAGAATCAAACATACAGAGATTCTCATGAATAAATGAAAGAACTCATTCAAATAGAAATGCAGAAATAAGAAATACTGTAGCACATATTAGTGAAAGAATTAATGAAGCTGAAAATCAAATAGGTGACCTCAGAAGCAAGTGATATCACAACTCTACTAATGAAGTTATAGAAAAAAGGGTGTGAAAAAATGAGATGTTCTTTTTGACAATGCCAGAGGAACAGCCTTAGATTGATGAGAATTCCAGAAGGAAGAAAAAGAAAAAGAAAAAGGAAAGAATAGGTATATATATAGAGAGAGATATGTTTCATAGTAGGGACCTTACTACAGTTCTTGTTCCTTGCTGTATTTCTAGTTATCTTTGGCCTATAATAAGGCCAAAGATAATCTTAAATGTTTTCATGAATGAGTGAATGAATGAATATAGGTTTGAGGTATAAAAAGAGCATTTAAGATGTTTGGTAAGACAAACCAGTGATGTCAGTTCAGATTTTCTAGTCTAAATAATATACATATTGCATATTACAGAATAAATAGTGAAAAGCGGAGATTCGAAGGGGAAAATGGTGAAATATATGGCACACCGTAGTACTGTTGCACTGTCCTCCCGTTGTTCATCAGTTTGCTCGAGCAGGCACCAGTAAGCTCTCACAACAAATTGTGAGACTTGTTGTTACTGTTTTTGGCATAATGAAATATGCCACAGGAAGCTTGCCAGGCTTTGCCATGTGAGCAAGATACTCTTGGTAGCTTGCTGGGCTCTCCGAAAGGAGTGGAGGAATCGAACCCGGGTTGGCTGTGTGCAAATCAAATGCCCTACCCTCTGTGCTATCGCTCCAGCCCATGCGGTACACAAGGTACTAAAACTGGAAATATTTGATTCATGTGCTGTACCAATAGCATTGGGGCACCTCTGAAGATGATCTTTCCCGAGGCAGGTTGTATCATAAAGCAAATTATCACAGCTACGTGTATTATGAACTACCAAAAATGTGGAAAAAATTTAAATTTACTTGTCACTCTAACACAACACTTTTTCCAAACAGTTTCTCCTTTATATTTTAGTAGAATTCACTGAGCAACCTGTGTATCTCCATAGTGATGAGAAAAAATAAATTATTTTAAAGAAAGTGAGAAAGAAATTGTCAGGCCAGAATCATCTAAAGGAGCATGGAAATTTATTTTAGGAAGGCATTTTTAGTTCTGTTTAATGCTGATTAGTCTCTTCCCACTAGTCCTGACTTGCCATTGAAGGTGATAGGTTTAAAAGAGAATTAATGTTAATTCAATAACAAACAAAACAAATACTGTCCTCCCATTCTTGATAGATTTGGTCGAGCGGGCCCAGTAACGTGTCCATTGTGAGACTTGTTACTGTGTTTGGCATATCGAATACGTCATGGGGAGCTTGCCAGGCTTTGCCGTGCGGGTGAGATACTCTCAGTAGCTTGCTGGGCTCTCTGAGAGGGGCGGAGGAATTGAACCTGGCTTGGCTGGGCAGGCTGCACGCAAGGCAAACGCCCTACCGCTATGCTATCGCTCCAGCCCGTTCAGTAACATATTAAAGTGAATTGTATAATGGAACCAAACGCACCTGAGTTCATTATAGATTTATGTGATGACATAAAATAAAAATATATTCTAATTCAAAATGAATAAATTAATTTAAAATATATTTCAAAAGACCAGATCATCTTTACTCTTTCTTTTTCCTTAGATAAATTTTACCAAACGTTTGTATGTATTTATTTCCCCCAGACTTGGTGCAGGTGTGGTTGGAATTGTTAATATACCCTTGGAGGTCATGGAGCCTTCCCACAATAAACAAGAATTTCTCAATGTGCAAGAATATAATTATCTACTAAAAGTCATGGGACAGTACTTGGTCCAGTACTGTAAGGACACTGGCATCAGTGAGTATCCAATTGTCACAGTTAAAGGGTGTTAATTTGAAGATCAACTTTGTGATTTCTTTAAGCCGGAATGATTACACTCATTCAGATAGACCATATTTAATGTAAAAGCCAGAAAGGCAGCTCCTGCATTAAAAACAAAAGGGAAATAAATGAGGAGAAAATCAGTGTCAGGATCTTTCGCAGAATTAGTATGTGAAAAATCAGGAACTAGATTAGAAATTATAAGACAGAAGAAGGTTAATCAGAGAGCAAAAGTAGCAGCTTACTAGAGAGAAAATTGGCTAAAGTTTCCTCAAGTAGGTGAAAAAGCTCAGAGGACTCTACTAGTAGGGGCACATAATCCCACTTAGACCTAAGTAGCCTCTACTCATTATTATATTGTGTGAGTATGATCATCATTGATTCTGGACAGTTGTAATTATGAACTTTTTATATATTTAGTCTTTATGCTAATTCTAAAATAATTCTGAATAAAAATACATAAAGTGAATATATTTGTAAATTAAAATGTTATCTTGGAAATTTGACTTTCCACATCATCTCACTCCCCTAAGATATCTGAGCAATGAGATAGTGTGATGAGCATTAATTAAAATTCTTTCTGTTTAACTAATAAACTTACTGTTTCAGTTATTTAATATTTATTTAAATACTTATTAACTACCCCCTAATTGCTCCCAATAGTATGATCACAGTGTGTCAGTGTAGTATCACCCTAGGATCTAAGACTAGAAAGGGGTATATTTAATTTAATTTTTTAGTCCAACCTTTACTATTGTTTTATTTAGTGTGTTTGTTTCATACAATGAGCTACTATGGGCTATAAAGAAATATGAAATTATGCTATTTGTAATGATGTGGATAGACCTAAAGCAAGGGTGGAGAACATCCAACCCACAGGCCATAAAATGCCTGAAAAATCACGTGGTCTGACCCTGGTACATGACAGGATAGACAAGCATGCTTCTTGTTTTTTTATTGCAGCCCATCTGACTCTGTTGAATGATCAAGATTGATGCTATAAACATTATGAATGCTTATAAACATTTATAAACAATATAAACATTTATCCTTAGCATAAAAGGCTTTCCCATCCCCAGGTCCCAGAGTATATTAAAAGGTAAAAAGGTAAAGGCCCTCCCGTTGATCATCGATTTGCTCGAGCTGGCCCAGTAACATCTCCATTGGAGACTTTGTTGTTACTGTGTTTGGCATATCGAATACTCTCAATATGTAGCTTGCCGGACTCTCCGAGAGGGGCGGAGGAATCGGACTCGAGTTGGCCATGTTGGCCGCTTGTAAGGCGAACGCCCTACCGCTGTGCTATTGCTCCAGCCCTATTATGATGAGTATAATGAGTCAGATTAAAAAAAGACAAATATTATGTGACCTTACCCATGTGTGAGTAGAGATAACCAACAAATAAACATTTTCTAAATTATATCTGAGGTCAGAGGACCTCATTTTTGAAAATACTTTGACTACCATATACTTGTTTTATAGCTTGCATAAAATATGGATAAGTCATGGCAGGAGACATAGTACAGGGGTTAAGGCACTTGCTTTGTACATGGCTGGGTTGATCTGGGTTCAGTCCTTGGAACCCATTTTTGTCCCCTAAGTCTATCAGGAGTATTTCCTGAGCTAAGAGCTGGGAGTAAAACCTGAGCACTGATGGATGTGGTCCCAAAACAAACAAAAAAAGATATAGCTTTTCATGTAAAGAATTATCTCTGCTCTTGAGAAGACTCTTTTTGAGTTATACCTTGTCCCTTTACAAATGAACCACAAAATAATATTTTTGTCACTTGAATTTTTATATAAATATATTTTATTGTAGTACTGATTTTATACTTGCAGCAGAGTACCTTTTAAAATATTTTATATATAAAATTTTTACATAAATTTATTTTATAGTAGTACTGATTTTATGGACTCTGTGCCAGGTTGTTTTCACTCGGGGTGCCCAGAGTTTGGTGGGTGAGAGCCTTCTCCACCCCAAGGGACCTAGCTTCGACAGTTGACCCCCACTACCCAACCACTGCCATGTTCCAGGCAGCTTTCCAGATGCTCAGGTCGAGCTTCACATGTGATTGAACATATTTCTGGACATATCATAAGACACTCCATAGCCATTTCCATACTTACCACAGCATATTTGATGGGGTTCAGACAATAGGCAACAAATCATAGAGGGAAATATATATATACATATATTTATATATGTATATATACTGGTTTTGGCATATTGAATACGCCATGGACAGCTTCCCAGGCTTTGCTGTGCGGGCGGGATATTCTTGGTAGCTTGCCAGGCTCTCCAATAGGGATAGAGGCTTTTAGGGCAGCCTCTAATCACCCTTACAGGTGTTCCCAGGGTTCAAACCATATTTGAACCCCATCAAATATGGCGCGGTAATCTTGGAAGATAGGTATTAAGTGTCTTATGATGTGTTGCGCAGCATCCTGGGCATGACAGCAGCTAGGTAGTGGAGGTAGTGGAGGTCTGCCGATGAGGTATTTATCTGGTACCGGTAGGGTGGGTCTTCTGTGTGTATCCCATGGTTGCCGGAGATTGGTGGAAGCAGACAGGGCAGGGTAGGGTGGAGCTTCTGGGTTTAATTCCTGGGTCACTGGAGATTGGTGGGAGCAGGCAGAGGATCTCTGTTCCCAGGTCCCATTGAGACTGGAGTCCAAGGTCACAGAGTTCTGCTTACCTGGTTCTGTGGGGCTTCACTCGTGTGTGAGTCTCGGCCCACATGAGCATCTTCCAACATGGAAAGATGCCGTCATTGACAACATTGACGAAGAATAGATCAACTGATTCAGCACCTCTGTGATTGTGTGAGGAATGCCAAGAGAGAGATAGCCACAAAAAGACACCTGTCTTCGAAAACTCTTGAGCTCATTTGAAAACGTGGCTTGGTGCAAGCCTCAGGCAGCCCCAAGCGAACGTCCAAGCTCACAAAGCAGTGCAGAGAAGCCATCAAGGAAAGCCTTAAAGAGAGTACAGCAACAGTGCTGGCAGATGCGTCAGAAGCCAGGAAAAGCATTCGCCAAAAAAAAAAAAAGCATTTGCAATGCCCACCTGTCCTTTGCCAATTACAAGACCAAGATGACTGCCCTCTGACGTCCTGATGGATCTATCACATCTTCCAGAAGGGTTATGGAGAAGATTATCTATGACTTCTACTCAGATCTCTTCAATAGCAACGTCCACCTGCTCACATACCAAATTCTGCAGGATGGATATGTCATTCCCAATGTTCTCCCTTCTGAAATCCAACATACCATTTCCTGGGTAAAGAAATGAACAGCGCCTTGCCCAGACAAGGTCAGACCCGAACACCTGAAGAGTACTCATCAATACACTGGCTTTGCTCTTCACACGCTACCTGTCCGAATGCAAGGTTCTTTCCCAATGGAAAACTAGCAGGATTGTGCAATAGGGAGACATCCAGGACATTGGCAACTATCGCCCCATCTGCTTGTTTTCTGTCTTCTACAAGCTATTCACTTGAGTCATCCTGAATAGGATTGGCAGAACACTAGATGAAGGACAACCATGCAAGCAAGCCGGTTTCTGAAAAGGATTCTGCATGATTGACCATATCCACATGATAACCAAGCACATTGAGGTTTCTCGGGAGCTCAAGATGCCACTCTGTCTAACGTTCGTTGATTTAAAGAAGGCCTTTGATTCTGTTGAGACTGACGCGGTCATCAAGGCCCTAGCCAAATAGGGCGTTCAAACTCAATACATTAGCATCCTCTGTGAGCTGTATTACAGATTCACTACCAGGATCTCACCATTCACAAGGAAGAGACCATCCATGTCAAGAGAGGGGTTCAGCAGGGTGATTCCATTTCACTGAAACTCTTCAGTGCCACCCTTGATAACGTCATGTGACAGCTGGAATGGGAAGGAATGGGAGTGAAGATAGACTGTCGGCAACTACACCACCTCTGCTTCACTGATGACATCGTTCTAATAACATCAAACATTAGCCAATGGAACAAATGCTGGCCGACTTTGACCATGAGTGTGGAAAGCAGACTACCGCTGAATCTCAGGAAGACAATGTTTATGAGAAACGGTATCGTTCCTGACGTCCCATTTCCTCTCAATGGAACAAACATCTCCAAATGCAACAGTTATGTGTACCTAGGTCAAGAAGTCAACATGACGAATGACCTGGCACCTGAGTTGCCAGGTGGAGAAGAGAGCAGGAAGAGAGCAGCTTGGAACAACTTAAGAGCATCGAAGAACTAGCTAAGAGGATGAAGAACCTCTGGCTCTGGGCACATCTCTTCGATTCCACCATTCTTCCTGCATTAACATACACCTCAGAGACCTGGGGCCTACGAAAACGGGATTAGAATGCTATTTGGGTCTCCCAAAGAGGAATCGAAAGAGCTATGCTTGGAGTATCACGCTTCACTCAAGTGAGAGAAAGAATCAGGAGTTGCGACCTCTGTTGAAGGTCGATAATTAGGGACGCTGTCTCGTTTGCCAAGGCATAGAAAATCAGATGGGCTATACGTGTTATGTGATTTGGAGACAACTGCTGGACTAGAGCCATTACCGACTGGATTCCACAGGACGTCAAAAGATTGCGTGTTCGCCCCCCTACGAGATGGTCATACTTCTTTGTCTGAACTGAACGATCAATTTGAGGCTCTTCGTGTTCCTAGAATGAGCAGACGCCAGTGGACTACACTAGCACATAACAGGGACATATGGAGACGTTACTGGTGCCCTCTCGAGCAAATCGATGTCAAGTGATCAAGTGTTCATTGATGTATATATATATATATTTCTCTCATATGTATGTATATACAAATATGGGAAATATGTATGTATATGTAATATATTCATTATATGTATATAATATACGCATATGAATATATAATATATAGAATATATACATGCATATCTAATATATTATATTTATATATATATGCTTCTCGGAGAGCCTGGCAAGCTACTGAGAGTATCCTGCCCTCACGGCAGAGCCAGGCAAGTTACCCATGGAGTATTCAATATGCCAAAAACAGTAGCGATAATGGATCTCATTCCCCTGACCCCGAAAGAGCCTCCAATACAGCAGTGGTGGGAAAGACGAGTAAAAATAGAGGCTGCTAAAATATCAGGATTGGGATGAAATGGAGACATTACTGGTGCTCTCGAGCAAATTGATGAACAATGGGGTGATAGTGACAGTGACTGATTTTATACTTGCAGTAAAGTACCTTTAAACATTTTTTTTCTTTTGTACTAATGCTGCTTAGTTTTGAAGTTTCTCTTAGTAGAGTGGAGGAAAAGCCCTGTCAAGACCAAAGTTGTTACCCTACCCTAAGGATACAGGTTCTTGACTTTTCAGGAAAGAATTGCAAAGAAAAGCTAGAGAAATAAAGTATAGCAAAAAATTTAATCAAATGAAATTATACACTCAAGAATTGAGTGCAGGCATAACTAAAGAGTAGCATGGTTTATAAGTGAATATTCCATTTATTGTCTAATTTCAATTTTTTAAGTAATTGTATGAACAGTATTACATTTTTATCGTCACTTTTTAGGTCTTAAGCTTTGTAAGCTGTTTAAAGTTGTTAAAATGTGGTTAAGCCAGAGTCAACAGCCGAAAAAGAGATCTGAATAGTTTTAAATTAAAGACAATGAGAGAGAGTTTTGATCTCCTTATTAAGCTAATCTCTGTGTTCCCTGTGGAGGTGATGTCCACATACCCAGTGGGTGTAACACAGGAAGAAGCAGGTGAAATCAGCCAACACTCATTTGGTCTTCATGTATTCAGTTGACGCCAAGGAAGTAATCTGGACCAGGGTCCAGGTGACAACATTCATTGTCCCTTAAGCTTAGGGAAAAGGAGGCAGTACTTTTACTGAGAAAGTCTCAAGCCTAGTACACATTACAGGAGGCAAACAATGAATTTGACCAGCTCTGTATATGGATTTTCTCAACCAGTGGTGTCCTCGGTAGCTTCATAACACTAACCCCAGCCGGGCTAGCTGCTCTGACTGTTGGAAACTGGGAAGTCTAGATAATTGAGGGTGGAGTACACACATTTGAATGACTCACCATAAAAGATGTTTCAGGAGAAGCCAGTAGGAACCCTAGCTGTTAGTACTTCCTGGGAATACAGGTTCTTGACTTCCCTGCAGGAAACAGTCGAATAACAAATCAAATAGCTAGAGTAGGAAAGCTGTTTACTGAAAGCAGAATGATAGGCTCAAGGGTCAGATTGCAGACAAGCATTTTACTAAATAAACAGGTACACAAAGACTCAGAGTGCAGAAGTACTCTGGAGAGAAAAAGAGAGTTTCTACATAAATTTCTAGGTTTTATAAGTAATCAAAAAGGGGTCAGTTAATAAGGGACAGAATATGCTCATGATATCAGAGGAGAGGGAGTCTTTTGTGGAGAGATTACTCAGAGCACCATCTATCACTGTATTCAGTGGCTTCCTTGGGTTGCCATGGCAATTAGAAATGATAAGGGTATGTGTGGGTGTGATTTTTTAATAACGTAAATGCACTAGTATGAGCATGTGAGGAGATTGGGGTTATGTATGGGCTCTTTAGTTCTTTTTATTATTATTATTATAACTGGGCTTAGGCATTATTGTTTCCACATTTTACTGTCCAGCGTTAGTAATGCTGTTGGCATAGACTTTGGGACTTGTGTGAGCTTGCAATAAAAATCTGATCAAAGATGGGAATTTACCAAAAATAGCTTTGCATTGATGGGAGCATGTTAAAAACAGGGTATAGCAGTTACTATTCTTAGTGTCTGATTATAAGTATTTGCTTCATTTTGCTTGATTTTGTAGTGGTTAAACTTTTCAGTGACTCCACAAGGGAACATTTTTTCATAAAAGGTGTTTTGTTTTATTAAAAAAATGTATTCCAAATGGGTCAATTGCATATGCCATTTGCTTTGGCTGTTCTCTAGTCTTGCTCATAAAATGGAAACAACTGCAGAAACTCAGAAAGTGGAATAATGTTGAGGGCACAGAATTTCCTATCAAAATTATATTTTTATGAATGGTCTAAAACAGGAATTCCTCACAGTGTGTTCTGGGAATCAGCTGAACCTAAGAGCTTATTAGAAATGCCGACCTTTGAGGTTGGGGTGATAGTATATGGGTTAGGATGAGGCCTTGCATCTAACCAGCCTTGCTGTCATCCCTGGAAGAACATGTTCTCTGGTCATCGCCAGCTGTTGCCCAGGATGTCTGTGGCTCCACCGGGGTAGCTGTGGTGATCCCTAGCACGGCAGAGGCAGAGCAGCACCATACCCTTAGACTATCACATTCAGCGTTATCGCCAGTTAGGTGGGTATCACTGGAAGTGGCCCCTGGGCCTCTGATGAATTCTCGAATACCCACCACTCCCTAGATAAAAAGAGAACAAATATTAAATGCAGATTCATGCCCCACCTAAAATTTACTGAATTGAAATCTGCTTGTTAGCATGATGTCCAGGTGATTTGTATACACATTAAAATTTGAGAAATACTATCTTAAACTTTGAGTATTATCCCACGAAATACTGGCATAATTGTAGAGTTTTCACGATTATTTTTCAGCAACTTGAGGTTATATTAAATATAGCAATGACTACATTATTCCACGGGGTTTGTGTAATGCTATGGAAAACAGCAATATAACAGAGTGAGTTATAAATTAAGCAATGAAGCATCTATTCTCTATCTTTTCTTTTTTTTGGGGGGGGGGTGGGTTAGGGATGTCTCACACCAGTGATTCTCAGAACTTACTCTTGGCTCTATGCTCAGGGAGCTCTCCTGGTGGGACTTGGGTAACCATATGGGATGCTGCAGATTGAAGCTGTGTCAGCTGCATTCAAGGCAAGCTCCCTACCTTACCCACAGTACTATCACTCCAGGCCTTATTCCCTAACTTTAAATATTAGCACGACATGGAATAAAAGTAAAATGTTAAATGCTTGAAATTTTTGTCATGTCCCTTGTTCTTCTCATTTTTTTCCTTGTAATTCTTTCCTTCCTTGCCTATCCTTAAAATAAGAAATTAGTGCTCTGAATTAGGCATTAAACTTCAAGTGATAAGAAGATCATCATAAACAGCAAATAAAAGTTAATGTAAGTATCCTACCACTTACTTAAACTAGGAGTGTGTTTGTGTCTTCTCTGAAATTAACTGGGGACCCATACTTTTGTTTGCTAAATCTGACTACTCTAATTCAGAAGAAAATTTCCAAACTGAACTCATGCCAGAAGGCATCACCTGTCTCAAAATTCAAATTCAGCTGCCTGCAGACATGTGATCAAGAAAATAAAATCCTCCTTATGATATGTTTTGAGAGTTTGTAGTTGCTTCATTCACAGCAGGAACTAATGAATCCAACTATGGCAGCTATGAACAGCTAGCTTGATACCTTACTCAGTATAAAAAGACACAGTTATTTTTCTATGAGAAAAAGAAAAATAGGCTAATACCCAAATATTTATTATGTTTATTAAATATATAATGTATATCATATTTTGACAGACTATCTAGAGTACATAGTTAAAAAATTTAACAACTCACATTTAGGAAAATGAGCTGACATTTACGAAAGTTGTGCTCAGTCCTATTTGTGGGGTATATTCTCTCTAAGTAGCTTTTCCTCATGCATGAGTATTTTTCCCAACAATTGTATCAACAGTGCTGCAATATTATTTCCCAACCTTCTATCACTCTATGTAATTTTTATCCTATATCTTATTAACCCAAATTTTTCAACACCCTCATTAAATGTAATAAGAGTCAAAGTAAGTACACCATACTTCTATTTCGGTTATTTCTGGTGACTAACATATTGTTCCCTGAATGGCACAATTATCTCTCTAAGTTGATTTAAGGCTAGGGGATACTCTCACTTAAAGATGCTTTCTTTGAAGGAAGGCAGAGTGGAGATACAGGGACAGGAAGATTGCTCCATAACTGGAAGCCTGTCTCATGAGCAAAGGGGAGAAGGCAGCTGGAAGAGAGAATGGATCACTAAGAAAATGATGGCTGGAGGAATCGGTCAGGATGGGAGATGTGTGCTGAAATTAGATAATGGACCAAAAATAATAACCTCTCAGTATCTGCATTGTAAACCATAATGCCCAAAAATAGAGAGAGAGAGTATGGGGAATATTGTCTGCTATGCAGGCAGGAGGAGGGTGGGAAAGGGGTGGTATACCAGGGATATTGGTGGTGGGGAATGTGCACTGGTGGAGGGATGGGTGTTTGATCATTGTGTGATTGTAACCCAAAATTGAAAGCTTGTAACTATTTCACAGTGATTCAATAAAATTGTACAAAAAGGAAGGCAGAGTGAAAGTAGGAAAAAACAAAAACAAAGAACCATCTCACAGCTTCATCCCAAAACTTTATTATCAAGCTGAATCGAGTAATCAAGGTCAGAATTGGTAATCTCAGGATCTGTGCTGAGGAGATTGGCCTTCAAGGTCTTTGCTTATTAATTCCCAAAGGATAAACCGAAGTGCAGTAATGTTTGATGATTATTCTGAATGCCATGTTACAGGGCGCAGGTTTTAATGAGAAATTATTTGGGTAGATTTTTTTTGCCTTATAAATAAAAGATGCAATCTTTGTATTTGCTGTAAATTTTATCTGTTTCTATGGAAAATTGGGCCCTTATAAAAATTGAATCAGGAGAAAGGTAAATGGAGAGCTAATGACTTTGTATCATTTATCAAGTCTTTATTTATTGTTGGCACAGTTGATGCTAAGAATCTCAAAAATATTATTTTTGTCTCAGACTCTGACCCTACTTTAACTTTCTGTTGCTATGTTTTCTGAAGCTTTATGCATTCCTTTTTTTTTTTTTTGGCTTTTTTGGATCAGCCGGCGATGCACAGGGGTTACTCCTGGCTCTGCACTCAGGAGTTACTCCTGGCGGTGCTCAGGGGACCATATTGGATGCTGGGAATTGAACCTGGGTCGGCCTCATGCAAGGCAAATGCCCTACCCGCTGTGCTGTCTCTCCAGCTCCTATGCATTCTTATAGTAAGATGAAACAGGGAGAACAGGGAGAAAAGAAAAAGGAAAAGAGAGAAATATCAAATGAAATTTAAGTTTGAGCAAAACCAACTATGTATATACTACCAGTGAACTTTTCTAACATAGGTCAGAATACAGCTGATGTTCTAAAATTAAATCTATAGAATGATAAGCAAAACATCTCCAGATAGAACTGAAATAACAGGCCTTGGATTGGGAAGAAAATTAACAATACTTTGTCATATGATGTCCCTTCTACCTCACTTACTCAAGGCAAGTGAATTGTCAGTTTAAGCCTGAGCGTCTCACAGAGGAAAAATTAAAACAGTTAATTCTTGAGGCAGTTTGCATAACTATTAGAAAATATATTTTCATATGAAAATCAAATCTATTTGTCATATGTTCTCTTATTTATCTGTCTTAGGAACTAACTGTTATAGGACTAACAAATCAGGCTTGGCAAAGTCTCTCTGGGTACTTATAACTGGGCTAACATGACCTGACAGATAGAAATAGGATTGATACCTAAAAGAGAAGTATGAGTGCTTATGCATACCTTAGTAATCTTTTACCTTAGGCCAGAAGCCAGAGAAAACTCCACAAGAAATGATATTTCCTGAGGAATAAGGAGGGGTTATTCAGGTCAATTTAATTTTTTCATTTAACTTCTTAATCCTTTTGGGGGCCATGAGGTAGATAAGCCTCCAGTATTTGGTAAAACGACAGCTTTACCGACATTTTTTTCATCTCTTTAGTCTTATTATATCTAACATTTTCAAATTCAGTTGCTATTCTTCATTTGAAATGGTATTAAATATATCCACCATTTTAACATTTATACTTCATAAAGAGTAACACCTGGGAAACAAAAATTCCAGATAAAACCTGAACAGCTGTGAATGAAATGAGATCATCAACTCTTTCTTTTAATTTACAATTCTATTGATGTTGTAGTAAACACATTATTAACCTTCAGTGTTTTATTACCAATGAAAATTCTTGACAAAATGTTTATTGGGTATTCTTTTTAACTCATGCCTCTCAATATTTTTTACGTTTTTGAACCTTAGGGTAGAATTTATTCCTATTATATTTTATTACTTTTTGGGGGCCCATACTTTCAGTTTATTAATAAGTACCCTTGGGAAATTGAATGCTGATTTCTAACTACTGTGCTGTTTTTCTAGATTTATTTAGCTTGCCAGCATTTTCTATGATATTAATCCTGATACACTGGGAAATTAAGTATGTGGTCTTCCACTGATCACCTTTACTGAGGTAGAATTGGGATCCTGGGTCAGAACAAATTAATTTTAGTTGAACTCAAATTAATTCTCCATTTGTTTTTAATTTTTAAAGTGATGAATGAATGATAATTGTTCGATGAATACTTCCTTTATAATCAGGCAAAACTTTTATATTAACTTGGATTGTTATGACAAAATACCATAAATGAGATCACTCTTGAACAGCATCATAGCCCTGAAGGCTGGAGGTCCAAGATCAGGATCTGAGTATGGTCAGGGTGTGTGAGAGCCCTTTACCTGGTTTGCAAACTGCTCACTTTCTCTTGTATCCCCACAAGTTGGCAAAGGTGTGACCTAACGCTTAGCCTTCTTCTGAAAATGGCGCATATCCCATTCATGATATCTCTATCTCATTTTATAAGTATATGCCAAAGCCTAATCTCTTAAATTTATCATTGTATTAGGTTTCAGTGTCAGAATTTGGGCTGGTATAAACATTCCATCTATAACATCTTGTATTCAATATGGCTAGCTGCACACAACATTATTTTGTTTCCGTTATGATACATATTAATATTAAGAGCTCAGAAAAGTACTATAAGAAAATTGAAATACTTACTTCTGCTATGAATATACATTGAGTGAGGTGGCTATGTAAATATTAAAAGGTGAGACTATGTGACAAGTATGTTTGATGATGTGGTCTCATAAACAATCCGTAGCTCTTTTTGAGTTATTAAATTTAGTTACAAATTTGGTGTATTCTCTTTTTTAAAAATTTTGTATCTTTAATAACACATTTTTGTTATGAAAATTTTTGCTATGGTTTTATGGACTGAATTGTCTCATATAAATATGCTTTAGTGCTAAATACCTCAAAAGACAACTGTATTTGGGCCTTTAAAGAGGTGATTCTATTAAAAATGAAGTCATTAGGTGGGCTTTAATTCAATTTGATTGGTGTTCTCATAAGGAGAAAACATTTGTGTACACAGACAAGAGTTATGAGTTCACAAAGGTAAAAGAATGTTTGAGGACACAGCAAATGGTGGTCACCTGCAAGCCAAGGAGAGAGAGGCCCGTCCCCCAAAAGAATGTCCCCCAAGAAAAACTTGGACTTTCAGTTTTTAGAAATGGAAAAAAAATCTATATTTTTATTAAACATGATGCATGTTATTTCGTTATAGCAACTCTAGTAAACTAGCATCTGTGGAAAATTGCAAGATTGAAATTAAAGAAACTATAGTATGAGAAGGCTTGAACAACAGCACAGTGGGTAGGACGTTTGCCTTGCACGCAGCTGACCCAGGTTCAATTCCTTCATCCCTTTCAGAGAGCCCAGCAAGCTCCTGAAAGTGTCCTGCCCGCACGGCAAAGCCTGACAAGCTACCCATGACTTGACATATTTGATATGCCAAAAACCGTAACAACAAGTCTCACAATGGAGACATTACGGGTGCCTGCTCGAGCAAATCTATGAACAGCAGGAGGACAGTGCTACAGTGCTACAATTCTATGAAAACTTAACATTTAGCTCCGTGGCAAACTGGTTTTATCCATATTTCTACCTATTCTCCATAACTAGATTATGAAGGAAATTCCAAACACTGTATGATTATACCCATGTGTCTTTTGGCATGCATTTGTAAAAGAAAGAACTCTGTTTAGAAACATACATAATACAAATGTCACATCTAAAAATGATCAATGCTTTCTTAATATGACATCTAGACTATTGCTTGTGTATCTACTGATCTCTTGGCATATTTTATAGCTCCCTTCCCTCACCCCCATGCTTTTTCTTTACTTTCATATATTTCCCTGTAATTTTTTCATGGGGAAAACTGGAATTATCTAGTTTTCACACAGTTCAAGTTCTACTTACTGTATTGTGTATAGTTAAATAGGTTCCTCCTTTCTTTCTGTTATTGTGTTTCAAAAATTTGGTAGATTCTAGCAGCTAGACCAAATTTGGATGTTGTTTTTGTTTTTTGCTTTTCTGTCACAATGCTTTACAGTGGTAGTGCATTCTTTGGGGAGCAGGGAAGGATATATTACCCAGTTTTTTTCTTTTTTTTTTTCTTAAAGAATTATCAAGGCATAATGAATTCCAGAGTTATTTATAGTTTTATTTCAGGCTAATATCAGTCCCATCATAGTGTCAACTTCCTCCGCTAATGCCTTCAGTTTTGCTCTCAACCACAGCCTGCCTCCATGACAGGCAGATTTTTAAGTTTGTTGCACTTTGGATCTTACACTTTGAGTTTTGTTGATTCAGTGGCTCTGAAATTATATATATATATATATATATATAATCTCACTGTAGCACTGTCCTCACGTTATTCATCGGTTTGCTCAAACAGGCACCAGTAATGTCTCCATCGTGAGAGTCATTGTTACTGTTTTTGTCATATAGAATACTCTACGGGGAGCTTGCCAGGCTCTGATGTGTGGGCGGGATACTCTTGGTAGCTTGCCGGGCTCTCTGAGGGGGATGGAAGAATCGAACCCAGTTGGGCCGTGTGCAAAGCAAATGCCCTACCTGCTGTGCTATCACTTCAGATCATATATATATATATATGTATGTATGCTTATATAGGGGTGTGTGTGTGTGTGTGTGTGTGTATCACTGTCACTGTCCTCCCATTCATTGTTCATCAATTTGTGAGAGCGGGCCTAATAACATTGTGAGACTTGTTACTGCTTTTGGCTTATTGAATATGGCATGGGTAGCTTGCCAGGCTTTGCCGTGCGGGCGAGATACTCTCGGTAGCTTGCCGAACTCTCTGAGAGGGGCGGAGGAATTGAACTCGGGTTGGCCAACCCGGCTGCATTCAAGGCAAACACCCTACCCGCTGTGCTCCAGATAATTATATATATATATATACATAATACTTTTATATATAATTTATATATATGCTTTATATATATATTGTATAAGGTAAAAGGTAAAGGCCCTCCCGTTGATCATCGATTTGCTGGAGCGGGCCCAGTAACGTCTCCATTGGAGACTTTGTTGTTACTGTGTCTGGCATATCGAATACTCTCGGTAGCTTGCCGGGCTCTCCGAGAGGGGCGGAGGAATCGAACTCGGGTCGGCCATGTTGGCCGCTTGTAAGGCGAACGCCCTACCGCTGTGCTATCACTCCATATATATATATAGATATGATATGATATGATATATTGATATGATATGATATATATGGAGTGATATATATATATCACTCCATATATATTATATATATATATATATATATATATATATATATATATAATGATACTTACTTTGGAGAACCCGGCAGGCTATTGAAAGTATCCTGCCTGCACGACAGAGTCTGGCAAACTTCCCGTGTCGTAATCAATATGCCAAATACCAGTAACAATGATACTTCTCATTCTCCTAGTCCTGAAATAGCATTGAATATGGCTCTTTTAAAAATCTCAGGGCTAGGAAGAAGGAGACGTTACTGGTGCCTGCTTGAGGCAATCGACGAATAACAGGATGATCATGATCGTGATATATATATATTCTTTTTTTTAACAGTTGCTCATACCAACAATTTGTCTGAGACCTCTGACCCCTGCTTCTGTTACCTCTCATTGACCTCTTCTTAGTTGCCTCTTGGTTTCTTTCCTTCTCAGTCCTTCTCAGTTCTATAATCCAGGAAACAGTTTGATCTAGGTAGTTTCCCCTTTGATACCTAGCATTCCTTTGACCTGTAATTCTATATGTCACAGATAAGTGAGGATATGTGGTATTTGTCTTTCTCTTTCTTCTGACTTACTTGGCATGATATCCTCCCATTTAAAGTTGCAGCAAATTGCATGATTTTATCCTTCCTTGCAGCTGCATAATATTTCATTGTATATATATACAATGCCTTCTTTATCCATTTATCAATTGGCTCTCTTATTTATATGAAATTATACTGGCAGTTAGTTATCATTGCCTATATTCCTTATGAATTCTAAAGCCATATAGTGTCTAGTTCCATTACATTTTTATTATGTATTAGCTCTAATACTTCCATTTAAAAAAAGCAGCTTTCATCTATTACTTGGCTACACAGCATTTTATTTTATTCATTTTTGTTTATGCATTTACCTTTATGTTTATGTGTTTTGGGTCACATCCAGTGATCCTCAGGGCATACTCCTGCCTCTGTACTCGGGAATCATTCCTGACATGCTCAGACATCTGTATAAAGTGCTGGACACCAAACTCTGGTTAGCTGCATGAAGACAAGTGTACTGCTCTACTGTATTATTTTGCCCCAAGGTACCCGTAATTTAGTTGGTAATTATACTACTGGGCAGAAGGAACAATAAAACTCCATACTGATAATAATGTTGATTGGATAAAAACTTAATGTGAGAAGAATTCAAGAGACAATTTAATCATTAAAAATTACATCGACATTACACCTGATTTATATGGCATAAATAAATACTTTGACTAAAATAGTTATTTCATGAGTGCTTCAGCAAATAATAGAATGGTTCAGGAGTTCATAAGATTGGTTTCTGTTTTTAAAAATCCACGTTCTTAGAGATTTTATTCATTTACACTGCTTTCACCTGGTAATTGAAATTATCACCATCGACAGCACTTATTTCCTTTTCTTTCTGACAATTCTTGTATTATTATCATGATAATGACATTTATTACATTTGCAATTAAGTTTCTTACAAAAATATCTCAGAGACTCTCACTTGCATTGCAAATAATATAATAAAAAGCCAAGTACTCTTGTTTTATCACAAATTAAATTCACTTTGATTCTTGCAGTTTGACATTTTTTTACTAACATACCACAAATAGACTTCACAATTCTATGAGTATGCTTATTTATACCTTAGAAAAGAACAATAGTATATTTAATGGCTGAATTTTACATATACATCAGAATTAAACACAAGTTGTATTGGCCAAACAAGTATATTAATAAACATAAATCTTACAGATATTTTGATGGTGGTGTGGTACAGTTTTTGTGCATCAACACTATAAACCTTAATAGTACTGTAATCATATCACCTAAACTAAACTATTACCCAATTTTACGAAACAATTTTTAAAAAGTCAGCATGTTTGAGTGAAAATATGAGTAAATGAGCAAAGTGAAATATGAGTAAAGCAAAATTTTGGTAATGGATATATAAACATATATATATATATGCTAACATATGCTATAGATGATTATGCTTTTTGATTTCCATATTTTAGAGAGAATTGGAAAAACTGGAGTTTATTTAAGCAAAGCAATTACAGTGATTCAAATAAAAACAGAACTTTTAAAAAAGTAGCTTCTTTTCTGAGAAAAGACAGATGAAAGTGCATTCTCTTTTTTTTTTCATAAGAAAATCTCTATCCCACTGCCTTTGAATCTCCAGTTTGCAGATTGTTATGGTCTGCACCGAAAGCCTGAATGCCAAAGGGACCTGGAGTTTGGGTAGGAGTCCTTGAATCCATTCCAGTAATGATCTAATATGGCACGACAACTCATATAAATATATACTATATTTAATGACAATAAGTACGTGAGAAGAATGTGTATTCATACATACAGTTGTGGGTAGTAAAGTGTAAAACCACAAAAAATGTTTTTAAATTCATAGTCTATTGAATTTTTTTTTACATCAAATTTCTCTGGGAGGACATGGGTCCACATACTTTTTAAATATGCATCTATGGAAAGTCACTGATACTGAACAAAAGAAAAGGATGCTACATTTCCAGGTGAGGTACTGAAGTTGATACTTACAGTATATTGTATTTTTTATGTACTCTTAGATCGATCCTGTGTTTCTGGAGGTTTTTTCTAGAACCTTCTGTACTCATACTCTGCTACTGACAGTACCCATGATACTAACACCAAATTTTATTACCCGTACCCAAGGTCCAAGAGAAAAAATGGGACCAGAGGCAGTTTTAGCACCATCGAAAAAATTTCAGTGCTTTTTTTTTTTTTACTTCAAATAGAATACTTTGAAACATGAGAAAGAAAATGGGATAGCTATTACGAGTAATTTGTTGAACATGGGGGGAAAATGTGTATCCTTTCAAATTAATGTTTTCACATACCTTGCGTAAGTGGTGTTGCCAGATCATGTAAATTTCTTTAAGAAGCTTATATAGTTTTTTTTAGATATAGTTTGTAACAATTTACACCTCACCAACAGTGTACCACAGTATCATATGTACTTGAGAAGAATCTGTATTCTTATATTTGAGGATAGAAATCTATGGCAGGCAGAACACTGGGGACATTGGTGGTGGGAAATGTACACTGGTGAAGAGATCTATATTGGAACATTATATGACTGAAGCCCAATCATGAACAACTTTGTAACTTTGTATCTCATGGTGATTCCAATATAGCTATATCTATCTATATATACACATATATGTGTGTATATATATCCAAAAAAGGAAAGAAGAAATTCCTTTATCTATAAAGTTCACCTCATCTGTTGCTTCATTTAAAACCATTATTTCCTTGTTGGGCTAGAGCGATAGCACAGCAGGTAGGGCGTTCGCCTTACAAGCGGCCAACATGGCCGACCCGAGTTCGATTCCTCTGCCCCTCTCGGAGAGCCCAGCAAGCTACCGAGAGTATCTCGTCTGCACAGCAAAGCCTAGCAAGCTCCCCGTGACGTATTCAATATGCCAAACACAGTAACAAGTCTCACAATGTTACTGGACCCGCTCGAGCAAATTGATGAGCAACGGGAGGACAGTGACAGTGACAGTTATTTCCTTGTTAACTTTTTTTTCTGGGTGATCTGTCCATAGCTTTTGAGTGAGACATGGGGATCCTTGCTGTTATCATGTCTCTGTGAGTGAATACCTTGAGATTTTTAAATAACTCAGTACTGTTGATTTATAGCTGCATACAGAAAGACTGATGACTATTATATCTTAATGGATTGACCTCTTCCATTGTAACTATCGTTGTCTCTTACCTGTTTGAATTGAAAATATTTTATCAGATGAGAATAGCAAGTCCCTGTCTGAATTTTCAGTTGCCGTGACTGTAAATATGCTCGCTGGGGGCTGCAATCCTCTAGTTGTTCTCACACATTCTGGTACTCTCAGATGCTCTCAAGGAGTCACAGTTTTTACCACAGAGTGTGTATTTTTTTTAGTTGTAGTGCTCATGGAATAATTCCCATTAGTTGTTTTGCTTATACGCACCTGGCTGTGTGTGACCAGAAATATGTGTGGTGTTAAAGATAGCAGACAGCAGGATTGCCTAACACAAAAAGCAATGCTGTCAGGATCATTGTTGGTACATGTCATGGCACCCAGGATGAAACTCATCCTGGCTCCCTATGTGAACTTTTTTCCCTTTCATTATCCTTGTCTGTTACAAGAGTAATGATAACCTCAGAAACAAGCTTGAAAGTGTGGGGTTCTGAAAGATAGTACAGTGGATAAGACACTTGCTTTTCAAGTGACTGACCCAAGTTCAACTTCTAGCACTGAACTGGGTCCCCCAAACACCACCAGGCATAATCCCTGAGTAGAGGCAGGTATGGTCCCAAGACTAAACAAAAACCAATGACAAAATAATAGGTGTTCCCACCTCTTTAATTGTTTGAGTTTGAGGATAGTTATTAACTATTTTAAATTTTATAATAGAATTGAATTCAACATTTGAGTTATCTGATCCTGTTCTTTGTCAAGAACTTTTTGTTTGCTGATTTAAACTCTTAACTAGTTCCACATTTTTAGAGTTTCTATTTCTTCAAAATTAGTCTTGGCATTATATATCTCTCTGGTAATTTATCTATTTTTCTAAAGTATAGTGTTTGTGAGCACAGTATTGTTCATAGTAGTGGTTTATGATTCTCTGTAATTCTGCAGTATTATTGGGAATATCTTCTCTTTCATTTCTGATTTAATTGACTTGGATCCTTGCTCTTTTTCCTTATCTGCTTAACGATTGTGAATTTTGTTTATGTATTCAAGCAGTAGTTCTCAATATTATTGATTCTTTCTGTGTTTTGTCGTTTTCATTTTTTGAGTTTTAATTGTTATTTTTGCTTTATTTGTTCTTTGTTTCCCTGGTTCCCTGAGATAAAATAGTGTTTTTTTCTAAATTTGAGTTTTTTGTTTGTTTCTAAATGTAGCTAGTTATTGGTGTGAGATTTTTCTTTTGAAATCCTTTTATTGGTGCATGCAGTAAGCTTTGTAATGTTTTCCATTTTTTTCCATTTCCATTTTTTTGTTTTCCTTTTGTTTTGACGTCACACCCTGTGATGCTTAAGGGTAATTTTTGATTCTGTACTCAGAAATTACGCCTGGTGGTGCTTGGGAGACCAATGGGGGATCAAACCAAAACTCAGGTCAACTACATGCAAAGCAAGTGCCACAGCCACTATACTATTGCTCTGACCCTACTGTTTTCATTTATCTCAATATACATATATATTATATATTAAAAACAGTATCTTTTTTGTCTTTGTCATACTCAGGACATGTCTTGTTTATTTCCATATATATGTGAATTTTTCAGGCTTTTTTTTTTAACTTTGTCTTTTTGAACCATACTCACACAACACTCCCATCCTGTGCTTTTGCTGGAGCGATAGCACATCGGGTAGGGTGTTTGCCTTGCTTGCGGCCAACCCGGGTTCGATTCCTCCATCCCTCTCGGAGAGCCTGGCAAGCTACAGAGAGTATCCCACCCACATGCCAGAGCCTGGCAACCTTGCCATGGCTTATTTGATATGCCAAAAACAGTGACAACAAGTCTCACAATGGAGACGTTGTGGTGCCCGCTTGAGTAAATTGATGAACAACAGGAGGACAGTGCTACAGTGCTACCCCCACAGCGATACTCAGGAATTACTCTTGGTTCTATACTCAAGAATCAATCCTGCTGGTGCTTGGGAGACCATATGGGATGCTGGGGATAAAATCTCAGTTGGCCACACGCAAGGCCCTACCCACTGTACTATCCCTCTTATCCAGTTTTTCAGATGTCTTTCTCTTAATAGTTCATTATTTTATATGTAATTTTGGTCACTAAAGAAATGGTGTAATTTCAGTGTCTGAAAATATGTTAAGACTTAATTTATGGCCTATTGTTCTGTCTTTCCTGGAGAATGTTCTACATTCATTTAAGAATGTAGATCATGCTGACTGAAATGAGTCAGAAAAAGAGGGACAGATATAAAATGACTGCATTAGTTTGCGGGATATAAAAAAAAAGTATGAAACTAATATTTATGCCACGGAAAATGGGCCAGGAGGACTGGTCAGTGGTTGGTCAATGGTGTGGGAGATGGAGGGTAGCTAAGATAGAGGAGAGTCCATTACGACAATATTAGTTGTAAATGATCACTTTGGACAAGAACTGAGTGTTGAAAGCCAGTAAAGGAATATACATAATAACTTTTCAGTATCTGTATTACAAACCATAATACTTAAAATGAGAAAAGAGAGAGAGAGAGAGAGAGAGAGAGAGAGAGAGAGAGAGAGAGAGAGAGAGAGAGAGGTGCCTACCAGAGAGAAAGGCTAGGATGAAGGGTGGCTTGAAGGGATGGGAGGGAAACTGGGGACACTGGTCCTGGGAAATTACACTGGTGTAGAGATGGGCTTGGGAACATTGTATAACTGAAATACAATCATGAACAATTTTGTAATGCTCTATCTCATAGTGATTCAATAAAATAAATATCAAAAAATGTAGATTCTTCTGATACTAGGTGGAATATTGTATGTATATTTGCTAGCCTGATTTGACCTTCAACCCTTTTATTTCCTTGTGATTTCTTCTGGACAATCAATTCATTGTCTAAACTGGGATAAATAAGTCCCCTACTATTATTGCATTACTATCGACTTCAGATCTGTTAAAATTTGCTTCATATATTAGTATGATATTGGTGTATTTCTATGTGTGTATTCACACTCGCATGTGAGTATAACTATTCCTGTCCTCTTTTAATTTAAATTTGCATGAAATATATACTTTTTATCCCTTCACGTTGAGCTTTATGTGTCATTAAAACTGAAATGAATATCTTATAGGCAGCAATATAGTCATCAGCCACTTTATATCTTGTGAATTTAATTCATCTCATATACCTTGTGTTTTTCATTTTGGTTTTCGGACCAACCCACCGGTGCCTGCTTCTGTGATTGAGGTGTCTCCTAGTGTTGCTGGGGTTGGACCCAGCTTTCTTGCATGTAGAGCATGCCTCAGCCTTTTGAATTAACTCTTCAGCCTATAAATATTTACTAAGAGAAAAGGACTTAGGCTGTTTTTAAAACTTTTCCTCCGTTTTGCAGTTCCTTTCTTCCTTCCATTTTTATTGTCTTCTTTTGTGAGATGATTTTTTAATACTACTGTGCTTTAAATCTTTTATCATATTTTTATATCTACTAAGGGATTTTGCTTTGTCACAATAACCATTGGCCTACACAAAGTGTCTCATAGTCCATTTTAGCATTATAATAACAACTTGCATTGCATGAAAAAAATCCTTTCTACTACATCTCAACACACCTGTTTTGGTTTCGGTTAACAATTTTCATGTTTTATATAATATGCACTGTAGCACTGTCCTCCCATTGTTCATTGATTTGCTCGAGTGGGCACCAGTTACATCTCACAACAAATTGTGAGACTTGTTGTTACTGTGTTTGGCATATCGAATACGTCACAGGTAGCTTGCTGGGCTTTGCCATGTGGGCGAGATACTCTTGGTAGCTTGCTGGACTCTCCAAGAGGGACAGAGCAGTCGAACTCAGGTTGGCTGTGTGTAAAGCAAACACCCTACCCACTGTGCTATCGCTCCAGCCCTTTTATATAATATATAATTAAGAATTATTGGGCTGGAGCGATAGCACAGCGAGTAGGGCGTTCGCCTTACAAGCGGCCAACATGGCTGACCCGAGTTCGATTCCTCCGCCCCTCTCGGAGAGCCCGGCAAGCTACCGAGAGTATTCGATATGCCAGACACAGTAACAACAAAGTCTCCAGTGGAGACGTTACTGGGCCCGCTCGAGCAAATCGACGATCAACGGGAGGGCCTTTACCTACCTACCTATTGTGAATGCATTATTAATGCATTTATATTTTACTTTATATTTTCCTACTAGAGTTAAGTGATGTGATTTTTCACTGTTATATTATTAGCATATTCTGAATTTAATTATATACTTAGCTTTGTCAGTGAGTTTTATATTTATTTTAGCATTTCTAATTAGTGTACTTTTATTTCAGCTTTAAGGACTCCCTTTAGCATTTCTTATAATGCAGATAGATATCATGGTAATGAGATCCCCTTTAACTTTTGTTTGGGGAGTTTTTTTTTCAATCTCTTCATTAATGAAGGACAGCTTTGCCCAGTTAACTACTCTTGTCTGACAGTTTGTTTTGCTTCAGCACTAAAAGTTACCTCTGTCTCTATTGACCTGAGAGGTTTCTGCTGAAAAATCTACTGTTAGGCTCAAGTGAGTTCCTTTGTATGGAAATAAATTTCCCCCCCGCTCAGGTTAGCTATATAAATCTTCTACAGACAAATGCATAAAAGAAAACCACTGTCCTCCCGTTGTTCATCGATTTGCTTGAGCGGGCCCAGTAACGTCTCCATTGGAGACTCTGTTGTTACTGTGTTTGGCATATCGAATACGTCATGGGGAGCTTGCCGGGCTCTGCCGTGCGGGCGAGATACTCTCGGTAGCTTGCCGGGCTCTCCGAGAGGGGCAGAGGAATCGAACTCGGGTTGGCCTTGTTGGCTGCGTGCAAGGCAAATGCTCTACCGCCGCGCCATCGCTCCAGCCCACATAAAAGAAAATAGAAACTGATATTGTATGTTTTCTTCGTACTGTCATCTCTATAACCAGTGTATTTATCAACTTGCTGAAACTTAACTTGGTCTTTAGGGGCCACTCCTTGGACACTTGTTTTACTAATATGAAACACAAATGTAAGCCAGGTATGCAGGGGGGAATAACTTCTATCCGAGGGTAAAAATTAAGGCTCACTGTCAGTTAAAAAACAAATTTCTGACCCCTCCAGAGTAAAAAACTGCTGAATGACTTTGCCCTGATAGCCACCTTGAATAGTATTGGACCTTCTTTCAGTCTAGTCATTAGGTTTTTGGATTGATGAATGTCCCAATTTCTGCCTTTGATAACCAGTAATTCTTTGGTATTGTTTACTGTTACAAGTAAGAGTAAGTGAAGCTTTACGTGTCAATTGTTGAAAACCACCTTTAAATATAGCCACTGTCTATAAAGGGGAAAATAGGAATAAACTGAACTAAAATGCAGTGTGTCAGCATTATGAGTGGTGTGATCACAGAGCAACTATCACCCCACCCCCTGAGGAGTGTATGTGTGTATATTTCTAGAATCCTCGTACTTTTACCCCTCTTAAAATGTTGATGTTGGGGTTCACGGTTGGTTTTTATTTTATGTTAACACAGTGTTTAGTTAATATTTTCAAGGAGAGTCTTTATTCACCTTCATTTTGTCCCAAATAGCACAGTAATGAGGTGTTTCGTCAAGAGAATCAGCAGTGTTTTGCAAAGGTTGTTAAGTACAGAATGCTGAGCTTTATGTGCAGGGCATGCTTCGTTATAACCCACCATTCTTCCTTTGAAAAGTTACGATCTTCTCAAGGAAATGACACTTAGAGGGAGGAAAAATACAATACAGCAAAATTTGTGCAAGACAGTATTGTTTTTAAATGTGCTTTCACTTTCATTCTTTATGATAACCCTACAAGGCAAGTTGTAATGCTTTGTGGGTAATAAAGTTTATTGGTTTCCCACACAATTACACCATTAATGTGTGACAGATTTAAAACTTGGAGTCCCCTGACTTTAGTTTACAACATCTTCTGCCCTGACATCATAAGAACTATCTAGCTCCTGTGGAAATCAGAGAATGAGGCCTCAGGATTTCTATCCAGATTCCAAGGAATTTTCATGATCTAGTGTTCAGAGAATTTGAGTCAAGCGGGCCATGACGAGATGCAGAACAATCAACAGAAAACGGAAAATCTGAGTTGAGAACAACCCAAAGAACAGAATAAAGGGGAAATATGAAGACATCTCTATTAGGAACTTTGTGAAAAGGCAGAAATGAAGGCCTGAGAATTTGTGAGGGAGGTGTCAGACCCGCTCAGTCATAAGACTGACTCCCCTTCCTGCTGATCTTAAGGGCACATAGTATCCTGAATCTAAACTTAAACAGTGATAGTAAGGTCTAAGGATGATCATTTGTATTTTGCACTGATTAAAGTTGTATGTTAGGAATGTCGTAGAACCTCTTATGTTACATATTTTATTTCTAAGGTTTATATGTTATAACCTCACTTTTTGTATCGGTATGATGTAAAACCTTTCTATATTTTCTGTTTCAGATGCTCATTAACTGCATATGGCTATGGGTTATTGAATAATAGCATAATAATGACACATTTTTAAATAAAAAAATGTACATATCAAACTGTTTAAAATGTTAAAAGTTAAAAAAATGCCATTGTCTCTTTTCTATTAAAAGCACTATTAAAACTTAATTTTTTATATTTGAGAAAAATATAAGTATATCCATCACAATTTTATGTGTATATTTTTTATAGCACTCTCTGTAGCACTGTCTTTCCATTGTTCATCGATTTGCTTGGGTGGGCACCAGTAATTGTGAGACTTGTTACTGTTTTTGGCATATTGCATATGCCACGAGGAGCTTGCCAGGCTCTGTCGTGCTGGCGGGATACTCTCCGTAGCTTTTTGGGCTCTCCAAGAGGGACGAAGGACTTGAAGCCAGGTCAACCACTTGCAAGGCAATCGCCCTACCCGCTATGCTAAATGTATATATTGTACATTATACATTATGCAATGTATAAATTTATCACTCTGCTCTTCAGATAATATTGTGATATCTGTGGGCACTAGCAGTACAGTTTCTAAGTCAAATAGGACATACCCTCCCCAAACACAGTAACAAGTATCACAATGGAGATGTTACTGGGCCTGCTTGAGCAAATCAATGAACAACGGGAGGACAGTGACAGTGACCCCCTCAAAGAGTATTTATGAATTATATTTTATAGTACATGCTGTGTTTAAGCAAAGAGATAATATATAATCTAGGATGAGGATAGGGCATAAATAATAGAGACTCAGGAAATGGAACCAGAGATAAAATAAAGATAAAGAAACTCTTAACTGTGAGACAAGGATGATAAATATATGTATCAGAGTGTTAAGGCTGACCTTTAAGTTTAATCAGTACATTTTCTCTTGGGAGTATTTTAAGAAAAAAAGTTTTAAATGTCAATGTATTTTATTGAAACAATAAAAGTCCATATATATGTACTTATAGCTGCTATTAAAATTTTATTTTATTATAAAGCCATTGCATATTTGTTATATATATTTTGGAAATTGTAAGAAAGTAGCAAGCAGAAAGCAAATTTCACTATACTTAGAGAAAACCAAAATATATCTTAATTTCTTATTTTTGTATATGAATCTGTTTAACTTAGTTGAATACATATTGCATATCCATGTATTTATAGCCAAACTTTCCTATGCTTGCATTTTGATTTCATTTTAATTTTCTTTATTACGTTCTGCATTTTCATAGCCCTTGTATGCTTTCTTTATTTTTAGGTAACAGAAATCTCACATTGTTTTGGAATGAGTTTGGAAACCAGAATAATGAAAATACTGGAAAATATTTTGATTCTATTCACAGTCAAAGAAGACAAGCTATGGCTATCCCATTCATCATTCAGTGCGGTGAGGATTGAGTTTCATTTTAGTTACCAGATATTTTGATTTTCTCTATATGCATGTCATTGTGCCTTAAAAATGACATAGGAGGAAGACGAAGATACTAGGTAAGAAATATTTGTTTTTCAAGTGAGTTTTGATCCAGAAAAGAGGTTAAGATAAGGATGAAAATGTTATTCATAAGTTATAATATCAAAGAGTAAAAAGAACTGGCCCTGAATAGGAAGCTTGCTACTGTTTTGCGGAGAGGGGGAGGTTAAGGAAGGGACCATTTCGACAATGATACAGGGAAGTGGTCACTCTGGGTGAGGACTGGGACTGGAAAGAGGTAAAATATTATGCATGATACTCTATCAGTACCACCATTGTTAATAACAGTGCCTGAAAGTAAAAAATGCCTGCCACAGAAGCAGATTGGGAGGCAGAAAAAAAACTGGGCACGCTGGTGGAAGGATATGGACACTTGTAAAGGAATTGGCATTAGAACACTGTACACCTGAAACCCAGTCATAAATAACTTTGAAACTTTTCAATTCATGGTGATTCAATTAATAATAATAATAACAATAATAATAATAATAATAATAATAGAGGTGAATAAGTGATATAAAGGAAGCATAGCACAGAATTCTTTGAACTTCCTTCTTCCTTCCTCCCTCACTTCTTCCCTCACTATCTCTCTACTCTCTTCCTTTCTTCCTTCCTTTCTTTCTTTCTCTCTCTCTCTCTCTCTCTCTCTCTCTCTCTCTCTCTCTCTCTCCCTCCCTCCCTCCCTCCCTCCCTTCCTGCCCAGTCCTTTCCTTTCCCTTTGCTTTGCTTTCCTGTGATTTGCTTTTCTGTCCCCCTTCCCCCTTCCCCCTTCCCCCTTCCCTTCCCTTCCCTTCCCTTCCCTTCCCTTCCCTTCCCTTCCCTTCCCTTCCCTTCCCTTCCCTTCCCGTCCCGTCCCGTCCCGTCCAGTATGTGGTGCTCTGATCCTATGTCTGCACTTAGGGATCACTCCTGGCAGTTCTTAAGGGACTATATGAGGTGCCAGGCATCAAACTAGGTCAGCCACAATCAAGGCAACCTTCCCACACACTGTACTATTTCCCTAGCCTCTAAAGTCTCAAAGAAAGGGAGGAGTAAGAAGTTGAAAAAAAATTCATGACAGAATCAACTTTTGCTGTTTATTTTTGTCTTTGAAACAGAACATTGATAGAGATGTAGTAGAAAACTTGCATTCCTATCAGGTGGATACTTCAGCTAAAAAATTTGTAATAAATAATAGGAGCAGTTATTTATTAGTTTTATAATACCTAAAGCCATTTTTAATACATTCTTGGTTCTTAGTGATTGAGTACTGAATGAATAATGAATAAATAATAAGAGACAAAATATTAGGTTGAGTAAACATGTTAGAGGACTTCAGATGCCAAGATAAGGAGTTTTTTAATTCTGAAATAAAATTTAGAGACATTGGAAGTTTCTCAGTAAGAGAATAATATTGAAACATTGAACACTTACTGTGAGCTTCTGGCACATGTTCTAGCCATTATACAAAGGGGTAGGAAGTTAAACACGGTCTCCACTATCTGTAAGGAATATGTCTTCCAATGGGAAAGACAAACAGAACTACACTGTAGCATGTAAACTGCAGTAAATTTTAGTCATTGTTTTTAGTATCAGCTGGTTGTTGCATGCAGTTGTTCATTTCCTCAGTTCTACCTTTTATATATCTCTCACTCACTTTCCTCTTATATTTCACTACCATGCCCTTATTTGGACATTTTCAGTTTCTTAACCTGGATCCTAACATTTTGACAATAGTCTCAACAGAGGTATGACATTTCCCTTTTCTTCATTCTTCTCCAAATCATCACTTACTGAGCTACCTGACTCCTACATCTGACTAATTCGATTCACTAATTTAGTCAACCTCTGCCAAGGCTGGGGAGGTGATTCCCTTGGCACTGTACAATCTATTCATGTTCTTAGCCATTTTCCTTACTTACCTATCTTAGATGAATGGAGAGCAGTATTTACTTAGAGAACCATTACCTCTCTGGGAATCAAGGATAAAGTTAAAAGTATCCTGGAGAGAATAGAAGACCTTAGTCATAAAGGTTAGGAAAAACTATAACGGAGAAATGAAAAAACATTTTAAAATATAGACTGGAGACTGGATAGAAACAGAAAGAAAAGTATAGAAGGAACTGCGTGAATTATTCTGAGTGTTAGATTTTCCTTGTGTTGTATGTTTGGAGAAAGTGTGGTATTGTCAGAAGATAATAGGTGAGAGCAAATGAAGAGCCCACTCACTGGAAGTCTTTATGTAGACTAGAAAGTGAAATGGCCTATTATTTAAGATTCTTTCGAAAGGAAATTTGTTAATAATTATTATATTTATACTTTGTTGGTGCTTTCATAGAATTTAAGAGTATTTATGCCATCAAATACATATAATAAATGATCAATGATTTATTTGTCTTTGGATCAAAAGATACTTCATACTTATGATATCTGCAACCTGGCATTTTACTTTGATACATTCACTTCTGATGGTGTTTTTCTTACATGTAATTTTGTTTTTCTCAGATCTTTGCCTTAAATGGAGAGTTTTGCCTACATCTACTAATTACCAGGACAAAGAATCTGTTGACATCTGGATTTGTGCAAATAACCCCAATCTCTTGGAAAACAGGTAACCCTTTATGGTTCTATAAAATTTCTTATCAATTCTTTAGTTCTTAAAATACAAATTTATGAAACTAGAAAATGCTGTCTATATATGGATTTTGACTTAGTGGATGTCAGTTCCTTCAACTCTTTGCAGCCCCTTGCCATGTGGAGAAAGTATTTTATTAGTATAGTTTTCCCTCAAGAAAGAAGAGACATAGATATGAATCCACAAGCACTGAGGTGTGCAACTCAGAGCTTCCACTGGCAGGAGATCACGACCTAACATTTAAGGGTTCAGTCTTCCAGTTCATTTTCACACGACATACAACCTTATCATGCAGTAATCTTATCCAGAGGGTGTCTCCAGAGCACTAAATTGTTATGCCATGAGATTTTTCTATTTAAGTCATATATTGATTTTGTTGCTTTGTGCTTTTGGGGGAAGGTGTTCAGACTAAGACAGGAAAAATACCTATTAAATATTGATGAATGTCAATGTTATTGCAATCCCTTTTAGACTTACATTCTTTCCCTGGAGAAAAGAGGAAACTTAGTATTTCTCTCCTGCAAATGGAACCCCTGTGTCAAGTATTGCTTTTCTATGAAGTTTATACTAATTTCTTAGCCCTGGTTATGTAGATCACTATCACTGAAATAGATATTAGTATAATAACTCTTATTTGATTAATTCTATCTATTCTTGGGAAAAAAGAACAAGAATTAAAAAATTAAAAATAGAAAAACATTTAAGAATTGCTACTAAAACTCTACCTGTAACCCACAGGTTAATTGTGTTTAGAGACTAAAGAATATCAGAGTCTCAATGACTTTTAGATTTCACTTAGCCCAGGGCTTTTCAATCTCCTTTATTGGTTTGCAGGTAAACTTGTATTTTTTTCCAATATATAAACAAATAAATAAATCTCTCTCAGATACCAACTATAAAAAGTAGGTAAATGCAGCATCATCCTGATCAAATTCGAGACTGGGAAACAGAGGTCAGCTGCTTCCCAGTGTTATTCTCTACTTTCTATATAAAAGTCTGTCTGCACTGATCTAGTCTTCTTTATTTTAGAGAAATGAGAATGAATTCTCCTACAGGGGTGAGAAAACTGTTTATGAAGTCATTGGCTAGAGTCTTCTGATTCCTAACTCAATTCCATCTCTAAATTTCCATTTGATATTTATCAAATGGAAACAGAGTGTTATCTCAGTTTCAGTACTCAGAAAGATTTATGAAATTGATAATTTACTATAACCTGAAAACTTCTAATACATTATAGGATAGTGTATAATAGAGTTCAGGCTCTGGGCCCAGAATGTCCAGTTTTGACTCCTGGCTCCATTAGCTGAAAACCTGAGGCAAATGACAAGCCTTCTTTATCTCTTGTCTTCCCATCACCTACTAGAGAGCATAATAATAGTACCTGATGCATCTTTATTCTGAGTCCAGCTCACTTTCTTGTGAGAACAATCTTCTAAAGTGCTGATCAGGTGGCCTCTCTTGATAACAGGCCATGCGAATTTTAGGCCATGCGAATTTTAGGCCTCTCTCCAGGATAGAATCATATGTCTGTGACCTCTCAGGCTAGTTTTGGGTATTGTCTGATCTACCGAGCAGTGAAACTGACCTTTACAGCCTCCCTCATCTCCATCTAACGAGGGTCCTTAAGTTGGTACATGCTCATCCTCTTCTATATCTGAAAATGGTGATGCCACCATAGGCATTATAAAATTAGCTTTGTGTTGGGGTTTCCCTGGGTGCTTATGTGAGATGGGAAGAGGGAGGCAGCAGTCTTGAGAAGGAAATTCACTGCCTTCCTTCTGTTGTCATCTGGGGAGCATCTAGGAGATTTAGGACTAGCGAAAGTCTGCTGTGAGCCCCTGCATGGTATAGACACTCACAGCCTGCCAGTCCCATGAGCAGCAGTTTGCTCCTGACGTGCACGTGTTCTGTGCAGCATGGGAGATGATTCCCACCACCTGATCTTTCAGGAGCTGTGGACTCAGCCTGGAGCTAGGAATTGCTCTTTGCAGGAAAGGAATGTCAGTCCTAGGACTTACCCAAACGTTTTTATCCATTGCCTTCACAGAAAAAAATGTCTGTAGGAGATGAGATAGCGAAGTAAAGACAGCTTTCATTTAGAGGTATAGTAAGGGGAGATAAGGAGGAAAAAGAGTAACTAATGGGAGTAGCACATTCAAGAGAAAATGCAAACTTGTCAGGGTGGACTGAGTCTCAAATAACTGTTAGGATTGCCTTATATATGGATATTTTTCAGGTTGTCTTGGCCTGGAGCTTTCTGTGGGCATGAATGTAGAATAGGGTATTGTCATAAAGAAAGAGCTTTATACTTTTGATGATCCTCCTCCATGTTCTTATCACAGATTTTTGTTTCTGCTGAAGCTGGTCCTCTACCAAGGGGTCGGGGGTCAAGGCTTCTGGTAGACCATCTCTGGCACCAGTTAAAGTTCTCTCAGGCCTTAGCTCCAGTGACCACAAAGCAGGTCCAGCAATATTGTTTTTAGCAACTTCAGAGCTAGTGAGAGAGTAACTTTCAATCTCGTCTTGGTTTTATAGCATCCCAAGTATTCATTGCCACCGACCTCCTTACTACCTGCCTGCCTGCTTTAGTTTCAAAACTACACCAATTCTGGCTCTTTTTTAAACATCAAAGCAGTGCCACTTGTCATAACAAGGAAGGTATATTTAGCCATGTTGACAGAAAATTGATGGACCTTAAAAATCTTAAAAATGTAAGAACTTGTCTTTTTATTATTTTTTTAAAATTGAATCACCATTAGAGTTCGATTCTTCCACCCCTCTCGGAGAGCCCGGCAAGCTACCGAGTATCTCGCCCGCACGGCAAAGCCTGGCCAGCTACCCATGATGTATTTGATATGCCAAACACAGTAACAATTGTCGCAATGGAGACGTTACTGGACCCGCTCGAGCAAATTAATGAATAACGGGAAGACAGTGACAGTGACAGAATCACCATAAGATACACACTTACAAAGTTGTTCACGATTGATGTCAGTCATACAATGTTCTAACACTTATCCCTTCACCAATGTACATTTCCCACCACCAATGGGGCCGGTTCTCTCTCTCTCTCTCTCTCTCTCTCTCTCTCTCTCTCTCTCTCCCCCCCTCCCCCACTCCTCTCTGTCTGAAAATTATGGTTTATATTATAGGTACTGAAAAGTCATCATGTTTATCCCTTTATCTGCTTTCAGCACTCCAGTTCTTATCTAGAGTGATCATTTCCAGCTATCATTGTCATAGTGGACTTCTCTATCCTAACTGCCCTCCCCCTCCACCACTTGTAGCAAGTTTTCAACTATCGATCAGTCCTCTCAACCTTTGTTTCTACTGTTACCAGATAATAGTCTCCTACTATGTTTTTGTATAGTCCCCAAACGAGTATAATCAATTTTTATCTGTCTCTCTCCCTCTCATTGGTTTCTCTCAGCATGATACACTCCATGTCAATCCATTTATAAGTGAATTTCATGACACGAAGTTCCCTTATATATAAAATTGTCCTGAGTCCTTAATTCTTTACAAATACTGATATAGTACTGTTTTTCATTTCCTCTGAAAAATTATGATAAAAAGTAAGTTTGACAGAAGATATCGGGATAATATAAGGAAAAACTAATTATAAGGGCAGTTACTTGAATGTTAAGTTGTCCTTTGTTGTAAGACAAGTTAATCATAACAATGTAGATATGGTTTCAAGGGAAGAGAAAAAATGATCTCATGACCTCATTCATTCTTCCAACTCAATATGATAGGATGGATCATGTATATTTTAAGAATATATGATAAAATATTTGTTATACAAAACACGGATACATATGTACTATTGATTTGGATAGAATCACATGAAATAAATGTATTCAGGTACAGTTAGTGATCAGGCAACATTCATTAAATAGAAGCACAGAGTAATGCAGTGAAAACTGGCCTTGTCACATGGAGAGTATCATGCTGAGTGAAATGAGTCAGAGGGAAAGGACAGATATAGAATGACAGTGTTCATTTGTGATATAAGGTAAAGGCCCTCCCGTTGATCGTCGATTTGCTCGAGCGGGCCCAGTAACGTCTCCATTGGAGACTTTGTTGTTACTGTGTCTGGCATATCGGATACTCTCGGTAGCTTGCCGGGCTCTCCGAGAGGGGCGGAGGAATCGAACTCGAATTGGCCATGCTGGCTGCATGCAAGGCAAACGCCCTACCGCTGTGCTATCGCTGTGATATATATGTATATATATACATATATATATAATTAAAGAATAATATCCATGGCCAGGGCAAACAGGGGTTAGGAGGACCGGTCAGTGGTTGGAACTAGCCACAAGTTTGTGAAGGGCTGAGGGTAGGTAAGATAGAGAAGAGACCAGTATGACAATAATAGCTGGGAATATCATGCTGGACAAGACCTGAGGGTTAAAAGTAGGTAAGGGATATTCTTGATAACCTTTCAGTATCAATATTGCAAACCACAGTGCCCAAAAGGAGAATGATAGAGACACAGAGACAGAGAGAGACAGAGACACACAGAGGGGGGAGTGGGAGAGAGAGAGAGAAAGAGAGAGAGAGAGAGAGAGAAGAAAAGCACCTGCCATAATAGCAGGCAGTGTGTGTGTGTGTGTGTGTGTGTGTGTGTGTGTGTGTGTGTGTGTGTGGGAAAAGGGTAGATGAGAGGGAACCTGGGAGCACTGGTGCTGGGAAAAGTACATTGGTGGAGGGATGGGTGTTGAGATACTGTATGACTGCATCCAATCATGAACAGCTTTGTAATAGTCTATCTCACAGTGATTCGATAAAAAAAAGTTAAAAAGAAAACTGGCCTTGTCTATATTTACAGAAAACATAATTTATTGTCAGTAGTTAATTACAAATTGTCACAAGGTCAATATGTATGGACAACATTTGAATAAATATTGTTTGTAGTAAGAATGGGAAACATAATACTTAGCTCTTTTGTACATAGCAATAAAATCAGTTATTTCATATTATAATAATCCTGTGATTTTTCTTCATTTGTCAGAGAACAAAAGAATAAAAGTAAGAAAGGTCATCCAAGACTTTTACAGGATTCTGTCCTAGAGCTGAAGCTCAAAGACACTTTGCATTTTGATGCAAAGCCTGTTTTTTTTTTTCACCTTGACACACCCGCTCTCTGAAGCTGATATACTTTTACATTCAAGAAGAGTAATTACAGTTAAATACTTCATGGTTAAAGCACACCATTTAAAAACAAAATAAATAAACATGCATTTTTGTAAAGGAGCTGGAGAGATAGTACAGTGGATAAAGTACTTGCTTTGCACCCGGCCAACCTGGGTTTGATTCCTGGCACCAATCTGGTCTTCTGAACGCCACCAGGTCTGATCCAGAGTACAGAGCCAGCAGTAAGGCCTGAGCACCAGTGGGTGTGCCCTCTCCTAACAACAACAGAAACTAAATAAAAATGAAACACATCATTTTGCAAATGGTAGCATTAGAATCCCAAGAGGGTAAAATGAAGCGTTTCTTTCTTAAACCACAGAATTTTTGTAGTACTAAACTTTACTCAAGAAATAATATCAGCACTCTCTCATTACATTATTCTTATGCATTTATCTGTATTAAAAATATGAATCACCAGTCAGGTAGAAATCATGCCAACCTTTTGACTGAATCTTTTGAATAGGATGCTAAAAGTTATCTGAGGGTTACGCTGAATATTAACACCTTTTTTTCAAAATGTTCCACTGAAGTGATAGCACAGCGGGTAGGGCGTTCGCCTTACACGCGGCTAACATGGCCGACCCGAGTTCGATTCCTCCGCCCCTCTCGGAGAGCCCGGCAAGCTACCGAGAGTATTCGATATGCCAGACACAGTAACAACAAAGTCTCCAATGGAGACGTTACTGGGCCCGCTCGAGCAAATCGACGATCAACGGGAGGGCCTTTACCTTTTACCTTAGTAAATTTCTTGAGGTTCGTATTTTAAAATAGAAACTTAATGTTGCCACGGGTTCTTCTCTGAAATGAAATAAAACGCTATATAGAAAAAGCACTCAACAGATGTCTGACAATGAACCCTTCAGGTGGCTACAGCAGGTGTTACCTGGTTTGTTTGCCTACTGTCTTAAAAAATTAACAAAATACCATATTGGAGACTGGATTAAAGTTTTCATTTATTTGTTTCAGTAGTATTTGTATTTGATTGTATTCACATATTCCCTTCTGTTAGTGGAGGGCAAAAATAATCCCTCTTTCAGCCCTGAAAACAAATACTGAATGTGAGCTGCTTTACTTTTCCTATGCTATTCCAGATGGGAGAAGTCTCTCTCAATTCTTAACTGCCTCTCCCCTTTTCTAGCAAATAAAATATTTATTTAATAGAAATTTGTCCCTTCCAGATCTTTTTTGGTACCCATCAATAATAGAAGAATCTTTGTGTAAAGCAGATGCTAAATAAAATGACCTCACTTCCCCAGCTCTACCTTCAATCAAAGCCATGGTGGAAGGTGTTGAACTTACCCGTATAAACCTTGATGCCAAGGTGAACAATATATGATCTCAATTTTTCAACAGTCTGGCTAACAGCTTGCTAGAACATAGCCTTGAAACCAGAAGTAGTGGTGGAAAGTTTTCAAACCTTCCAAGCCATATGTCACAGTAGCAAGGGAAGCCTCATCTAAGGCCCGTTTATTCTCATTTAGACACAATTCTACTTGATTGTGTAAAAAGATATTGTTCTTTTATATAATGCCTTAATTAAATAGAAGATATAGGATTTTTCAGCTAGTGTTTTGAAAGAGCATATAAATTAGACTGACTAGGAAAATGACTACAAGAAACACATACACAGGCAACAGCAGGGAAAGAAAGATTCTGCAACATGGCATTGGGATATTTGGATTCCAAATGGATCAGCAGGCCCTTAGAGTCCACCGGATACTTATTATAGTGCACGGTCATTGATCTTCAGAGTTATCCTCAGGAAATAAAAGATTCATGTATGACTGAAGCATAAGCACGAAAGTTTGTAAGTCTGTAACTCTACGTCACAGTGATTCACTGAAAAAATTTAAAAGAAATTTTTTAAAAACGATCCATGTGTTAAAGAAACAAGAATATTTTTGCAATTATTAAGCAAACCATTTTGTGGTTTTAGCAAGATGTATGAATTTGTTTCCCAGTTTTCGGGTGGCAGTGACAGTAGTGACAAAGCTCCATGATCTAATAGACACTTTCTCCAAGGTCTCTTTTTATGATAATTCAAGAAAAGGAAAGCGGTATAATAAATAATATTCTCTCATTTTGCTAACTCTGCCACTCTTTGCATATTCTGTTAATGCATTTCTATTCAAATTGCAAGTTTAATGTCATGTATTACCTTGAGGAATTAAATTTTAAAACTCTTGCTTAAACTTTAAGCATAAAATATAAAGAGTGGGGGTGGAGTGATAGTAAAGGGAGTAAGGTGCTTGCCCTGCCCACAGGTGACACAGGTTTGGTCCTTGCCATCCAGTTGGTCCCCTCAGCCCACCAGGAGTGATTGCTTAGTGCAGAGCAAGGAGTTACCCTTGAGCACCACTGGGTATTCCCCCCCAAACAAAACAAAAGTCCCTGTAGACTTGAATCAACTCCTACAAATGCTAAATACTCGTATATTTCCTCCTGACATGATTTCTTGCACTTGTTGACTGAGAAGTTGTGATGGGGTTCAACGCTTACCTTCTATCCCCCTCGGCACCATGGGCAGTGTGTCAGCATCGAAACATGAGAGAGCAAAGCAGCTTCAAGACTCTGTGCAAAGGTATCATAATCGACTGATGGAACGGCAGCCACAGGTGAGCTAGTGATCCTTTCAAAATCCTCTCCCACCGCTTGATTCCACATGTGAAATTTAACGAACGTGGCTTATCCTACTAAAATGTGGAGTAATTTATTTTTCTATTCTTTTTAAAAATTAATTTTGCATTCTAGGCTATACTAGAGATGAACACTGAAATAAGAAAGAAAGGAGATTTCTTCAGAAAAGACTGCAGATTGGATCTATATAAATTTATTTATACAACAGTATATAAAGGAATTTATTTCTTTTCTCTAGTACATATAGGTCCTCATGGATATCAGCCAGTGCATTGGGTCAAAATAAGACCATTGTTTTGTATTATTTCAAAATTTGTGCTCTTTACATTTTACTAGGATTTGTTCCTTAGGGTACAATTTTTAGGTAAACAATAATTTTTAAAATTTATTTTTTTAAAATTGAATTGCAGTGGGTTGTACAGTTACAAAGTTGTTCATGTCTGGGTTTCAGTCATATAATGTTACAACACCCATCCCTTCACCAGGTCACCAGTGTACATTTCCACAATGTCCCCAGTTTCCTTTCCCCCATCCGCCATGGTATGCACGTTTATTCTCTCTCTCTCTCTCTCTCTCTCTCTCTCTCTCTCCCCCCCCCTCTTTTCTCTCCTCTCTCTCTCTCTACTTTCAACATGCTGGTTTGCAGCACAGATTCTGAGATACTGAAAGGTTATCAGTTATAACCCTTAGCCTGCTTTCAACACTCAGTTCCTTTCTAAAGGCATCATTTTCTTTTTTTTCCATAGCAACAAAAATTTATTTATTTATTTATTTATTTATTTATTTATTTATTTATGTAGCACAGCGGTAGGGCGTTTGCCTTGCATGCAGCCAACATGGGCGACCCAAGTTCGATTCCTCCGCCCCTCTTGGAGAGCCCGGCAAGCGAGTATCTAGCCCGCATGGCAGAGCCTGGCAAGCTACCCGTGATGTATTCGATACGCCAAACACAGTAACAACAAAGTCTCCAATGGAGATGTTACTGGGCCCGCTCGAGCAAATCGATGAACAATGGGAGGACAGTGATGTAGGAACACTGCTATGTATTCAGCCACTGATTAGGCTGATTGAATTGGAAATGAACTCCACCTTACTTTTTTTTCATTTTTTATAATTTTATTTATTGAATAACCGTATGAGCAGTTACAAAGCCTTCAGGTTTAAGTCTCAGTCATACAGTGAAACACCCGTATCTTCACCAGTGCCCATTCTCCACCACCAAAAACCCCAGTATACCCCCATTCCCCACCCTCCCCCTACCTGTGGGACAGATGATTTCCAATTACTCTCTCTATACTTTGATTACTTCAATATTTTGACACCAGACCTACCATTAGTATTTGGAGTTTTACCCCAACACTAAGATCTGCCGAAAATGCAACAGTAGACAATTTGTTTTCTATTGCTAGTTATGAATAACATATGTTGTCACATGGCTGCAGTAGTGGCCGGGGGATTTTGAAATTCTGAAATTTTAACTTTTAAATCTGGAGGGATTTCTGCTAAAACCTGCTGGGTTCTGATATTTGTTCCTGAGTCTCTGGGATCATGACCTTTAAGCAACTTGATCAGGAGCCAGAGAGGCCATTTGTGGGCGGCGACTCTGAGTCTTCTTGTGGTGAGGAAGAAAGGGCCAGCTCCAACCCCATCCCGTGAGGCCCTGAGTGTCTCGTCACTGAGGGCCCAAACCTGACTGTCCAATGGCCTCTGGAGGATGGCAGCCACCAAGCCGCCAAGGGGGAGCAGGCGGAGGGATAGTGCCCTTTTCCCCCTGGTGTGGCCCGGTAACAGTAACCTACTGCAGGGTCTGGAAGCATTTCTGCCAAAAGCCGCTGGGTTCTGAGATTTGTTTCTGAGTCTCTGGGATTTGTTTCTGAGTCTCTGGGATTTGTTTCTGAGTCTCTGAGTTTTCTGAGTCTCATGGCCATTAAGTGACTTGATCAGGAGCCACAGAGGCCGCGACTCGGGGCCTCTTTCGGATGGGGAGGAAAGGGCTGGCTCCACCCCCATCTCATGAGGCCCTCGTCATGTGGACCCAAACCTGACTGTTCAGTGATCTCTGGAGGATGATGGCCACCAGGCCGCCAGGGGGGAACAGGCAAAGGCTGAAACCTATCCCCACCTGGTAACCTACTGCAGGGACCGGACGCATTTCTGCCAGTAGCTGTTTGGTTTAGAGATTTGTTTCTAAGTCTCTGGGATCATGGCAATTAAGCAGTTCAATCAGGAACCAGAGAGGCCATGCCTCCAATTATATAGCTGAGCTGGAGGTGGTTTGTGGGTGTGTCTAACACATACCTAACTTTTGGCTGTTTCCTTTCTTGGTAAACTTTGCCCCAAGTTTTTGGGGTCTGGCCAAAGGCACAGAAGCATTATTCGGGTATCTGGAGGTCTGAAAGTGCCATCATGCTGCTGATGCACTCGTCTCACAGGTACAGATTGACCTGCTGGTGGCACCACACCCTCAACAAAGGCATCATTTTCAATTATCATTTTAATACTGGTTTCTTCTCTGTCCTAACTGCCCTTAGCCATACACACACTTGTGTCAAGCTTCCAACCAATCATAATTATTTTTAAAGAGCAATAACCTATTAATACAGAATATCAGTCATGCTTAAGTTAAATATACTAAATAAAACATTAACATCAATAAGTGTAGGAAACCGTGATAATGTCAAGTGAGAAAAGTGCCAAGCAGAAGCACTCTTTTAATCTCTGAACTAATGAAATGATTTAACTCTATTTACTTTATAGATTGTATACTCAAAATTCAGCATTTTTTCAGTATAGCTTGTCAACTTTCTCAAATGGAACTTGAAGAGGTCAATCGCATATGCCCAATGTATTGACCTTCATTGCAGGTGTTCCCATGGTTCAAACCATATTTTAAGCCTCATCAAATATGGTGTGGTAGTCTTAGAAGATGGGTCTTATGATGTGTCTGGAAAGTGTCCTAGAGCGTGGCGGCAGCTGGATAGTAGAAGTAGTGGAGGTAGTGGAGGTCTGCCAATGAGGTATTTATCTGCTACTGGTAGGGTTGGTATTCAGTGTGTAATCCCTGAGTCTCTGGAGATTGGTGGAAGCAGGCAGGGCAGGGTAGGATTTGGCTTCTGGGTTTAATCCCTGGGTCGCCGGAGATTGGTGGGAGCAGGTAGAGGATCTCTGTTCCCAGGTACTGTTGAGCCTGGAGTCCAAGGTCACAGAGTTTCGCTTACCTGGTTCTGTGAGGCTTCACTTGTGTGTGAGTCTTGGACCTAGCATCAGGAAAGTATCAGGAGTGTGGCGGCGCCTGGATAGTGGAGGTACTGGATGTGTTGGGGGTCTGCCGATGAGGTATTTATGGTCTGAACCATGGGAACACCTGCAAGGACAATTAAAGGCCACCCTAAAAGTCTCTATTCCTCTTGGAGAGCCTGGAAAGCTACAGAGAATATCCCGCCTGCATGACAGAGCCTGGCAAGCTATCCATGGCATATTTGATTTGCCAAAACCAGTAAATACAATGGGTCTCATTCCCCTGACCCTGAAAGAGCCACCAATATGGCAGTGTTAAGAAGGATGAGGAAGGGGAGGCTGATAAAATTCAAGGACGAACTAGGCTGCCAAAACGAAGAAGGACAAAATTTATGTCTGTACTTTCAATGCACGTACATTGGCATTGGATGCATCCATCAAGGACCTGATGGACAAGTGCGAAAGATCAAGTATGACATCATTGGTCTGACCGAGACAAGAAGGTATCAATCACATCAAGCCATTTTAAACACTGGAGAAGAATTGCTCCTCAGAACATGTGGCAAAAGAGACATCGGTGGTGTCGTTGTCCTTGTCAACACGAACTTGGCCATGAGCATTGATTCATTTGAATGCCTAACAAGCCGAATCGGACGTTTACACTTGAATAGATGTGGCTCACTGCCAGCAGTTTCTGTCTTCGTTGTCTACGCACCAATATCCAATTATAATGAAGGAGAAATTGAGAAATTCTACATGGAGCTGGAGAAGTTCTATAAAGAAGACCACACCTTCTCCAAGATGATTGTTGGTGATTTTAATGCCAAGATAGGACTGAGAAGATCAGTGGAAGAATTCCACATTGGGACCCATGACCGAGAATGGAACGAACACAGTGAGTGACTACCTGAATTCATCATGTCGACCAAGACCATCCATGGTAACTCAGTTCCAGAAGGATGAATCTAAACGTTGGATGTGGAAGTCTCCTGGTGGACGGTTCCACAATAAAATTGACCACATCATATTTAATCGAGGTTCTTGCCTGACTGATGTCGCTGTTGTACCAAAATTCCAAACAGGATTGGACCACCTTCTCCTTCATGCAAAATTCTACTTCACGGAACAGGGAGAAAGGGCTGCAAAATTTAAGAAGAGAACTCCCAGAACAACCACTAATTGGGAGTTCTTTGGCACTATTGTGGCAACATGGGAAGATGCTGTCGTTGACAACATTGATGAAGAATGCCACAAAAAGACACCTGTGTTTGAATACCTTTGAGCTCAATTACCAATGTGGCTTGGCGCAAGCCTCAGGCAATAGCAAGTGAATGTCCAAGCTTGCAAAGTAGTGCAGAGAAGTGATAAAGGAAGACATCAAAGAGACAAGGGCAGCAGTGCTGGCCGATGCAGCAGAAGCCAGGAAAAGCATTCACAACATCTGCCTGTCCTTCGTCAACAACAAGACCAAGATGATTGCCCTCCGATGTCCTAATGGATCTATCACACCTTCCAGAAGGGCAATGGAGAAGATTATCCATGACTTCTACTCAGATCTTTTAGATAGCCACATCCATCTACCCACATCCAAATTCTGTAGGATGGGTATGTCATTCCCAATGTTCTCCCTTCCGAAATTTGACATGCCATTCGGTAAAGTAGCAAATAGCACCCGGCACAGACCCGAACACCTGAAGAACCTACCATCAGCACTCATCAATATGCTGGCTCGGCTCTTCACACGCTACCTGTCTGAATGCAAGGTTCCATCCCAGTGGAAAACCAGCAGGACTGTACTACTGTACAAGAAGGAAGACATCCACAACATTGGCAACTATCGCCTGATCTGCCTATTGTCTGTCATCTACAAGTTGTTCACTTGAGTCATCCTGAATAGGATTGGCAGAACACTAGATGAAGGACAACCTTGCAAGCAAGCCGGGTTCCTCAAAGGATTCAGCACCATCAACCATATCCACATGATAACCAAGCTCATTGAGGTTTCTTGGGAGTTCAAGATGCTACTCTGTCTAACGTTCATTGATTTAAAGAAGGCCTTTGATTCTGTTGAGACTGAAATGGTCATCGAAGCCCTAGCCAAACAGGCTTTCAAACTCAATATATCATGATCCTCTGTGAGCTGTATTACAGATTCACTACCAGGATCTCACCATTGTACAAGGAAGTGATCAACGACGTCAAGAGATGGGTTTGGCAGGATGATACCATTTCACCAAAACTCTTCAGTGCCACCCTCGAGAACGTCATGTGATGACTGGAATGGGAAGGAATGGGAGTGAAGATAGACAGTCGGCAACTACACCACCTCTGTTTCGCTGATGGCATCATTCTAATAACACGAAACATTAGCCAAGCGGCACAAATGCTGCCCAACTTTGACCATGAGTGTGGAAAGGTCGAACTACAGCTGTATCTCATGAAGTCAAAGTTAATGAGAAATGGTTTCGTTTCTGACATTCCATTTGCTTTCAATGGAATGAACATCTCCAAATGCAACAGTTATGTGTACCTAGGTCGAAAAGTCAACATAATGAATGATCTGGCACCTGAGTTGTGCAGGAGGAAGAGAGTGGCTTGGATCGTCTTCAAGAGCATCGAAGAAATAGCTAAGAGGATGAAGAACCTCGGCTCTGGGCACATATCTTTGATTCCACAGTTCTTCTTGCATTAACATATGCCTTAGAGACCTGGGCCCTATGAAAACAGGATGAAAATGCTATTCGGATCTTCCAAAGAGGAATCAAAAGAGCTATGCATGGAGTATCACGCTTCACTCAAGTGAGAGAAATAATCCAGAGTTCCGTTCTCCATCGATGATTGAGAATGCGAAACACTGTCTCGTGTGCCAAGTCATTGAAAATAAAATTGGCTCGATACATAATGAGATTTGGAGATGACTGCTGCCCTAGAGCCATTACCAACTGGATTTCACAGGATGTCAAAAGACCTTGTGTCCACCCACCTACAAGATGGTCAGACATATTCGTCAAGACCCTGAACGATTGGTTTGAGGCTCTTTGTGTTCCTATAATGATCAGATGCCATTGGACTACACTAGCATGCGACAGGGACATATCGATATGTTACTGGTGCCTGCTCGAGCAAATTGATGAGTAACGGGATGTTAAGTGATCAAGTGATCAAGGTATCAGGTAATAAAATGCCCATTGCAATAGAAAATTCTCCAGACAGACCACAGGTGATGTGCTTCATTATTTATATTCCTGGTTTCTTAAGAACATAAGTTTTATTATTTTGGGATCACCAAACACTTCTCTTAGCCCATAATTTTGGAATCTCTCATAAGAACAGTATCACCATGGAAGCACGTTCTACAAAGATTATCTGACCCTCCTATCCCCATCAACACACAAAGAAGCTGAAATTTCTAGGCTTGGCACTTAGAGTGAAAGGTTTAATAACACATAGATCAGAAATAAGGTTATCACAGCCTCTGGTTCTTTTCATAAAAATATAGATAAAGTCACATATTTCCAGTGTGGAATATATCTTAATTTGTTCATCACTCTTAATAGCTTAGTGAGGGCAGTTGGCACATGCTGTATTGATTTTATCTTCATTGTAGCCTCTGTGTATTTTTTATTTCTTATAGAGGCCAAGGTTGACACTTAGGTATTAATGGTGTCAACCACACTGTCTTAATTGCCTGTTTGTGTCTTTAGGATTGGATGTTTCTTTTATTTTTAAGGCAGAGATTTTAGTAATAACATAAAATAACAGATTTGTATTACTTGGTGTAGTGTGTATGTTTGTGTGTGTGTGTGTGTGTTTTAAAGTGTTCAGTGTGGGGTTTTTTCTTTTCTTGACTGACTTGGAGGGAGCACCACTAGAATATAGAAAAGGGAAGGGTGAGAAATCCACAAAAACAGCACCTCGGTGCCATTCAAGATCAGTACAAATAGGACTCAAGTGTAGGCTGGACACCACTTGGAAATCAAGAATGAACTAGTTTATTCCCATTTTTCTCCGTGGTGCCATCTTTCAGCATTGGGAAACAGTAAAGTGTAATTATATTTGCCCATCTCCTGATCTCTTTTTCTGCTTTATTCCACTAATGTCTACTCATCCATTGATCAGATCGTGGAAGCAAATATAAAAATGACCTTGGTTGGCACACCATGTTCCTTATTCTATTGCTTTAACTTTAATGGCACAGAAAAGTTTGCTGAGCTGGAAAATGAAGTGTTCAATAGGTAAATCAAAGACTATTCTGCACCTTCCATTCTGTAATTTGTGTTCTCTCTAACCAGGAGGGATAAAATAAAGGCAGGAATGATAGTATGCTAGCACTCGGATTAGAAATCAGCAGCTACCCTTCACACACTATTCCAATGTGTTAGTGCCAAATGTATTTTCCAGGAACTCTGTCCATTGATTGCACTCTATCCGAGTGAGTGTATCTCAATGATTTTATCTTATCCACTAGGAGAAAATGAAGCTGCTAGGTCCAAGCTAGCTACCTACCTTCCTTCCTTCCTTCCTTCCTTCCTTCCTTCCTTCCTTCCTTCCTTCCTACTGGTTTTGGGGCCACACCTGGCAGTGTTCAGGGATACTTCTGACTCTGTTCTGAGGTGACTCCTAATGGTGCTCAGGGGACCATAAGTAGTATGGGGATCAAGCCAGGGTAAACCACATGCAAGGCAAAAACTTTCTAATATCTCCCTGGCCCAAGAAATATAATTTAGTAGCTATTATTCGAGCTAATTATATTGTTACAAAAAAGGGGATATGAAATCAAAACAAAATAAGTCTCACGTCATCAATGCTATTATTATAATGTTTTAAATCCTAATTTCAATATAAATCCTCTTATAGTCTCTCAGGCCAAATACACACACACACACACACACACACACACAAGACAGAGAAACATGTATAAAGGTTACAAACTGATCTATTGTAAATTATACTTGTTAAGGGAAATAATGTAAGTTCACTAACCCTTATGAGAGCTCAAATTCAATTGATAATAGATAAGCTGTGTTGATAAGCCAAGACCTGCCACAAATTGTTCTTCTGATTCAGTCATTCCACAATTTCTCCTTTGTGGAAAAAAAAAAAGACTGAATATTCTGTTCCTAACTCTAGGCTTTAAAAGCCTGCACTTCCCTGTTTGTTTTTTTTTTTTCAATATTAAGTTGCAGGTGCCACCTGCCGGCCAAATAATGAAGCACTGTCCTTTTCATTCAGTCATTCATTGCCCAACTGCCGAGCGGTATATAATCTGTAATTGTTCTGTTTTTTGGTAAGCCTATACAATAACTTTTAAGTCATAAGTTAGATTTTCAAAATTTTTTTTACAATTTAGAACTTTACTCAAATTTTCTCTTTCTCAGTGTCACACACGTCTTAGATCTCTCTGTCTTGTATTGTATGACAAGGCTGATTTTCATTATGAGCACAGAATATATAGTTGGTAAATTTTATTCTCAGTTTTGATAACACTTTAAATACATTTAAATAATTATAAGACATCATACTATGTTTTCCTGAATTTAGCCTTCTCTATATTTTCTCATTCTTTTATAAGTCATACTGTTCAGGGCAGTATATTTATATAATCAGTATATTTGTGCAACAGGTATTGTAATAGTTATGTATTTTGTAGGCATTTCTGAGCTAACATTTTCTAATTAACGATCATTCATTATCCTGAAATTCAGGATTCCTTTAATCTGATAATAGTTTGCTGTTTGCTATTAGTTTCTTTGCTTTTGCATGATTTTCCCCACTGAGCTAATTTTGCTCCTTAAATATGTCCTCTCAGCTGCTTTGAATGCCTTTATTCTGTCAGGGTGCCTGCAGATGCTTCTACGACTTCTCCATTCCTTAAAGAGTGAATATTAATATCATCCCTGTATGAAACCAGCTCCCATTTCTACTAAAACATGTTCTTTGAACTCCTCTTGTTTTTCGTGCATGCCTTTCTTAAATCATGCTTTACTTTCTACCTAGTATTGTAGTTATGTGTGTAGTTATCTCCAATTCTAGATTTTCACCTTTTTTAAAAATAAAGGACCTTTTAAAAATTTATCTTTGTATTTTCAGTAATGCCTGGACCTTTCATTGAATAGGTACATATCAAATAATAAATTAAGAATTGAAGGAATAAAATGATTTATGCATAATTCTTCACAAGTAGATACAAAACCAAATATTTTTTGTTTGAGTTGACTAACACGACATAGATTAAATACATATTCCCAAAGTATTGCAGATTCAAATGTTCTTACACTTGATTAAAATAGCGTTGCATTTGGATAGGAATATAGAGACTAGATATGTTTATATATATATATATATATTGAGTCACTGTGAGATAAAGCATTACAAAATTGTTCATGGTTGCATTTGTCATACAATGTTCCCAAAGCCATCCCTCCACCAGAGTAATTTCCCAGCACCAGTGTCCCCAGTAAGTGTCTCCAGTTTCCTTCCTACCCCTTCAGTCACCCCTCTCACCCCAGCCTGCCTCTATGGCAAGCACCTCTCTCTCTCTCTCTCTCTCTCTCTCTCTCTCTCGGCTATATTTAGATTACTTTTTTTTTTAATCTTCATAGTCTTAGTATCAAATGAATAGCATTTGTAAAATCCCATGTCTGTTGAAAAATGAATTCCAGTGATAGCACTCTGTTCTTTGTAGTGCTCATGTGGACACACAGAAAACAATGAAATAGTATAATCTGACAAGCACCACACTTGTTGTTGAGCACTGCATGTAGAGGCAAAAAAAGTGGCTGAACTTTTCGCTGTGTTTTTCAAATTGAAATGGTATATCTGAGTACAACTACTTAATGAAGAATGTGTACCCATTTTTCCATTAAGAGTTAATCTCTTTTAAACATCACTATTGTGTAGGTTGTCAACATTTAAACTATATATAACTTACAGTTACAGATGTCTTAGAACATATTTGTATTCATTTCAACTTTCACATAAACTGCCATAATCTAAAATGTATGACTCCTCAAGACCCTTGTTTAACAAGAGACTCATATTCACAGTAGTTGAACCATTTTACTTTATTAGTCTTGAGACTAAGATTGCATTCCTCTGTTGGTGATGCATTTCTTTTCTGAAAGGGGATAAGACATAACATATTCACACTTGTGGGTCTTGTATCTGTTGCATAGCAAATGAGACACTAAATAAATTTCTTAGGATGAAACTAGTTGAAAAGTTCCTTGAAGGCAGTTGCCAATTTTTTTTTTAAATTCTGTACTGTACTTCCCGGGACTAGACCAGGATCGGTATTAAACATTTCTACTAAAAGCTGTTCAATTTGTTAACTTGAATAGTCCATGCAAATTATTTTCCATCTCATCCTTTTATGAGAAGCTAATGTCACATTACCTGACAGAATGCCATTCTTAATTTACTAAATCAATCTGGACAGTGCCAGCTATTGGAGAGACATCAGAAAAGGTAGGTGCAGGGTACAGTATAGTGTGGGACCCCCAAGATAGTCATTGCTCTTGGCTTCATCCATTTCTTATTTTTCTCTGGAGACAGCGACTAAGGAATAACATTCTTACTGTCTTTTCCCGAGAACCGCAGTGCTGCTGGGGGCTAATAGGAATGTGTGTTCACAGAGAATGTATCCTTTCTCCTAAAGGGATGGCAGAGATAGATTTGACAGAAGCAGACAATCTTCCCCCTTCACATCACCTTCTTCACATTTAAGCCATCATTCCTATTCACATCTGCAGAGATAGAAAGAGAGGTTTAAGTTCAGGTGTGCTGCCTGAAATGATTTTCAACAAATCAAATACTCATTTGAGTTTCGATGCAAATAGGTGTACTATTTGATCTCTACCCAACAGAAATTCCTCAAAACCGTGAACTGAATGAAAAACCATCTAGTAATTAGTGCACAAGCTTATCGGCAACAGTCAGAGGCTGCTTGGCATCCTGAATATTCCTCAGGGCCTCTTTCTTGACACTATTAAGAGTGGAATCTTGGGTCTGGAACCAACACTGCTGTGCACTATCTCTCCTGAGTCATCTCTGAGCTCAACTCCTATTTCTTATCTAGTTGAAACTAATTATTCCTCTTACTCAATAGCCAAGTTTACTCTTCTCTCTCTCTCTCTCTCTCTCTCTCTCTCTCTCTCTCTCTCTCTCTGTGTGTGTGTGTTTGGGTTTCAAACCCAGAGGCTCATGGAGTATATGCAAGGCATATGCTCTAACACTGAGCTTTATCCCCAGCCCTCAGTTTTATATTTTGAATTCTGTTTTGGACCTGTGACTTCATGACTTTTCTGACTTTGACGCAATTCAATGCCCTTTGATTTAACCTTCTCACACCTTTGTCTCTTGATCATATTCTTGGTCTGAATCTGCTTTTTCTCTTGATCTTAAATCCTGTAGGCTCTAGTAAAATTCACTTGTAATTTCATTTGAGCTCCGTTTTCCTTCTTGTGCATTCGCAGCAGTGCACTTTTATCTTTCTGGATTCCATTTGCTTGACCAGATTAAGCCTTCAAATAAGAGCGCGGGCTTCCTTGGCACACCTGAGGATTCTAATTCATTCCTCCTTATAAGCTGATTTGTCCAAGACCTTTACATCACAGTGGTCTAACAGTATTTCCCAGTGCGTGGTAACCCTCCATCCAACACCTGCCTCTGTTTGGGAGGAGGTGCTGAAGAAATCTAGGGTGGAGAGATAGTAGTCTCAGGTGTATTTGGGGGTGCTTTTCATTTGTTCACTTTAAGAAAGCAGATTTCGAGTCAGAAAGAGCGGGATAGACACAGAAAGATTGCATTCATCGGGGGAACATAAAGCAACAAAATGGGAGACTAACACCCAGGAATGGCTGAGATTAGTACCAGGAATTTTGCTCCATGACTTGAAGGCCAGCCACATGTGCTAGGTGAGAAGGAAGCTCAGATAGAGAAGAGAGCACCAAATAAAGGGTGTTGTGAAGACCCTCCCAGGGTGGGAGAGACATGCTAAAAGTAGTCTATAGACCAAACATGATTGCCACTCAATGCCTCTCTTGCAAAACACAGTACCCAAAAGAAGAAAGAGAGAACAAGGGGGAATGCCCTGCCACAGAGGCAGGGTGGGACGGGGGGGATGGCGGGTGGGAGTGATGCTGGGACCCGTGGTGGGGGAGGATGGGCACTGGTGGAGGGATGGGTACTTGATCATTGTATAACTGAAACCCAAGCACAAAAATTTAGAAGTCTATAACTGTACCTCATGATGTTTCACTAATAAAAAAAAATAAAATTAAAAAAAAAACAGAAAACAGTTGAGAATGAGACCAACCAACCTGATGGCTATTGTAGGAATCCAAATAGAAAATGATGGCAGTTAAAAATTAAATAGAGGGTCTTAAATCCGGCTGAAAAGAAGGTACTGACTTAAGTGTTATTAAGGAGTTAAGTGTTAAGTAGTTAAGAATAACTACTTGGACATTGGTTGGCTATAGACAAAAGAAAAGAAAAAAATACTGAATATTAAAATGATTTGTCTATGAGAGTACCAATACAGAAAACACTAAAAAAAAAAAAAGAAAGCAGATTTCCAGGGAGACAGTTTAGTTTGTTTGTGTACATGCATGTGTGCATGCGTGTGTGTGCATGTGTGTATGTGTGTGTGTTTCCTGTTCTTTTATTTTTCATTTTGGGTCACACCTGGTGATGCACAGGGGTTGCTCCTGACTCTGAACTCAGCAGTTACTCTTGGCAGTGTTCAAGGGGCCACATGGGATGCTGTGAATCAAACTTGAATTGGCTGTGTGCAAGGCAAACGCCCTACCCGCTGTGCTATCACTCCAGCCTTGTGTGTGTATTCTGAAAATGAGACAATGGGCCAAACAAGTTTGGGAGCCTCTGGGTTTTCTCTTCTTAGTGAATCTTCAAGAAAATCTAGGAAGGTTCACTAGTAATAATAATCTTGGAATTTAAAAATAACTGAGTATCACTTTAAAAGCTTTCAAACAAGAGAAGTTCCTGGTGTTTGGGGAAACTGTGTTAATTCAAGTTTGGAATCCTCTTTAAAAATTCAGAATTACGGGCTTGTTCTCCCCTGAGCATGTATTTTACCTCTTGTCTCTATGTACTTTTGCTTGTATGTTTTTCCACTCTGGGGAAACCCGTGTTCTTGGGAGCATTTTTACTTTCTTTCTCTCCCCTCACACATTTCAAAGTAAGTTTCAGTAACAAACCTAAATTTTACTTACTTCATGGTTTATTTGACACAATTTCCACACTTATGATACATTTGATCACTACAAACAGGCTATTTGTAGTAAAAGATAATTGCATAGCACTTCCCTTATTTTCAACCACCTTCTCTTCTCCAACTTTTAAAAATGTCCACTATCATGCCTGATTTGGTGAATTCCAAAACTACCTAAAACTAACCTTAACTTTTATGTATTAAAGTGATAAGGGGATTTAAATGAAAAGGATTAATGGATAAACTAAATTCTAAACATTCAGAATGTGGCACGGGTAGAGATGCACCGACCTTCTTAATCCTTACGGCAATACTATGATTGTCACAAATCCTATTTCATAGCTGGTAAAACATGGATACAGAGAAGTAACTTGCTAAGCATAGAGCTGGGAATCAGGGGAAATGTGATTTCAGTCCACACATTGTGCAAGTTTCAGCCCCCTCTTTTACTAACCTGTATTGTCTCTCTGCTGAGGTCACAGAAACAAGGTAGAAATTGAGCTCGATCTATAATGTGAGATTGATTTTCAGCTCAAAGTTATTTGAACTTGTCTGCTATCCTACTTTCAGTTTGGATTCTGTGTGGGAGAAATTGAGAAATTAATGTCTAATAGAGTTTTTTTTTTTTCTTTTTGAGAAGTTCTGTCTATATTTGGACTCTCTAGAGGTGAGGTAATTGCTTTGGATAGCAAGAAGGAGGTATGTTTAGAGTGCTTTGAAGAAGACTGAGGTAGAAGCTGGAGAGGTAGATCAGAGGGTGAGGCAGTTGACTTATACATGTTTGACATGGGTTTAATCCCTACTGCTCCTTAGGGTCTTCTAGTCCCTGCCAGCAGTGATCCTAGAGTGCCAAGTCAGAAGTAAGCCTGAGCACTGCCGAGTATGGTCCAATACCAAAGAAATATAGAGGTAGTAGAGATGATAGCACAAGCCTGGTGTCAGGATCCTACTTCAAGTCCAAGTTCTATTATTTATGAGCAAAGGACCTCATACCTATGTGAAGTCTCAAGTCTCTGCTCCATGTTAACCCATTAGTGAAGTAAAAATAAGGAAACAAATCCAAAGGTTTGCAAAAATTATTTCAGGTTGTTGAGATTGTGTTAGTTTTCCACCCAGGTGGCAAGCTTTCTCAAGTTTAAGTACCTGTAATTTTTTTATGTTAAAATAAAGTTTCTGGTGCAGAACAGATTATTATTGATCACCTGTATCACTTATCATCCCATTGATTGTCGATTTGCTTGAGCAGACTCCAGTGTTGTCTCCATTCGTCCCTGTCACATGCTAGTGTAGCCCAAAGGCATCCTCTCGCTCAGGGAATACGAAGAGCCTTAAACCATCTGCTAAGGATTTTGACAGAGAAGTCTGACCATCTCGTAGGGGAGTGACCATGCATCCTTTTGATTCCATTCCCATGGAATCCAGTTGGTGACGTCTCTAGTTCAGTGGTCGTCTCTAAATCGCATTACGTGTCCAGCCCATCTGATTTTCGATGCTTTGGCAAACAAGACAGCATCCCTGATTCTTGGTTGTTGATTATTATAAATACCTCATCGACCAACCTCCTCTACCTCCACTACCCAGCCGCTGTCACTCTTCAGGCTGCTTTCCGGATGCTCGGGCTGAGCCTCATGCATTATTAAATTATAACAAATAATTATACGTACTCCTTTTTTTCCTGATTCCTACCCCTGGGAGAGTAGATGAAATGAGTCAGATCAGATATTATAGGACTTGTGTTGAAGTTTATACTACCGTGAAGGAACTCTGGAAAGATGAATCTGCACACATGTATATGAAAAGAAAAAGTCATCTCCCTAAGTACACCCTGTCACTTCCAGTCTCCCCTCCTCTGCCCGGTACACACGCAGTCTTATTCATTGGAAGTACCTTGTATTCTTTCACTCTTACCCTTTGGAATATAAATTAATATCTCTGGTTGAAGAGAAATTAGCTCTTGGTGTGCTCATTGAACTAGATCAAAAGTTAACTCTAGAGAGAACTTTATTGACTTCTAAAGGTCAAGGAGGTCAATCTTTCCAGAAGTAAATATTTTCAAATGCTTTTTAACTGATAACTCGTCATATACACTATTATTTATTATGTAAAATTCTAGTTTTGAGTCAGATTTCATCAAAATCCCTAATAGTGTATGTTGGATAACTTTGAGTTGTTCTTGCTAGAGGCAGGGATCTTAAGGTTTATTGAGCTGCTCCCACAACAGTGCAACTGAGGCACACCCAATTCCATCAGGCACTAGCAATCCTATATTGCTTTTCTCTTTCCTTTATGTCATTTGCATGGTTTATTTAGCAATGTCCTTTTTGTATAGATACAGGAAGACAGTTGATGCTATGCTATGCAACATGGGAGTTAATTGACTCCAAAATAATATTTACTTCGGGACATTTATATTTAATTGACTTAAGCCTCAGTTGCCCTTAGTTCCTAGAACTCCAAAAGCAGGGTCCCAGTGAGGTACTGGATGAACCCAGGGCAAGCTGTGAGCTACCCTGGCATTAAAATGTGTCAGGCCAAGTGCTGTAATACTTAACTATAAGTTAAGAGCATGGTCATGGACAAACTCTATCATGACCCAAAAAGAAGTAACTGAATAAGGACCCTGATGGAGTTAGCTAAGATTAACCTGGCCTGAGGTCTGTGGTTTGGAATATATAGCAAGATGTCCCCAGGAAGAGCCAATCTTTGAGCTTAATATATCTCTTACTGTGTTCATACAAAATGACATTGCTAGAAATATAAGAAGTGAATTTACTATGACTGTTTAAATGGATTACTAACTGAGGAAAGGAGAAAGAAATATACCCTGGATGGAATCTTTCCCTTGAGCAGATCTCCTAGTGTTCCGGAGTGCTGAATACTCCGATGAGATTTTGTCCTAGAGTTAATCTCCTGAAGTAGAGGCTTCTCTTTGTTGTTATGATAATGTTCAACCCCACTTTGTATCCCCACCCTTCATGATTTCTATAACTATGCTCTAAGGGGTAAGATGAAACTAAACTCTGGAAAAGAGATACTGAGAAGGAGAAAGTGAAGACTAGACTCTGGGAAGGAGATGCTGAAGATGAGATGCTGGGACTAGATGCTGGAGGATGAGAAAGTCAGGACTAGATGCTGAACACTAGATGCTGAGAACAGGATGCGTGGATAAGAAGGTTGATGACGAAATGTTGAAGATGAGGAGGAGAACAGACTTTGGAGACTTGGGGACTAGAAGGAGAACCAGATGACTGCAAATACGACAGGAAATAGAGGACTATGAGACTATGTCGAGATGAGGAAGAAGATATTGTGAAGGAGAGGACTTTAAGGTCCACAAGAAGACTAGGCTAATGGAACTCTGATGAGTGGAACTATGACCAAAACGACAACTATGACTGCGCCATAAGGGATAGAGCAGGTGACGCCAGGAAGGTGAGAGAAATAAACTGTCTGATGACCAGTCTGGGGCCCAGTTTCTGTTTCTCTGTTCCCCAGTCCTTCCTCCATTCACTGCTGTGAACCAGCCTGGGGAGGAGGCTCTCGGCCACTGAATGTCCCTCTCGGAGAGCACAGCAAGCTACTGAGAGTATCCCGCCCACACAGCAGACCCTGGCAAGCTACCTGTGGCGTATTCGAAATACCAAAAACAGTAGTAACAAGTCTCCAATGGAGACGGTACTGGTGCCCTCTCGAGCAAATTGATGAACAACTGGAGGACAGTGTTACAGTGCTACAGTATATCAGTCCATCACTTTTATCTCTTCTACCTCTTTCCCACTCCATTTGGTAAACAGCAATTCATTTTTATTTTGTTTGCTCATTTGCTTTTTTTTCTGTATTCCACAGACTGACATCATATGGTCTACCTGGTTTTATTTGCTTCTGATTTCTTTCACTTAGCATAATCTCACCAGGGTTTATCATTGTAGTTGAAAATGGCATTGTTATCACTTCTACAGCCACGTCTTATTCCATGGGTATGAGAACACATACCTTTAATATGGAACACATCTTTATTCAGTCATTCAAAAGTGAAGCACTTGGTTTCATATCTTGTCTACTGTTAATACCATGAACCTAAAACTGCATATATCTGTTTAGACTGATATTCATCGATTTGAACCGGTACTTTCATATTCTTTAGGAAATATTAGAAACAGAATTACAAACAGATGTGGTTGTTCTGTTTTTAAGGTTTTGCAAAATCTGTATACTCAATCCCATCATGCCTCTATTTATGTTTCCATCAGTAGCACCCAAGGTTTCTTTTTTCCACATCCATGCCAACATTATTCCTTTTTTTAAAAAAAAAGTTTGATTTTTCTTTTCTTTTTTCTAAATTTAATTTAGTTTGTAATACTGTTAATAATAGTTTCTCATAGACATATTTCCACCCCATCACCAGTACACCCATCTTCCTTCACCCTGGACACCAACCTCCATACCTCTCATTTATTCCTGTCCCCAAGTTTAATTGTATGGATCAGTTCTCCCATTATTCTGCTTTCTGAATCTGTCCCTTTTAGTCTGACTTAGCATAATATCTTGTCTATTAATACCATGAACTTAAGACTGCATATATCTATTTGAACTGATATTCATCTATTTGAACCAGTATTTTCATATTCTGTATCACTTAGCTTGATATCTTCTAGCTCCATTCATGTTGCTGCAAACTGCATGATTTTTTTCTTAGCACTAAGTAGCTTTTCATTGTGTATATACATAATAACTTCTTGGTTCTTTTGTCTAAAGTTGGACATTTGAGTTGTTTCCATATCTTGGCTATTGTATTAAGCACCACATTTAACCTAGGTATCCAGCACTGTTTATTTACTTTTGATTAATATACATTTTAAGTAGTGTATGGTGAAACCTTGTAGTTTTCATTTGCATTTCTTTAATGACAAGTGATGAAGAACATTTATTTCCATGTGTCTATTAGCTATATAGCTATAGCTATAGCTATGTGTATGACTTTTGATGAGATAATCTATTTTGATCCTCTGCCCAGTTTTTAATATGATTGTGTGCTTTCATTGTTGTTGTATGAGTTATTTATATATTTTGTATATTAATTAACCTTTTATCTGCATGATTTCCAAGTATCTCTTTCAATTTAATAGGCTTCCTTTTTGTTTTGAATATGGTTACTTTAACTTGCGAAGAACCTTTTTAGTTTGATGTGATCCCATGTTTATATGTGTAAGTATATATGTGTGTGTGAATATGTATATATATACACACGTTTATATCTTCAACTTACTATTGGAGAATTTCACAAAAACTCACTAAGATCAATGTTGAAGAGTTTATCACCTATGTTTTTCTAGTTTATGGTTTCAAACATATTAGTTTTTTTAATTGATTTTTTGTATATTTACCTATATACAAACATATATACTCTATGTAGACAATGAACATGAATTCCATATTTCTCTATATTGTTACATAGTTTGATTCTTTGAATGTGGTTGTTGAGTTTCATCAGCATCATTTATTGGAGACTTCCTTTTACATTGTATGTTCTTGGCTCCTTTGTCATACATTACTTGTCATTTTAGGAGTTTTAATTTTATCCCTTTGAAGGACTTTGAATTGAATAAGGATTGCATTGAATTACTGTGTATTTTTAGGTAAAATGGCTATTTAAACAATGAGATTTAACTCTTTCATCTCTCTCTGGCTTAAAACTAGATAAATTTTAAGATATGAAAAGAGATCTTTGCTGACATAAGAAAATTTTAAAAGATAAGCAGAACTGTGATAGTGTAGTTAGGGGTCCCAATATTCTTAAGGGTGGAATGTCTCTTTGATGTAAACATTGTTAAATTATTCACTGTAGTAAAAATTTCTGAGTGTGAAACTGAGAGAAAATGGTGTTCTGCGTGCCTTTGTTTGTTTGTATTTGGCCAGTCCTAATCAGGCCCAATAGCTCATAGCTTGCTGCTCGTGGTAATGCTCAGGGAACCCTGTGGTGCCAGAGATCAAACCTGGGCCTCTGCATACAAAGCATACACTCCAGCCTCTTGAGTTATTTCTTCAGTTCTGTTATACAGCTCTGTTTGAATTCTTTCTTCATCTCTTGCTGCGTTCTTCCAGTTAGAAGTGAATTCTGCCTTTATCCTATAATTACCAGAGGCGATTTCAGTGTCTGGCATTGGTTTTTGTATTGCCTTAAAATGTTTTATTTGGATGCTGTAATTGATGTTTTTTATTCAAAATGTAATTGAGACATTTTTGCTTCTTTGAATGTTTGAAGCTTTTTAGTATAAACAATGTTGAAACTAACATAAAAGAAGAAAACTTACAGAATTTATAAAATTGTGTTTTTAATTACAACACTTGTTTTCAAATATGATTCAAATCAAATCACACATTACACAATATTACCTCCTAGCAAGAAATTATTATCTTTGAGCTAATTTCAAAGGTGGTATAAATCAAGATAACTGTATAATTATAAAAATTATATACATATGTGTGTGAGTGTGTGTGTAGTATTAAGGTTTAGGTCCAATCTATCTTGCTATATCAGGATCAGAATTTATCTCAGGGTGACACAGACACTAGAAGAAATACCATACACTGGCAGTTAATATAAAGCTTCAGAAAGATGTGATAATATCTGACAGGTAGTAGAGAAATAGTCACATTAAGAATACAGAATAGACTTGTGACAGTGTTTCAACAGCAGAAGAGATGAGCAGTCCGCTCTGGGAATATCTGTTTATCGTGTCAATCATCAACACTTTATTGAGTATCTATAAAGTGTTAAACATTATGTTAGGTAGTACAGATTAAAAAAAAAGAGTCTGGGAATTTATAATCTATTGAGAAAGATACAAATGCTAACTATAAAACAGGCTGATACTATTTTAAAGGAGCTAAAAATTTTGCAGAGGCTTCTGGTATAAATATGACTATATAGGTCTAACATCTAACACTTTTTTCTAGAATTTTTCTAAGAGCAATAAAAAAAGCAGAAAACAAACAATAAAACAGCCTCAAATATCAAGTGGAAGTTAAATACATAATATTTGCTCAAAATTCTCAGAACTTTCCAATTAATGTGAAAATTCCGCCAGATAGAGGGAGGAGAAACGGAATAAAAAGTTGAAGGAAACAGAAAAACAGTAAAATGGACAGGGTGATTGCCTTATAAACAACTAGTCCAAGTTGAATTTCATGCTACTATATGGTCCCCTAAACACTGCGGGAGTGATTCCTGAACACAGAACTAGGAGGAAGCCCTGAGAAATAAAAAAATAAATGGCCCTAAGAAATATTCCGGCCCGGCAAGCTACCGAGAGTATCTCGCCCGCATGGCAGAGCCTGGCAAGCTACCTGTGACGTATTCGATATGCCAGACACAGTAACAACAAAGTCTCCAATGGAGACGTTACTGGGCCCGCTCGAGCAAATCGATGAACAAAGGGAGGACAGTGATATATATATATGTGTATATATATATATGTGTGTGTGTTTGTGTGTGTGTGTGTCTGTGTATATGTATGTATATCCCAAAGGATACCAAACATACCAAAACATGCAAAAGATACAGAAAAAACCTCAAAACCAGAAACAAGGGTATTAAAATGTGAACAAAACACTGCACGAATATAAAACATAAGTTTATTATTAGAAAAAAGAAATTCCATAACAGCAACTACCGTGATGGCGACTGTGGCATGGTATATAGTAATGGGTACACCAAAAGGGAGTGTAAGTGATCCTCAAACCAGATTCCCATCCAAAGGGAGTAAACCTGAGCCAAGCACAGGATTCCCATCACTTTTTATCTTTAATTTCACTTTTAGTCATTTTTGGGCTGGAGCAATAGCACAGCAGGTAGGGCGTTTGCCTTGCATGCGGCCAACATGGCTGACCAGAGTTCGATTCCTCCACCCCTCTCGGAGAGCCCAGCATGCTACGGAGAGTATTTCGCCTGCACAGCAAATGCTGGCAAGCTACCCGTGAAGTATTCTATGTGCCAAACACAGTAACATGTGTCACAATGGAGACGTTACTGGGCCCACTCGAGCAAATCCATGAACAACGGGAGGACAATGACAATGACAATGATTTAGTCATTTTAGCATAGCAATCATGTCAAATATTTGTTTTAAAAGAAATTATTTTTCACGATAAAAATTGTTTCCTCTTTTCTAGCTCTACATCTGAGTATACAACAGCATCTCAGTCATTAAAGACACAATTCAGGCCAAGGTATACCCTCAAATGGTCATTGAAACTAGCACCTGAATTGCTGAAGAATAGCTGAACATCGAGCTATTGCTGCAGGTTAAGATGCATTCCAGATGCTAGGACCTGCAAATGGTAACAGAGAATGGCAAGAGAGGGAAGATGGTAACCAGGCAGACAGTGTTTGATCTTGTGGCACCCAGAAACTGTTCATTGAAAGTTTTATCTATAATGCTTCAGTAAGCCATGGTATTCAGTCCTGTCCAGTCCCTGTCAATCAGAACATAGTTGCAGATTGTGAAACTTAAAGAAACCTCTTAAAAATAGTCAAGACGTTCTATCTGACTCTTCTTAAGAAATGAAGAATATTGAATTATAAAATAACAACTGAAAGTTCTTTTCACTTACATTTGTCTAATGACTTTTTTTTTCCATGAAAGCCTCAGTTTATTCCACCGAGTAGAATCACTGAGTTCCCTGCCACTTGCCAAAAGTCAGCCCCTAAGGTAAGTGAATTAGAGTTGTGCCCATTTGTGCAATGTTTACTACTTGGAGGATAATACTTAATCAAGGCCAAATGTGACCATGACTAAATCACAGCAGTTATTTATGTGTATGCACATATGTATGTGTGTGTCCATGCAACACTACATCGTCATCCACTCAATCCCTTTGTGGGTGCTAGCTTTGCTTTCTTATCTTGGCTGTTGTAAATAGTCCTACCATAAATACAGAAGAGCGTATGTCCTTTCAAATGAGGTTTTTATATTTTCTACAGGTATAAAGTGATAGGTAATTTTTTACTGTCATCATTTCCTTTACTGTTTGTTTCTTTTCCTTTTTTGTTTAGGAGCCAAATGTTTTTGTTCAGGGTTTACTTCTGGCTTTGTGCTCAGGGGTCACTCCCAGTGGTGCTTAGAGACTATATTTGGTGCCAAGGACCAAGCCTGAGTTGACTATGTACAAGACAAGTGCCTAAACTCTTGTACTATCTCTCTCTAGCCTGTGTCACAAATTTCTTATAAGAGTGATATGTGTTTATTAGGGCAAAACTCAGTAAAATATCCATTAGAAAATTTAAATTGCCAATATATATACTGGTCAAAGATAATAACTTTTTTATCAAAAATTAATGTATTTTTAGATCGATTTTTTTCAACATAGTTCAAAGGTGTCACATGAATTACTATATTTAAGAGTAGAGTTTTTAATTTCATTCTGTGAATTTGTCTAGAAATAAATCATATATTTATTTTCTAAATTATACTGGTGAAATCTTATATTTAGGTTATCTTCAAGTATGATTGAAAATTGTAAGTTTAGAGAAAATAATTTTTAAATTTTAGAGATTTTGTAGTTATATAAATCACACATACAAAACTGGAAAATATTTCATAATTTTATTTATTCACCTTTCTTAATGGGATGAGTAAACCTCAACCAGCCTTTACAATAGAAGATGGCTATAAATTTGCAGCAGGCAGACAGGGCAAGAAAATCTCAGTTGGAATGGGAGGTATCAGGAAGCATAATATGGCCTCAGTTTGTGTTCTCTTGCATATCACATCAATGTAAGATGTCTTGGATGTCTAGTTTTGCTATATTTCATTCTGTACTATATGGCATTATACATTGGCCAGTCTATTTTTAAAGCTTCTAACTTATACATTTTTATTAGTAATAAATATTATCTAAAGTTATAGGGTTATGGGAGAAGTAGTAATTATAACACGTTCTTTGTTATTTAAGGAAAATATGAAAATCAGATCTTTGGGTAAAGACTTGAAGCGTGAGTCACTTGTGTCCAACAAATTGTCCATCAGTCATAGAGGCTGGAAAAGAAGTGCCGAAGGTGCACACTCTAATACAGAATATGTCTCAGAGACCAACAGAATTAAGACATCTATGTGGAAGAAAGTGAAATTTCAACAGCCAAGACGTCCAGTGACCCGACCAGAAAATGTCAGACTATCGGAGAAAGTCCAGGTGTCATTTTTTTTCTTAATCACAAAATGTATAGTAATTCATTATAGAAGTAGCATCCATTAAAGGTTTTACTTCAATATGTATTTTCATCAGAGTTTCATGGACAATGTCCGACCTTCTTTTTCCTCGTCACCCCTGTGTTCTATGGTGAAAAAAAAAATAGATTCCTTCTATAAGCACATCATTACAGTGTGTAGAGAGCTCAGTTAACTGAAAGGCTCCCAGAGAATACCTGTATGGGAAAAGGACTATAAATCTGCATTTAAGGAGAAATACTCATGTAAGATAAACTTGTAATGTTGCAGATTTTTAATCTACTATTTATGCTTAAAATGCTTAAACAAATTCCATACAAGTTTTTATCTCTGTGGTCCAAGTTCTAAGAAAATCATGATCATGTTTTGTAATGTGTTAATTGTTGATAATACAATTGAATGCTAATACTAAATTTAACAAATATAACACACCAGAATTTTCGTATTCAAATGAATGTGTTATTTGTTGTTGTTGTTTTGTTGTTGTTGTTGTTTGGAGAACACATCTGGAGGTGCTCAGGGCTTCATCCTGGTTTTGCACTCAGGGGTCACTCCTGTCAGGAATCAAGGGCAATATCAGGTCCAGGGTGCTGGCTACTTACAAGGAAATGTGTCCACTGTAATATCTCCCTGGCCCCAAATTTGCAATTTTTTAAAAATAACTACACATAAATTTTTACAATATTGCTTTCTAATTTCTGAAAATTTGCCTTTATATTAAACTAATAATAATATTTCCTACAACTGAGTAAGCATTTTCCCTGTGATAGATTCAGTGTTAAATTATTGCATAAATTATCTTACAACTATTTAAATATTTCATAGGCCATTTTTTATTTTCTGAGTTATCTTTAGTGCTGACCAAATTTAACTTCAAGTGCCTTTGTAATGTTACCAAAAGTTAAATACTCACCCTTAAAATGTGGATAAGAGCCAGCGTGGGAAATATTCAAATGAGTTGCCTTAGGCTCTGGAAGTAATAAACTAATTTGATCAGCAAATATCCTCTGAAGCTCTGTCCTTTGTGAAAGAGTGTGTTAAACATTGTGTGAGACAAGATATTCTAAGCATGGTTCTTTCAAAAGGAATTATTCTGAATAATAGATTACAGAAATATTTCACCCATTCTTTTGTAATATTTTTGGCAATAGAGTATAGACTCTTTTAGAAAATCTTTTGTGATGAAGACTCATTACCTCCCAAAGCAGTCTTTTCTTATTCCAGTTTTGGGTAACTCATCCTTCTGATATATTTGAAATCTAGTTTCCTATAATTTTACAGTTTGGCTCTAAATCTTTCCTTGATACTATAGAAGTAAGGCTAAATCCAGCTGTAATTTTTAGAATTCCCTTATTGAATATTATTTTAAATTCTGTTAGGTTGATTATACAATCTCCTCTTTCCAGCAGGTATTATTAAACTTTCATTTGCTCAAAATACTTCATATGTTTTAATAGAAATAGTTTTATCACCTTATAGTCCTGCCTTCTTTAGCCTAATTTTACTTACTAACTGTGCAATTACAATAGTTGAGATTTGCTTGCCTATTTTATGAGCAGGTTGAATGCTCCAAAAACATATAAATGGTTCCAAAACTAAAGTGTGCTCATGTGTTAGGATGATATATTTTAGACTTTAAATATAGAGATTCACATATATTCAGAAATACATCTATTATGTGTCACTCTATATAGTATAACCTAGAAGGTATTCGTCTGTGAGCAAAACTATTTATGGTCCCTGCCCCTACTATACTTACAGTTAAGTAATCGAGGCACAATCCAGTAATTATACAGAAAAACGTGAACTCTTATTGTACACTTTTTATGAAAGAAGCACAACCTCTAATCTTCTAATAGGGAATTTGACTTTGCCTGAGAGAATAGAGAAATCTAAAAAAAAAAAAAGACAAATTTTAAGATTGAATCCAACATCAGCAATAAAAGAAAAAGAATATATCCACACAATGCAAACATCATTTGCTAAAGAGGAAACATTTAATATGAAGAAATTCAGAAGACAACTAAGCTAGGGGAAAAAGAGAGAATTGAAAGAGACGATGGCATGAAACAAATAAGGAGGGTCCACAACCACACATGCATGCAGAGTTTGATAAGGGCAGTTACATTTATCCTGAAAGCAGTGAAAAACTGCTGAAGGATTTAAAGCGAGGAACATGAGTGAGCAGATTTTTCTTTAGAAAAGCTTGCTTTGACTGAGTATGAGAAAGGTTAGTAGAAAGCAGAGTGAGTGCTGGCAAATCAGTGAGAAGGCTATTACCGGAACAATGTAAGTCTCATGAATTTGTAATAGTAGTATGCTTAGGGTGATAACTGCATAATAAAGAAATATCAATATAGTTGTCCCTTATATATTGTCTTAAGGAAGGAACACTATTCTGGATATCGTACCTATAGGGAGTGATGCAGAGGCAAATGGCAAGAAGAACTACAGAATTTCTGATTCTTGCACCAGATTGAATGACAATTTTATTTATTGAAGTAGGGAATCCAAGAAGGTGATTGGGTTTGTAGATCACCAAATTCTTAAAAAGATGCATGAATTTAACAACAAAATTTGAGAAATCAAGGAAAACGTGCCAACTAAGGAGTAATGTTATGAGAAAAGAAAGATGAGATAGAATAGCTAGGTATATTAACATTTTATGTCCAACTGAGAGGGTAGATGTACAACGGTGCTTACAAAGAAATGGCCAGTGATAGGAGGAAACACGGTTTAATTTTTTTTCATAAAATTCAAGAGGGAGAGAGGAAAGCAGTTCAGGAAGAGAAGGCAAGAGAGCTAAATTCTACTGAGACCAAAATCCTTAAAATGTTCTTTGACTTAGTAACAATGGTGTTAGTCTCCATAAATAAGATGGAGGGAGAGTTTCTGGTTGATCTGAAGGATGATACTAGATTAGATTAGAATAAGTGGCTTTGCAAGTGGACAATAAGATAATGGCAAAGGCACAAGGATGTCACCTCAGAAGACAGTGTATAGCTAAACAAATCTGTAATGGGATCAAAGACAAGGAAACTGGTCCTAATATGCACTTGAAAAATTCGGCCAGAGAGAGAGAGAGAGAAAGTAAAATAGGGAAAGTCACTTTCCTTGCATGAATCAAACCAGGGTTCAATTCCAGCAACAAATATTGTCCCTCGAACCCCTCCAGGAGTGATTCCCTGAAGACTGCCAGGTGTAGCAAAAACATATCCCCTCCCCCACAATAAAAAAGATTCAGTCAGATTTTTAACTGTAATTAAGTTAGTTTTCCATTACATAAGTATCACTTATGGTGAATTTCGAATCTCTTATTAAATAAACACAGTAGGTCAAATCACTGCTAAATAGAGATGGTGTAAGCAGTTGATTCTTATTGTTAAGCTAAGTTGGTGAAATTAGGAAGGCAGACAGGATTTGAATAAATATTTTTATGTACTTTAAAAAAAGCAGTAAAATGACCATGGAAACCTAATGATTTAGCTTATATGTGCCTTGGGTCAGCTCCCTTACTATAGAAAATTAATTTCCTATTAATATTAGTAACAGTAATCAGAATGGTATGTTAATATTAGTTAAAATTAGTAAGAAATTAATTTTGCTGTTTTTTTAAAGAGAATATTTCTCACACACTTTTTGTTTCTTAGGAGATTCTTCTTTTCTTATCTTATTTCTTAAAAATGGGACTCCTGACAAAAATATTATTGTTACTATCTTCTACTTGTTACTTTAACATCTTTGTGTTTCCCTCGTATCTTTTGTGAATTTATTTACAAAAATATTAATTATTTACTCTGTGCCAAATGATGAGGATTTATAGATATGATCAGTTCTAACCCACAAGAAGCTACAAAAAAAGCCCCAAAACCTAAAGCCACCATCTTTGGCCATTACATTCAAAGTAGATAGTTTCCTGAATTATAAATTTCTCATCCTAGTGTTTTCCTACCTTTTAGAATATAAAGATATTCTTCAATGCAAAAGTACAAAACTAAGAGTATTAATATGCATTGATTAAAAATATATAAGGAGAGAAAGCTATTATCCTTATTTTGAAATGAATGTATATCTCATTGCTCCCAGTAATAGCTGTCTCATTCAAAGAAGAATGTGCATATCCATATGAGATTATTATTTCTTCAACAAAAAGACAGTAATTCATACAGATTCTTTGAAAAATACTAAAATCACCTGGATTCATTTTGAGAAACAATAGCTTAAACTAATAATTTCATATTTAATTCATCTTGTTTTTTGATTATTACATATTGTTAACCTTCACATTCTCATCTGTCATTGTCACATATCAAAGCCATATGTATCTTGAAGGCCAGAAATAGAATTTTAACTATTGCATAGAAGTCTACAATTAGCAGAAGCCAAATGAAGGAAAGAATTAAGTGATTTAATGTCTATCATTGATTGCTACTAATCCTTGTATGTTTTTTGATAATACCATGGTGTAGGCCTCTTCGTGGGAAATGAAAAGAAAGCAGAATCAAAACCTTGTGCAGGATTGTACAACTTTGATTGAAGTTGAAGACGGCATCAGAGATCCAGATGTAATCCTGGTGAGATAAAGTTTACTGACTAAGTGACAACTTGAGATGTATTTACATTTCCAAAGATTAGAGAAATCCAAGAAGCAGTTCACATTAATGCTTCAAAGTCACTGAAATACTTAGCTGAATAGCCTAATTTAGGGGTTACAAAAAAGATTCAGAAAAATTAGTTAAGTTTCTTATCCACAGCAATGTATTTACAAGGTGAAAAGGGAATATATATGTATATGTATGTATATATATGTATGTATATACATATGTTATATTTATGTTGTATTTATGCACATTTAGAGAAATTGAAACATAGCCTATAAGCTGCATGTCAAAATTCAGAGTACATGAAGCCTTTTTAAATTTATAGTGCAAACTTTCACCAGAAAGTATCATTTCAGATTGACAAACTAACCCGCCAAGAGAAGTCTATTTTTAAAATAAAGACATATTTTCTTTCTACTTTCCTAGATTAGGTATTACTGATTCTCACTTAGTAAAGATCAAGTGCAGTTTATCTGTCTCTGACCTCAGTTCATTGTCCCTCACTGAATCAAGTGTGAAAGGTCTTGGTGTTTAGGAAGTATCTCAAAGACTGGCAATATATATGAAGAATGTTTGACATGTGAAGCCACATTAAAACAGTCTATGTTCATTATGTCAGTGTGTTCTTTGTGTTGTATTAAAAATTGATTTATATATGAGAATCTTATGTAAGGAAAAAGTTCTACTTGGTATTTTCTTTTATCAGAGTATGAATTTTATTATCCATAAGTTCTCTTTTTACCTTGATCACCTAGAAAAGTACCTAGAAAATTCTAACTATAATTTAATTTAGAAAACAATAACTGTGGTCAACTAAATGGTTTCTATTATCTGAAAAATATAAATAAAAAGATTTATAACTGGCTAGGCCTCATTGTACATGTCTTCAAGGTAAGATACTGCAAATATTACATGGAATTGTAGAATAGGTTTCAATTGCAAATGAGCCACTAAAGAACATATAATGTCTTTTGGGTTTAGTTTGTTATGTGCCCCTCAGAAGAAAATCATAATGATAAAATATTATGATAAACTAATCATTAATGCTTTTCATTTTGGAAAATTTAAAAAATAGTATAACCAACTCCTGTGTGTTCATTTGCCACGCCCAAACATTACCCACTTACAGACAAATTGTGCTTCTCTCTATCCGCTCTTTGTCTTCCTCACTTTCCTCCCAGGCATCACCCGGCTTCATGCATTAACTGTAATATTTTTAAGAAGTTCTCTGAAGGGATGTTGAAAAGGTATAGGACTGATTTGTGAATGGGAACAAGAAAAAAAAAGTCATGTTAACAATAAAGAACTGAATCCAGGACACAAAGAAAGGGAACACCAAAGTATTTTCAAAGCAAAGGGTCAATATTAAATCAGAGACCGGAAAGAAAGAAAAAACTGCAACTAGTGTTTTAATAATGCTGCCTTTATTTGCCTCTTTGAAGCAAAATGTGATATATCTGTACCTGGGAACAGTCCTACTCACCACCTGCTTTGCAGAATCTTCAAAGTCTTTGGAGGTTTTCATGTTGCCTTTCCTTGTCACCTCTAAGATTCATATAAGCTTTTAGCTAGTCATTTTTCATAAATTAGGAATGACATTTATATTAAAATGGCTATTGTCCTTTTATGTAATATTCCTCAGGTTCTTATGTTACTTGTATATATGTGTGTGGTCTGAGATATTTATGTACCTGTGATCTTAGCAGGATGTCTGTTTTCAAATTTGTGCTTTCTAATTAATTTGAGAAAATGTGCATTATATAGAGATGCACATCAAGTTCTTTTTTTACTACAGTTGCAGTAATTCAAGTAGGAAGGAATTGCTTCTGAATACTTGCCTATCTCTATTTTCTTAAATTTTAAAAATAATATTTTAAAAAAGGTTTTTATCCTCTGGACTCCTTTGCAATTATTTTCTGATTGTGGTGCTTATGTTTGTGTGTGTGTTTGTTTGTGTGTATGTGCATGCGTACACTCACACACTCTCTAATTCAAACCCTATGCTATTCATATTTAAAGAGTAAAGATACTCATAACTAACAGTGGTATAATAAGCTATCGCTTAAAGGAGAGCAGTTAGCTAGCACAGTTGACATACTATACCCTTCCCTATAATAAGCTGGGTTTTTATTCATTTGGTGGATTTTTCTGGGACCCTGACTGGGCCTTTCTTTCGGATGTAATAGGCTCAGAAATAAGGTACTTAGCACACTTAGGAAGTCTGTAGGGATGATTTCATGATAGATTCCTTAGATTGTTACATGATATCATAATGGCTGTTGCATCATTTCAAGATAAATAGAGCCTCAGTTCAGTTGGAGAACACATCTAACTTATGTTGTGCTTTATGCCAATTTCATGGTCTGGTTCATTACAGCCAACAATTGTTGGTGAGCTGTGTACAGAAAACTTTAAAGGCTTCCTCAAAAACAGCCTGCTGTATGTTTACTTCCCCGGAAGGGACAATGTTACCAATGTAACTATATCACTAAAAGGCACTGACCCAAATCCTTATTTATACCTTTATTCCTTTAAATTTTATTTTAGTCACCATGATTCACAATACTGTTCATGATAGAGTTTTATGCGTACAGTGTTCCAACACTGCACAGGCCACCAAAATATACACCTCTCTCCACGTTTATTTCAAGGTCTGTCTCTTAACACCACCCTGCCCTGTCTCCCTTCTATGGTAAGCTCAGTTCTGTAGAGAAGTTTCAGGTTATATTGCCTTTGGCCATTTGTTATTCCCTCATTATTCTTTTTTATATCCCACGTATAGGAGAGCTCTACTACTCTCCTTTGGGCTTACTTCACTCAAGCACGAAACTCTCTAGTTCCATTCACATAGCAGTAGATTGCATTATTTCATATTTTCTTATAGCTGACAAGTGGTCACTGTGTAAAAATTCATAGTTTCTTATGCAATCATCTGTTCTTGGAAACTGGGGATGTTTGTAGATTTTGTCTGTTGTAAAGAATGCTGCAGTGAACATAGAAGCACTGTGTCCATTTTGGATAGTGTTTGGGCCTTGGGATAGATGCCTAGAAATAGAATTTTTAGATCACGTGGAAGCTCACATTTAGATTTTTGAGACATGTTCATATGGTTTACTAAAAAAAAAGGTTGGATCGGTCAACATTCCAGCTTCAATCAGCAGTGGATGAATATTCCTTTTTGCCCCACATCCCTACCAGTATTAGTTGTTTTTGTTCTTTTGGATATCTCACTGGCATGAGGTGATATCTCAGTTTTTGTTGTTTCAATTTGCTTTTCCCTGGTGATTATGATGGAGAGCATTATTTTTCATATCTCTGTTAGTCATCTGAGTGTCTTCACAGAGAAAGTTTCTATTTCTTCTCCCTGATTTTTATAGGGTTGGTTATTTCTTTATAAGTCTTACAAGTGCTTTATAGATCTTGTATATTCTTTGTCAGATGAATGGTATGGCTAGCATCCTTACCCTGTCCTACCTATATTTCTGAGTATATTTTTAATGTTGTCCGGAAAATGACTCTGTTATCATCAATACATTCTTTTCTTTTGCTATAATATTTTCAATTTTTTTTGAAAGGATGTTTTTTGTATCAGACACTACATCTTCTTCTTTTGAGCTTTGGGCATGCCTCAATCTGGTACTTGTGTTGGTAGTTATATAAATTTTTGCATGGTAATACTCATCTTGATATCTTCTCAGATTTATATTGTGTATGACCATCATTGGTTAATTTTCAGCCGTATTCTTCTGAGTCACTCATCTGCTTTGGCTCCATGTTGCAATAGTTTGGTCTTCTAACTACTTCCTCGTGATTCATTATCGAATGCTTTTCTTTTTCTGCTTCCCCAAAGTCTGGATGAAACTGTTTTGGAGAAAAGGGAGTTTGGGAAGACACCTTAAGTGTTTGGGGGCCACTCTCAGCTCTGGGCTAATGTCACTTCCAATAGTGCTCAAAAGACCACATGGAGGTAAGGATTCGACCAGCGACCAGAGTCAGCTGCATGCAAGGCAAACTTTTTAACATCTATTCTCTCTCTGATCCTTGAAATGGTTACTTAAAAATAAAATTCATTTGTTATTTTCTTTTTCCCAGGAGATAATCCTTATTTTCTAAGTAGTTTTGAATGTTAGGTTTTGTTCTATGTTGGGTATTACTTCTCACATGCTCCCAATTCATTCATGTGCTTTTGATATTTGTTTTTCGTACCTCCAGCTGCTTCTGATTATATACTATGTTAGTATCATATTCATGGTTTTTATTCCCCTTTTTGATATTAGAATATAGTTGGCCTTTTATTCAGCACCTGCCTTTCATTTTTGAAGCCCATGAAATAATGTTGCCAATGTTCTTGATAAGACCTCGTATGTTTTTGTATGTTTTTTGCAGCTGTGGAAATCCTCAAACAGGCTTTCAGTTTGAACTCCAAGAATTTTTTTCTAGAGATTAAAACTGCCATGAAAATAATGAGAAGTTGGGGGTTTTGTTTTGTTTGCTTAAAAAAAAATCTTAATCCTCTTAAAAATACCCTATATAACATCTTAGTGAAATCTTTGTAGATGTTGTTAGGGTTATTGGCATATACTGTGGCAAACTTTTTCCATTATTTTTCAAGACCCTATTATTATTATTTTTATTATTATTATATAATATAGTTCCTACCCCCATTTCAGAGTAATAAGAAATCACTTTATTGTTCTATGACTAAATAAAACTATTTTTCTGTGTTTGCATGTGCACACATGCACATGTGTGAGCATGTGTGTTTAGTGGAGTTATCTCTTATTTCTATGGGAATTCATGAAATTCATATACTGTTGTGATCCTTGTAATGATTTGTAATCCTTAGTGCTAGTGCTCTGTTTTAATTTCAATATTAAGCAACAATGAAAGTGAAATGACTCAGTAACCCAAAAGCAGACAATGAGAAAGAGCAAATAATCTGCAAAACAGTCCACAGATCAACTATATTCATCCTAGTAATATGCATTTTTTTCTGTTTAACAACATTTTTTTAAGGAGAAAATTGCATTGGTGTTTCAATAATATGATTTCACATTATTGATCATTCCTCAGTTTTCATGGCCAGTGATGTCTCTATTGCGGCCAACGATTACCAGAAATTTCATGGGTATAACCAATCCTTTTATAAGCTGCAATTCAGAGTTGCTCCAAGGACTTTGAAGGAAAAATTGTGTTACTCTTCAAAGCCTCATTCATCAATTCACTAAAAGATTTATAGACATAAGCAGAGTGATACAGCCCCTCACCTAAAGGAAAGTTTCATAAGGGCAATTTAAATGAATCTGAATAATAAAGTATCATATTGTAGTATCAACTATCAGTTAGGACAGATTTATTTTACAATATATTAGTGATTTTGAAGGATACAAAAATTATACTACATATAGCCCTAATTCAAATTCAGAACTATATGCCTCGTGTCTTTTGTATCAACTTTTGGTCTTTTTTTCCCTTATGTATAAAATGGTAATAACACTACCTGTCTAACACTCAAGGACATTGTTAGCATCAGTGGAATTATTTGTAACAGAAAAAATATTATTCTTTCTGTTATAAAATTATATTTTTAATCACTCTCTGTAATCATAAAGAATCCAAATTCAGGCTTTATGGGGTAGATTAGGAGAATGGAGTATTGATTGAAAATTGAGAGAATAAAATTGCTTTGTAAAGAGGAAGGTATAGAGTGAAGTGTGTATTTGAGAGAGTGGAGGGGTCAAGCATAGGAGGGTAATCACCAAAACGGAAAAATTTGGTGTTGTACAATTAGTGAGACTGAAGGTGTGGAAAGAGGAATGAGGAAGCTGAGAGAGGTAAGTGTGAAAATAAAGATGCTTAATGATAATTTTATTTTCAAAAAATTTTGAGGCATCTTCATCTTGTTCTCTAGTTTACTACACCCCTCCGCAATGTCTGTGGATCCCTTCCCTTTACATTCTGTATAATACTTGTCTTTTTTTTTTTTTTTTTTGCTTTTTGGGTCACACCCGGCGATGCTCAGGGGTTACTCCTAGCTCATGCACTCAGGAATTGCTCCTGGCGGTGCTCAGGGGACCATATGGGGTGCTGGGAATCGAACCTGTGTCGGTCATGTTGGCTGCGTGCAAGGCAAACGCCCTACCCGCTGTGCTATCACTCCAGCCCCGATACTTGTCTTTTCAATAACAGATATTATTGAAGACATGTCTTATTGTTGTTTTGATTTGCATTTGCATAAAAATAGATGATAAACATCTTTTTATTTAGCTTAATGACCATCTGCATGTCTTTGGAGAAGTATCTTTCTGACTATTTCTAAGGTAGATTCTTTGATTTTCATCTTTCAGTTTTATGAGTTCTTTGTATATTTTGTATATAAACTCCTTGTAGGCCTCTGGTGTATAAATATATTTTCCCACTGAGTAGCATTTCTCTTGGTTTTGAGATGCTCCTTTTGAAGAGGATTTTTAGTTTTATATGGTCTCATTTTTTTGTTATTTTAGTGGTAATTTTATTTCATTCTTCTGTATTTTATTTTAATTTGGAGATCTCACACCTGGTGGTACAGGGCATCAGTACATTTCAGGGACTGAACTTGAGGCCCCTCATGCGGTTCTTCGAGTCATTTCAACAGTCTCTGTGGCAATTATTTTTACTTATTAATTTTAGTTTTGGTCACACCCAGTATTTCTCTGTGGCTATTTTTAGCTTGATATTCAGGATTGTTCTGGTGGTGCTTGGGAGAGAGAATCTAGTGCCAAGGATTGAACCTGGGTCTACTGTGTGAAAAACATATGTGTCTGTCCATAGATTAGATTATAATTCCTGTCTCCAATGGTAATTTTACATTGAACTTGGCTATATAGTATTTCTTCCATAACTGACATTGTTTTCAGTAAAATATGTATATTTATTAATCCACTGTTGTGTTGCATTTGTTTTAGAGAGATGGTCTCCAGTTTTGAATTCTGCTTTGGGGTATCCTGGCAAGAATCAAAACTGGTTTTCTCTGTGTCATATAAATAAGATAATTGCCTATTAATAATAGGATCAATAAGCTGTGACATAGAGTTTACAGTTTTTCAGAGAAAGAAGAAATTTCTTTGTCCTAGGATAATTTAAGTTTTTACATTGAGGAATCATTTTTAAAAGTGAGAAGAAAGACATAAGAAAAGTGGAAGGCAAGAAAGTAGAGAGAACTGCATCGGCAGAGATGTGGAAGCAGAAATATATCTACAGTTCCTCCAGCGAATTCAGAAGAAAATATTTTGATTACAACTGAGTGTGCTAGGATGTTTGTGAGTAAACTACATTTGAATCCAGCTAATTTAGGAGAAGAGGCAGTTTTACATAGAGTGACAGGGAATGGTTGGCTATTTGGGAAAAATAGAAAAGCAGTTGGGAAAACAATTTACTTGACAAGTCAAAGGCTTTGAGAGAGGTATGTGCCTGATATATTTGGGGGAAAATGTAGTTTTGAAGAAAATGGAGAATGTGAAATGAGAAAAGTGAAGTCCAGAGGCGCACCTGGGCTCAGATTACAAGGGGATTGATATCTCTTTTTCTTACTATGTAATTTTTCTTCATGGAATTTAATTTATCTGATATTAATTCATGTATCCATCTTTTTAATTTATCTCTCTAAGAAAATAAGCCTAATTAAGGCATAATTATTCTTTACCGTACCATTTATCATATATATTCTTTACCATGCATTTGGGCTGGAACGATAGCACAGCTGGTAGGACATTTGCCTTGTACAAGGCCGACCCAGGTTCGATTCCTCCATCCTTCTCAGAGAGCCCGGCAAGCTACCAAGAGTATCCCTCCCGCACAGCAGAGCCTGGCAAGCTGCCCATGGCGTATTTGATATGCCAAAAACAGTAACGACAAATCTCACAATGGATATGTTAGTGGTGCCCGCTCAAGCAAATCGATGAACAATGGGGCGACAGTTGCTATAGTGCAGTGCTGCCATGCATTTGCCATATCTTTTGTCATATCTTTACCATACAAAGCCTGGTCCAAACTGGGAACTCAATTTTTTTGTAACCATTAAATAAGGGAAGAGCCTAGGACATAACATTTTCTATGGAAAAGTGAAAACAGATTGGACTTTTGAATTGGTAGGAAAGGATTTATAAGCCTGAAAGTCCTTATGGGTCTTGAATGTCCTTGATAACGATGAATGATTGGAGTGGGGAGGGGTAGAAAGATAATAAAATAGAAGAAAGCTATTAAGTGACATTCAGTGCTTACGCGTTCTCACCAACAGTCAGATTAAGTTAATGCTATACCACTTACTGGTATTTTCTTTTCTTCTTCCTAGTTTATATATGATTTGTTTATCCTTTTAAGTAGCTCTTTCACAGACTTGAGAATGTGTTATTATGTTGATCCTTGCATCCTTTGGAGAACTGACAAATCCCATTCAGCTCATTATTAACATAATTTAATTAATGTATTTAAAACACCATGTTAAGACTTAACTATAATCTCATTTACTGTGTGGAAGGTGTTATCAGATTCATGACTGAGGTAAAAAACCACAGGAATGAGATATTCCCCCAAAACTGCAGAGTATGAAATACAACTCAGGCTAAGTGACTGAACAACATTTATATAATTAAATTAAGCCATGTAAATGAAAGATTTGTAAGTTGACATCAAAATATACAAATAGTACCATTAAAAAGACAACTACATCTCTTTTTATTACAGCATAAACAAAACAGACCTTCAAAACAACATGTACTGTAATTGAAGGGGCCATCCTATGAATTAAGCAATTGTTACAGTGTTCTTTTAAGGAGATACTGAAGTCTGTGAATAGTTTATCAAAAATTCTTTAAACATTTTTTTTCTTATTTAGGTATAAAGAATAAATAAAATACAATAAAGGAAAGAAAGGAAATTAGTTTCTCCCGTACTGGAGATGGTATAGCTCTCTATGTCACTTTATAGATTGCTTCTGGGATAAGGATATAGACTTGAGCCTATGGAAACAGTTCTAACAAGGAGGAAGTTAAGAAAAGAACTAAAGAATGAAATGTGAAAATGTAATTTTATGAAGGTGTACTAATAATTAGACCAATAAAATATTCCTATTGTGGGACGATGGGATCATTTTTTGTTGATTATATTTCCATTTTTGGCCGACCCAAGTTCGATTCCTCCGCCCCTCTCGGAGAGCCCGGCAAGCTACCGAGAGTATTCGATATGCCAAACACAGTAACAACAAAGTCTCCAATGGAGACGTTACTGGGCCCGCTCGAGCAAATCGATGATCAACGGGAGGGCCTTTACCTTTACCTTTTACCTTTATATTTCCATTTTATTTTCTTGTCATCATAAAGAGTTACCAATGAAAATAACTGATCAGGATCATAATGGATTATTATAGCAAAGTAGTCATAACAAAAAAGTTTTAAGTATTCTTCACAAGCTTAATATGACTTTGCCATTTATTGTTAAAGAAAATAATCTAAGCTACGTGCACATAATAAAAATAAATGTAGTTCAAAGTTGGAGATAACAAGCAGACAGATTTTTTCCCCTTCATCATGAAAAGCCAAAGAAAGCTTTAAATTTTATGTTACATCAGAAATAAAGTTTGATATTTTAAAGTAAATTTGCAAAATGAATTTTAAATGTACATTTATATTACTACCTGAGGCATACATTTATTTACAGTGTTAAATATAAAAATATTTTGACAAACTAAAGTAGCTTAGATTTAATTTTATGTGTTCTTTCCTAACTACAAGGTGTTTTTCCTCTCTATTTGGATAAAATATAAAATGGCAATGACAGACGTAGTTTTTCCGTTGCTAGGCTACATGTATGCCCATTTAGCCTGCTTCCCAACAGCACAGTTGAAGAAAAAGATATGTGCATATATAAATATGTAGATATACACATATATGTATAGACAGCATAAGTATACAGTTGTGTATATTAATATCTATAATATAAATATAATGTAATGTTATATATATGTGACACATATAAGTTTGTACATATAATGTGAGTACATCTCCAATATCATCTCAAAGGCATACATGATTTATACATTCACACATACATATATACCCACAGCTTCCATAGTGTGCATTTCTTTAGCTCATTAGAAGGGAAGTATATATGGAGGATACATGTACAATGAATAAGACTGTAAAAACAGCTTCAAGTCTCCCAGAAGGTAATGGGAGCGAGTAATCTGGCTATGTCTCAACATCTGTTCAGGGGAATATAGATTAAATTTTGTACAGGAACTCTTACTTTATACCTGTAGTTTCCATTTTTGTTTTTCACTGTCTGTTCCCTCACTGTGTCAGAGATTTATCAAATAAATACATAAAGAAAACATTGAGTTTGTTTTTTCTAGGTAGTAAACGAACTCCTTTTAACTCTTCTTTCTCTTTTCTTTCTCTCTCTTTCCTCTTCCCATTTTCAACCTTTCTCAAGAAACACATTTCAAAATGTAATTTTATTTTGTGTGAGCCTTGTAAAGTGGATCTTAACAGAATTCCAGAACTGATGGTAAACCGGGCTTCTGGATGGCATACTGCACCCTGAAATTTCTCAGCCCCCCACATTCCCACTCCCAACATCACACACATCCTCTCACTTGCAGGTATCACTAACCCTTCTAGTCTTGCATTCAACACATTGACATTTTGCAACAGATTTTCTGAGATTTTGTCAAAATGCCCCAGCCGTCAGTATTCCAATTGACCTTCCCAGTCCTATATTCCTTCACATCATGCTTTGGGATCTTACATCCCAGGATCCAACCACTCCAAATTTTTCATTGTACTATTAAGCTAATTTTTTGGTCTGCTCTAGCACTAGAGAAAAGACTGTATAGTTGCTTTTGATGAATCAAATATGTGATTCATTTGTTGGAGGTAGTTTACATAATATATGGATTTAAAATGTTTATAAAATATTGTCAAACATGGAAAAATCCCCTTAAAAAGATGTAAATATGTTGACTATAATAATAGTTATTCTTGAAATGCTTGTAAATATAATTTTCTACAACACCAACCAGTGTCTCTCTTCATAATTTGTACACAAACTGTACTAGCAATTTTATGATCTCTCTCACTGATGTATTTTCTGCTGCTTCAGGTCCTTTTGCCTCCAGTAATATGTCTTAGAACTTTCAGAGTTTTATATTGGAAGTTTGTTTTTCAGATTTTGGATGAAAACCAAACTGATCTCTCACTGAAAAAGGAAGAAAAGAAAATTTCTCTTATGAAAAAAGGTAAACACAATTCTTATTTTACTAGATTAGAGGTTATAATGTATGAATTATTTTAAATGTGACATGTATTTCATATGTTAGATGCAGATTTTTTTAAAAAAAATAATAGCAGTTTGGAATAAAAAAAAATTTGTTGTTTCCAGAAGTGGAATGTGCTGGGTGGAGAATGAATTACCAATATCATGTATTTTGAAGGGGTAGAGAGACACTTCCTGACTGGAAAGGGTGTACCCCCAAACTGCCACACTGTCTGAAGTTCATGAAGAGGGTACTGATATCACCCTCCATTAAGTTAGTGAATTCTATTTAGAATTTTCCCAAGGACTGGTATCATATCTATAGTTTTTAAAATCTATTGTGAAAGATAAAATGACAGTCCACTATATGCAACCATTTCATTCGTTTCCTGCTTTTTCTGTCACTAAGAAATGATCGACAACACAATAATTGAGACTCTTAATTCCCGTTTATTTTTCCAGGTGTAATTCTTATGTTATATATTCTATTGCCACACCTCACTGTTATTTAAATGAATCCATTATTTTCATTGTCATTTTATTCCAAAATAAAGTTTTGTGTGTGAAGCAACATAGTTTCTCTTGACAGAAATTTACTTAGAAAGATGTAAGGAAAAAGAGAGGAAAACATGTTCAAGAGAGAACATGGGTTTGTTTCTCCATGGTAGAAAATGACTCAGAGAGAAAGGGAGGTACTAGTTCAGAAGAGCATAAGAGCTTGAAAGAACAAGCTTGAAAGAACAAGTTTTGAGGAAGGAGGTTATACACAATTCCCCCAAAGAGTGTAGGCCTGGAGTTCTCTGGATATATAAAATTTAATCTTGGTGTTGTTGCAAAGGCCTTTCATAATCAAATGACAAAGCTTAGCTTCTTCTTTAGCTTATTTTCTGAGAGATCCACCTTTCTCTGGGAAGCAGCTTCTCCACCTTGAAAGAGTTCAGGTTTTGCATCTCAAATAGAAATTGTCTTCATGCCTTTGGGCTATTTTAGAGCTAAATAATTTCTTCTTAAAAGTTGTTATTTCCCAAAAGCTCGTTACAGCTCTCCACCCCACCTGCAACATCCCACTACAGATTTCACCCCCTTAAATATTTAAAGAATAAATGGTGAAATTTGTGTCTTCTGTCATTTCTTCATACTGACAATGGGTGCAGAGGATTACCTAGGGAGTGAAATCTCCTGCTAACTAATGGGGCCCAGACAATGCTTTGTTGAGTTTTAGAATGTGAAGGACAAAGCATGTAAGACTGGAGCAATAGCACAGTGGGTAGGGCATTTGCCTTGCACACAGTTCGATTCTTCAGTCCCTCTCTGAGAGCCTGGAAAGCTACCAAGAGTATCACGGGTATCACGCCTGCAAGGCAGAGTCTGGCAAACTCCCTGTGGAGTATTTGAAGTGCCAAAACAGTAACAGGTCTCACAATGGAGATGTTACTGGTTCTGCTCCAGCAAATTGATGAACAATGGGAGGACAGTACTACAGTGCTACCTTTAATAACATTAGGGCCTGGAGGAGAAAAGTTTTTCCTGGTTTAAGGAGATTGGAGTTTTTAAGGAAACTATTAATATAAAATATTAATGGCTATAGCATAAGTGTTTTGTTTTTTTGTTTTTGCTTTTGTTTTTTGCTTTTTGGGTCACACCTGGTGATGCACAGGGTTCACTTCTGGCTCTGCACTCAGGAATTACTCCTGTCAGTGCTGGGGACCATATGGGATGCTGGGAATTGAAACCCAGTTGGCTGCAAGCAACACAAACGCTCTGTCCTACCTGCTGTGCTATTGCTCCAGCCCCTAGCATAAGTGTTTGTTCCTTTCTTTTGCATGCTGATATGGAAAAAGCAAACAAACAAAAAGAAACTAACATATTCTTTTATCAGCATGCAACTGTACCTCATGGTGTTTCACTAATAAAAATTTTAAAAAAAATTATATACCCTGGACAGGGCTAAGGATTCTTCAGTTCTAACTATGCCTTGGAAAACTTAATTTCATATTTTTGAAGATTAACTTATGGTAGGAGAAGGGAAAGAAAATAATGAAATTATAAAATTCTGTTGAGATTTTGAAAATAATGTATTAAAACTTGTAGAGAAATAAAAAATAAATAAATAATTTAGTTTTTAGTGTTGGGTTTTCTTAAAGAGAAGTTTCAAGTTCTTGATGGGTTCACAGTAGCATTTGATTCACTGTGTTAGAGTCTGTTCATTGGCAATGTGGATGGAGGTAGTTTTTTCCTGGAGAGATGAATCCAACTAGAAATTCCATTAATTTTTACAGCAGTGAGGGCTTAAGAGAACTGGATAAGGTCCCATCTATTTAGGCCATTGTTGCTCCAAAGGGGATAGAGTTTTCTGGACTTTTAGCAAATTCCAATATCAGACTGAATTTTGGTTGGGAGAAGTAAAATGGCATTGCCATACTCTTGAATTGCCTGCTGTACCTGTGCTAAATTAATAACATACTTAGTATGCCTGTGCCAGAATAAGTTTTTTTTTTTCTTCAGAGTAAGTTTTAAATAAGCTTTCTTGGTCTCAGCATTATCACAGCTCTTTGATTTCTCATTTACAGTCCTTTCTGTCTCAATCCAGGCCATCACTTTGTGTTCACTATTGTTTGTAAGCTCTCTTGTTATTCATACAGTGTTGGTTAGGTAACCTAACCAGTTATTCATTCACATCTTTATATTTGAACCCATTAGTAAGGTCCCCCCCTCCCGCAAATCACATTTTTTCTTTTTAATTGTATTTATGATAATTTCTAGCTCCACAAGCAGGATTTCTTTTGTTACAGTCTCTTAATTTTAAAGTCAATCTTTTAAAGATGTTTCAAACTATTAACATGTCTTTAAAAAATGTGCCTGGTGGATTCCCAAACTGTTTTAATAGAAAAATTATTACATGATTTTGATTCTAAAATTAATACTTAATTTCAAATACTTATCCAAGATTTAGAAAGAACAAATTGTGAAATATTTTCCAATGACTGTATTTATGTATTAGTTGGCTGTAAAAAAAGTTTACTTTGTATGCAAGTCTGTGAATAAGACCAATCAATAGTGCTTGCATTATGCTAAGGAAAATTCTGATCTTCTATTCTTCCTTAATGTAGTCTGGAATATGCACAATCTTTTGATCATCATTTTAAAAACTTCCCTATCTGGCCATCAATAGCCCAAAACTTTTTGGAAAGGGCTTATTTGATGGAAGAAAATATTTGGAACGTTGCCACAAAGAATTCTAGAGGGAGTTGGAAGATGAAATCACTGAAGTTGCTTATTCTGTTTCCAAAACTCTTAAAGATGAACTACACAAGTATCAAAGTACAGGCTGTAATCAAGTCACTAACATCACTCTATTTCCATTTCTGAGGTTCCCTGACTCAGTAGACCGTCTAGATGATGCTATAGCTGTTCTCCATTTAAAGTTTGACTCTTTACCAGAGACAAGTTACTGATTTAACTCTTCGGCATGTTTTTGAATGTGAACCCCACAAAGAAGAGAGTGAGATATAAAGATGGGTAGAGGTGTTGTTTGGGTAGAAGCTTGTGAGAAAAACTGTGACAATTCCTTACCTGCTAGCTCATACATACCAATAGCAGACAATAAGATGTCAAAATAAGACACCCACGTAACTTATGTGACCTGGAGAGGAGAGAGACCCGTCTCAAAAGGGAACCTGTTGCTCTCTCCCAATCCACGTCAGCGACCCCAGGAGTGCCTGGAAAATCTAGTACTGATAAAGTCTGTGATGAATCCATACAGAGCACAGATCTTGTTGCACCAGCCACATGAGACATCTGGCAAGCTGCACCTGACGTTCACTTGTTCTGTGCAGTATGGGAGTTAATCCTCAACAGCCGATTTCCTGGGGAGCCGTGGACTCAGGCTGGAGTGAGGGATTGCTCTTTGCAAGATAGGGAAGTCAGTCCTAGACCTTACTCAGGTCTTTTAGGACCTTTTTCTTAATCTCAAATTTTAGGATGAAATGAGCAGTGAAGTAAAAAACTGATTTTATTTGGAGTTTTTGAGGAAGGGGAGAGAGGGAGAGATACCGTGCTCAAGAGAGAAGGCAGGCATCTCCAAAAGCGGAGACAGCCCCAGTGCACATGCCAGCATTAGATATGAAAGCATGAAAGTTCACATCTCAAGAGGGGAGATGAGGACAGCTCATGTGCTCAGACATCACATGCGCTTGGAAGCAACACATGAGCACAGACAGCATATGCATGTACTTCCTTTGTTTAAGCTGGCTTGCATGGGGTTTCTTCTAAACTGCCGTACTTGGGGATTTTTACAAGTAAGATTCCATTATTGAGTGGTTGCCAAGGGGTAGAGTTGGGAGTAGTTGATGGTCTGCTTTGAAATTCCTTTCCTGACTTTTATTCCTGCTGAAATTTCTGTAGGAGAGGAAGTACAACCTTCTCTGGTTCTGTACTGGTGCCAGGTAAAGGTCTTATTAGGCCTTAGTTCCTGTGCTCACAAGGTGGGTTTTGCAGCCTTGAAGCTACTGGATCTGTTACTTTCCAGGAATCTGTTGCACTGGTGGAGATATGTGGCAGGGTGTCTTTCCTATCTACCTGCCTTCTTCAAAAGAATTTTTTAAGTTGCTGAAGCTCTTAGATAACTGTCTACTATTACGTTATTTTAAGTATTCCTAAAAAATATGGTACAAATTTTACAAAATAGCGTTTGAACGTAAAATCAGACACATATAAATGATTAATGAACTGTTAACATTAATTTGGGGTCATTTGATTGTGTGACCATCAAAATGTGTTTGTTTTCATTTTGTTTGTGTTCTTTTAAAGCAAAAGAAGAGCTATGTAATGATACTCCAGAATTAAAGAGAAACTTTTCATTATTTAACTGGGAAAGGTAAGTGCAAGTGTATTGCAATTATACACGTTTCAAGTGAGTGCAATTATATTGTTGAAAGGTAATTATCCGTGTTTAAATACAAAAAGAAAGAAAATAATAGCATCAAGCAAAACCAATAACAAATAGGAACAGTTTTATAAAGGAAAAGAAAGAAAAGAATGGACTAGATTTCTTACCATTTTCCCAAATCTTTTCATTTTCTTCTATGACAATTTAGGAATAACTGTTCAACTGTCCTCCCGCTGTTCATTGATTTGCTCTAGCAAGCCCAGTAACATTGCCATTGTGAGACTTATTATTACTGTGTTTGTCATATCAAATACGTTATGGGTAGCTTACCAGGCTTTGCCGTGTGGGCGAGATACTCTCAGTAGCCTGCCGGGCTCTCCGAGAGGAGCAGAGGAATCCAACTGAGGTCAGCCGGGTCGGCCGCATGCAAGGCAAATGCCCTACCCACTGTGCTATCGCACTAGCCCTTTGGAATAACAAAATGAAGTATCCTTACTGTTCCACTCACAAGTGACTAATTCAGTTCACTATAATATAGTCAAAGAACTGAAAACGGCACACATACATATAAGAGATGACTCTGAAACCATGAATCAGTTAAATGTTTTGATTTGTTTTTTATTTGCTTTTTGGGCCACACCTGGCAATGCTCAGAGGTTACGGGGTTATTCCTGGCTTTGCACTCAGGAATCACTCCTGGCAGTGCTCAGAGTATCATATAGGATGTTGAGAATTGAACCCCGGTCGTCTTCGTGCAAGGCAAACACCCTAACTGCTGTACTATCACTCCAGCCCAAAAGTCCTTATTTTTTCCCATCATTCTGTCCCTAGTATCCAGAATGGCACCCAACTCAAAAGCCAAGGGTTGCCTTGTCTTAGCTTTTTATTTAATATGTAATTGCTCAATAAGTAATTTTATCCTTCCTAGTGATATTGTTAGGCCTAGACTTATTTCTTAAAAAATTTGATTTAGAATTGTAAATCCCTTATGAAAATAAGACACTCTCTGTGTGCTGTGCTATTTTATACATTATTACTTTGAGGTTTTTATGAATTATGATTTTTAAGCAAATTTATTGATTGATATTCTTCAGTTTACAATACTGTGAATAATGGTTTCTCATGCACATAATTCCAATACCATACCAATCACTAGTGTACCCACCGCCCCCCAAGGGTCCAAACACTTATCCCTTTCACCCTCATTCTCCCCAACAACTCAATTGTGTAAAAGCTGTATGGTTTTTAAATTACCTTATGATTATAATTACAGTATAAGCATTAAAATTTCAACCCAGTTTTAAAATATGAAATGATCTTGTCAAATTTACTTTTGTTAAATAGGGCATAATAAGAAGAATTCAATATAATTTTCTGAGAACTTAGTAGGTATTAAACTAAATTTTTTGTATCTTGTTCAATCCTCAGAATAGCTTCGTAACATATTACTGGCGGGAGAAAAGACATAGAGAAATTCTTTGTATTTTGTTGTACTACATTTTAGTCTTCACCATCAATAGTGTGAATTTTCAGTATCCCCAAGATGGTAAAAGAAAGAAAAAAAGGCTTTACATAATAAAATGTCAGCAAGGAGCAGGTTATAATTAATGGACATCCAGACATTATACAAGTATTATTTAATAGACAATTAAGCATGTTATAATGTTCTTAATCTTAAGTAAGTAAAATATCACTTGAACGCAGTATAATTAATGTCAAAGAATGTTGACAGTAGAAGTACATCTATTTGATAAAATCTATTATCCAATTTTAGGACATCTGTTCAATATAAACAGAATTTTCAAGCTATGGTATTAAATCTAAAGTACTAGCATAAGTGTTTTAAAAATATCTCCTTATTAACTGGCTAACAAAACCTTGCTTGATTTGACCCCTTCCTGCCCACCAGCTTTATCTCCCATATTTCATGACCCCAGACATCTTGCAGTTTTTTGTTCCTCTGACACTAAATGATCCCTTTGCATCTTACTAGTGCAATGTTCTACGCATTGTCACTGAGTTCTTTCCCATTTCACAGCCAGCTATTCTATTGAACACATGTCAGATCACCATGCTCCCATTCAAGAATCCCTTCTATGTTAGTGCCTATTCTGCTTCAACTTCAGCCCTAACTCATCTTCTTCTCACCATCTCCATATTTTCTAGCTCTTTTTATTTACTTTTTGGCTTTGGGCCCACATCCAGCAGTGCTTAGGGATTAGTCCTGACTCTGTACTCATGAATTACTCCCTGAAGACTTGGGAGAACATGAAATGCTGGAGATTGAACCCAGATAGGTCACATGCAAGGCAAGTACCTTACCCCTGTACAACTGCTTCAGCCCATTCTCATTCTTGTTTTAACTGCACTACATTGCTTCTGCCTGCAGACCATTACTCTTCAGCCAGAACACACTTCTTCCAGATCTTGACTAAATGTTTTTTTTTTTTATCAACTGGCTTTGCTTCTTTTTGACTTTATTTCTGTATATATTTCCCCCAAGCGAAAAAATTAAAAATTAATTTCAACGTCTGTTTCAGAAAATATATAATATATGACTAATGTTGTTCAGAATAAATTACCATCAATTCTATTTACTTTTAGCTGCCCAGTAGTCTTGAAACAAGATTTGTCATGAAAATATAGTAGTTCTCCTAATTAAGAATTATTTATATAACTACATCAATGGCAATTTTCAACATTTTTATGTCATTGCATTCCTTTCTTGTGTAGTAACATTTTATTTGTTGCATTTTAATGTTTCTGAATTTATCAGTATCCAATGTGGTCTCTGCTTCAAAATGATAAACCTCTGCTTGGTTTTTGCCCAGTGTGCCGTTAGAAGATTTTAATACAAGTTCTGGATGCAATGCCAAAATTTCTGTGAGTGCTGCTTGTAGCATTTCTTCTTCAGCAACTGAGGCTCCTAAAAGCACATATGTCAAGGAAACAGTAAAACGTTTGTTGTCTAATTTAAGGTAAGATATTTACTCACATATTTCTTCCTGCTTTGCTGAACTTTCATTACAGTGACAGCTCCTGGTTTGTTTGTTTTTCCACTATTAAGTGGTAACATTATTGAGAAAACTTGACAGAATGACTTTAATCCTGTGTCCCCTAACTACACTGAATTAGGAATGCCTCTCCAAGTAGAACAAGTCACGACCTGTTATTCCACGGCATGGCAATATTGTAGATGTTATTCCTCTCTCCAGCTGCAGGAAATAAGTTTTACTGAATTTGCCTGTGGCTTGGTATGCTTTCTTTTCTTTAGTCTGTACAGGAACTTCCAGACATTGGTTTGGAAAAGACTCGTTTTTGTATTAGATACTGAATTTATAGAGCTAAACTGTATTTTCCTTGCTTGTTCATTGTATACTTGAGGGTGGGACTTTTCTAAAAATGCAAATGCCTAAATTTCATTCTCCAAGGAAGGACACAGAAAGGAGGCGAAAGTCCAGGATTCAGGATTTTTCAGGGAGAAAACAGTAATAGGGAAAGGGAGTTTTTGTAATCAAGACAAAGATGCAGCAGCATTGGAAGTTGCAGATGGGAGGAATGAGGGGGAGTAACAGACTGAAAGGACCCTATAGACAGTGGTGGAAATATGTATGTTGGCACTGGTGATTGTTGTGGTGTGGTATCATTGCATTCCTAAAATAAACATTTATACATTTAGCAACTGTTTATATATATATATATATATATATTCCTATATGTAGTGCTTTTCTGTAAATCAACTTGATATATGTGTACAGTAAGAATTAAGTATGAAATTCACACACATATTGAATTATTAAAAGTACTTTAAAATAGTAGTTACTGGGTGAGCATGGGAGCAGTAATGCCTCTAAATTATTACAGGTAATCAATTTGGTTGACATTCACAGGCTAATATGGGTCTCCTGTAAAAGGTAAAATCTAGGACAAGAAAACCACAGAACATGCCTTATGTGCAATAGAGTTGACAAAAAAGTCGAAGTAGGGTGAGAGAGGAAAACAGATGAAACAAAATATGCAGGGAGCTATATATCCTTTTATAACCAGACTAAAGTTCTGTGTATGAATTACTATAAAACAGGAAATCAGTTCTGCAGCTGTCCTGGGTTTTTGGAAGTTTTTGTAGTAATGCACACAGTTCTGTAGTTGTGTTTACCTGGTTATAAATTCCCTACCTCCCAATACCCATTCTGTCCCAGGAAAAGAGTGAAAATAGTTTTGGTTACATGTAAATGGACCCATCTGGACTTTGCATCAAACAATTTCTACAAATAATATTAGGGATCCCAAATGTAGTCAGTGTAGTACTTTTCTGAACACTGAATGCTCACCGCCTTAGTGCCTGGGCTGGCAGGCTATATTTGCCCGGGAATGGGACATAAACAGGCCAGACGTCAGATCTTTGCTGCAAGATTGAAAAAGGCCACTTGTCCAAAAATCTGGATGGTTTTCAATTTCATACTGCCATGGCTGACAATTTACTCCGAAAACAGGGATTCTCAGCCAGTTTCTATCCTTCTGTTACTGTTTTTCAGATGTGATATTTAAGGTCCTTAGCTTTGAATCCTGCAATGTTACTAATTGTAAGATTTAGGCATGTCAGTTAGACATTAAGATTTGTTGTAATGCCAAAATTATATATTTCTGTGCCTGGATATATATGAATAAATGTGTGAATATTATTAAATATGTATGATGACCACATTTCCAGTGATTGGGACATTGCTTCAAATCAAGGCTTGTTTATAATAGCTGTTGGTATTAAATCATTGTATTTTAGACACTAAACCAACTTCTTTGTATATTTTAGCTCTTTGCTCTCACAAATTTAAGAGTTTGGTATCATTATCGATATTTTGATTTGGGGGTCAATCTGGAAGTGTTCAGGTGCAACTCACAGTGCTGTGCTCAGGGGCCACTCCCTGGCTATGCATGAAAGACTGTATAAAGCTAGGGAGTGAATCCAGGCCTCCCACTTGCAAATGCACAAGAGATTGATATTGTTATTATTATTATTATTTTCAGGTATAAAGGCATTGTTATTTTGGTATTTATTATTATTGGTATTATTATTATTTTAAAGTAGGAAGAAGCTGAGTTTTGGAGAAGTTAAATAACATACTCAAATTCACGGCAGATTATAGACAATTAGATAGATGCAGAGGACAGTGCTAGGTTTAAATCTAAATTTCCTCAATCAAGTAGTCAGCATTTTTACCACAGCCATTTATATGTAATTATGAATAGAGAAGTGTGTGTGTATGTGTGTGTGTTGTGTGTGTGTGAAACACACTCATTCCACTCTACTCTCTACACACACTGAGATCCAGAGCAATCCGACAGAAAGTATTGATTGTGCCAGGAAAACACCATCATTTTCCTTGTTTTTTACTTCTATACTTTTTTCTGTATCAAAGTGTATCATTATTATTAATTTTAATGAGTTCTATGTGATCAAAAAGGGTGTAATATGATTGAGCATACTAATACTTTAAAGTGCCTTCACTTCTATAATTAGACATCAATAGAAAATTAAAATTTCCCAGAAACCATCTCCATAATAAGCATGTAAAATTTTGATGCTTGAAATCATTATACTTACCAGTTAAGTACACTGAAAGATAAATGTATTAATAAATCATCTCTTTTCTATACCAGCTTGAACTTTTTTTTGGTGATTAATTTTCAGTAAAAATATGTCAGTCTGTACCTGGAACAAAACCAGCTCCTTATTTGTTAATTTTCTTTTTTGCTTTAGCATCCTATAATATGTTTCCCCACATTTTAGTAGTGAAACAAATTTCTCATCCTTGTTATTTTTTCCTGTCACACAGCTCTATATCTGGTCCACATATTATGCTTTGTCTTTTTTTTCTTTTTTGGTCACGCCTGGCAGTGCACAGGGGTTACTTCTGGCTCTGCACTCAGAAATTACTCCTGCCGGTGCTCAGGGGACAATATGGGGTGCTGGGAATCGAACCTGAGTGGACCATGTGCAAGGCAAACACCCTACCCGCTGTGCTATTACTCCAGTCACTTGTGCTTTGCCTTTAACAAGATCTTAAATCTCTCAATGCGTGAAGTCCATGTGAATTTGTACAATGTGGAATGCACTATGTTCTTTCTATCTGTGATTGTTCTGTAGACTTGCCTTGCTTGTCCCTCAGTGGAGAGCTTTAAGTGTACGACTCCCCCCCCAAAAAAAGATAAATGTATATAATGAATAAAAATTTCAATAATTTAATAATTATTTAAAACACCCTTCATCTTTAATCCTGAGATCCTTTCTTCAGTGATACCATATTTTCTTCCTGAGGATATATTTGTCAAACTCTCTCCACTTTCAAACTTCATATTTTCTTCAGGATTCTCTACTGCATGGAGGGAACTTCAAAGACTAAAAGACAAGTGGTACTTTGTACAAAACTATAGTATAGTTACAAAACCATACTATCCAAAGAATACTATTAATATAATATCCAAAGATACTAGATATAATCTTCAAAGATACTATTCCAAAGAACTCCTGAACCAAATATTGTCATTTTAATGGATCTCTTGTTCCACTAGGAATAGACTTTCTTCCTTTTAAGAATTCAAAACTCTACCACCAGATTGATTTAAAAAACAGACAAAAAACTTAACATTTTCTTTTTGCTCAAGAATTCAAGAAATAGGGACTGAAGTGATAGCACAGCGGGTAGGGCGTTTGCCTTGCACGTGGCCCGACCCGGGTTCTATTCTCAGCATCCCATATGGTCCCCCCGAGCATGGCCAGGAGTAATTCATGAGTCCATGAACCAGGAATAACCCCTGTGCATCGCTGGGTGTAACCCCAAAACCAAAAAAAAAAAAAAAAAGAATTCAAGAAATAAATAGCCTAACAATCTCTGAGTTTTTCTGCATACCATACCAGCTCTTAACTATGTTACCCATTTTGGTTGGATTACTACATAATCTATATCTATTTCCACCAACTTGATTATACATTTTAATAGAGCTCAATTGAGTGATTTAGAACACAAAATCAACACTTGTTTTATATCTGATGTCCAACCTTTAAAAAATTGTTTTTTCCCTTTATCAAGATACTGTGATTTACTAAGTATCCATAGTTGAGTTTTAGTCATGCTATGTTCCAGCAACAATCCCACCACCAGTGTTAGCTTCTCTCGACTAGTTTTCCAAGACTTTTTCCCACTCTCCCTTCCCCTAGCCTGCCTCCTTGACAGGCACTTTTTTTGGTTTGTTTGCTTTGTTTTTTGGCTTTCTGGGTCACACCTGGTGACGCACAGGGCTTACTCCTGACTATACATTCAGGAATCACTCCTGGCGGTGCTCAGGGAACCATATAGGATGCTGGGAATCGAACCTGGGTGGGCCACGTGCAAGGCAAATACCCGCTGTGCTGTCATTGCAGCCCCAACAGGCACATTTTTAAAGTTTGGTTGTTGTTGTTTAGATTTCCTGCTTTCAGTGTTTACTTTTCTGCTCCAGCTACTGGTAAGAAACTATAAAAAGTGACATTGCTTTAAAAAGTATTTTGATTCTTTTAAAATTTAATATAACAGGCTAATTATATTAAATTGTGTTACTCCTGGCTCTGCACTCAGGAATTCCTCCTGGCAGTGCTCAGGGGACTATATGGGATGCTGGGGATCAAACCCAGGTCGGCCGCGTGCAAGGCAAACGCCCTACCCACTGTGCTATCACTCCAGCCCTATACATTTATCTTACAATGTTTTACATTTTCTGTCTATATTCATTTTTCCTGAATTAATTTTTGCCTGAAAAGAAAAAAACCAAGGTCTATGTATTTCTTCCTTGGAAACTGTACAAAGATAATTTGTCTTCCTCTCATCAGACTTGGACAAAATCCTCAAAGAAAACATAATTTAATAGTAGCTTTTATGTTCGAGTATAAAAGATTGGACATGTGGGCCTTGGAAGGAGAGAAACAAAGTGAAGCTTGATCTGATGGTGGGGATGAATATTCATTAGTCATGAGAAATCCAGAGAATTTCAAATCAAAATAAATCTTTAGTCAAAGGGTTTCCATAAAGATCATTTGAAATTATATGTATATGTATATCTTTATCTACGTATAATTACAGAGAATTATATATCACTATCTGATATAGATAAAATATGCTGGCACATACCTGGCATTTTATATAGGAGGGTTGACCCAGGGATCCTAACATCATCAGAAAATTCTTACATCCCTACTATGAGTGCAACTAGCTTGGGAATGTTCTTTTACCTCCCCCAATCAACTGCCTTCACAGTGGTCGACTCCTACTTGCTTTGACTCTATATATTCCTCTAGGTTCTCATGGTGAACTGCATCCTTGTCCTCATCCTAATGTTTTCCCCACTGTATTGAATGTGTTTCCCCCTAATTCAGAGTAGCGAAAAGACACTGAGTTCCAGCAGGGGTTTTATGGGGGAAAAATGCCAGGGTCTATGAGTTGTTCCTTGCTAAAGATTGCCTTTTAGTAGGGGTTCAAAGAATAACTGTGGAATTAGTGAGCTTAAATATTCTAAAAAATTGCGAGTGGAAAAACCTACTGTGAAATCAAGTAAAACTTTTTCATAATGCATTATATTTTAAAATACCATCTATCTTTAGAAATAGCAGTATATATACGTATACATTATTCAGACTACATATGTTCTGTTTTGTGTAAATATTAGTTCAGAGGTTGCAGATTTCAAATAGTTCAAAAGCAAGTTCAGAATGCTTTCTCCCCACCCTGCCTCTCTACCCTCTCGGAAACCCAATTATTTTCCTAGAAGTACCTTCTTAGCGTGCTGATTTGTTCTTAGTCTAAATACAAGAGAATAAATACCCATCTTAAAAAGGAATAATGCTCAGAATAGGTTTCAACCCTGTGTTGGAGATGGGAAGCTGATTTTGGGGAAAGAAATAGAGGGTTGATTTAAAAGTCCTCTCACCCCTTCTGCCTTAAGACTGACTACTATTCCTTTTGCCCAGGACTCACTCTGCTTGTAGCTTTTCTTTGTGTACATCTGATTATTACTAGTCACATATAACTGGATGTCTCCTTTCATTTCATCACAACGTCATTCTTCGTACTAGAGAACCAATAGTATTTAATTCTGAGTTTCTGTGTGTGTGTGTGTGTATGTGTGTGCCTATGTGTGTGATTTGATATTTGTGGCATTGCAGAGGGTTTTTTTTTTAACTTTTTAAACATCAGATCTCCTTAAAACTGTTGACACAAACAATATACTTAAAATACAGGAAATTTAACTTATAAAAAGAACTTCTTTTCATGCACCATATTTTCTTACATTTGAAAGAATATTATAAGTATTTTGGATAATATCCAAGAGATGCACTTTAACATAAAGACACACTGCTTATTTTTAAGATATGGTGGCCATAAAATTCCCAGATTTTATATCCTCTCTGGAATGAAATATATATCTCTAGGTGGTTAATCCTAGAAAAAAAAGCATTGCTTAAGAAGGGTGGGTTATGATTGCCTTTTGGAAAAATGCAGCACCTGTCAAGAGCAATGGTCCATACTATTTGGAAAAAACAGGATCCGTGAAGGTTTTCTGAGAGAATCCTGGAGACTGTGATGGAAGGAACTGTTCCAGAGAATTAATTTCCTTGATTTTTTTTTTAAAGAAAATGTCCAGAAGCCCTAGGTCGGCTTTTCCTCAAAGAATATTATTATACTTAGTTCTCCTGAAAACACTCAGTTTGGTACAGGACTTTTCATGAACTTCTCTGTTGAGATAAACATGAAACTATGATTGATTGTTTACTTGCCTGTGTAAAATTTTTATAAATGAGCCTTTAAGGTAAGTATAGATTCACAGCACTTGCGTGAAATAATACAGAGAGAACTCTTTTTTTTACCCAGTTTTTACTAATGATAACATTTAAAAAATGTTTATAACTCTTTTATTTGAGGCACCATGATTTAAAGTACTGTTAATGACAAGGTTTCATGCATGCAATGTTCCAACACCACATCCACCATCAGAATGTTCCCCTCACCTTCATCCTATTCCATCCTTCCCCTTACCCCCACTATGGTAAACTCAGCTGGGTGCACAAATTCTCAGAATTTGTTGGATTTGAAATGGTAGCATCTTACTAAACCATATAGAATAGCATCACAGCATAGCATCTATGTAACTAGGCTAGCATCACCATTAGGATATAGGTATTGATCAGAACAAAGAACAGTTCCATTTCCATGAGGATTCCTTCTGCCACTCCCTCTCTCAAGTCTGCACTTGGATGCAGTGGTTAACACAGCACTTGGCAATCTTGAATGCTGATCTCTGCCAAGACATTTAGCACCCAAGAGCAGAGCCAATTCTTGAACAGTGGTGTAACATCCCTGTTCTCTATTGTATATAACTAACTATTCTGTACTTACGTTCCTAGAGAGATTCTTCTGCATTTTATACCAGAGTATCAGCTGCCCTCAGAATTTGGCTGCACATCTATAGAGCAATTTGTAGAAAGTTGTGAGGTAAGCTGCCTTTTGTTTGTTATTGTTTTGAACTCTGGGGGAATGACAAAATAACCTGAATTTATTACCATCAAAGAAAATGCCAAATGTTACCAACATGAGGACTAAAGTGACTTGAGTGAATGTAGTTAGCATCTATTTATCAAATGGGTAACTCAAAATTAAGACTCACATTAGAGCCAGTGTGCCAAAGGTTTAAAATAAATTTGGGGAAGGTTGTAGCCTGAGAACAATTGGTTGCAGGAATCCCCCACCCCCCCAAAAAAAAACAAAAAAAAATGGAACTTAGTCCCTGCCTTTCCTCTCAAAACGAGTTGTTAAATTACATCAGGCTATGGTGAGGCTGATATGGTGCGTAGGCGCAGGACTGGCAGAGAGCTCCTAGGAGGACAGCGGAAGGACTCGTCTCCACCTACATGCTCAGTGTTACTTGGAGCAAGGATGAAAATAGATCACTGAAATACCTCCCACCCCAAATGATTAAATTGAGAGACATTCGCAATTTTCTTTCATTTAATCCTGGGCCAAAGTTTTACTTTTCTTTTTTTGGTGGGTGGTTAGAGGCACTTCCAGCGGTGGTTAGAGGCTATTCCTGGCTCTTTGTTCAGGCGTCAATTCTGATGATATTTGAGGCACCATATGCCCATATACGATGTCAGAGATCCAGTTAAGGTTAGCGACATGTCAAGCAAGCCCTTTAACCCCTGTACTTTCTCTCCTACCAGAAGCCTCAATTTTCTCTTTGTTTCTGCTTCATCTTCTATTCTCACCTTATCCTTCCCACTTAGGCTTCCAGTGACACTTCCCCTCTGGTCTGATATATCAGGCCCCTGGTGACCACTGTGCTGGGCAATGCTGCACTCACTGTCCTTCCTAACACTTGTGGGCCTTTCCCCAGTGACCATTCCTTCCTTCTTGAAGCTCATTTATTGGCTAGCTCCATGACTACGAATTCCCATTTCTTGTCTTCTTCCCCTCTCTTCCTTCCTGGCAACCCCTTTCTGTTTGGTTTCTTAATGTTGACATGTCTGAGGGCTCTATTTTCTTCTTTATTAAATGCTATTTCTGGATTTTAATAATCTCTGACTTTTAATACAACCCCATATGTCAGGAGTTCCCTAGCTTATTTCTCTGGCATTCATTCCCATTGGAAAAATAATCCAGATTTTAACTGCCTGCTTACCATCTTTTTGAATATTCATTACTTTCCATTTCTTTTCCCCTTTGCCACATTTTATTTTTGATAGATTTTTGAACCATTTTATATTCATTATGTAAGATATCTTAATATGTTTTTGAATAGAGCAATGGATACTTGAGTTCATGAGTTTAATTAGAATTGGGCTTAAAAAACCTAGTGTACCAAATATTGGTTACAATTGGCTGCTTTTTAAAAATTATAAGTACTTATTTATTGTAACTTTGTTGTAGATAGCTCATTCTCTAATGTTAATTTCCTATTCCATTATTATTTTAAAAACTAGCTGGAGCAATGTCCAGAGAACAAAAATAAAATGTTGAAAATGTTTTTCAAACAGGTAAGCTTCTTTTCAATGTATTTATTTAAATTCAAAATGTTCTAGTATTCCAAAGGAGAAATAATACACATTTATAAACATTAGGTTTGTAAGGAAATCAAATTTGCATACACTTTTAGAGACTTAAATTAATTTGTAACATATCACATGTCACAAAGCAGCATCTTGTTGAATTTTAAAATGCAAATGTTTCCACAACATAAAGCTTCTGAGACACTTGGAGGGGGACTATGCTTTGAAGAAAAATGTGACATTCTCTTTAAGAAATTGAGTCACTGAATCCTTAAAACACTGGATTTTTATACCATGAGTTTGACTAAACTAAACTAGATATAATTTTTAGATTAATATTCTAAATTATTTTGAATAATTTTGTATTCCTGGGTCTTTTTCAGTATTCTAAAAACAATTTGTAGTTCATAATTTTTCACTAATAGAAGTTGTAAAATAATGTTAATAAAAGAAATTAAAATAAATTTTGAATTTTTTTCCTTTTAAAGGTTTTAAACATTTAATATTTTGGTTCAGTTTATTGTAAACTCTGCTATTTATCTGGGGAGATATTTCAGCACTCTTCACATAATAGTATATATTCAGTTATTTAAATATTTCCCAAGGAAAATATATAGAATTCTTCAGCTCTATACAGAAATATCTGAAAAAAAAATAGTATGCTTTCAACTTGCTAGACTCTAAGTCTAGAGTCAATGCCAAGATTCCAAGGTGTAAAGTTGGCCAAATATATGGGGAATTTCTAGAACTTTTCATGACATTGAAATTGATATTAAGATGTTAGATCTGCACTGACTTTTTTTCTCTATTTGTTCCAACCTGTGCACTGGTTTCATTATTGACATACATATTGCCGTTATCTCATGTGCATTTATGCTCTGATCATCTTCTGAGAAACTATCACAATATGCCAGTCCTCAAAGACTAAGAAGCAAATGGTACATCCATAATGAATTTTTGTGCAACTCTCAGCAAATACACTGTTTTATCTGTTTTGTAGAAAAGGAAATCTATTTGAATATTTTTATTTCTAAGTGAAGTTAATTCCTCAAGTAAAAGTAATTTCACATTTACAGCATGAACTTTTGTCAATATTTTTTTAACCAGAAAAAAACATAAAATTTACCTTTAATATATTTTACCCTATTCTAGCATCAACACTAGTGAATGTAAAACTATGGTTGATGAAGAGTGATTATAACCAAGGAGTATATTGGGTTTTTTAAAATAGATATGAATTTCCTTAGCTCTTGCAATAGTTTTGGGAGATATTTGTAGCTATCTCTGTCTTATTAATGAGGAATAGAGATTCAGAAGGATAATATTCCAATGCTATGATTCAAAGAAGGGGTAGACTCAAGGATCAAATCTAAAATTGTCCCAATCCAAAATTTCTTACAGTACATTTACTTTATTTTTTACATTTTTAAATTAAAAATATACTACAGCATTATAACATTATGTGATTCTTATATGCTTTTAAACCTTATTATTATCTAAAATATAATACTTTGTCCTTATGATAAAGTTTCCACTTCAGGCATAAAATAGTATAGCTTCTAAGACCACTGTTATAAAAGTATTGCTTTTCACTGACTGGAGACCTTGGAATTAAACAAGGTATATACAGGGAATATGAGTTAAAGAAAAGATAATGAGTTGTTTAATGCCCCACATGCAATTATAACAAGTATCCTAGTAATGAAATTGTCACCTCAGTCTATCCAAATATGTCTTATTTCTAAAAGAATTTTTTTTTCATTGTTTACACTGTGAGTAACAGAGCCTGGTTGCTAGGTACATAGGAGGCCAGATCAAATAAAGTAACTACTCAGGATGAACGAACATAGATAGCAGGATCCCCAAAATGTTCAGAGAAAGTGAAATTCAAAAAATCAAAGCAATACAAACAGTGCAGAGACTATATGTTAATGTTGGAACTGAGATGTCAGAAGTGAAATGCAGCATTATTGAAATCATGACTTTGCCAAGAAAACTGCCTGATCGTGTGATCATAAGCTGTAAGGGATGATGAAATCATGCAGTTTGTGCAAAATGGATGGAACTAGAAGGTAACATGTTAAATGAAGTAAGTCAGAAGGAGGAGAAATAAAAGATACCACTTTTATGAGATATTCAGAGTAACTGAATAAGAAAATACAATGGTTTAAAGTTGGAGGGGTGATCACCCTTGCCCCCCCAGAGTATGGAGAGAAGATAAGAAATAGAGTGAAGGGAAAGGGGAGAAGAGAAGATGAGAAGCAAGGGGGATAGGGGTCAAGGGGATTCAGGCACATTGGTGTTGTTAAGGAAAGATAGTGCTGAATATCCAAACCAACAACACTGAAATCACGATACCCAAACATAAAAGATGCCTGTCAACATGTCAGACCGAGACTGGCGTGGAAGCTGAGTAGGAGGGCGGAACCTAGGAACACTGGTGGAGGGAAGTTGACAGGGGAGGGGGGTGATCAGTGATGGAATATTGTGTATCAAAAGTCCAACTATGAAAAACTTAGTAACTCACTGTTCCTTAATAAAATAAAATTTGGGGGAAAACAAATTTAATGATAAGTAGATTTAGGTGGATGTTAACAAAACTATTGATATTATTTCTTCAAATCTACATAGAAGACAAATTTACAAGTACTCACCTTGCTTGAAGGTGAGTACTTTTAATTCAGACAGTAATATCAAAGCATAAGACTCTTGGTAAGTGACGAGTCTTTGATCACTTTGAACCCTGGCTACATCAGCAGTTTTCATAAGTTCTATCAGAGCAGTCAGTGATTCAGCAGCACCTTTGAATTCTTCAGACCCCTACTCTTTGTGCATTGATTCAAAGTTGACTATTTCAACCATAGATTCTGTCCTCTAAAACACTCAGTTCTTTATCCCTGTCTGCAGAGTACAAAACTCTACATATAAACCGATCTCATTTTATGAAAACTTGTTAGGATTCTCGAGTCCAGAGCTGCTAAAACTTTAATTTCTAGGAAGAAAATTAAAAATCTCTGTTGAGTATTCCTTCTTTCAAGTCTTAATCCTGTTCTGAATTAAAGGAGTTAGAAAAGAATTCTATTTTTGATCTGCCACAAATACCTCTACAAGAGTAGGTTTAACTTATCAGATCTTGCTACAGTTCTATATTCACCCTAATTAAAATATGAATATAACTAGAAGTTTTTTTTATGTTGTTTTAAAAAGCTGTCAAAAATGTTTCCCTTTGTAGAAGTATCCTAGAAATACTGACCTGAGAAAAGGCCAAAGAATGAATGAGGATATTGATAATGAGTGATGGAAATACAGCTTGCTGGTTATAAAATAGAAAAGTTTGAGAGCCTGACTAACTTTGAATGAAAGGTGCTATGCAAAATATTTTAAATATTGTGTTAACAATGAGACTTTTTAACTTCTAATTTTCAAATAATTACTAAATCACTAAAAATTACAAAGTAGATCTTTCACCTGTGTACCTTTTATCCAATTTATCTCAATGCTTTCATCTCACATAATTGCATAATATAATATCCAAACTAGATAAAATGCATGTCTGGTCTCCTTTGCCAAATGTGGGGTCATCACCCAAATCAGCATACAAAACTCCTGTTTCCAGAAAGATTTCCTCTGTACTGCCCTTTCTAATCCACCATTCCACTCCTACACTTCTAACCCCTAGCAACAACCCGTCTGTTCTCCATCTTTAAGGTTTTGTCTGAATTTAGAGACATTATAGAAATGTAATCATACAGTTTGTGTCACTTTATGAATCAGTGTTATGCCCTTCAGCTCCACTCAGATATTTAAGACAGGATGTTCCTTTTTATTGTTTAGTAGAAAAATCTTTTTTAACTGCAGTGATATTTTGAATATTATTTTATCTTTTAATTTTTGTTTTATTGCTGTTGACTGTTTTAAAAAATTCCCTGGCTATTATTTAGTATAGAAAGAACTGTAAAATTTTAGAGTTCTGCTATCTTTGTTCCTGCTGAGTTGAGTTATTATTATTATTATTATACTATTGTTATTGGTTTAGGGTGTCATCCCAAGAGTGCTCAAGGCACTCTCCTGGCACTCTGATGAGGGAGTGTCCTTGGCTGTACTCAGGGACCATATGCGGCTTTGGGGATCAGACCTGGGCTAGCCACATTTCTTATTGAAAATATTCAAATATTTAAGGATTTTCTCTGTCTTTCTTCTCTCAGAATATCCCCGACCGTCTCAAAATATTGATACAAACAACTATAATATAATTTTGAAATCAAAACTTTTGTTTATTTAAATTTTTTAATTTTTAAAAAATTTTTGTTAAAAACACTGTAATTTACAAAGTTGTTCATTGTACAGTTTTTTTAAGTATTTAGTGTTCTGACATCACCAGTGTGATTTTCCCTCCACCAATATCCCCAGTTTCGGTCTAAATCCCAGCCTAGACCCTTATGTACATAAAAAATTTATTTTATGTTGCTAATTCCAACAAATTTTTAGGAGATACCAAATACAATGAACAGAAAATAAATCAGCAAGAACCAATTTGTGATTACTGTAATATTTTGACCTGTGTAAATAAGAAAATTAAAACTGTTGTATGCAATATAATAAAATGGCTATTCTCATTCACATATATGTTTTCAACTCTGGAATCTAAAATATATTACATTAAATTTCATTTTATACTTGGATCTCATTATGGTAATAATTGTGTCTCATTTATTTTATTGATTAATAAAATAATTCTATTTTAATTAATAAAACTTTTAAAGAAATTCTGGTGTAATATATTGTGCAGTTTACATAAAATAGGTAAGGCCTACTTATGTAAACTTTTCCCCTACACTTTATGTAAACACTATGGTTTACAAATTTGTTCACAATAATCTGTCATGAGCATTCGGTATTTCAACACCAATCCCACCGTTACAGCTTTCCTCCACCATTATCACCAATTTTCCCAAACACCCTATAAACCTGCCACATAAGCAGGTCCTCAATACTTTATTTTATATTGCTTGCTATCAATATATAACTAACAGAATGATCAAAATATGTTTTCTTAGAAGAAAATTAATGATTAATGTAAATTGTTGTATACCATGGTTACATTAAGTCCTTATATGAGAGGTTACCGAGATGTTGCTACAGGTGAAGCTTTCTGTGTTTATGTTTTGTTAATTGAGATTGGTTGCCTTTTACGTTATATCCCATCCAATCTGAAGTGTTGCTACCCGTTTATCATTGTTGTAGAATTTGAGATGTATTTCATAGCTCCAGTATGTTCAGAAGTTTTAATGGGGTGGTACAGCTGCAGTTAAATTTTTCACTGGGTGGCAGCTGTAGGGTGTGGATGTGACTACTGAGGCTTCCAGGAATATAGAAGGTGGGGGAGGTAGACCATCTCAACTCTGATAAAACCTGTAAATTTCGGCCACAAAGCCTGCATACCTGAACTGAAATCAAAGTCTTTGGACTTTCCATTATATCTGGTATATTATAAGTGCTTTCAGCACAAATGAGCTCTCGGAAAACAGCCAAAACTTTAAAATTAGCAAGTGTTATACACATAAATATATGACCATAGTCCTTACGTTAGTCTAAGCAACCTGAAGAACAGAAATTACTCTTACTATAGTTTCTGTGCTCTTTTTATGCTATAGAACTGACACATCTTCTGAGAAATCTCCAAGCAGCCAGCCAGTTGATCATTACCTAGGAGATGCTGGTGTTGGGAGAGAAGTACTTGCCCCATGTTTTCTTGATGATTTAATGATTTCTTTAATGATTTCTTGAATCATTATTTTGTCAACACTAGTGGGAGAGAAATTTAAAGCAAGACAGTGTTCCTTCTTCATTTTGAAACAAGCATCTCTGAGCTTACCTTGTTCAACTCTCTTCTCCTCCTGTATCAGTCCTCGGCTGGAGCGATAGCACAGCGGGTAGGGCGTTTGGCTTGCATACGGCCAACACGGCTGACCCGAGTTCATATTCTTCCACCTCTCTCAGAGAACCCGGCAAGCAACCAAGAGTATTTCGCCTGCACGGCAAAGCCTGGCAAGCGCCCTGTGACGTATTCGATATGCCAAACACAGTAACAAGTCTCACAATGTTACTGGGCCCACTCGAGCAAATCGATGAACAATGGGAGGACAGTGACGGTGATCAGTCCTTGGACCATTGGACACTGTATATCTTCTCTCTTCTTTCTTCCTCTTCTATCAGATTGTAAATTCCTTCAGAGCATCAGTATGTCTAAAATCCAAGCATTCATGCATGCTACATAAATACAGGATTAACACCATTGCCTATGTATAGAGTTAGAATAGGAAACTGATTTCTAGTACTGGGGAAGTAACATTTTAAATATTAAAAATTTTGTTTTTAACAAAAATTCCAGATCAAGAATGAATACATGGTCGAATATGAAAAAAACTTAAGGAAAAAGATGCAGTCCATTATTTGTGATGCAAATAGAAGAGGCTTGATTAGTGAAGTGTCTCTGCAGAAATGTGAAGAAAAAAGAAAAATTACTGAAGAGAGACTGAATAATCTTCGTGCAAAACTAGCATTATTGTTGCAGAAACTTCAGCTGGTAAGTTACAGAATTTTATCTAAACAGTAGCCAGGACGTATTTTATTTGAAAGCACACTCAGTATACTTCACTGCACATCCTAACTCTGTTATCTATTTATTAACCATGATTAACTTTCTCAATCTGCTACTTATTCTCAAGTATATTAAAATATAAAAGGGAACTTTGAAAATATATATTTTAAGTGTCTTTTATTTTCTTTTAACAAAATTAGGATCACTTATTTTGCTGTAAGTCTTCTCAGTAACATGTTTCTAGTAGGGACTGTTTTCTTATTTTCAGACAAAGAAAAATACGTTAATTTATTTTTATCCTAATGCATAAATAAAAGAGACTCATCTAATCTTCAAGAAGAGGTTGTATAGTCAAGAAACATCATGTATCTATATACATTGGGAAAACTAGTTATTTTTCTACTGTACTTTTTCTTTACTTTCACATAGAACATTGATTTCTGATAGTTCTGGTCATCAAATGGGTGGAATTTCACCCCATACCAAGAGATATTTTTGATTTACAAATAAAAAAGATATGATTCCTCTCCACCTGAGCATGTAGATAACAATTGCAATCTCATATAATTAAAATTTAAAAGGACAAGTGATGCTGCTTTACATAATGGTAATCATATTTGTGTTTTTATCAACAATACTTTATAAGACAGTTGAGTTTATTGCTGTACAAGAGGGATTTCAAGGAACCTTATTTTAGTTCTTATGATTATAAAAGGTGACAGTATTTTCATGTAGGAAATGTGATAGGAAATCTGGCATACGTTAGTCTCAGCACCTGAATGTTGTCTCACTAACAAGAAAAATAAGAGAGACCAAAGAAAATATATAACATATAAATTTAAAACCATCCTATTTAGAGGTCTATAATATTATTTCTTCTAATATAAAATCTATATTTGAACAGGGTAAAAAAGATAAAGCATAATAATTTACTTGTCCTTCTTTAGTAGCCCCTGAAGTCCCTTGCAGTAGCCAAGGCAGTAAAACTAATTTAACTTGCTTTTTTCACCATTTGATAAGGAAGAAAAGGGATTTAACTTGTAAATGATGATATTCTGTACCTAGTGTCAGTGAACAGTGTGCTCAGAGAACTTCTGCCCAAATATAATTACTCTCATTTCTTACTTGAAATTTTCATCTTTACTGTTGCTGATTGCAAAGTAACTGCAGTGGAATACAGCAAAGACTTGAGATGAGGTGGATCTGAAGCAGGTGGAGTGAGGCAGGCATGTGGAGAAATAGGGCATAGAACTAACCTGCACTCCTAAGAGGAAGTCTAGTGTGCCAGACAAAAGGCAATTGGAACCAAAGGATCAAACTTCACCCAACAGAATGAGGGCACTAAGTGTCAAAGCATTTTTCAAGGCCCCTATATATTTAGAAATCTAGATAAATGTCAATGTTATGAAAGCCTATCAACAGGAACAGGATGGGACTCTGTATAATTCAGCCTTGATGGAGGACCTAGGTATTAAGTCCTTCCTAACATTCCTCTTATTCATCAGCTCTGTTGGAGAGCTAGGTGACTCATAGTTGGGAGTGACTGAGATTATGTTGATAAAGAGATCATCTGCCAGGATATCCCATGGATCAAGCAACCCAGGCAAGGAGAAATCATATCAATAGATATTTAAGTGAAAGACTGAAAAGGGATGAATGCAGGCAGTAAACCAAGTGTTGTGGAAAAGATATTATTGTGGAAAGAGAAGCAACTAAGCTGTCACAGTTTGCTACCTCACTTGTTTTAAGTCTAAAAAATCATTTTAAAAAATGGGATATGAATGCCTATAAAACAAAGAAGGATAAGATGGAGTTCTGGGAGCTTGAGGAACATGACAAGCAATTTAATTGAAGGGGGGAGCAGTTGAACTAACCTCCACTAAAAGAAGAAAAATGATCCAAGTTCCCAACCACTTGTGAGCATAAAATGAGTTTAAATGCAAAAACATTTTGAAAGGTTAAAAGCATTATTCAAATGCAAGGTACATTCTGTTGCTACATGAATCATAGGGAAGACTATTAGGAGGCCACCCAGATTACTGGAATAAACCCTGTAGACCTTTCTGTGATATGATTGCTCCTTCTCTTTACCAGGGCCATCCAGAAGATCTGGAGGAAACTGACAATTATTTAGAAGCTTTGCTTCTAGAAGATGATCTCCTTTTCCAGAATTCTAAAAATAAAGTGACTGCAGATCATAACCTCTCAGGAAAAAAATAAAAATACTTCTCAAAAATTAGAGATTTTTTTCAAAACCGCTAATGAAAAGATTCTTTTTTTGTAAAAAGGTAGCTTTGTTATTGTCAAATTTATCCTGTTTAGCACTAAGAAAATTGTAAACTGTAAACATGGACACTGATTTACAATTTTCACATTTGTCAGTCTACTCCCTCACTGTACTTGTTCTCTCAGAGAGTGTTTCTGAAGTGTTGTGATTCCTGTATCTGAGTTGCTAAGAAACATGGAAATGTTATTTAGGCTTAAATTTAATTTTATTTAAAAGATTGTAAAATTGGAAAATAATTGTTTTCAAACTCACTACTGAAAGGATTACATAATTGCTGTTGACATATTTTTTTTAAAAGACTTTATGCTCTTTCTTGACCACTCACAGTACTCTGTAAATCAGAAAATATAAATGTCCACAAAACTCTAAGATATAGTTATATGGTAATTTTATTATTGAGCTATAGTAAAATAATAAATCTTCTAAGTAATAGTACATAGTATAAGAACGGAGTGTTATATTTTCCTTGATAACTTCTTGTTTTATTTATTTAGAAATGTGTGTAGCTTTGAATTAGCATAATAAAACTTTGCAGTTTTGTTTGTGTAATTGTATAATTTCAATTTTCTGTACATACATGAATACCAAGCTCAGAACATGTGAAATTGACTGTCTTGAAAAATCACCATCTTATTCTTATCTTTAGACACTTTACCATCTCCAGAAGAATTTTTTAACCAATTGCCTGTGAACTTATCTAAAAAAAGTGCATATAAAATTATATAAACTTTTATATGTATAGTTAAAATATGGTTGTAATAGCATTGAAAAATGATGAATATTTTTTACACTTAATATGCCTCCAAACGTAGTCTGCATAAGGATAGAATCAGCACAGAGTGAGCTCCCTCAGTTAGTTCTTCTGATTATCAAAATTTATTTAACTATTAATTATTGATACACATTTAGGTCTCCCCCATTTTTTTTCATTTACATGCGCACAGCAGTGAATGTCCTTACAAATATGTTCATTTCCCCCAATGTACAGCTATATCTGTAAGTACATCTCAGGAGATGAATGGATCAGTCATTACTCAGGAGTTACTGGATCAAAGGGTATAAGCATTTTTTTTATTAATAGATACTGCTTAAAGCACTTTAGGAAAGTTAATTCAATGTGCATACTCAAAAAGTGTATGTGTAGTTTTCTCACACCTTCATTACTAAATGAATTATCACAGTTTCTTATATTGCTTATCACATAGAATAAAAATGGTATTGCCTTGAATTTTGACATACTTTTTTAATATTTTGGATATTACTAAACATCTTTACAGTGGATCTGTAAATTTGGCCTTTTTTCTTTTTTATGTTTGATAGTCTTTTATTATTTCTAGAAACTTTTTATATGAGAAAAATAATTTTATATGACACACATTAAAATACTTCTAATATTTTAATTTTAATGTTTTTTTGTTTTTGAGCCACATGTCATTTATTTATTTACTTATTTATTTTTATTGAATATTTTTTTCTTTTTTTAATTTAATTTGATAGCACAGCAGGTAGGGTGTTTGCCTTGCACACTGCCGACCTGACCGACCCAGGTTTGATTCCTCCGCCCCTCTCGGAGAGTTTGGCAAGCTACCGAGAGTATCTCACCCGCATGGCACAGCCTGGCAAGCTACCTGTGACATATTCGATATGCCAATCACAGTAACAAGTGTCACAATGGAGACGTTGCTGGGCCCGCTGGACCAAATCGATGAACAATGGGAGGACAGTGACAGTGATTATTTTTTTACAACGCTGTTTATGATTGGATTTCAGTCATATAGTATTCCAACACGCATCCCTCCACCAGAGTACATTTCTCAGCACCCACCAGTGTCCCCAGGTTCCCTCCCATCATCCTCCACCCTCCACCCCTGCCTGCCTCTATAGTAGGCGCTTTTCTTCTCTATCTCTCTCTTCTTTGGGGCAATGTAGTTTGCAATATTGATACTTAAAGCTAATCCAGAATATCCCTTACCTACTTTTAGCCCTCAATATATCACAAATGAATGCATTCTGTATCTGTCCCTTTCCTTCTGATTCATTTCATTCAGCATGATACTTTCCATGTCCATCCATTTATAAGCATCCATTTAAATGTCATTTTTGCCACATGACATTTTTTTAAATTTATTTATTGAATCACTGTGGGAAAGGTTACAAAGCTTTCAGGTTTAGGTCTCAGTCATGCAAATATCAAACACATTTCCCTTTACCAATACTTATTTTTTACCATGAAGAACCCCAATAAAACCCCACCCCCCACCCCTCCCAGTCCCTGTGAGGCAGATGAATTCTAGTTAACACTCTATCTGCTTTGATTAGATTCATTGTTTCAATAAAAGATTCACCACTATTATTTAGAGTTTACCCCCCCCCCCCCCAATCAGACATGCTGAAAAAGCATTGTGAAGTGATTTGCTTTCTACAGCTAGGTTCAAGAATTAAATGTTGGTTTTGGATTTCTGCTATTTTACCTATTGACCCTGGAAGTATTTCTACTGAAAGTCAGATAGCTAAGAAATTGGTTTCTGTGTTCTGGAGTCGTGGCCGTGCTGGAGAGCCGCTCGTTGGGGGCAACTGGTGGCCTCGGTAGGGCGTGAAGGGCGGACCGAAACGCCCCCCTTCCCATGAGATTTTAGTCGCCCCCACACCCCCGGCTCATACCTGCTGTCCACGAGGCTCCCCTGCGGCCGCCATCTTTCTTTCCAGAGAGGAGAGGGCGAATGGGACAACACCCTTTCCCCTCCGGACAGACATGATGGCCTGGATTAACGCATAGTCCGTTCACTTTTCTGCTCCAAGCTGCCGGGTTCTGCATTAAGTCCTTGTGCTTCTGGGGCCGTGGCTGTGCTGGAGAGCCGCTCGCGGGGGACAACTGGTGACCTTGGTAGGGCGTGAAGGACGGACCGGAACGCCCCCCTTCCCATGAGGTTTTAGTCGCCCCACACCCCCGGCTCATACCTGCTGTCCACAAGGCTCCCATGTGGCCGCCATCTTTCTTTCCAGAGGGAGGAGGGCGGAAGGGACCAACACCCTTTCCCCTCCGGGCAGACATGATGGCCTGGATTAACGCATAGTCCTTTTACTTTTCTGCTCCAAGCTGCTGGGTTCTGCATTAAGTCCTTGTGCTTCTGGGACTGTGGCCGTGCTGAGGAGCCACTCGTGGGGGGCAATTGGTGACCTCGGTAGGGCATGAAGGACGGACCGGAACGCCCCCCTTCCCATGAGGTTTTAGTCGCCCCCACACCCCCGGCTCAAACCTGCTGTCCACAAGGCTCCCATGTGGCCGCCATCTTTCTTTCCAGAGGGAGGAGGGCGGAAGGGACCAACACCCTTCCCCCTCCGGGCAGACTTGATGGCCTGGATTAACGCATAGTCCGTTCACTTTTCTGTTCCAAGCTGTTGGGTTCTGCATTAAGTCCTTGTGCTTCTGGGGCTGTGGCCGTGCTGGAGAGCCGCTCGTGGGGGGCAGCTGGTGGCCTCGGTAGGGCGTGAAGGACGGACCGGAACGCCCCCCTTCCCATGAGGTTTTAGTCGCCCCCATACCCCCAGCTCATAGCTGCTGTCCACAAGGCTCCCATGCGGCCGCCATCTTTCTTTCCAGAGAAGAGAGGGCGAATGGGACAACACCCTTTCCCCTCTGGGCAGACATGATGGCCTGGATTAACGCATAGTCCATTCACTTTTCTGTTCCAAGCTGCTGGGTTCTGCATTAAGCCCTTGTGTTTCTGGGACTGTGGCCATGCTCCAAACTTAACTCTGATTTTCAGGGAGAAAGGTTGGGTGGTTTACTTCCCAATGATCACTTTGTATATAGAGAGAGGTCGCGCGGCCGCATAAGCAGCCGCGCAGTTTTGAGAAAAAGTCCTAGTTCCCACATACTCGAGCTGTGCTTGTAGAGGATTCTGGTCACCGGGGTTCCATCTGGGGGAGGCGGGATGCGGTACCTACCCCATTTGGGACTTGCTGGTGATCTCAGCTCTTTTTGGAACCTGTTTTTTTTTTTCCTCCGGGATCTGTGGTTCCCGCCCTCCATGTGGTCCTTCTCTTAGGCTGTATGTTGTAAAAATGGCTCTGGGGGGTGGGCTGTGGGCGTGACTTCCGGAATCAGAGGTTACCTGGGAGCTGTAGTCCGGCAGATTTGAGAAAAAGTCCTAGTTCCCGCATACTCGAGCTGTGCTTGTAGAGGCTTCTGGTCACCGGGGTTCCATCTGGGGGAGGCGGGATGCGGTACCTACCCCATTTGGGACTTGCCAGTGATCTCGGCTCTTTTTGGAACCTGTTTTTTTTTTCCTCCGGGATCTGTGGTTCCCGCCCTCCATGTGGTCCTTCTCTTAGGCTGTATCCACATGACATTTAAAATAGTTTAATTCTTTTTATGGGCTGGAGTGATAGAACAGCGGTAGGGTGTTTGCCTTAAAAGCAGCAAACAAGGCCAACCCAAGTTCGATTCCTCCGCCACTCTCGGAGCGCCTACCAAGAGTATCTCGCCCACACGGCAGAACCTGGCAAGCTACCCGTGACGTATTCTATATGCCAAACACAGTACAACAAGTCTCATGATGGAGATGTTACTGGGCCGGCTCGAGCAAATCGATGAACAACGGGAGGACTGTGACCGTGATTTCTTTTTATGATAGCTTCTGACATTATAGAAAGTAGAGAGTACTTTCCAATTTTAAAGTTATGAAGACATTTCAACCTATCGTTTAAAAATGATTTAATAATTATATTGTTAAATCTTTGATTCATTCAGGATTGATTTTGATGTCAGGAGTAAGTTAGAAGTCAATTGTATTTAAAGATGCGATATTGTCTCAGCATTTCTAATTGAATGATCAATCCTTTCCCCTTTGTTCTACAGTCCCATCTAAGTTAAATGTTAAATTTGTATTTATATTTAAGTCAAGATCTAAAATACATTCTATTTTTTATTGATTCTTCCATCTTTTTTCACTGACTCCATGTTAGTTTTATAGGACTAGTTCAGTCTTATTTTTAAGAACTTTCTTAAATATCCTAACATGTTTTTTACATTTTGTTACAAAATAAATATTTTAATGTGTTGCCTTTGACAATCCTCCAACTTTATTTGTATACTGTTGGGTGTTTTTGATATGAACATAAAATGTCTTTTTAAAAATGTAGTAGCTTTTTTTTTTTTTTTTTTTTTGCTTTTTGGATCACACCGGGCAATGCACATTGATTACTCCAGGCTCATGCACTCAGGAATTACTCTTGGCAGTGCTCCAGGGACCATATGGGATGCTGGGAATCGAACCCAGGTTGGCCACATGCAAGGCAAATGCCTTAACCCACTGTGCTATTGCTCCAGCCTCAAGATAGTGGCTTTTTACCCAAAATCAAACTGTACCTTTCTGTTTTTTCACCTCTTCATCAATGTCCCATACCTGCATTTACATTTTTAATACAACTCAGCACATTCCACTTATATCCTTGTAATTAGCTAGATTAACTCTTATAAATTAAGCCTTTCCTCAATATCCTATGACAGGTTAAGGAATTTTCTCGGACTTTGAAGACTACCATTACCTACTTCTTCATAATCAATAGTCATTGTTCTTTAAATATAAAAACTGATGATTAATAAATGTAAATTATAAGAAGTCAGTGTTTCCAACATGTACCTAGAAATCTGAGGAGGGCTCACCAGAGAATGACCTTTGAATACTGAAGGGACTGGAGGTGGGGCGGCACACCCAGTGATGCTCAGATTACTACTGGCTTTGTGCTCAGTGTTCATTCCTAGAGATATTCAGGAGATTTTGTATGGTGCTGTGAATCAAATTAGCATCGAGCTGTGCTCAAGGCAAGCATCTTACTCTCTGTACTATCTCTACAACCCCCTTTTTTGAAGATTTTAACACCATATGTGTCATATTTTCTAAATAAATGATCAGGGCTAAATCCTCCCAATCTCTTATTAATACTGTGAGAAGTCTAATCTATTGCAATAGTTTAAATAATTTGTCTAAGTAAAATAATTTTGTATTTCTATGACCCTACTGAATATATATTATTTTCACTAATTGTTAAATATAAAATTTCTATAGCAAGTTCACAATGACATATTTGAAACAAAGTTAATAATATACATCCTAACTAACCAATTTGAAGTCAAGACAGTCCATTTGAGTCCTGGTAACTCCAGTGGTTTGACACCCTGGGATCTTAAATGATTATTGAAGACTAAAGAACAGGATTAAGGCGAAGACAAAATTTATGAAATGAATTAAACATGGAAAGTAAGGAGAAGGTTGTGGAGAGATAATATATTGGGTAAGTGTTTGCCTTTCATAAACCTTACCTGGGTTTGATCTGTAGCATCCCATATGGTCCTCCAAGCCTGCCAGGAGTGATCCCTGAGAACAGAGCCAAGAGTAAGCCCTGAGTACATCTGGGTGTGATCCGCCAAAAGAAAATCTGGGTTAAAGCACACTATACTTCATTTCCTACTACACCTCTGACTCCTCTTATTACCAATTATCCGATTATCTTTATTCATTTCCCTCTAACAGGCTTTCTTTTAATTGAACAGACTCAGAACATTTAACTTGCCATTCATGAAATGAGTAATCATGGAAATTGGTGGGGGGAGGTGGTGGTAAAAAGTCCGGCAGACAGATTATACAGCAGGTTAGGTGCTTGCCTTGAAAGAATTTAGAAAAAGTTCTTCACCTTTCTCTATCTTCATAATATTTGAGTGTAAGAAGGTTAATCTATAATCTCTTTACTCTCAGTATTTTGCAGATGGGGAAGCTGAAGCTTAAAAACTTAAGTAGTGGTTCATTGTCATTGATAGTGGCAAACACTGGCTAGAAACTGGGAGAACTGCTCTTCCTCTAGATCCTACTGTACAACAGTAAGAATAATATATGGCTAAGTGTGGCAAGGAGAACCTTTTCTAAAATATTTTCCTCTCTTTTACGGAAAACTTTAATTAGTGACATAAAAGTGCAATCTCATCAGTTAGTAAATAACCTGTCTTAAAATTGTACAGACTTAATCTCACTAGGTTTTATGCTTATTTAAACTCTAATAGGCTTAGAGTAGCTTTTCAGTTTCAAATTTTAGTTGAGTGAGAGTCTAAATCTGGAAAACCATGTAAACAGCATAAAGGAAGTCTGCATATAGTAAGTCACAGTGGGGAGTAGAGAATGTGTAGCTAGTGGTCAGATAGCATTTCTTGCTAAAAAGACTTATGTATGATACACAATTCCTGATGGAATATCCACCTGGTCTGCAAACACTGCATGAATTTAAGATACTCCTGAGTCTGCAAAGTTTAAATCAAAAGACTAACATGTTCAAGTTCATTATGAACAAATAAGACCTTCTACTCTTTATTTATTTAACTATGGCTAGGCATTTTTTGCCTATTTAAAAGTATTAATTAGCCTGAGGTAAAATGTGTGTATACCACGGAACAGGGCAATCTTCAGAGAACCCACAGCTTGTAGGTAAGTGAGTCATTAAACACATTTAGCACTGACGGCATGAAAATAATTGGGAACTAGCCTTTCCACCCTTGGAAATGTTCTGCGTGTAGAGAGTTATTTTAAAACCAAATTAAATCTCGGCATGGAATTCTAATGCTATCATTTAAACAAATCTAATAAGTGCAGATTGATTTACAAAAACTGTTTCCAAGTATGTAATGCATTGGTGACATTTTAGACAAAAGAAAATTATTGAAATCTGCTTTTAAAAGTGTGATTGCATCTAGATTGGCAGATAAAATCAATACAAATTAGCACACATGTTGTCTGTGCTCAAATCAAAAGCTGAAATGCTCCATAATACATTTTTTTCATATCCAACAAATTCAGTTGGAGGAAAAACAAAATTTACAGGATTTGGGGGAAGTCCCTTTTAAAATCAAAATATAATTAACAAATAACTTTGTAGATATACAATTTAAAGCTTTAAATTCAGATAATTCTTAGTTTCTGAAAATTGCTGCCCAACTGTTGTCTTGAATGTATTCAGTCATGAGAAGCTACAACAATTTAATTTTGCTTCTTGAAACACATCAAGATCAGAAGAGCAAAAAAGAGATGAATAAAAATAAGATAAAAGAGTAACAACCAAATATGTCTAGGCTCAGAGTTTTTTCTGCTTGCTTTTATTGTGTGTATTGCTGATCTTTACCTTTTGACTTGTGCTCTTCAAAATGTGCATATAGTGAAAGAATATTAGAAAAGTTAGTAATATTCAGAGAAAAGTAATGACGTTTGAAAACTGTAAGTGATGGTAGAAGAGAATGAAGGTATAGTTCACTGACAATTCACTGACAACATTTAAAATAGTTACCTGTATATTGGGATATATAAGAATTGCCCAGCGATTTGAGTTCTTCTCCAAACACACATGCAAAAATCACAGATTTAAATATTAAATAATAATAGGTGAATCGTAGCATTGTAGCACTGTCCTTCTGTTGTTCATCAATTTGCTCGAGCGGGCATCAGTAACATCTCACAACAAATTGTGAGACGTGTTGTTACTGTTTTTGGCATATTGAATTTATCATGGGGAACTTGCCAGCCTTTGCCGTGTGGGTGAGATACTCTCAGTAGCTTGTCGGGCTCTCCGAGAGGGGCAGAGGAATCGAACCTGAGTCGGCCATGTTGGCCACATGCAAGGCAAACAGCTTACTCCGTTGTGCTCCAGCCCAATGGGTAAATTATAACTGCAAAATCAACAACTATTTTAATTATTTTTGCAATGACAGGAATGGATTTCTTTTAAGATATTGTCTTTTTGATTATCATACATCAATTACACTCTTTAGATAGACTGTTTTTCATCTTCTAAATTGTACTTACTGTAGATGCAAAGAAGTTCTGCCTCCAAGGAACTTATCAATCACCAGAAAAACAAGATAGGATTTACTGTCTAAATTATTTTGTTATAAACTCTGATAGGTGCTACAATTATAGACTAACGGTACCTTCCCACCAGACTCCTTCCAATAAATACTTTGAAATCTTAATCACAGTATTATGGTGGTTGAAGGTTGGTGATCTTCAAGTGCATTAGATCATTGGAGGTAGAATTTCTCACGATTGGGATCTATGCCATAAAAGAGACCACAGAGTGCTTCCTTAACTGTTCTTTCAGGTTAGGACATAGAAGATTGTTATTTATGAACCAGGAACTGGACACTCAATAGACATTGAATCCTCTTGCACCATGATCTTGGATTTCCAGACCTCTAGAACCATGAGAAATCCATTTCTTTTGTTAAGTCATCCAATATATAGTCTACAGATTGTTTGCTATAGCAGCCTAAACAGATTAAGATATAGCATGCACATTGTCCTGTTGTGTCTGCCTGTGTTCTCTCATTGCTCTTTCTCCCCCCCCCCTTTTTCTCACTCACATTCTCTGTTCCACTGTTGTTTGTGTGGCTGCTGCTGATTGACTCTGTGCTGTGAACAACTTGGTTTCAGCCAAAAAAATCTTTTCTAGACAGTTTCTCGGACTCTGATGGCACCTGATGGGGTTTGAAAATGAGTTGTTGAATTTTCTAAAAGCTTTAAATGTCATATCCCATGCCAGCTATTTTGTTCTTATTTCAGTGTTTGCAAGTGTTCTGTTCTTGACTGTGGTTATATGCAAGAACAGGAATACAAGAAAAGGCACACTGGGCAGGAACAAGAGCAGTCAAAATGAAAACAGCTGTCAGGAAGTATGGCCAGTCTGCTTCCAAAAGGGTTTCTGCTACGCTCATGCCACACTTTCATGCCAGTGATAGTGAAGAGATGACCACATGGATAGTGGGACCGTAAGCTGCGCCTTGGAAGTGTTGATGGTATTCTTGATCTATCAAGGATTCTATGTTTGCTTAGGATGTGAGTGAACTTAATCATTGATGCCATGCAGGGCTTGGAAATCTGTACCAAAGATAGGGTCAAATGAGAAAATGAAGGATTGTGCATTCTCAAGTGATTGTTTAAAAATATAAGCAATTGTCTATATGGTAAAAGTGGGAAAAAAACCTTTCTTGTTGTTTCATTAGGCCATATCCTGAAGTGCCCAGTGTTTACTTCTGGCTCTATACTCAGGGATTGCTCCTGGCAGTGCTCAGGGGACCATATATAATGCTGGGAATAGAACCCGGTCAGCCGCATGTAAGCATGCCTTACCTGCTGTATTATCTCTCAAGCACTAGAAAAATACATTTTGATTAATGAATCAAAAGAAACAGCTGTCCAGAATCCTAAAGGACTTCCTTTTTTCTCTAGAACTTTCTGCATTTTCATCTGAGTAAACACTGCTCTAAAATGTAATTCCTGCTCACCTGGTTCCTCCAAGTGCTGAAAAACTTTATCTTTACTTTAAGCACATTGTTTTCAACACTGGTTATTACATTTATGCAATGCCATACAAGACTGAAGTGGGTAAGGTGAAGTCTCCAAATGTCAAAAGTACTGAAAATGTCTTTTTATGCTCTTGTTTGATGTCTTCCCTACTGCTTTCCTGTCTCATCTCCTGCTGTAATGATGGTATTTCTTAGATTTCAGATTGTTATAATAAGCTTCCAAATGTTTTACCTGTATTTCTAACTTGGTTTTGGTTTGTATTCAAGTTCACTGAGCCTGTTAGGGTAGTGCTTGAAGTAAAAGTAAATAATCCTGTCATTTAGAGATAAGGTTTGCAAGAATTCCATTCACTAATCACACAAGCTGTGGTTCTCAGTGACAATATTTAACACATTCTAAACACTTAGGATGCATCAAACATTTTTCTAGGCACTGTATTTCGTTGGTGCTTTCAATAATCATAGTGTCAGTAGAACCCACTGCACGGTAGTGACTATGATGCTGGCCCCTCAGACTCCCGGTTGTGTCACTGTAAAATCTGTGATTGCACTCACACTAAATACATGCTGTCCAGATTTAGATGGCTACCAATGATTGAGTGCCACAGAAATACTAAGACTGATTTTTCCTAATGGGCAGGAAACTCTTTTGTCAGTGAGCTTTGGATCAAGATTTACTGGCAGCTTTACCTAACCATAGGTTACAGGAATTTTAAATAATTTTTCCCATTCTATGGCCATCTTTGTATGTTGGTCACCATTTCTTTTGAGGTGCAGAAGCCTCTAAGTTTAATGCAGTCCCATTCGTTTATCTTTGCTTCCCCTACTTAATCCCTGGTGTTTAATCTTTGAAGATGCCTTTAGGTTCAATATCATAGAAGGTTCTGCCTACGGTTTTCTTCATATACCTTATGGTTTAAGGTCTGATATTGACATCTTTAAATAAATCCATTTGGATCTGACTTTTATGCATGGTGTTAGGCATAGGTCAGAGTTTATATTTTTACATGTAACTGTCTAGTTTTCCCGGCACCACTTGATAAGGCTTTCCTTGCTCCACTTCATATTTCTTGCTCCTTTGTCAAAGATTAAATGACCAAATATATGAGGGTATGTGTCAGGATATTCAACTCTGTTCCGTTGATCTGTGGAACTGTCTTTATTACAATACTACTGTTATAATAATTACTACTTTGTAACAGCGGGTAGGGCGTTCGCCTTACAAGCGGCCAACATGGCCGACCCGAGTTCGATTCCTCCGCCCCTCTCGGAGAGCCCGGCAAGCTACCGAGAGTATTCGATATGCCAGACACAGTAACAACAAAGTCTCCAATGGAGACGTTACTGGACCCGCTCGAGCAAATCGGCTTTGTAATACAGTTAGAAGTAGGGGAAGGTGATGCCTCCCTTCTTCCTTTTCCCAGGGATTGCTTTAGCTATTCATAGGGATTTATTGTTTCATTTGAATTTCAGGTGCGCTTTATCTATGTCTTTGAAAAATGTCATGGGTATTCTTATAAAGACTGCATTAAATATGTATAATGCTTTGGGTAGTATTGCCATTTTGATAATGTGGAGCAATAGCACAGTGGGTAGGGCATTTGCCTTGAATGAAGCTGACCCAGCTGACTCGGGTACGATTCTTCTGCCCCTTTTGGAGAGCCCGTCAAGCTACCAAGAGTATCCTGCCCACACAGCAAAGCCTGGCAAGCTACCTGTGACATATTCGTATGCCAAAAACAGTAACAAGTCTCACAATGGAGACATTACTGGTGTCCACTTGAGCAAATCCTCCCAATTCATGAGCAAGAGATGTGTGTCCATATTGTTCCCTTCAATTTCTTGAATACTGTTTTGTAGTTTTCTTTGTATAAATCCTTCACCTTTTTAGTTAAAGACTCCAAAAAAGCTCCTAGAAACAATAGAATCTGTCTAGTAAAATCAATGACTAAAAATACACGAGTCTTCTATATACAAATAATGAAAGAAAAGAAAGAAATATTTTAAAACACAATCCTGTTCACAATTGTGCCTCACAAAATCAAGCACCTTGGAATTAACTTGATAATTTTTTGAATCATAACAAAAGATAATGGTAAATCTTTGTAAGGTCTGTGGTGGAAACTGCTCTCCTTAGAATTATGCCTGTCTGAGCAATAGACAGAGCAATTCCTTAGTTCTACAGACAGAAATTATCCATTGCATTCTGGAAATCCTATTAAGTTGAAGGCTGAGATTCTAGTGTTTTCCAAACTTGATGTTGTATATCAGGTTCAAAACATGTAGTGAAGGGTCTTGGTCATTTTAGTGGTTGTGTTGTGCAGTAAATTCGTGCATTAATTCCATAATCTTTAATACTATTATAACTGTGTTACCTGAACTATAATTTTTAAGTGAATATTCCTTTAAATTCAATAATATGAAATGGTGTTTACTTACTCTTGTACTCAATATTAAATTTGCACAGGTTGTGTCAGTGAGACTTGAAATTAGGTGAGGTTCAAGAACTGACCACTACCACCACTAAAATAGCTGTATAACAACTGAAACATCTCATCCTTCTTATTTAGCCTTTGAATTGCCAGGGAAATAGAGTCATCCCTTAATAATTTTCTGTCAATGCACAGGCTAACGTGAAAGCTAGTGAGCCCTAGAGCTGGGTTTGGGCCATCCAAGACTTTCCAAAAGCAAGAATCCCTGTGAAAAATATAGATTGCAGCTGAATATTGGTTTCTAAACTACTGTGAAAGTGTACTATAGCTGCACTATTCTCACCTAAGAATCCACATGCTCACTTGAAAATTGGTGCAGAGCACTTACCTGGAAAACATTTCATGTTCTTGGCATGAATTAGCACTTTGGAATCTATGCAGATCACTGAATTTTGATCTTTGCTTTAGGGCAGGCAGCGCCTATCTCTGTGGTGTACCCAGTACTAAAATTTATCCCATAATCTTTTCTCTCCAACCACACTGCTTCCTTCACACTAGTTCCTCATTTTGTTCTTGTCTTTTTTAAAAATGTGTGAGTGATTCAGGAATTCATCCTCATTAGGCAACAGTGAAGAAAAAAATAATAAATGCCTAATTACACCATATGTCTCTCCAAACTCAACAACTAGCAAGTGATATAAAGTAGATACTGAATAAATATTTACTGTGGTTTAATAAAAGACTATTGCAAGTGACAGAGTTAGAACTATCACTTATATAAATGTGTATAATTCTTTCCTTTCTGTTTCCATCTGTCCTCTCCTTTTCTTATATTTATACCAAAGAGGATCACTGTGTATTTCATATTCTAATGGAGTGCACCATTGGAGTGATTAGCTCAAGGGAAATTGTAAAATGTATTTCTTATTCATGTAGTTGCTAAGAATTGGAGCTCACATACTTATGCATTCAAGAAATGTGGCTAGCCTCCAACAATGAAGTTAATTTTGATTTGGAGTTCCTATCACAACATGAAAACTTTTATCTCCACTTTTCATCGTTGCATGTGAACCCTAAGGGTGCATCTGCATCTAAGTCTCAAATTATTAATAGGTGTCCATATTGGCATTTGCTAGGACCCCATCTCCAACTCCTACTTCACTCAGAAGACTTTTTAAAATTTATTTTTTAATTAAAAACAAGTTGGTTTACAAAGTTGTTCTTTATACAGTTGTTTCAGGCACCTCCAGTGTGACCTTTCCTTTACCAATGTAACCAATTTCCCTCCCATTACCCTTAGACAATGTGCCCCCATAGACACATAACAAATTTACTTTATATTACTTGTTCCAACAAAAGTTTAAGAAATGGCAGATAGAATGATCAGAAAATAAATCAGTATGTGCCAATTGGTGATTGCTATACGATTTTAACCTATGTAAATAAGGAAAATAAAATCCTTAATAATAAAATGTTTATTCTCATTTTCATAAGTCCTCAAATATGGAATCTAAAGTATATTCCATTAAATTTTGTTTTATATTTGAATCTCCTTATGGTAATATTCATACCTTTACCTGTCATTAATAAAATTTTAAAGAAATTCCATGCTAATATATTTTGGAGTTTACGTGAAACAGATAAGGCTTCTTATGTAAATTTCTTCCTACTCTTTATATAAACACTGTGGTTTGCAAAGTTGTTCATGATGATTTTTTACAGACATTCAGTATTCCAACACCAGTCCCACCACCACCATTACCATCTTTCCTCCACCATTGTCTTCAATTTTCCCAACCACCTTGCAAGACTGCCCCCATAGCAGACCCACAATAATTTATTTTGTATTGATTGTTACAAATAAATAACTAAAAGAATGATCAAAAATATTTCCTTAGAAGAAAATTAGTGCAGATTATTGTATATCATCATGGAAACATTAAGTCCTTGTATAAAGGATTACTAAGATTTTGTTATAGGTTAAGCGTTCTGTGTTATTATTTGGTTAGTCAAGATTGGTTGACTTCTGTTATTTCCCGTCCAATCTGGAGTACAACTACTGGATTATCAGTGTTGTAGAGTTTGGAGATCCACAATATTTACTGGTTGGTAGAACTGGAGTTAAATTTTTAACTGGATGATGGATTTCGGGTGTGATCATGTCTTCCATAGCTTCCAGAAGTCAGGGAGGTTGGAAGGTAGCCTAACCTAATTCCGAGAAATGCTGGAGATTTTAGTCACAAAGACCTACATATCTGAATTTTCAGCAAGTTAGTTTCTGGGCAAGGCTTGGTCTGAGACAATGTAGTCTAGCTAGAGGCATGACAGTAATTTTGCACTGAGAGAGCGAGCAGTTGGCAGGGCTCTGTTTGGACGGGTTCTGGCCCATCTCCCTCCAAGTACCCTAGATGTCTCAGTGATGTACTGGTGTCTGAAGGATTTTTGATGGCTAGTTGATCTTTTTCAAGATTTATTTATAAGTCTCTGGAGTAAGGTCAGTAATTGAGCTTACATGGTATAGGAGGTGGTTCGTGGGTGTGACTCCATTCAGGACTCACACATTCTCTGTGTCAGTAAGTATACAGATTCTCCTCCTTCACACTCCAAGGCATGAAGCCTCTTGGGCTGTCTCAGAATTTCTGGTTCAATATTCCTTACAATTTTTTTTATTCTACTCTGTATTAAGTTAAAGTGAATTTCTGCCTAGTCAGGGGATTGCATATGCTTTTGTTCTTACATTTGCCAGCCCTAGCTGATGTTTCTGTCATCCACCCTCCAACCATTTCTGATCTTCATAAAGCAGTCTGCTCTCTCTCTATTATTCCTCAATGTCTTGCAACTCTTCCTTCACCAGGTACCAACTCCACAGTCAACGAAATCTTTTCATTTCTCCCCACTTAATTTAAACACTGTGTCATTTGCAGTTATTCACAATGAATTGTTACAGGCATTTGATATTCCAACACCACTCCCACCACCACTGTCACCTTCCCTTTGTACTGTCCCCATTTTCCCAAGCTACCTCAAGACTTCCCCCATAGCAGGCCCACAATAATTTATTTTATATTGCTTGTTACCCTTAAATGGCTAGTGGAATGATAAAAGAACATAATTTCTATAGAAAAAAATGTGAAAATTGTCGTATCTCACTATGAGGATATTAAGTTCTTGTCTGAGGTTTGACTAAGCTCTTGTTGCAAGTTAAGTCTTCTGCATTCAAATTTTTGTTAGTCGACATTGGTTGGCTTCTATGTTACATCCCACCCAGTCTTGTATGCTACTACTGGGATGCCAGTGATGTAGAGTTAGACATGTTGCTCCAGAAAATCCAGAAAGTTTAACTGGGCATGGCTGCTGTATCTTCAGGAATCACAGAAAGATGGTGACGAGGGGAAGGCCTGGCGTTTTCATCCTCCAAGGCTCATGTACCCAGAGTTTTCCACAGAATAGTTTCTCTGTGGCATTTAGTCCCGAGGCAGTGGCTTCTGACAGTGGCTGCCAGGACTTTGTTAGAGCAGGAACCAGCCTGCCCATCTCTGTGATTGCTCTAGTAATTGCTAGTTACAGGTCTTTGAGAAATTTTCACAGGATGGTTGGTTTCTATCAAGATTTATTTATGAGAGTCTGGAACAAGGCCAGTAAATGAGTATGTGGCACAGGTGGAGGTGGTTTGTGAGCGTGGCGGCAGGGTATCCTGGAGGTGCCTCTAGGTGACCAAATAGAATCTCTATCTCAGTTGGGAGGAGCCAGGGAAATCTAGGCAAACAGACTTTTACATATTTATTCTTCCATATATTTAGCTTATGACAAATTTTATGCTCCAAATCCTAAATAACTTTATCTCTGAAACTCAATAGCGAAGTTCTTTATTTCTGATTTTCTGCCACAATAACTCTTCTTAGGCAATAAATGTGTTGAATGTCAGGGGGCTGGGTGATAGGAGGATTACTATGAGCAAAGCCAAGTTCTTAACACACCATACTATAATGCCACTGTGTTTGCAAATATTTACTTATTTACTGAGCACATTGAGATGTGGTGGAATGAAAACCCACACAAAGATAGATAGGAAACAGTCCCTATCCTCAAAGGAGTTTGCAATATAGTGGGACGACAAATGCACCTATAGAAGGTGATGTATTGCAGACTAAAAGAAAAAATGAGAGAGAGAGAGAGAGTGAGAGAGAGAGATGAAGTTCCTGCCATGGAAGTAGGCTGGGGGTGGGATGGGCTGGCAGAGGGAAATTGGGGAGATTGGTGGTGGGAAGTGTACATTGGTGAAGAGACAGGTGTTGGAACATTGTATGACTCAAAACCAATCATGAACAACTTTGTAGCTGTGTATCTCAAGTTTCTTCAAAAATGAAAAAAACTTTCCAAAATGTTTCAGCTTAACCTACTTAATTAGTTTCAGCTCTCTGTATAGAAACATGATTTTGTCCTATAATTTGTGATAGGTACCCTCTAGGTATCTTTCTTTCTTTCTTTCTTTCTTTCTTTCTTTCTTTCTTTTGTTTTTATTTTTTGGGTCATACCCGGTGATGCACAGCGGTTACTCCTGGCTCATGCACTCAGGAATTACCCCAGCCAGTGCTCAAGGGACCATATGGGATGCTCAGAATAGAACCAGGGTCAACCGTGTGCAAGGTAAACACCCTCCCTGCTGTGCTAGCACTCCAGCCCTGTGATAGACTTTTTAAAATAATTATATTTGCTTGTCTGTCTTAAAAAATTAAAGGTAATAAAAGATATATATAGGAAAAAGTATTGTATTAGCTCCCTAGTTTTAAGATTCCAAATTGATCTTGGGTATGATAAGGCTTCTTGCAACTTCTTTTTATTATGAGATTGGTCCAGCCACTTGCTAGACAGGCAAGCTGAATAAAGAATCAGGAAAACTCCAAATCCCATTTAAGAGTAAAAGTTGTAGTAGAAAATTAACATTATACTTTGAAGGAATTGAAGTTGCAGATGGGTTAGTCAAAGACATGGATTTGTATTTCTTCAGAAAGTTTTCAATCTAATTGAGGAGAAAAGCTTTAACACTAAATGCCCAAAGTGGTGGGGAAGGGAATCATATCATATACTAAAGTAGGATCATGCTAGTCAAAATACTATGATAGAATCATAAAGTGCAATGAAGGCTAAGTTGTACAGTTAGTTAGGAAAGACTTTGGAGAAGTCAGTCATTTGGAAAGATCTTAAAGGAAGCAAATAAGTAAAGTAAAGTAAAGTAAAGGCCCTCCCGTTGATCATCGATTTGCTCGAGCGGGCCCAGTAACATCTCCATTGGAGACTTTGTTGTTACTGTGTCTGGCATATCGAATACTCTCGGTAGCTTGCCGGGCTCTCGGAAAAGGAAGCAAATAATTTAAATTATTGCTAAGAAAATCTTATCCTTATATTTTAAGCACTTTACACTTATCATTTCATAGGACACTCATGACACTAGTAATGGATGGAGGTACCAATTTTTACCATCCCTCTATCTTATATCATCATTTTTCAGATAAGGAAGCAGTCACAGAGAGGTAACGTATCTTTCCTTAAACTACACAGCAAAGTTAGACACTGAAAGTCTGACTTCCAGGACTGCACCCTAAACCGTGATGTTATTCCACCTTTAACATTGCAGTTGAGACCTGCAGTGAAGACCTACAGGTCAAATTTAAGTATGAAGAGAGAAAACAGAATGTGAGGGCCTGAATAAGAAAAAGTGTTACTACTAATAGGGAGTCACACCCTCTAGGTATCTTGCCTGAAAATTTTGCTGCATATAACTAACCACTGTTGTTGAAACTGCAAGTTACTATCGCTGAGAAATGAGGCAGTTTAACTGGAGTTTCTCAGAGCAAAAAAACCCATCCTTAGTCCCTCTAGCTCTGAGGCCACATTTTGCTGCTGTAGCAAGTGTGAAGGTAAACACTTAAAGCTCAGGGTCACACCTAAGCATCTGGGTTGTATCAAATCAAGTGCCATTATAGGTTCTTAAACGGAATTCAAAGTACTCTAACAGTCATCATTTGTCAGAATGTGATGTGCAGGAAGGCAGAGATGAGGGCATTTCTAACAGGCAGAAATAGGATAATAAAAATCTTATTACTGGCACAGAAAGTATAGTGGTGGGAAATTGATCTAAAAGCCCTGTCAGAAGGTTTGCATTTTGTAAGAATGCCTAAAAGTAGTTTCTCTGGAATTGTGGGGTTGAATTCAAGTCATAGAGTGAAGATTTAGGCCAGAACACCAGCACACATCTAAACTCTGGATGAAACAGAACAGTCAAAGCAAGTTCGCAGGATATCAAAGTTAGCATTCTCAATTCTAGGGATCAAGATAAGGGCTGTGTAAATCTCCAGGGGCAGCTAGAGAAAGCCTCAGGGTTCTCCCTCTCGTTGCCCAGGTTCAGTGGACTCAGGCCCTTCCCCCATCCTGGGCAGCTCCTGGGCAGACAAAGGAGGAAAAGAGGGTCAGGCTGATTGGTGATCAGTTGCTGTGTATTCCATTCTTCCAAAGCGCCTGTTCCAGTCTCTCTGAGCCTTCCATTCTAGTCTCACACTGCCCCTCATTCCCATCCCCTCCTGTCTCTCCCACTCATCCTTCTGTGCTCCCTCTCGCAGCCTCTTCTCTCATCTCTCCACACCTGTTCCTGAATTCTACTGGTACATTCTTCTCCCTTGCTAGTCTCTCCATGCTCCATCTTGCTGCCCTGGCTCTCTCTCTGCTCTCTCTTTCCTCTCTCTCCTAACTCTGTGTTGGGGATAGTCACCACAGCCAGTCTGGTAGCAAAATCAAAACATAAGAAAGCCTTTGCTTTGCTCACGGGCAAAATATCACTTAAGGTATTTTTCTCCTTTCCTCCGTCCAATAGCTTAGTTAACATCTTAATTAACATCTGAATTCTACTTCTTAATATTATTTTGTATGGACACAGAGATACAATGAGTTTGTAGGGTGGCTCTCCTGGGCACATCTAGCCACAGACTCAGACTATAGTGCTCAGGCAGGATTAATGTTTCCTAACCCTAAAGACGACTGCTGGACTAGAGCTGTTACCGACTGGATTTCACGGGATGTCAAAAGACCGTGTGGCCGCCCACATACCAGATGGTCAGACTTCTTCATCAAGATCATGAACGATCGGTTTGAGGCTCTTTGTGTTCCTAGAGCGAACAGACGCCATTGGGCTACACTAGAACGCAACAGGGACAAATGGAGATGTTACTGGCACCCGCTCGAGCAAATCGATGATTAACGGGAAGTCAAGTGATCAAGTGAACCCTAACAAGGTCCTACTCCAGTTATTACTTTTTGGATCATGACAGAATTTGTCTATGACTATGCTCTTAACTTATAGTTAAGTATTATGGCACTTTGGCCAGGTCCATCTCGATGCCAGGGTAGCACATAGCTCACAGCTTGCCTTGGGTCCATCCAGTCTTTCGTCTTTTGGGACTTTGCTTTTGGGGTATTAGAAAGTAAGGGCAACTGAGGCTTAAGTCAAAAGAACAGATGTCCAGGGAGTAATGTTATCTGGAATCAATTAACTCCCAAGTTACAAAAGCGTAGCATTAGCTATCTTTTGTCCATACAAAAAGGATATTGTTCTGAATTAGCTATGCAAAGGAATTAAGGAGAAGAGAAAAATAATATTTACAAATCAACAGAGCACAAAGAAAGAGGTTACTAATACACACAGAAGAATGGGAGCACTGTGATGGGAATAACCCAATAAATCTAAGCTCTCTGTGGCAAGGCAGAAAGGACAAACCAATGTCATCCTACAGATGCAGGATTGAAATATTAAGCACAATGGTCGTTAGCCTGTTATAAAAAGAAGGGTGAGACAGACTGAGGGGCTTGAACATATTATCATATAGCTATATGAAATTTACATATAAATATGTTAACAAAGCAAATCTTAGTTTTGATGTATTGCTGATTTGAAATGAATTTCATTCAGTGAATTCTTTTTATAATAAAAATCACAGCTCATATCAGGCAACTGGGTGGGTGCAGCACCTAGAAAATTACAGGGACTCTGTCCTAGCTCCAACCTTTATTCACTGCACATTGTCTTGGACATGACTCTTCTTTCTCTGTCAGTGTCTTCATTTCTAAAATGGAGAGAGGCCTATCTTTCCTTTATTATCACTGGGTTCATGTGAAAAAAGTATAAGAGAGAAAATTGAAAAAATAAGAGAAGATATAAACCACAGGATGTATGTTTCTCTATCAAAAGAAGATCCTTCTGGTCACAGTACTCACGGCTTTGATAAAAGTGAAAACTAACTAGACTTTGAATTAAGTTAAATTACTTTATCGAATTTTAAAAAAATGTGCCTAGTCTTCCTTGGGATACCTCCCTGCCATTTCTTGTCGTTCATCAATCCTAGAGCTTAAGATATGCATGGTGCTGGAGTAATGCTGTTCCCTTGCAATGCTTGACAGTCACAGGATGATATTAAGTCAATGGGAATCAGAGTCTGCACTGTCATCTTAATCTAACCCAGGACACCTTTATGGGAGTCCCAGCTCTATTTGAAATTCAGAAGTGACCTTTGGTTATCTGGTTTCTCAGCTTCTCTTTGTATAGAGCCTTTATAAAGTGGATCCTGTGGCCAGGATTTTAGCTTATGTCATAATTGCTACTATTCATGAACCCCCACTGGCTGCCTTATATGTTATAATATTGTACCTAGTTTTCATGCCTACAAGGTGACTGCAATTAATGCAGCTATTTAATAAGACATTTATGAAAATAAATAACCATCTCTTTATTAGACTGCAAATCACTAGGGTGTAATCTCTTAAAGGTAAAGAACAAGATTGCCAACTTCAGAACTAACAGCACAGAAAAATTTCAGGAAGCATTTCTTTGTGATTAAGAAAAAACAAACAAACAAATAACAAACAAACAACATTCCGAATTTATTTTTAGCAATTTCTAAATTACTAAGCATCCTTACATATACATCAATCTCAACATTTCAGTTGAGGTTTTTTTTTCCTGTTCAAGGTATTCATTTACCTTTTCATATATTTAAATTTTAGCTGTTGTAAAAATTTTAATGAACTTTTCTGAAATTGTGGTTCTCAGCTTTGGCTTTCTATATTTGAAGCACATAGGAGTATAGCAAAATGACAGTGAATAGCTCTCCACTTGAACAAAACTGAATAAAAATCATATTTGGTTTGATTTTTTTTTTTTAGATTTAAGGTAGTTCTAAATGAAGTGCCAGATAGGAGCATGGATGCTGGATGGAATCAGTGACAGAAAAAAGGGACAGAAAATTAGACTCTAGGCTCATATCCAACTCTCAAAAGTTTTGTGCTTGGATAGATCAGTTACATCTATATTGTATCTATATATCTTTATGAGATTCTGGATCTCAAATTATTAATTTAGAAGTAGCTTCTCTCTGTCTTTTAGGTACAGAGTAAACAATACAGCCTTGGAGCAAATAATACAGGTACAGTATATTATTAATATATACACAACCAATTCTACTATTTCCTGTAGCCTCTTTTTTTAATCTCTTCTGTTTTTTAAGCAATCAACAGGGATCCAAATTCTTACATCAGAAAGCATACAACCTTAGGAGAAGGTTGATTAAATTGGGGTAAGGCTGGTTTTTATTTCATCGTTGCCAAATCAGTTTAGGGAGAAAGCTGCTTCTAAGTGAAATGCATACTGTCTACCTATGGGAGAAAAGGACTGACAAACAGACCTTGGTCCCAGGTATGTCTCTAGTCCTTAGCTGATTCAGAAGTGAGTAAAATCAAACAATAGCCCTCCCCAAACTCACCAGAGTTTGGCTTCTAATTCACAGAGAGCAAGATGCTTGCTGACCTGGCTGCATTCTGGGGTCAGAGCTTTCTAATATGTAGGAAGCCTATCATAGTCAGAACCTTGTTTTAAAATATTATTTAAAAGCCTTTGTCTCAGAGCTCCAGAATTTTAAATCATAGTGGAGTCAAGAACAACCATGTCTGATCTGCATAAGAATCACATTATAGAACCAATTTACCAAGTCAGCACTATGTTTCATTTTTCAAAGGCAAGTTGCTCTTCAGGACATACTAGCAAGTTATGGCTGATAGAGGTGATGATTGCTGTTAATGTGTTTAGAGGGGAAATGAGCTAGATAATAAATCCTTCACATAGCTTTTCCTTTAGAGATTTTAAGATTTCACAAAACTATTTAACAAATATTCATAGGTATTTACCATGAAAGAGGCAGTCTATCTAGTGCCTTGCAGTTGTTTTTTTTTTTAGTTAAATTTTGTTGTTGTTGTTGTTGTTGTTGTTGTTGTTGTTGTTGTTGAATCACAGTGAGATACAGTTACAAAGCTTTCATGTTTGAGTTTCAGGCATACAATGATCAAACATCCATCCCTCCACCAGTTTCTATCTTCCACCAAAGTTCCAAGTATCCCTCCCTCCCACGCCCCATCCCCCACCTGCCCCTACCCCTGCCTTTATGGTTGACAATTTCTTTCTTTCTCTCTATCAAACCATTATGGACATGATGGTTTCTTTGCCATTTTTATAGCACAAATTCAATATCACTAACAATTGTTGATCGATCAAATAGCATATGTATAATAATTCTCTGGGTTTCCATATTTCTGACCCCCTGAGTAAATGCTTCAAGGCAGACATTTCAATTCATCTATTGCTCCACATCATTTTTGATAAATGTCATTGAAGAGTTTCATGTGTAAAATAATGAAAAATCCAAATGTCTTCAGGTTAGGGGCTATGACAATTCATGAATTTTTCACAGAGTGATTCAATGTAAAGTAGCAAAAAAATTAATGCTGTAAGAGGAAGTAGTGTTAGACTGTGGATATAATTTAGTGACTTTTTGTTGAATATTGATTATTTGCCTTCATAAGTAAGAGACTACATAGAAAAATATGATCTTATGAGTTGTTATAGCAATAATAATGTTTCCATGTGATTAATGCCATGTAGGTCTTATTATAGTTATAGAAGCTTATAGATGAAAACCACAAAGCCTAAACTTTTATGTGAAGCAAGCTTTACACCAACTCCAACAGTTAGCAGTGCCACAATAATTATTATAATTATTCATTCTCAAAAATAAAATTAAATACTGGTTCCAGCATGAATTTTACATTTTGAATCAATGAAAATAACCAAATATTCTTAACAAATTACAAATGTTTTTCTCCATCACTGGGACACAATTCCAAAGCAGATGTGTCTGAAATATACTAAGGTAATATTTTATGTCCTTTTCCCACAATCCCACTGGGAAATTATGGCTGTACCAGGTGGTATCTACAGTGAGATTTTATAGGGCATGGGAGCAGAAGAGGGGAATAGAGGTATTAGTAAAAAATGTAATATAGGTGTGACATTCTGAAGAGATGCAAAATATTGAATCCAAAAGAGGATGAGCTGCACATCTCATGAAAATAATAGTCATGAGTCTGAGTGTAGATAAAGATTAGGATAAATTGAAGCGGAGTAAGATACTGCAGAGGCAGTGTGAAAAAATTTCTTGGGAAAACTATAGACTAGGAGATGATTTCTCTGGAGATACTGGAGGCTAAATCACAGGCAAAGACAGAGAGGCTGATTCCAAAAAGAATTGGTCCTCAAGGACTCCACGAAGCTGTAGAGGTGGAAGAGAACAAGTCCCTTCATACATCCTGCTGGGTCTTAGGCTCTGGTTTCAGGGACAGAGAGAGCCCTTCTTTGTCTGTCTTTTACTCAGCTATAAGAAGTAAAGCTGAACAGTGTGAGATCTGATGAGTAAAGCTGCTGTTCAATACAATATGTGACTGAATGCTTCAGGAGATGTGGCAGTGGGCATGTTAAATATGGCAGGGGGGAGACGTGGAGGCTGCTGGAACTTAGCAGAAATGGAGGGAAATCTGCCTCAAGATGTCATCTGGGAGATGAATCTCATCTGGAAAGGTGGGCAGAGAGCAGAGGTTACTGGTAGACAATCATTCCTGGTTTTGTTTGGGGGCTACACCCTGTGGAACTCAGGTGTTGCCCCTGACTCTGCATGCAGGGATTACTCCTGGCTGTATTCGGGGGCAATGGTGGGGCAGGAATCATATGGGATGCCAGGAATCGAATCCTGGTGGACCAAGGGCAAGGCAAACACTATACTCGATGTACTATGGCATTGGCCCTGATAAATTCTTTTTTTTTTCTTTTTGGGTCACACCCGGCGATGCACCGGGGTTACTCCTCGATCATGCACTCAGGAATCACTCCAGGCGGTGCTCAGGGGACCATATGTGATGCTGGGAATCGAACCCGGGTCGACCGCGTGCAAGGCAAATGACCTACCTGCTGTGCTATCGCTCCAGCACCCCGATAAACATTCTTAAGACTATACACATAGTAAAACACAAATCATCTTTTTCTTGGCAGCAGCAGATATATAAGGAACACAGGTTCCAAGGAACAACATTTTCATCACCCTGACTCACTTTGCTGTATCCATCTCCATCACTATAGCCTTCACACAAAGGAATCCAAAGTAATATACTGCATTGAATGTGCCCTATTTTCTCAAGTATATAAGTTTTCCAAAAGAAAATTCAACTGTAACAAGTTTGTTATTTCTTGGTTTTTGTTGTTGTTGTTGTTTGTTTTGTTTTTTTTTTGTTAGGAGGGGGCAGTGATGCTCAGGGGTTTCTTGGCTCATCACTTGGAAAAAAATACAGGGTGCTGTAAATATAATCCGGGATGGCCTTGTATAAGGCAAGCACCTTACCTACTTACTATCTTTCTAGCCCTTATAACAAGATTTGAGGTGAATATTGGATCACTTGATTACTTGACATCCTGTTTTTCATCAATTCGCTCAAGCGGGCACCAGTAACATCTCCATTCATCTCTGTGGCATGCTAATGTAGCCCAATGGAATCTGCTCATTCTAGGAACACGAAGAGCCTTAAATGGATCGTTCAGGGTCTTGAGGAAGAAGTCTAACCATCTCATAGGTGGGTGGCCATGTGATCTTTTCACATCCTGTGAAATCCAGTCGGTAATGGCTCTAGTCCAGCTGTCATCTCCAAATCTCATTACATGTCCAGCCCATCTGATTTTCGACAACTAGGCAAATGAAACAGCATCCCTGATTCTTGACCATAGACGAAGGTCGGATCTTTGGACTCTTTCTCTCATTCGAGTGAAGCATGATAGTCCAAGCATAGCTCTTTCGATTCCTCTTTGGGAGACCCGAATAGCAGTCTCATTATGTTTGCGTAGGGCCCAGATCTCTGAGGCATATGTTAATGCAGGAAGAACAGTAGAATCAAAGAGATGTGCCCAGAGCCGGAGGCTGTTTGTCCTCTTAGCTATTTCTTTGACGTTCTTGAAGGCGTTCCAAGCCGCTCTCTTTCTTCTGCACAATTCAGGTGCCAGGTCATTCGTCATGTTGACTTCTCGACCTAGGTATACATAACTGTTGCATTCGGAGATGTCCGTCACATTGAGAGTGAATGGAACATTAGGAACGAGACAATTTCTCATAGACATTGTCTTTGTTAGATTCAGCTGTAGTCAGACCCTTCCACACTCATGGTCGAAGTTGGCTAGCATTTGTGCCACTTGGCTGATGTTTGGTGTTATAAGAATGATGTCATCAGCGAAGCGGAGGTGATGTAGTTGCCAACTGTCTATCTTCACTCCCATTCCTTCCCATTCCAGTTGTCGCATGACATTCTTGAGGGTGGCACTGAAGAGTTTTGGTGAAATAGTATCACTCTGCTGAACCCCTCTCTTGACATCAATAATCACCTCCCTGTAGAATGGTGAGATACTGGCAGTGAATCCGCAATACAGCTCATGGAGGATCCTGATGTATTGAATTTGAACGCCCTGTTTGGCTAGGGCTTCAATGACCGCTTCAGTCTCAACAGAATCAAAGGCCTTCTTTAAATCAATGAAAGTTAGGCACAGCAGCATCTTGAACTCCCGAGAAACCTCAATGAGCTTGGTTATCGTGTGTATATGGTCGATGGTGCTGAATCCTTTGCGGAACCCTGCTTGCTCACATGGTTGTCCTTCATCTAGTGTTCTGCCAATCCTATTCAGGATGACTCGAGTGAACAACTTGTAGATGACAGACAATAGGCAGATCGGGCGATAGTTGCCAATGTCATGGATGTCTCCCTTCTTGAACAGTAGTACGGTCCTGCTGGTTTTGTATTGGGACAGAACCTTGCATTCAGACAGGTAGCGAGTGAAGAGTCGAGCCAGTGTATTGATGAGTACTGACGGCAGGTTCTTCAGGTGTTCAGGTCTGACCTTGTCTGGGCCGGATGCTGTTTGCTTCTTTACCGACGAAATGGCGTGTCGGATTTCGGAAGTGAGAACGTTGGGAACGACATACCCATCCTGTGGAATTTGTTATGTCGGCAAGTGGACATGGCTATCGAAGAGATTTGAGTAGAAGTCATGGATAATCTTCTCCATTGCCGTTCTGGAGGATGTGATGGATCCATCAGGACGTCGGAGGGCAGTCATCTTGGTCTTATAGTTGGCGAAGGACAGGCGGGCATTACGAATACTTTTCCCGGCTTCTGCCGCATCTACCAGTACTTCTGCTCTTCTCTCTTTGAGGTCTTCCTTGATCGCATCTCTGCACTGCTTTGCAAGCTCAGACGTTAGCTTGCGGTTGCCTGAGGCATGCGCCAAACCACGCTGGCGAATGAGAAAGGAGAGGCCGACAGAAATAGATAACGATTTTCATTTAAGTATGTTTTGAAATCTAATTTTCTACCTGCATCTCAAGTTGATCATATTCTAAAATAACAATCATTTTTGACTGGCAAGAATATTCCCCAGAGTCCATATATTTCACGGATATTTCTGTTGAATGGAAACTTTTTTTACATTAAGCTTCTAAAATTTTATCTGGTTAATGTTAGAAGAAAAAAACCTAAAGCTCTTGATAGTTTCTTTATAGCTGTAAGAAGTATGCCTTATATTGCCTTACATTTTCCATACATTTTGGAGATGACAAGGAAGCTTAATTTTGAAGTCTCTCTCTCCTTTCTCTTTAAGCCTCTCTTTAGAAAATGATTTACAAGAGGTCAATAAGGCCAAAATTATCTCAGTAGTCTGAGAAACTTTCAAACTTCCATGTCTTAAACTCCATGAAAACCTTCCCACAGTTACTGTTCAAGTGGAATAATCCAAAGAACATGATTTGTAAATATGTAAATATGTTTCAACTAAAATGATTTTTTTCTAATTTTCAGTGTGTGTTTTGCATATGTAGAACCTTGGGTTTGATCCCCAGCACCAGTCCCAATTTTTTGTATGTATTCTCCCAAGCCCACCTTTCCAGAGGCTACAAAATCGCTGTGTCCACCCAATATCCTCTTCTCAAAACTCAATTGAAAATACTATCATTATCAAATCATTTTAGGACTTTCTGATGTATAATTATAAGATAAATAGATGGGGTAAAATTATGAAATGTTCTTGTGTCTGGCATAGAAGATTTCAGGGCATTGGAGATTTCCAAAGACTGAGCAGCAGGATGTATGAGGTGGAGCAGATGGGAGAGGAAGAAAGGGTTGCAAAAACAATTAATAATTTTTTTTTGCAGCTTGTGTTTGTTCCAGAAGTGGAAGTATATCTATTCCAGGAATTTTGAAATTAAATTTTAATTGCTGAATTATGTTTGTGCCATGTCATTATTTTGAGAATTAACTCCGTGAACTGTCATTTTTATAACCTTTTAAATAAAGTTGCATAAATTCACATAAGAATGAGTCTCAATTATAATGGCCACTTGGAGGAATAGTTAGATGATAATATTGCCTATACAAAAAGGCATATTTAGGAAAAAAACACTTAGGTTCCATATTTCCTAAGTATTAGAATTCCATAAGATTAATATGGGGAGCATTAAAATAAACAGACTCTTGGATCTCATATTCAGTAGTTTTCATATTGCTCGTTGGGGTAGTGGACTTAAGAGTCTTTGTCCACTTTTATTCTTATTTCTCTTATAATTCTGATACAGAATGTTTATGACCTTTGCTCTGCCTCAAGGCTGATAGATATCAAACCTCTCCAAACAGTTTTGTGACATAGAGGCTCCTGTAGCTCAACTATGAAAATGTGACCTTAACCAAAGTCCATTGGATAGGTACAAAGAGTTATCCTTTGGAAATTATCTATTACAACATTCTTCCTTGTCACATTTGCAGGACATCTCACTTTCTCTGTGACTCATATCTTCCTCTCTTGTTCTTGAAATCTATAGTGAACTGAAGAAAATTATTGCTTTTCCTTCTGATTTATAGAATGGACATTTGCCCAAAAAATCATCAAAAGTTAACACCAGTTCTTAAATTGCATTCACCAGCATCATCTCATCAACACAATTTCAACATCTTAATAAGAGTTCACTGTGAAAACTGAGGCTTAAGTTTACCTCACTGAATAAAAATAGATTGCCAATTTTTTCAATTTATTTATTTATTTATTTATTTAAATTTTAGAGAATCACCGTGAGAGATACTTACAAGCTTTCATGTTTTGGTCACAATCACACAATGATCAAACACCCATGCCTCCACCAGTGCACATTCCCCACCACCAATATCCCTGGTATATCCCCCTTTCCCACCCTCCCCTGCCTCCATGGCAGACATGATTCCCCATAATCTCTCTCTACTTTTGGGCATTATAGTTTGCAGTACAGACCCTTAGAGGTTATCATGTTTGGTCCTTTATCTATTTTCTGCCACACATCTTCAATCCCGACCGATTCCTCCAGCCATCTGTTTCTTAGTGATCCCTTTTCTATCCCAGCTATCTTCTCCCCTTTGCTCATGAGGCAGGCTTCCAGCTATGGAGCAATCTATCTGCCCTGTGTATCTACTATCCTTAGGTGTCAGCCTCATGTTATGTTGTTTTATACTCCACAAATGAGTGCAGTCATTCTATGTCTGTCCTTCTCTTTCTGACTCATTTCACTGAGCATGATACTCTCCATGTCTCTCTATTTCTAAGTAAAGTTCATAACTTCATCTCTCCTGATAGCTGCATAGTATTCTATTGTGTAGATGTACCAAAGTTTCTTTAACCAGTCTAGATTGCCAAATTTAAGTGAAGACATATTTTGCCTGAAGAATCTTTTGAAAGAAGTCATACTTGCCTTCATAGAAAGGTTTTGTCACACATAAACAACTTTGGCTGCCAATAGGTTGCCTATTTTCAAACTATACAGCGAAAATGTTTATGATCATCTCTTGTCAGTGCTCACCCAGAGCTACAGAATTGAATTGGAAGATCTTGAACCCATTCATTTGCTGTGTTAACTCATCAAATATCAAGTATTCTAAAGGCTATGCTACTAAGTATAGTCTGTTGCCATTCATCACACAGATGACACCAAAATAGAAAGAGAGAAAAAAAGAAAATCACTGATGTGGAACTTGCAAAGTCATGCAAACCATAATGAAATCAAAGATTCTCTGAATACTCTGGAGGTTCAGTATTATAAGCCAGCTCTGTCTTTGTAGGGAGGTTGCCCCTGTAACCTTTTGGTAAACACACACAATAACTAGGGAGAATAGAATTGTATTGACTTGTCTGTCAGAGAGATGTAGGAGGAAAATCTGGGAGCAGATGTGTCCCAGGTGGGATACTATCCTCTGCACATGTCAGTCCTGTTTCTGAGAAATAATGGTCACATCTTGTTGAATCTGGAGCAGTCTCTTAATGTCATCTTAAATAGATTTCAGCTATTTATAGCAAGATATTTTACTTGCTTTGACCATAGTCCTTCAGAGATTAATAAGACAAAGTTGTGACAAGCACTAGGAGATGGTAAATGAAGAAGGTAAAACCACTAATATTTCGAGTATTTGAGTAAACTTTCTTTGGGAAATCCAACCAAGTTCCCATTTGATAGTAGAAACCTTAATCTCTTATGGATAATACAACAAACAGGGCACTTGCTTTGAGTGCTAACCTGGTTCCATCTCTGGCACCCCATATGGTGTCCTGAGCATTTTCAGGAGTGATTCCTGAGTGCAGAGTGCAGACTCAGGAGTAATTCCTGAGCACCACTGGGTATTGCTCAAAAACAAAACAAAACAAAACAAAAAGTATTGAAAAAGTAAGTATCCATAAAATAAAAACAAAAAAAGGCTGAAAAGTGTGAAATTGTAATACCCAAAATGTATGTAATACTTTCTCTTTATTCTGGCTACAGGTATAAAATGCAGCGTAGAAAATTACAAAGTATTAAAAACAACACATTGTACTTAGTACATTTCCATCCAGTATCTGAGGTATTACAGTTGTTTTAAGAGAGATAGTATTTATGAAGGTAATAAGAGAAAATATTAAAAATCAAACAGGCTTTGTTCTACTCACTAAACATGACTGCTGTTTATTTCTTGGTTGTAGGGTTGCCAGTTCTACCAGGATTGATTGAAGTGAACACAAAATCTTAAGACTTAGAATAAATGCATATCACTATATAGACCAATAAGTATAAAGCCCTTAATTCCAAGAGAAAGGGATTTGTTTTATAATATCCAGTTTGGGAAGTAGGACTTGCCATCTAAGTATTCCAAAGAAAATGTTGTTGACAGCATGTTTTCTTGGCTGCATATACTACCATAGGTATCTGAGTGCCTATGAGATAGGTCACACATTCCCCCAAATTGCCTAATTTTCATAACACGAGCATTTGGACAAGCAAGGTTTGGAATCTATATTCTTAAGAATGACACGGATGTTTCAGTTTCAACTGAAAATATGTTTTTTTTTTCTTTTTGGGTCACACCCAGCGATGCACAGGGTTTACTCCTGGTTCATGCACTCAGTATTACTCTTGGCAGTGCTCGGGGACCATATGGGATGCTGGGAATCATACCCAGGTTGACTGCATGCAAGGCAAATGCTCTACCCTCTGTGCTATCACTCCAGCCACCTTAACTGAAAATATTTTACTAATTTAAAACAGGGTGAAGAAAACTACCTAAGCTTCCAACTCTTCAGTGATCTTTTCAAAGATTAACAACCACAATGAAATCTTTATAGAAAAAAAGACTCATACATTTTGATGCATGCAAAAACGATTCGAATGAAAGGAATCCTGCAGTTTAGAAATCCAGAAAGATTTACTGGATTTTCTCCAAAGGAGTATGGAATTTACCTGCAAATTGATATACATACTTCTCTTCTATTAAAAACCAGCTCCTGGGGACTAAAGGAAGTATAGTGGGTAAAGGACTTACCTTGCACACCGCTGACCCAAGCTCCATCTCCTGCACCCATCTGTTTCCCTGAGCCCTCCTAAAGTGATTTCAGAACATATAGCCAGGAGAAAGTCTTGAGTACTGCAGGGTGCGGCCCCAACCCCTCAAAAAATGGTGCCTGGTGTATTAATGACTAAAAGACAACACCTGTGTTCCCTCTGCACCATTTTGTTTGATGTGGCACACTGAAATGCATATTGAGAGCTTTAGAGAACATCAGAAAATGAGAAAACAATTCACTGTATCACTGTCATCCTGTTGTTCATCGATTTTCTTGAGCAGGCACCAGTAATGTCTCCTTCATTCTAGCCCTGAGATTTTAGAAAGTGCCACATTTGAGGCTCTTTCAGGGTCAAAAGAATGAGATCCATCATTTTTACTGGTTTTTGGCATATTGAATATGCCATGGGGATTTTTCTAGACTCTGCTGTGTGGGCAGGATACATCTATAGCCTGCAAGGTTCTCCAGAGTAAGAACTAGATAATAAGATGTCATGCATCTGCAAATGCGGCCGCACGCTTTGGTGAGCTGGGTTTTTATAGTCTCTGGGCCTTGGTCATTGATTGGATTACATGGCACCAAGGGAAGTTGGTAGGTGTAATGCCTACATACTGGAAGATGGGGGATCTGGGTTGAGGAGGTCCAGTCCTGATCTGAGCAGGCTTGGAGATCTAAGCCCCGGGTCCTGCACACATGGGTTCCTTTGCTGGTTCCTTCATGCGTGAGGCTCATCTGAATGTTTGGAGAGTGGTCTTAAGCATGGCTGTGGCTGGAACTGGAGGTCTTCAGCTGCTGGGGCTCTGTTCAGGGTGGGGAGAGAAACTCAACCTGCCCTCCTCCAAGGGGCTCTGGTGAGGACAGCCAGGTGCGGAGACAGGAGAGTCTCTGCCTACATTTTCCAGTATGTAGGCGTTGTACCCACCAACTGCCCCCAGCGTCATGTAATCCTGTCAATTGCCACGACCCAGAGAGAAAACAATTATATCACAGTAAGAGACTAGCAACCCCCCCTCCCTTCTATCTCTTCCTTTCTTGTACCCAGCACACTTTTTATCAATTTAAAATGATTTGCTTGTGCTTCTCATTGGTTTGGGGGTCTCACCCAGCAGTGCCCAGTACTACTCTGGGGTTCCGTGCTTAGAAGTGGCTCTTAAGGGTTCTCAGGGCACCAGTGTGGTGCTGGGAATCAAACCAGAGTCAGACACATGCAAGGAAAGACCCTTAACCCCTAGACTATCTCTCCGTGCCCACACTTCCTATCAGAAAGCAAATTTTGCCAAGATGAGTAATTGTGGAACATGGCGATGGGCACTGGAGCAGATAAGATCCGACCTTGGAAAGTGGCTCAGAAGCTAGCCTGGCAAGAGGAAGTATCTGGGCAAAGTTGGCAAGAACAGGGTGTCAGCACTGGGTATTTGGCTTTGAACCTCACTTGACCTCTTAGTCGCATGCATCAAAGACACAGAAGCTGTCACATATGCTTAACAAGTCATCCTATCTGCAACACCTAGCCTTTATTGGGACTGGATCGGGGCAAAGCCGAGAAGAAAAGGTGATAGGCCAGTAATGCTGAACTTCATGTGATTGAACCTTCTTGTAAGCCAAGACCCTTTATAAAATATGTGTGTATTTGGCAATAAGGTGTACAGCCATCAGCTGCTCTTGGAGGGTGTTTCTTCACGCACCTGTCATTCTTTGCCCCATATCAGCCCCAACCTGGTGGGGCAACGTGTCTGGGCACATTGGGGGAAAACCGCTCCTCAACAACTAGGAGATGAGCATAAATTATTTTTAAATTGTTTCTAACTTTTTTCTCAGTAGACGTCTATGATCTATGTATTTTCTGTATTAAAAATATTTTAAAATATTTTGTATTTTTAAAATACAAAGAGCCAGAGAACTAGTATGGGGATTAAGCTGCTTTCTTTAAAATGGCAGACGCAAATTTGATCCCGGGCACCACATGATCCCCCTAGCATTGTAACAATGAATGCCCCTGAGTGCTTCTCAGTGTGACTATGGAGACCTGAGCACTTCCCAGATGATCCAGATGATCGTTGAATCAGAGATGTATCCTCAGGCCCTTGCACTACTGCAGGCTGAGTTGGCCTAGAATTGCTGGAAGGAGTCCAGGGATATGGGAGTGTGGAAGAGGAGCCCATTCTTCTCCAAAAATGAGAAGACAAAGTGTCATGAAAGATAAATAAGGTAAAGGTAAAGGTAAAGGCCCTCCCGTTGATCGTCAATTTGCTCGAGCGGGCCCAGTAACGTCTCCATTGGAGACTTTGTTGTTACTGTGTCTGGCATATCGAATACTCTCGGTAGCTTGCCGGGCTCTCCGAGAGGGGTGGAGGAATCGAACTCTGGTCGGCCATGTTGGCCGCTTGTAAGGCGAACGCCCTACCCGCTGTGCTATCGCTCCAGCCCTAAGATTGCATTTTCTTAGATAATAAAAAGATAAATAAAGAAACTAAAAATATCCATGAGACAATAATCACTGGGCAGGTGTGTGTGTGTGTGTGTGTGTGTGTGTGTGTGTGTGTGTGTGAGCAGTGAGGAGTCAGCTTTTCATCATGGAATTTCAGAAGAATTTTATTGGCATAAAAATAGATATTTTCTCTGAAAGTCACGTTTTTAATTAGTTCATTTTGTGGTGGCACCCCAAGGCTTACCCCTGGATCTGTGCTCAGGGTTTGCTCCTGGAAGTCCTCAGGGAACTATATATGTGGTGCTAGGGATCAAACCTGGATCTCCTGCATGTAAGGCAAGCCCTTACTCATTGTACTATCTCTCTACCCCCAAAGTCAATGTTTATAAGAATAAAGTTACTTGTTTCTATATCTATCATCATATATTATTTTATTATTTAATTTATAATTATATAGGCCATATATATATATGTTTATATAATTTATGGCAGAGCTCAGCTCAGCAAAAGCCTGCTATATCTAGGGAGCACCCAGAGGAATGCAAGAACCATGCAGTGTCAGGGATCAAACTCAGGGTTTAACACAAGTTAGACTTATGTTTCACCATTGGGGTTATCATCCCAGCCCTCTTGTATTATTTTTAATGAAGCACTAGAGAAAAGTTATGTGCTGAAATCGTATGGACTATACTGTTTTACTAAAAGTCTTGCTTATGAATGATGACTTCTCAAACAGAAAACAATTTGTCTTCTTAAATATTTATTTCCCTTTCCTCCTTGCTTTTTATGCTATGGATTTATTGACTTTTTAGAGTTTATTACTGCTGTAAATCTAGTGGTACAAGGAAAATGGAGCTAAAGTTAAAACAGTGTTTTGAACTGCATGATGTGGATGGAAATGTTTCTATTGACAAAAGAGAACCACTAAACGTCTTCATGGTAAGTGAAGCAATAAAATATCCTTAGGACATTATCTAGTTAATCCAATTTTCCTCCCTATGGATTTGATAACAGCTCTCCGTGTGGGGAATATTCTGGACATACACCCTTTGAATTGCTGAACCAATGTATGTCTCACCACGCTTTTTATGAGTGTGTACTGAAAATCAGAATTTTCTTTTTAGTGCAGTACACTCTAAAGCAAACAAATTTGGAGAACAGTGGCATGAAAATTAAAATAAACATGATGTCCAAAACAAATTATCTTTTTTTTTTACCTCCTTGCAAAACATCTTATTGGAAACAATTGTGCAAATTGAATGGGAAATTTTACACAATTTTCATTAGTTAAAATCTTTAAGTCGAGCCTGGAGTGATAGCAGAGCAGGTAGGGTGTTTGCCTTGCACACGGCACGACCCGGGTTTGATTCCCAGCATCCCTTATGGTTCCCAGAGCATGGCCAAAAGTAATTCCTGAGTGCACGGACCAGGAGTAACCCCTGTGTATCACTGGGTGTGACCCAAAAAGCAAAAAAAAAAAAAAAAAAAAAAAGAAAAAATCTGTAAGTCAATGAATCAAAGAAGTAATTTTTTGGTTTTCTTTCTCATTATATAGAAAAAGAACAAAAAGTAGGAAAACAAAAAATAAAAGCACAGAGTAGAAATTAATTTATTTAATTTTAAAGAGTTTTGATAAATGAAGATTATAAACAACAAGTAGTAATTCTTTAAAGGGCAAGAGGGACTCTAAAATGGAGGAAGTAAAATGAATAAAACAATTCTAAGATCTGTTTTAAAGTCTAAATATGTTTATTTTAGAGTCAACATTCTCTTTGATTAGACAAAGCAATAGTATTAAAATTATAAGTGTTATAATTTACATCACAGAATTACTAAAGATATTAAAAATGAAAAACCTGAACTATGGAACAAATTAAATGAATGAAATATTATGTACTAAAATGTAATGGTCCATAAACATATTTCTATACAATGTCAAAAATAACAAAAGAAAGAAAGAAAGAAGAAAACAAAAAAAAAGAATAAAACTTTTGTACCGATCAGGGTAAAAAAGTTATTACATTAATTTTTTCCCACATGCAATAAAAGTATATTAGAATAGGGTTCAGCCTAGACATCAAGAGTATAAGCAAAATTCACAAATCAAGTGTTTGCATCTCAGTTGGAGGAATAGTTTGGGATGGGAGATGTGTGTTGAAAGTAGATAAAGGAAGAAATGTGATATAGCCTCTCTGTATCTATATTGCAAACCATAATGCCCAAAAGTAGAGAGATAGAGTATGGGGGAAATTGTCTGCCATAGAGGTAAGTGTGAGGGTTGGAAAGTGGCGGGGGCTATATTGGTGACATTGGTGGTGGAGGATGTTCACTGATGGAGGGATGGGTGTTTGATCATTGTATGACTGAAACTCAATGAAAGTTTTATAACTGTGCCTCACAGTGATTCAATAAAAAATAAGTGTTTACATCTCAATTTCATTTCAAGGATATAGAGGACAAAAAGAATATTTGTGTGCTGATGGTGTGGTTAGTCCACACCTCACAATACTCAAAGACTTTTACCAGAACTGTGCTTAGAAGTGATTCTGGTGGTTCTCAGAGGATTGTATGAGATGCCAAAGATTCAAACTGGGGTCAACAGTATGTAAGGTGTGTGCCTTAACCCTTTCAGTATCTCTCCAGACCCATAGGAATATTTTTGAGAAAGTTTATTGTTTGTTTAAGAGCCTTCAAATCTATAGCATGGGAATCTATCTCCAATGACTAATGAAATGTAATTCTATCTGAGGAACAAAACTGTGACAGCATAGTAAAAGATATGTATTTAGGAAGTGTTTCTAGTCCTCAAATTTGTTGGGACAAAGAATGTTGAGTATTTGCTTCAAATCAGACACAAGCTACTGTGAGAAGAAGTTGAAAGAGAGTTTTCATGGATTTTGGATGTTGACATGCAGAGCTACTGAAGGAATCTCAAAAGAAAACAGATCATTAAAAGAGTGATCTCAATCAAAATGATTTTGAGATCCAGGTACCTGTCTGGCAGCAGAGCCCCTTCCCAGGGCTGCGTGTTTAACCAGACCCCCTAACTGGTTAACTGGAGAACGGCCAGTTTACGTTCTTAGTCTGCAGGGGACGGGAATTGAGGCACACCACACGCACCCAAAGCTGGACCGTTTGGGGCACCCTCTACTCACTCATCCAGGTCCCTGCAGGCAGCAGGGCCCCTTCTCTTCTCCTTCCCTTCCCCTTTTCCTTTCCTTCTCCTCCTACTTATCCCATAGGAACCAAAGTTACACTCTTAGATGGAACTTTCACTAGATTACCTTAACCACCAGAAAACACATTAGCCAGCAATTCGTTAATCCCATCTAAATCAATTCTGAATCATAAGCACAGTAGTAACAGTGAGTGTGAAGGTCTAAACCACACAGGTTACAATGTTAAAACAACGCAGAAGCCCACGAAGCTTACTTATTGAAGAGGCTAGCCCAGAAGACACCAACAGTAATGAAGTGCTAGACAACCTCTCTGACAAAGAATTTAGAAGGGAGCTACTGAGGATGCTTAGGGAGTTAAAAGAAACAATGGAAAGCAACGTCAATAAAAGACAAGAGGACTTGAAGGTAGAAATGAGGAAAATGTAAACAAAATTACAAACAGAAATCTCAGACCTGAAAAACCTGGTAGACAAATTGAAAAACTCAGTGGAAGGCCTCAGCAACAGAGTAACAGCTGCTAAGGACAGAACAGTGAGCTCTAAGATGAAGAACAGAGACTCTCCAGAAAACAGCAGAAAATGGAAAAGAGACTCACAATTCGGGAACAGATGGCAAGAGAAGATCGTGATGAAGCCAAGAGGAGTAACATAAGAAGTACTGGAGTCCCAGGGGAACAGGAAAAAAACCTTGACAAAGAAGAAACTGTCAAAAACATCATTGCTACGATGTTTCCAGAGCTGAAGAAAACATGCAACCACATTCAGGAGGCCCGAAGGGTACTAGATAGAAGAAATCTGAATAAAAATAATTCCGAGACACATCCTGATCAAATAGACCAAAACCTTAGATAGAGACAAAATTCTGAAAGCAGCAAGATCAAAGAAAGAAATTTCGTATAAAGGAGAATCTTTTTTTTTTCCCTTTATTTTATTTTATTTTTTTTAAAGTTGTAGATTTACAATTTTTGTGCTTTGGTTTCAATTATACAATGATCAGATACCCATCCCTCCACCAGTGCCCATTTTCCACCACCATGGATAATATCCCTCCCACCCCCATCCCCCCATCCCCCCTGTCTCTGTGGCAGGGCAATCCCCTGTGTTCTCTCTCTCCTTTTGGGTGTTGTGGTCTGCAAAAGAGGCATTGAGTGGCAAACATGTTCAGTCCATAGTCTACTTTCGACATGCATCTCCCCATAAAGGAGAATCTTTAAGATTCATAGCAGATTTATCTGATGAAACCCTCACGACCCAAAACCAGTGATGTGATATAGTGAAAAAACTCAATGAAATAAATGCCTCACCAAAAATACTTTACCCAGCGAGACTTTCACTCATAACAGAAGGAACAACACAGTTTCACAGAAAAACAACAGCTCAGGAACTTCATAGACTCAAAACCATGGTTACAGAGCAACTAAATGGGCTACTTTAAGACAAGACCGTCCTCCAAAATACACCAAATTTCAACAGAAAAACAGGACAAACTCCCATAACAATAATATCTCTCAAAGTCAATGGGCTAAACGCACCAATTAAAAGACACAGAGTGGCAGGATGGATTAGAAAATTGAACCAAACATTCTGCTGCCTGCAAGAAACACAACTCAATAGTCTGAACAAACACAGGCTCAGAGTCAAAGGCTGGAAAACAATCCTACAGGCAAACAACTCCCATAAAAAAGCAGGGTTAGCCATCCTAGTATCAAACTACATTGATTTCAGAATGAAGACGGTCACAGGAGATGGCAAAGGCCATTACTTATTGATCAAGGGATCTGTACAAGAGGAAGAACTTACAAAACTAAATGGATATGCACCTAATGAGGGACCAGGAAAGTACTTAAAACAAATACTCATAGACTTGGAGAAAGACATCGATAGCAACATAATACTAGTGGGAGACTTCAACATCGCTTTATCAACTCTTGATAGATCAACCAGCCTCAAGCTTAGCCAGGACATACTTTATCTAAGGGAAAAAATGGAAGAAAGGGACTTACAGGACACTTCATCCTCAAAAAACTGAACATACATTCTTCTCAAGTGTGCATAGAACATTCTCTAAGATAAACCGACCACAATGTGATGAAATCATAAGTAAATCACACACACAAACGGAAAACTAAATCAAACACCCAGAAATTAGACAGCTCACTATTGGACAACGAGTGGATTAGAAAGGAAATCAAAGAGGAAATCAGAAGAATCCTAGAAACGAACAAAAATGAGGATGAGTTACCAAAACTTATGGGACACAGCAAATGCTGCGTTAAGAGGAAAGTTTATAGCTCTACAAGCATTCCTGAGGAAGGAGGAGAGAGCCAACATAAGTAACCTAAACTCACAGCTTAAGAGCTTGGAGAATGACCAACGAAAGGAGCCCAATTTGAACAGGAGGAAGGATATAATAAAACTCAGAACAGAGATTAATGAGATGGAAACCCAAAAAACAATCCAAAAGATCAATGAAACCAAGAGCTGGTTTTTAGAGAAAATAAACAAGATCAATTAGCTTCTAGGAAGACTCACAAAGAAAGGGAGAGAGAAAACCCTAATAAACTGAATCAGAAATGAAAAGGGGGTCATTACAACAGAAACTATAGAAATTCAAAGGATCCTCAGGGAGTACTTGGAGAAGCTTTATGCTATGGAACACAAAAACCTCGAGGAAATGGGCAAATTCCTAGATTCCTATAGCCTCCTAAGACTGAACCAAGAAGACCTGGAATACCTGAACAGACCTATCACCATCAAGAAAATTGAAATGGTAATAAAAAGTCTCCCCAAGGTTAAAAGTCCTGACACAGATGCATTCACTAGTGAATTCTTCCAAATCTTTAAAGAGAACTTACTCCCAATCCTCTTTAAGCTTTTCCACAAAAATGAGGTATCAAAAACACTTCTGAACAATTTCTATGAAGCAAATATCACCCTGACACCAAAAGCAGACAGAAATGCCACAAAGAAAGTGAATTACAGGCTGATATTCCTGATGAACACAGACACAAAGATCCTCAACAAACTATTATCAAATAGAATCCAACGACTCATCAAAAAGATCATACACCATGACCAAGTAGGATTCATCCCAGGGATGCAAGGATGGTTTGACATTTGGAAATCAATCAACATAAACCATCATACCAACAAAAGAAAAGATAAAAACCATATGATCTTATCAATAGACTCAGAGAAAGCATTTGACAAGATCCAGCACCTGTTTATGATGAAAACTCTAAGCAAAATAGGCATTTAAGGAACTTTCCTCAATATACGTAGAGCCATCTACCACAAGCCCATGGCAAGTCTCATTTTTAATGGGAAAAATCTAAAAGCCTAAGATCGGGCACAAGACAAGATTGCACACTTTCACCACTCCTATTCAATATAGTACTGGAAGTCCTAGCCATTGCAGTGAAAGTGAAAGGTATCAAGGGAATACAGAGAGGAAAGGAAGAGGTCAAACTATCACTATTTGCTGACAATATGATACTATACTTAGAAAACCCTAAAGATTCTACAGAAAGGCTCCTAGAAACAATAGTCCAGTTTAGTAAAGTGGCAGGCTACAAAATCAACACCCAAATGTCATTGCTTTCTTATATACAAATATCAAAAAAGAAGAAAGAGACATTAAAAAAAACAATCCCGATCACAATAGTAACTCAGAAAATCAAGTTCCTCAGAATCACCTTAACCAAAGAGATGAATGACCTATACAAGGAAAATTACAAAACACTATTTCACGGGGGTATGGCGCCGCCAACAGGTCAATCTGTATCTGTGAGACGAGTGCATCAGCAGCCTGATGAATCTGTCAGAATTTCAGATACCCCAAAATTGCTGCTGTGCCTTTGGCCAGACCCCAAAAACTTGGGGAAAAGTTTATGAAGAAAGTAAACAGTCAAAAGTTAGGTATGTGGGAGACACACCCACAAACCACCTCCGGCTCAGCTATATAATTGGAAGCATGGTCTCTCTGGTTCCTGATTGAACTGCTTAATGGCCATGATCCCAGAGACTCAGAAACAAATCTTGAAACCCAGTGGCTTTTGGCAGAAACGCGTCCTATTCCTACAGTAGGTTACTGGCGCTGGGCCACTCCAGGTGGGAATAGGTTTCAGGCATTGGCCTGTTCCCCCTTGTGGCCCAGTGACCGCCATCCACCAGAGGCCACTGGACAGTCACGTTTGGACCTACAGTGACGAGACACATGGGGCCTCACCAGATGGGGGTGGAACCGGCCCTTTCCTCCCCATACCAACAAGACCCCGAGTCACTGCCTACAAATGGCCTTTCTGGCTCCTGATCAAGCTGATAAATGGCCATGATGCCAGAGACTTAGAAACAAATCTCGAAACCCAGCAGCTTTTGGCAGAAATGTATCTGGACCACGTACAAGATGGCCGCCGCCTCAGAGCCTATTGGAAAGCCAGGTATGAGCCGTCAGTGATGAGGCAACTGCAGTGTCATGGGAAGGGGGGCAGTACGGGCTCATCCTTCACGTCTACTGAGGTCACAAGTTGCCCCCCACAAGTGGCTGTCCAGCATAGCCATGGCTCCAGAGGGGAAAAGACTTAATCCAGAGCCCTGCAGCTTGCGGCAGAAAAGTAAATGGACCATGAATTAAACTACGGCGCCATGCCTCCCCAGGAGGGAAAGGGTATTGCTCTCTTCCTCCTTTCCCCCCTCCCCACCCCCAGCAGCAAGATGGCCGCCGCCTCCGAACTTATAGGAAAGCCAGGTATGAGCTGGTGGTGATGAGGCAACTGCGGTCTCATTTGAAGAGGGGTGGTACTGGCTCATCATCCACGCACTACTGAGGTCAAGAGTTGCCCCCCACAAGAGGCTCTCTAGCACGGCCATGGCTCCAGAGGCAAAAGGACTTAATCCAGAGTCCGGCAGCTTGCGGCAGAAAAGTGAATGGACCATGCATTAAACTACAGTGCCATGCCTCCCCGGGAGGAAAGGGTGTTGCTCCCTTCTGCCTTCCCACCCCCCCACCCCACCAGCAGCGAGATGGCCACCGCCTCAGAGCTTATAGGAAAGCCAGGTATGAGCCAGCGGTGACAGGGCAACTTCCCCTCTTGGGAAGGGGGACGATACTGGCTCGTCCTTCATGCCTTACCGAGGTCACGAGTTGCCCCCCACGAGTGGCTCTCTGGCACAGCCATAACACCAGACACACAGAAACCAATCTCGTAATTTTCTGGCTCTTCTCAGAAATCCAAAATCATTATATGATTCTCATAACCAGCTATAGAAAACAAAGATTTCACAATGCCTTTTCGGCAATTCTGATTGTTGGGGGGAATTCTAAACAATAATGGTGCATCTTTTGTCAAAATAATGAATGTAATCAGTGTAGAGAAGAGTTAAGTAGAAATCATCTGCCTCACAGGCATTGGGAGGGGTGGGAGTGGGGTATATTGGGGTTCTTGGTGGTGAAAAATGAGTACTGGTGAAGGGAAAGGTGTTTGATCATTGTATGAGTGAGACTTAAACCTGAAAGCTTTGTGACTTTTTCCACAGTGATTCAATAAATAAATATAAGAAGAAAAAAATAAAAAACAACAAAAAAACACTATTTCAAGAAATAGACGAGAACACCAGGAAATGGCTATACATCCCCTGCTCATTGATAGGGAGGATTAACATTATCAAAATGGCAATACTGTCCAAAGCACTATAAAAATTCAATGTGGTCCCTATCAGGACACCCATGACACTTTACAAAGAAATAGACAAAATGCTCCTGAAATTCATATGGAACAATAAACTCCCACAAATAGCTAAATCAATCCTTGGTAAAAAGAAGATGGGTGGCATCACCCTCCCTAACTTTAAACTGCACTACAAAGCAGTACTATTTAACACAGCATGGAACTGGGCTAGAAACAGACCTGCAGACCAATGGAATAGAGTTGAATATTCTGTCACAGACACCCAAATACATGACCACTTAATTTTTGACAAAGGAGAGCAAGGATGCTGGGAAAACTGGATAGCTACTGCAAAGAAAATGAACTCTGACCTCTTTCTAATGCCAGGCACAAAAGTCAGATCAAAGTGGATTAAAGACCTCAATATCAGACATGAATCCATAAGGTACATAGAGGAAAAGGTAGACAGAACTCTCCATGAAATTGAAGCAAAAAACATCTTGAAGGATGAAACACCACTCACAATGCAAGTGGAAGCAAACATAAACAAATGGGACTACATCAAACTAAAAAGCTTCTGCACTTCAAAAGAAACAGTGACCAAAATACAGAAAGAGCCCACAGAATGGGAAAGAATATTTACCCATCTGATAAGGGATTAATATCCAGGATATACAAAACACTAGTAGAATGTACAAGAAAAAAACCTCCAGCTCCATCAAAAAATGGGGAGAAGAAATGAAGAGAAGTTTTCTCAAAAAACAAATACCAATGGCCAAAAGGCACATGAAAAAATGCTCCACATTGCTAGCCATCAGGGAGATGCAAATCAAAACAACAATGAGATATCATCTCACACTATAGAGACTGGCAAACATTCAAAAGAACAGAAGCAGCCAGTGCTGGCGTGGATGTGGGGAAAAAGGGACACTCTCTCACTGTTGGTGGGGATGCCCACTAGTCCGGCCTTTCTGGAAAATAATATGGACTGTCCTTCAAAATCTAGAAAATGAGCTTCCTTATGACCCCGCAATACCAACTTCTGGGAATATATCCCGAGGATGCAAAAAAGCACTGTAGAAATAACATCTGTACCTATATGTTCATTGCAGCACTGTTCACAATAGCCAAAATCTGGAAACAACCCAAGTGCCTAGAACTGGTGACTGGTTAAAGAAACTTTGATACATCCACACAATGGAATACTATGCAGCTGTCAGGATAGATGAAATCATGAACTTTGCTTAGAAATGGATAGACATGGAGAGTATCATGCTCAGTGAAATGAGTCAGAAAGAGAGGGACAGACATAGAATGACTGCACTCATCTGTGTCGTATAAAACAACATAACATGAGGCTGACACCTAAGGATAGTAGATACACAGGACAAATAGATTACTCCATAGCTGGAAGCCTGCCTCATGAGCAAAGGCGGCTGGAATAGAGAAGGGATCATTAAGAAAAAGATGGCTGGAGGAATCGGTCGGGATTGGAGAGGTGTGCAGAAAATAGATATAGGACCAAACATGATAACCTCTCAGGGTCTGTACTGCAAACTATAATGCCCAAAAGTAGAGAGAGATTATGGGGCATCATGTCTGCCATGGAGACAGGGGAGGGTGGGAAAGGGGGAGTATACTGGGGATATTGGTGGTGGGAAATGTGCACTGGTGGAGGGATGGGTGTTTGATCATTGTGTGATTGTAACCCAAACATGAAAGCTTATAACTATCTCATGGTGATTCTATAAAATTTTAAAAAATGATTTGCACTCTAATATTGAGCAATCATTAGTCAATTCTTGGGAATATTTCCAACCGGGATGGAGAAGGATGTGGCTATATTGCTATCTACTGGTTAGCTAACACGGATGCCACAACACATTCTGTAATGTATAGCTTCAATCATACAATCATCAAACACACATCACCTCACCAGTATATGTTTTCCACCACCACAATCTCCATTACTGAACCCTCCTCCATTCCTCACCTCCCCTTGCCTGTGTGGCAGACAATTAGCACAATATTCTCTCTACTTTCCTCCCCACCCTGACCAGGGCCCCGGCAGCCGAAGACCTCCAGGACCAGCCACCACCATGCTGAGACCACTCTCCGCACACCTGAAGGTACCGGCAGAGGGACAAAGCCACGTGGGTTCCGGGGCCGAGATCTCCAAGCCTACTCAGATTGGAGTTGAGCATCCTCCACCCAGATCCTCCAAATTCCAGTAGGCGGGGGTCACACCCACCAACTGGCCCCTGGCACCGTGTAATCCCATCAGCGGCCAAGAATCAGAGACTATAGAAACCAGCTCCCGGAACCGCGTGGCCGCATTTGCAGCCGCGCGACATCTTATTATGACATCTCATTCCTACTTTGACAAACTGGCAGGCTACCGAATGTAGCCTGCCCACACGGCAGAGTCTGGCAAACTCCCCGTGGCGTACCCAATATGCCAAATACCAGTAACAATGATGGGTCTCATTCTCCTAAAGAGCCTTGAATATAATCTCAGGGCTAGGATGAAGGAGACTTTACTGGGGCCTGCTTGAGGCAATCGACGAATAACAGGATGATCTGTGATCTCTCTACTTTAGTACCTTCGATATTTTGAGACCAGTCCCACCACCACTCATACCTGCCAAAAAGGCAATTCTAGACAATGTGTTTTGTACTGCTTGTTTTGGACACAATATCATGTCTCTAGGAATTCTAAAATTTTTAATAATTAGGGTCTGGAGAGATTGCTGTAGCAAGTTGCTCGGGTCTAAGATTCATTTGTGTGTCTCTGCTTCATGGCCATGTGGGAGCTTAAGTAGATGATGGCCGTATGTGAGTATCATCTCAGAGTTCCATCAGGGTGGTGATAAGGAGAAGGGCCAACTCCTCCCCTGTCCCCTGAGGCCTGAAATTTGGCGCCAATGCCACCCTGTACCTGGGGCTTCGCTGAGTTCTAGAAGATGGTGGCCACTGGGATTCCTAGGGGGCAGATGGAGGGACAGCACCTGCCCCGTCTGGAGTGGCCCAGCAAAAGTGGTCTATTGCAAAGTCCAGAGCCATTTTGGAAGCAAGTTGCTCAGATCCGAGATTCGTTTGTTTGTCCCAATTAATCTTTCACTCTCACTAATATCACAAAAATTGGAGTAATGGACATATCCTATAAATTTAATAATCTTTTATTATGACTTAATAATACAATCCTCTATCATGTCAGCATGTGGGAATGTTCAGTGCTTAGTCTAATTTTTTTCCTGACATTGGTGCCTCTGGCAAGATACTGATGTGTAGAAAGAAACTCTAAACACTTTCATTAATATGATACTAAATTTATGCTATCATGCTAAATATGGCTATATATTTAACTATGAGATCTCAACTTACTAAGGTCAAGAGTTGTACTTTTTATTACCATTATTTAGTATCATTAATCATGGATTCAGGATGATTAATGCCTGAGTAGCAGCAAGAGATAGTCATATATATAAGATCATGACTATTAATTAAAATATTTCACTAGTAGTTTTTCTAAAGGTCTCTTCATGTTCAGTCAATATACTTATACTCAAAATCTCAGATAACTAATCTCTTCCCCCCTATTTTATTTTATTATGAGTTTCTCATCTTATATGGGTCATTTAATTTAATGACGAGGAATGGGGGTTGGGGAAAGACTGTGGTTAAATCTTTCCTGTAGGGAAGCAGGAAATGTCATTTTCCCTAGGTGCCCTGACAGCTTTTATGATGAAAAGGTGCTGCCACAGTTTGAGAAAAATTCAGTGTCCTTCCAAGGCATACATATCTGTCTTGCCAGTCGATCATTCTACAAAGGGCACAAAGCACCAGAGGTGCGAGTGGCAGAATACGGATAGGAAACCTTGGGTATGGGCGGAATATTCTTTCATGCTCAGCCCTAAGATCAAAGATAATTCGTTTGAAATTTAGAACATTGTCTGTTTTGTGGGTGAAGAATTCTTATAATAATGACCACTATAATTTTCTCTTCAGTGGGTTCTTAACATATTTTGTTACCTAGCATGTGCAATGAATTCCTTTGTGCGATATAAAATAAAATTTCAGACTGTATTCAGTTAATTTAATTTCCAAAGCTCATTACTCAGAGCTGACACACACAATTTTTGCATTTATTTTTTAACATCTGTAACAAATTGGGTCACAAAACTGACATTAACACATTAGAAAATTCTTCATCACCTTGGGATAGAAAGGTCACAAAATGTATTTTCTTCCAGCAAAGTTGAAACTTCTAATTCAATTTCTCTTTGCAGGCTGTGCAAAGCCTCACTGGCTAGCAATCTGAGTTCTAATAAATTCACAATTTGGTGTTTTATAAGATCAGTATAAACAATAATGCTCAGCTACTCTCCTTGAACTATTTTTTTCTTACAAAGGTGGTGTGGTATAAATGCTATTTATATGAAAGCAGGACACATTCAATCGTATACCATTCGGGTTTCACAATTTTATCAGACTCTGATTGGCATGACTCAGTTGACTAAATTTTTAGTGACCACTTTACATTTAATGTATGATGTGGAACACTTTGGAATATATGAAGAGTAAGGAAATATGTAGCACTGTAGCACTGTAACACTGTCCTCTCGTTGTTCATGGATTTGCTTGAGCGGACCCAGTAACATCTCCTTTGTGAGACTTGTTGTTACTGTGTTTGGCATATTGAATACGTCACGGGGAGCTTGCCAGGCTTTGCTGTGCTGGCGAGATATTCTCGGTAGCTTGTCAGGCTCTCTGAGAGGGGCAGAAAAATCGAACTCAGGTGGACTGGGTCGGCCACGTGCAAGGCAAATGCCCTACCTGCTGTGCTATTGAGGAAAGAAAAATGGGAGAGTATAAAATGAAGAAGTGGATGCTGTTTCTCTGGAATATATTCTAGCCAGTTTGTACTTTATCCTGTAGGTTACTAATCAACATGTTAAGAAACCTATTTTCACTCCTGCTATGTAGGTATTCTTCCTTCATTATGCCAACTTTAATCACATTGTTTCTTCCCTTACTAAATTGTTGGATCTGTTTGTAGTTACTTCCGTTTCTGCTCTATCTGTTCTACCTTTCACTCTTTCTGTTTTATTTTTCCATCTGCTCTTACTACTCTAAAATATGGATTTCTTTGTCTCAAGTAGGAAACTTACTCAAAGTAAAGACATGGGCATTTCAAAAGAAGGAACTGTGTTTCCAAAAGATAGTTTTAATCTCAGTAAATTAGTGAGTGAACATATTTTATTGCCAACTGAGGTAATATTTCTACAAATGACCATTTAAAAATAAATTTAGTGTTTGCTTAACATGTTAGTATGAGTTTTTTTTTCCTCTAAGGATGAAGGTGAATGAGGCATTAAGACTAAAGCTAAGATAACAAAGAATCCAAAGTATCTTTTTGCTTTTTTGTTTTGAAATTTTATTTAAACATCATAATTTACACAGCTGCTTATTATACAGTTGTTTTAGGAATTCAATGTTTCAACACCAGTCGTATTATCAGTGTGATCTTCCCTCCACAAATGTTCGTTCATCTCCCAAGCTCACTCCCTTAGCAGGCACACAATAGTTTATTTTATAATGGTTGTTATAACCCACATTATAACCTAAAATTAGTCTTGCATAATAATTCCCTTTGTAGTGGACATTCCTCCACCCCTCTCAGAGAGCCCGACAAGCTACCGAGAGTATCTCACCTGCATGGCAAAGCCTGACAAGCTACCCATGACGTATTCAATATGCCAAACACAGTAAGTACAAGTCTCAAAATGGAGACGTTACTGGGCCTGCTCAAGCAAATCGATGAACAACGGGAGGAGAGTGATAGTGACAATAGTGGAATGAAATTGTTATTGGAATAGACAAGGCAACACATTCATGTTGCATCTCTGAGCTTGCACATGCAGACTCTGAGGTTGTACATGCAGGCTGGCTCTCTGAGGTTGCACACATTAGCTTTGATGTCAGCACACTTGGCTGCACAGCTCATTATTACTGGCATTACCTAACCACCCCACAAGCTTACTCCCTAAGCAGGAACAAAATAATTTACTTGTATTATTTTTTACAACAAGGGATTATAAAAAATGGAGCAATAAAAATCAATTTTTTGATAATTGTTTTATTTCACAATGGTGTCATTAAAGTCAATGCCTAAGGATTTACTGAGCTAGTCGGTGCCAACTGAAATTTCTATGTTGTTTCCACTCATTGAGCTTGGTGGTCTACGCAATTTTACTATTTAATTTCTGTGTTCCTACTGGGGTGTCAGTATGATGAAATTTGGTGTTTCCTCACAGCTTCAGGAGATGGAACGATTTGGTGGTTTGGCATCTTGATAAGGTTCAGTTGTGGAGCTGGTCCATTTCTATGCCCAAAAATATTGGATGTGGGCAGGGGCTGTTGGGTCTTCTGGCGTTGGGGTGGGAGGAATCTGCCTGTTATGAGAAAGCCCTAGATTTCTCAGCCCCAACTAGTCTACCTAGGAGATTCAGCACTCGGAGGAAAGTATCTTTATTAAGCAGACCACTTATAAAGCACACCAGAGGGCAGTAGAAGTTCACATTGCAGCAATTTACACTAATAAAAAGTGATCATTGCAGCACTATTCACAATAGCCAGAATCTGGAAACAACTTGAGTGCCAGAGAACAGACATATGGATAAAGAAACTATGGTACATCTATGCAATGGAGTACTACACAGCTGTTAGGAAAAATGAGGTCATGAAATTTGTCTATAAATGGATAGACTTAGAGAAGCTGAGTGCAATAAATCAGAAGTAGAGGGACAGATATAGAATGACTGCATTCATTTGTGGAGTATTTAAAAAAAAACAGTATGAAACTAATATCCAAGGACAGAGAAAATGGGGTAGGAGGCCTGGTTAATAATGGGTCAAGGGTGTGGGAGATGAAGGGTAGTTAAGATAGAGGAGGGTCCATTATGGCAAGACTAGTTGTAAATGATCACTCTAGACAAAAACTGAGTGTTGAAAGCAGGGAAAGAGATATAAATGATACCCTTTCAGCTTCTGTATCACAAACCATAACGCTTAAGATGAGAGAGAAAAACAGAGAGAAGAAAGGTGCTTGCCATAGAGGCAGCCTGAGTGGGAAGTGGCTTGAAGAATGGGAGGGAAACTAGGGACATTGGTGCTGGGAAATTACACTGGTATAGTGATGGGTGTTGGAACATTGACTGAAATGTAATAATGAACAATTTTGTAACACTCTGTCTCACGGTGATTCAATAAGAAAAAAAATGTAGCTAGTGGGGAGTTCGAATAAAATCACCATTATTAATAAGCCAAACAACTGGAAAGAACATTCTTCTGGGCTGTGAGGGGGATGGAATTATATCATTTGCATCAATCTCTCACTTTAAGGACCTGTACTTGACCCGACATGCCTCAATATCAAGTCAGTATGATCACTCCCTAGATTACTCAAATCAAATCCATATTTTGTAACATTTCTCATTTGAAACCAAATAGAGAATAAACTAGAAATAAAATCAATCAGTTTTCATGTGAAAACTTGCAAGGAACAAAAGAAGATCACCTTGATTTGATTAGAAGGTTAAAGGAAGCCAGCAAAGAACTTGAACAAAATGAAGAATGGGGATGCTAATTAAGCTAATAAAAATGTTCCTTGAAATACGTGATGAATTTGGCCATCATCAATCAGGAGAAATGCTATTATATTTATTGTTTATTTCCATTTTTTAATATAAAGTTGTTGCAAGATGGCAGGAACTGGAGTAGAGAGGATAAAATATTTCAATCAGAGATTAAAATCATTAACCACGTAATGAATAATCCAAAAATAGATGATACATCATAAATGTTTGAGACTTAATGTACTCAGATCATTTAAAATGGCAGGTCATACAAGTTTGAAAATGACTGCAGAGGGGCTAGAGAGGTAGTAGAACAGGTAAGATGTTTGTTTTGCATGTGACAGACCCAAGTTTTGTCTCTGGCACCACATATAGTCCCGTGAACACTGCCAGAAATAATCCCTGTGCACAGAGCCAGGAGTAAGCTCTGAGCATCTCTCAATGCAACAAAGAAAAAGAAATCAAGAAATCAAGAAAGCAGGAAGGAAGGAGTGAGGAAGGAAGAGAAAAGAGAAAACGTCTGTGGATCCTATTTCTAGCATTTGAAATGAGAGCATAGTAAAAGCAACTTTTACTATTTATTTAATAGCAAATGCTATTTATTTATTATTTATAATGAGCATTCATTTACTATTTAATAGTAAAAATACATAAGGAAAAATAGCATAATGAAAGAACATATCTATCATTTTGCTATTTTTCCTTACGTAGCACAGGAGGTAAGGCATTTGCCTTGCACACGGCTGACATGGCCAACCCCAGTTCGATTTCTCCACCCCTCTCAGAGAGCCTGGCAAGCTACCGAGAATATATTGCCCGCACGGCAAAGCCTGGCAAGCTCCCCGGGATGTATTCATATGCCAAAAACAGTAACAACAAGTCTCACTACTTGTACTTTCTAACTATATTAGAAAGAATCTAGAATGTATTAGAAAGAACCTAGAAGCAAAAATAATTGGTTTTCAAAAGATGCAACTCACAAGAAAGAGGACGGTGTGTTGATGCAATAATTGAAGTTTATCTAGAATTAGGGAAATCGACATGTGGGGGATACACCCAGCAGTATTCAAAAATGAATCACTCCTGACTGGAGCTGGGAGGACTGTATGTCATGCGCAGGTATCCAACCCAGGTTAGCTGCGTTCAAGTCAAGACCCTTAATCTGCTTTAGTATCTCTCCAACGCCAGAAGCAAACTGACTTGAAAGAATATGTCAGTAAAGAGGAGATGTATACCAGTTTCTGGAATACCTAGTAGAACTAATCACATGACACATCTCCTCTGATAATTTTTATAAATGCAGTCAAGAAAGATACTATTGACTTTACAAAATTAAGATGTGTTTATCATTGCACGTTGATATGTGCAATGATAGTATACCACTGTTTCTTGGGTAAATGCATAGTCAGAACTTAAACTGATAGAGTGTAATTTTACATGAAAATTTTTGGAGGCTATTTTCACCTCACCAATAGACAGCTTGGTCATTCTTGGCTCATAGAAAAAGACTTTAAAATAGGACTGATGGACATAGCTCAGCGCAGCAGAGGACAAGGAAGAGAATAAAATGAGGTGAGATTGGTATTTGCAGAAGTATAAAAAGATTTTGTCAGTATTTGACAAAGGAGAATAAAGATCTTCAGTCACACGTAAAAAAGAAAGTAAACTCTACAAAGAAAATGTCTATTTACATTTGCTAAGTTAAAGTACATATATACAATGATTTTTGTTTATTATTATTTTCAAAAATATGTTTATTATTATTTTCAAAATATATATTTTTAAATCATTATTGGTAGTAACAGAGATGCTCAATTAGATGTACAGGACTAATTCTATGCGCCTATAAATATGTATTATCTTTTAAAATATAATGTAAGCCCACCATTGGTATCTGATGATATAGTGAATACTGAAACCTAAGATAAAGAATATTATACCAAATCAAGATGCAATAAAATGAATCTCAAAAACATATGTGGAAACTCCTAATCTGAATGCAAATTATGGCAAAAGAATAACATCAAATCTTTTGGGACAGGAAAAAGCATGCACTTGTGCATTATCTTCTATTATTGTAACAGAAAGTGAAATTAATCAAAAGAGATGTAACACAACGAAATAAGCTGTAGTAATCAAAGAAATGCAAAAAAGCAATAGGAAGAAGAGCTATAAGTTTCTTTTTTTATGTAGGAGTACTGCTATTTATTCAGCCACTGATTAGCTGATTGTATTGGGCATGACTCCACCTTACTTTTCTTTTTCATAATTTTATTTATTTATTCTTTTATTCTTTTATATTTATTTATTGAATCACTGTGGGAAAAGTTACTAAGGTTTCAGGTTTAAGTCTCGGTCATACAATGATCAAACACCTCTCCCAAGAGCTATAAGTTTCATGAGGGTAAGAACAGTTCCTGTGTTATATATTGTAGTATACCTTTATACTTTCTGGTACATAAAAAGTTCTATATAAATAATTGTAACATGAGTGAAAAAAGTTAACTATGAAAAGCAAAGCAAAAAGTCATCTAGAAAAATTATTTTGAAAATTCACACACATGTATGCATATACATATATATATGCATGTGCATTGCAAACAATAAAATACAGGCATAAATTGTTTAGCAGAAGATAATTAACAGTGAAAAGTGGAACTGGGAAGCAGAGAAAAGAGCCATTCTTTCTTTTTACTTTTATGTTTAGTTTTAATTTTTTCCATGAGGCTACATTATTGTTTAGTTGAACATTTTATTTTAATATTAAGAACAAAACAATTCAAGAAAAAGTTATCAAAGAGAATCAAAAATATGGAAAATTGAAGATCAGTATTTAATATTACTGAATAATCTAAATAAAGTTAATAACAAGCCAAGTCTGGCTAAAGTATTAAGCATGAAATTTTGTAGTCTTTTCTACTAAAAGGATAACAATCTTCATTCTACTACAACTCAGGTAGCGGTCATTCTTGATATGATTTAGGAGGATTAATAGATGCTATTCATAACGTCAAGAATAGAAATTGCCTTGACAAATTAAAATAGAGGAAAATAGAAAAGAGACCAGGGAAATTAAGTGGTTCACAACAATAGGCTGCAAATATGAAAAGAAAATCTGGAGGTAAAAGAAAAGTGAAATAGAATGACTATTGAAAAAATATCTGGGATAAAAGAATATAAGGCAGAACATAAAATGTTTTTTATAGTGTGGATAACCAGAAATATGGTTGTTTTAGACTGGATCATTGGAAAATCTGGAGATCATGATAATTCATACTGATAAACTGTATAACTTCAATTTCCTCTAAGTGTATTAGTCCTACCTACCCATCACCAAAGTCCAATTGTCATCCCACCGTTGAAATGATCTCTTTGATTTTTTCCATTCCCTTTCTTTTATCCCCAGTGGAAAATACCTTATCTCCCATAATATCTGACAGTTATTTTTGCTCTTTTGGCCATTTGTTTTGCTTTCCACATATGAATGTGATCACCTTCATATGTGATCATGGAATTATCTTTTGCTTCCTAACTTATTTTACTTAGCACAATCACATAAAATTCCATTAATTTAGGCACAAAAGACATAATTTTGTCTTTTAAAAATAGCACTATAGTACTACTATAATCAAGTATGTGTATACTACAAATTATTTATCCAGTCATGAATCATCAACCATTTATGGTGTTTCCAGAGCTTCAGCTAATAAGGATAATGACACTATGAGCATGGATTGCGCATAGCCCTTAAGATGGGGGTTTTGTATCCTTTAAGTTAATGATGGGAGTAATATTATTTATTGATTCATTATGGTATTTTCAGCTCCTCGTGACATATTTGATATGCCAAAAACAATAACAACAAGTCTCACAATTTGTTGTGAGACATTACTAGTGCCCGCTCAAGCAAATCAATGAACAATGGGAGGAAAGTGCTACAGTGCTGTGGTATTTTCGTCCCCCCCCGCCCCCACAAGAAATAGCCATACCTTATGCCAAAGAGACTGTGCCAATTAACGTTACCACTCAAGTATACCAGAATTCTTCCTCCCCCCCGCCATCATTTGTTCCTTCCAATATTTACAATATTGGTCTTTTTCACCAGTGTGAAGCAGTGTCTCATTTTGGTTTTGATTCGTGTTCTCACAGTGTTGTGATATTGCACACTGCTTTTTATTTAAAGGCTATTTATTTATAGAAAAAAATGTGAATTGTGTATGCACAGTAAAGGTTTGGAGGTTGGGTGTTTTACTTAGTTACAAAAGATATTGCAACTGATACTGGGAAAATACATAATCCAGGAATTTCACAAGGATAGCCATTTGCAAGTACAGGATAAGAGAAAATATTCATGATAACTATGCTATCAATAATGAAACTTCTGAGATGACAGTGAATGATGGAAATACATCTGAAGCATTGACCTAAAGCATTGGCCCTAGAAGCAGAGAATGTACCCGCCATATAATGAATAACTCCTGAGTAAAGTAAATGTATATTATGGACTTATGTATATTTCAGCATAGAAAAAATTGTGTACTTTCTCAGTTCTACAACAATTGAAATATGTTTTAAAATTAAACATAAACACACACACACACACACATGCACACACATCCCCACCCACCCACCATCACTCTCCTACACACACAAACAACTGCACACTAAAAATTCAGCAATCATTTTTAGCTCCACATGAGTCTTGTGAACTCTTCCTTAGTTATTTCTTGTAACTTTGATTTTGTGCTAATATATAATTAGTCTCCTGCCCCCGCGCCTGGTTGTCCTCACAGGGGCCCCTTGGAGGGGAGCGGGTTGAGTTTTCCTCCCTGCCCCGACCAGGGCTCTGGCAGCCGAAGACCTCCAGAAACAGCCACCACCATGCTGAGACCACTCTCCGCACACATGAAGGTACCGGCAGAGGAACAAAGGCACGCGGGTCCCGGGGCTGATATCTCCAAGCCTACTCGGATCGGGGCTGAGCATCCTCCACCCAGATCCTCCAAATTCCAGTAGGCGGGGGTCACACCCACCAACTGGCCCCCTGGCGCCATATAATCCCATCAACGGCCAAGACTCAGAGACTATAAAACCCAGCCCCCGGAAGTGACATCTTATCATCTCATTCCTACTTTGGACAAACTGGCAGTCTACTGAATGTAACCTGCCCTCACGGCAGAGTCTGGCAAACTCCCCGTAGCATACTCAATATGCCAAATACCAGTAACAATGAAGGGTCTCATTCTCCTAACTCTGAAAGAGCCTTGAATATGGCACTTTTTTAAAAAAGTCTCAGGGCTAGGACAAACGAGATGTTACTGGGGCCTGCTCAAGGCAATCAACGAATAACAGGATGGTTGTGATTGTGATTGTGATATAACTTGGTGAGAAACACAAAATGATGCTTTCTAGGGAGACCAGAAGCCACTCCTTTAATTCCTTTGGGGATAAATCTTCTGATAGTTAAAGTCTTTGGGAGCAATGTTAAAGAGCATTAGGTAAAGGAATATGATGTGTTTCCTAAGACCCTTCTACATTCACTATTTTTACAGTGGAGAGAGAACAGGATAGTCTATCATAGAGCTTAATTATTGATAAGTAAATAAACTAAAGTCAGGTGCTACAGGGAAAAGATTGAGGAATATTTTATAACAAGTACTTTAGGGACAAAAGAGCTCAAGTGGTAGAATACATACCTGGGATTGTGAAAGACTGGTTAAAAATTTACCAGCACCATAAGACTCTGTACCACTGGGTGTAGCCTCGTTGCCACCATATATCATCAGCACCAGAAGTGGTCTCACTACTGCCCTACATCTACAAATATTACAAGTCATTAGAAAAGGAGATTGATTTAATTTGGGAAAGTTAGTTTTTATGGTAAAAGGTGAGAAAACACACACAAAATTATATAATTAGTCAGAATTCAATCATGTTGAAGAAAGTATAAAAAGTTAAAGTATTAAATAATCTCATCTTTTAAGTTGTTAAGAGTGTAGAACTTAAAAAAAATTTTATGACTAGAAAAAATTACTATGTGACTTGATGGATGTTAGCTAAATTTATTGTAATTGTTTTGCAGTTTATACCTATGTCATTATGTTGTAAGTCTTAAACCAGTTCAATATTATCTGTCATTTATAATTCAACTTTACAAAGCAAAAGCAACAAGTAGCATCTTTTTTCGTCTTTCCTACATTAATAACATAACCTGCCTTGCCTTGAAAGTGGCATGGTAACAAAACCCAACATCAGAGCCCAGGATAGGAAGAAGTATAACAGAATGACCAAAACGTACTTTGACTTGCCATTCCTGCTCTTTACTTAGTCATGCTGAACACTTAAACTTCTTTTCTTAATATCTGGTGGTAATTTAGCATCTGAATTTGCAAAGGATGATTATTCATTTGCTATTTACGGTTTTCTGGCAACACCAACACCACTTCCCCCTTCACACATTGTTGCTGAGTTTCCTCCACTCTTCGTTTTGGTTTATTCCATAGTTGCATTTTTCTTGAAACATAATGAGGGACTCTACCCCCACCATTGTTAGTTGTTGTTTTTATACACATTTCTTTGGTATAAAGAAACAAGAAGAAGAACCAGAGTCCTTTTCAAAAAGCATACTTTATTAGTGAAAGCAAAAGGTAAGTATCTTGTGAAAATGTGATGATTCATGCCTATTTAAATTTGAATCATCACCATGGTATCTTAGATATGTCTTTACTTGATAAAAAGTGTAGATAAAATACAATACCTGATTTTACTTCCTGCTGAGTTTTTGCCTCTGAGGTACACTCTGTGGTTACCAAGAGTGCCTTTGGTTGATCTTACACCCAGACATAAACCCTAGCAGTACAATCACCTTGACATTCAGAGTTACAAAACCTCAACTTAAAAACATTCATAATTGCATTTCAAATGGTTTATGTACGCAGAGATTCCTGACCCCATCCCTTTAAAAAATATTGAAAAGTGGGACTGGAGATATAAGATAGAAGGTAGGGTATGTGTCTTGTACACAGTGGTCTCAGGTTCCATGCCCTGCAACCTAGCGTAGATCCAAGAGTAAACCCAGGGCAGAGTCGCTCAATAAGGCCCCCAAACAAGCAAACAAAAGTTAAAAAGTTGATGTGATAAATGAGAGAATAGTAAAAAAAAAATAGCAGCCAGAATGTAGCTATAAGGATATATTTTTATATCAGGCTAGACCATCCAATATCAGCCTAAAAGCTGTTAAGGTAACAAGATTGGAATAAAAAAAATAAATAATTAACAACCAATAATTATATAGAATAAATACGTGTTTTACCTGCCACTGAAAATATTTCCTCAGAAAGAATATTAAAATAAACTTCCATGGCTTGGAGGCCAACCACACAAGCTAGGGGAAAAGGGAGCTCAGATAGAAAAGGGAACACCAAATAAAGGTGTTGGGAGAATCCTCCCAGGATGGGAGAAGCATGCTGAAAGTAGAATATAGACCAAACATGATTGTCACCCATTGCCTCTTTTGCAAACTACAACACCCAATAAGAGAGAGAGAACAAAAGGGAATGCCCTGCCACAGAGTCAGTGTGGGATGGGAGGGATGGGGGGTGGGAGGGATACTGGGATCCGTGGTGGTGGGAAATGGGCACTGGTGGAGGCATGGGTATTTGATCATTGTATAACTGAAACCCAAGCACAAAAATTTGCAAGTCTACAACTGTACCTCATGATGTCTCACTAATAAAAATTTAAAAATTAAAAAATTTTTAAAAATTAACTTACAGTCATTTTCTTCATATTTTAGAAATATGCAGTCTTCTTCTTATTATGAGATTTGGCAATAGCTTCAAATTTTGGGGCCAAATAATCAATACTGTGTAGAGATATAAATGTATATATGAGTATCAGATGAATTATGCAGTATCCTCAAATTAAAATCCATCATCTTTACTTACTTTAGCAACTCGTCATTTTATACTTCTGTACCTAAAATTCTTCAATGAATTTATAGTATAATTTGGGTAAAATAATGAAAAAAGGGTGCTAATAAAAAATATCGCTGAACACTTTAGAAATAGCAATTAGTGATAATTACTAAGTTGTAAAATGTTTATTTTCCAGAAGAACTGACTAGAAATCATCAGCAGCACAAAGAAAGTTATCAAGATTTTCTGCAAGTTGTATCCAAATGCTTCAACCTTTCCATACAAAAGAGAAAAGCTTTCCTTCAAATCATTTGATAAGACTGATCTAAGAAAAATAAAAATTATCTAGCTGTGAGAAATATTTTCCCAGTTTTCAGTGGACACACAATTTTCAGTTGAGAAGAAATTAAAATATCCTCCACGTATAAGCTATTTTCAGTTTTTAATTAGAATTATTAGCTTATATATGCACCACTTACACACAACAGAGACTGCTATAAAGATCCTGCCTTTCTGTTTACCTAACAGCATTCTGCAGATTTTAACATGATGATTAAACTGAAGAAGTTTTTCCTCCTCATCTGTCAGTTCAAATTAGAATTCACATGTATATTTCCTTGTACACTTAAATTAATCTGCATCTTGAAATAGAAACCTATTGTCTGGGCAGTTTCTCTACAGCATTTTAAATATGCATTTGGCAAATATGTTTACTGCCTCTTAGCTCTTGTTACATTTGCATATTATAAATGAGGTCTCTCCTATTGAGAAATGTTTTTCCCTCTTTCTTTTTCTATCCTGAATACTGTCTTGTATCAGTAATAAAGTTCTATTCCAAAGAAAAAGTCTTAAGTTATGTAGTAAAAAGAGAAAAATTCAGGCTGGGCAATGAGAATTTTTCCATCTGATTTGTTATAAATCTGATCCAGTTGTACATGAAAATGCAATGCATCATCAGTAATTATTATGCCAGTTGGAGGTTTGATCAGAATAGCAGACAGCTAGGCTATGAAACAACAAGCATTTGACATTTTAAACGGTCCTGACATTATAGCTCTGACATTTCGTTTTATATATCCTTTCCAAAAAATGAAATGATGAATGGGATTTCTTCATGGTTAGAACTTCTTTAAAGTTTGGGGTTCTATATCACAGGCCCATTAGTACTTCTGTCAATGCAAATCAAAGCTGTCTTATAGCAACATAGTGGCAACAGCCCATGAAGAGCAGATGTGAGTTGTCCTCATGTTAAAAGCTTCCTAATTATGCTTTCTTATTCAAATTTGAGTAGAAAACACAAAACTGAAACTACAGAATTGGGTTCTCTCTTCCTCATAGTCATTGAAATGAATAAGGAGGTGGTGGATGAGGGAGGCATGAATGCTAGTAGAAAGGAAGTATAAAAGGAGATAGAGAAGTTAGAGACACATGTAGAGATGAAGATATTGGTTGCGTTTATCTTCACAACCTATAGGTGGGGAAAAATGCTTTTCTGGGGTTTTAAATGTTTTTGAGACTATTCACAAGGAAACAAAGTACGTACGATTTTTAAAATGTGAAAATAAAGTGATTACAGATAAAACAAGGCAAGGGAAATTATTGTAATTATAATACCACAAAGGTCTACTCATTTTCAGTGTGTGTGTGTTGGGGGGAGGGTTGAGGCTGGGGGTGAGGAATCACTGAATTCCGAGCTTTCTAACAGTAGACTTGACAAAGGAAAACATCATTACAATATTGCTCCAGCAAGAGCATCGTGGCAGAGGCAATTGGGTTCACTCCTCCACCGCCCCCACATTCCTCAGAGTCATTTCTACAGAAAACAAAATTCAGTTCTCTCTTTGACGCTTCTGCGTTCCAGTAACCTCAACTGCTGCCTTGTGTTTCCCCAGCCAAGAAAGGATGCTGCTTCGTGCTGGCAGTATTTCTGTTTATTCTAGTTCTTTTTTTCTTTGCTGTGTGTGTCCTCTGAAGTCATTTTAGCCCGTTTCTAGTATTAAATTCTCCTTGGTAAAATAATTAGTGTGGCTTTTGTCTCGGGTGCTGGCTGAAGGGTCAATCCTCTTTTGGAGGAAAGGACAACCCACTATTTATTTTTCCTGTTGTCACAAAGTACTCTTGAATTCAATAATTTGGCTCTTATCTCCACTTAGTGTCTGGTAGCTGACACTCAAACAAGTAATTACATTTTTCAAGAATTACCACCCTGTGGGTTTCCACTACCACTCTCTTTGACTGACACTAGGGAAATAGTTGTCAGGGAGCATAGAAGCCTATAGAATTCAAGAGCAAAAGAGAGGAATGAGTTTGGAAATGAAAGTTTGCAGCTTTATTACCCATCAGCATCAGTGGGATAGGTTTGGTGAGCCAAAAACTTTTAGGACCCCTTACTCTTATACGGTGCCATCTTAAGAGCAATGCAACTCTGCTTTACATTAGGCTTCACTTTCCATTTAAACTTTGAACTCTGTAGTTTTCACTTGACTTCCACAGGCTCCAGTAACCCTGTCTTTCATACCTGAAACCTCCATCTTTTGCCCTCTGGAATCAGGACCGATTTATGTAGTCAAGTCAGATTTGGCTTTATATTTTCTCTGAATGTTACCCCTTAGTTTGACATCAGAAAATGTATCAGAAATCAGAGGGATTAATACAGGGATTAAGGCACTCTCTTTGCATATGTTTCACTCCAGACTGATTCTGAGCATCCCCAGTGTAAGGTTTACTTGGGACAGACTGGCAGCCAGCACATGAAATAGTGACATTCCCAGAATCAAAGATCATCCTGCATCCAGCATAAAATACAGGACTTATGGCTCAGCTGGACAGGAAACCACCAGACTGGGTTTCATGTTACTTCACATCCATCCCATACAAATAACAGGCCAGACCAAACACCCTGGTTCCACTGGTCTTTATTCCTTTCTACTTTTTTCCCACCCAAGCCAACTTAAAAATCCCCTTAATCTCTTCTAGGTCGCAGCTCTACCCAAGGCTCATCAGAGGTTTGTAATGTCCCAGTAAACTTCTATTTCCTCACTTTATTTGTCTCTGTCCCTCTGTTTGTGCCAGATAGGGTTCTCAAATCTATCATCCAGGCACAGCTCGAGAGGCCCCAAAGTCCCAATGAGGTGGCCTTGGCAACCTCCCAGCATCGTATTTTATGACCCTAACATTTATATTACTAGCCTTGAATGTCCAAGAATCATAGAGTTAAAATTTGCATTTTCTGAGCACCAGCCATTAGTCCCCCAAAGTAAAAATAAATAGGCTCCTTCAAAGTAGACTACAATCACTTGACTTGCTCTGTAAATAATGGAATATGCACTAAAAAGAATGGAAGGAAGTCAGCAGGCAGATGAGCTCTTTCTTCTGCTGAGCTTTGACTCCATGGCATAGAGAATATACCATCAGGAGAAATGTCTCTGCTATGAAACTGCTGTTTAAAGTAGAAGAGTTGACTGTGGGGTCAAAAAAATGGTTTTAGTAGGACATACATATGCCTCATTTTTCTTTCCAAAATGTATTGGAGTCATGAAATAAATGAGAAAGTGTGGTTTGTTTAAAATTAAATATATGACTAAGAGGCAAATGAAGAGGCCCAAAGGAAGGGTTAGTGCATTAAAGAAATGACATAAGTGCTAAGAGCCTACTTGCTCTGCTCCTACTCACCCCATTTATACCAGAATAACCTTTAAAAATGAAAATGAAATACAGAGAAGTTCTGACATTTAAAGCCAAGCTAGACTCTTGTGCTTGCTGAAGAAATCTAAATCATTAAAACTGTGTGGATAGGGAATAGCTTTTTTAATACCCATTTTTCCCCTGGGGACAACTGTAGGCAAAATTGGACATTCAAATTAAATCTGAGGAGTATAAGGTTTATCAGAAATATGACTGTCAACACTGAGCAAAACATTTAGGGAGGCAGAATTTCTCGGTGGGAAAGGCACTGGACTAAAACCTAGATTTAAATTCTTGTGATCAAATAAGTTATGAGTTATTTCCAACCTCTGAATCAAGGTCTCCTCAGCTGACCATGGAGTGGGCCGATCTCTGAGGTCCCTTCCATTCTAGGATTCTAGGCCACCAAGAACACTTTACTGTAGGATAACATTGTTTTGTCCTTTCAGCCTTGCCGCTGGGAGCTTAGGTTTATTGGGTTACTCCCATCACAGTTCTCCCATTCATCTGTGTTTACTTTTAATCTCTTTCTTTGTGCTTCGTTGACTTGTAAATATTGTTTTTCTCTTCTCCTAAAGTCTTTTGCATAGTTAATTCAGATCAATGTCCTTTTTGTATGAACACAGGAAGACAGTAATGCTATGCTTTTGTAAATTGGGAGTTAATTGACTCCGAATGATATTCACTCCTGGACATCTGTTCTCTCAGGTGCCTTTACTTCCTAGCACCTCAAAATCAGGGTCCCAACAAGGGACTGGATGAACCCAGAGCAAGCATTGTGCTACCCTGGCATCTAAATGGGCCTAACCAAAGTGCCATAATGCTTAAGTTAAGAGCATGGTCAAGAACAAATTCTGTCATGATCCAAAAAGTAATAACTAGATTTGTGCCCTATTAGGTTTAGGAAAGATTAATCTGACTTGAGCACTGTAGTCTGAGTCTGTGGCAAGATACCCCAGGAGACCCACCCCACAAGCTTAATGTATCTCTTACTGTGTCCATACAAAATAACTAATATTAAGGAGTAGAATTAAAACGTTATTTAAGATGTTAATTGAGTTACTGGACTAAGGAGAGGAGAAACACCCCTAGGTGGAATTTCTACCCTTGAACCTGATGGGCGGTCAGGAAGGGTCTTTGATATGTTGATTTTGGTAAGATAGGGTGTGGTGTCTATCCCCAATGCAAGTTGGAGAGAGACGAGAGAGAAACCACGGCAGCAAGATCCATCACTGAGAGACTAGCAAGGGGAACAGAGGGAGAAAATGTGGGGGAAGAATGAGGAACAGGCGTGGAGAGAGACAGAGAGAGAGAGAGAGAGAGAGAGAGAGAGAGAGAGAGAGAGAAGAGAGAGAGAGAGAAGAGAGAGAGAGCCCAGGCTGCAAGATGGAGCCTGGAGAGAAGAACGGGAGAGACCAGAGGAAACAGGAATGAGGGGCAGTGTCAGACTAGAATGGGGGACTCAGAAAGACTGGAGCAGGTGTGTGGGGAGAATGGAATTAACGGCATCTGATCATCAACCAGATTGGCCCTCGCTTTCTCCTTTGTCTGCCCATGGCATGGACTGCCTCGAGTTGGGGAGTAGCCCCAGACCACCAACCACAGGTGGTGAGAGGGAGAGCCACTGGGGCTTTCCCTTGCTGCCCAGAAAATATACACTTTACCATGAAGGAAATGATGTCATATGTATCACAAAAGGTTAGTTGCTCAAGAAACAGTTAAAACAAATGTTAAGAAAGAAACTGGGGACTTTGGTCATGGGAAATGTACATTGGTGAAGGATTGAGTATTAGGACATTATATAACTGATACCTACTCATGACCTTTGTAATGGTATATCTCACCATAATTCAATTTTTTAAAAAGGACTATTTCTATTTGATACAAGTCGCATGAGCCAAGATTCTTTATTTATTACTGTAGCATTGTAGCAATGTTCTCCCACTGTTCATCCATATACTCAAGAGGGCACCAGTAATGTCTCAATTGTAAGACTTGTTACTGTTTTTGGCATATCGAATACTATTATTAGTTTTTTTTTGTTTTGGGGTTACAACTGGTGATGTAGCTATTCCAGCTTGGTGCTTAGCAGGCACTCCTGGAGGAACTCGGGGGACCATGTAGGACAGGAAATTGAACCTGGGCATCCTTATACAATACATGTTCTCAGCTCTCCATCCAGTCTACCAAGTTTGTTTAGATTTAAATTTCAGGTTATTACTTTTTTGATCTCTACCCCTCGTTCTAAGTGATTATTCATTGTGTTTGGAATACATTGTCTACAAAGAAGTCACCTAAAAGCCTTTTTTTTCAAAATAAAATAATAAATACCCAATATTCCTGTTGATACTATGTGCAGAAAATACAACTTCTCATATCTCTTCTATTGAGGCCATGCTCAAGCTTGTCCTAGAAGTAATGAGAGGCCATCTGCAGTGCATCACTCTCAGTGATCATTTAAGTAGCTTGGAACCTTGGTGACCTGCATGGAAAACTGCACTCGAGGGATAGTGAAAAGGAGATAGACTTTCATGCATGCAGGCTTATTAAATCTAATCTCCATCATTCACTAACCATGTTGCCCTTGATAACTTATTTCAGCTCAGTAAGTCTGACTTTCCACATCCTTAAAATGAAATTTATAATATTCTGTGGCAAACCTGGGAATATAACTAAGTGTTAGTGTCCCTGCTTTGCAGATGTGAAGCCAGGAGTTTTGTCTTCTGCATAGTCCCACACACAATCATGAACCCATTAGCACTGTTGCTTATGGGTACACACAACCATGTACAAAAAGTGCATAAGCGGCTCAACCAAGCACATGGCTTCAGTTATAGCAACAACAGTCATCACAAGACAAAAAAAGCAAAGAGCAAGAAAAGACACTCTGAGGAATTGTCATGAAGTTGACAACATATTCAAGCATGTAGTTAGTGCCTAGCATACTTAGTACATATTTGCGGATCTAGCTTTCAGAGTGTTTAGGGCACCAGGTACATGGAACAAAGGTCACTTTTTAGAAGATAATTCCTAATTTGGCAATTGTCACGATCACAACCATCCTGTTGTTCGTCAAGGCTGTTTCAGGCTTAGGAGAATGAGACCCATCATTGTTACTGGCATTTGGCATATTGGGTACGCTACGGGGAGATTGCCAGACTCTGCCCTGTGGGCAGGTTACATTCGGTAGCCTGCCGTTGGCAATTGTAAGGATGTTTAAACTGGCTTCAGACACTTTCATTCCTTAGTGGAATGAATGATCTCTTAACCACTTTTCCCTAAAACATGCCAGATACTAGTCTGGGGATATCTAGCATAGGGAAAGAACAGGGATGTTCTTTCTGTCTTGATGTTCTTTCTGTCTGGGAGGCTTTTTTCCTGAAATGTCAACATGATTTTTCCTCTGCTTTTTTTTCCTTTTTGGGTCACACCCAGTGATGCTCAGGGGTTACTCCTTACTGCACTCAGGAATTACTCCTGTGGTGCTTGGGGGCCATATGGGATGCTGGGATCAGCCGGATCCAGGTCGGCAAGAATCCGGGTCAGCCACATGCAAAGCAAATGCCCTACCCATTGTGCTATCGCTTCAACCCCTTTTCCTCTACTCTTCTACAAGTTTTTACTTTACTGTCATAATCTCAGAAAGCCCTTTCCTGACAACCTGTTTGAAAATCGCAGGTGACTTATGGAGTTTAGGGACAAATCACCGGCCTTCAAAACCTTAACCATGAGTTGGATTCCATGCAGCACTCCATGTGAGCTGTTCATTTCTGGCCCCAGTGCCATGACTAAAAGCAGAATTTTTGGTGTGCCACAGCCAAGTATACTAAGTACAACTGAAGAGTGTGACCCCCCCATGGGTATGTGTGCCTGCAGTTCGACCAGGTGTGTGTACCCCAGGTGAGGTCACTGCAACAAAAAATAGTGGGAGGATGGGAAAATAAAATTTCCTTTAGAATGTAAATGAATAAAATAATATTTAATCACAAATGCCCCTCCCCTCCCACACCTGCTTTCTCTTTCCTTTTAAAATTTATTCTATAGTATCTGTTATCTTCTACTATTCTTTTATAACTCAAAGGTTCTATATTGTACAACGTGCAAAAATACACATGCATTTGCACTTAAAATGACATTGTAAGAAGCATACTATCAAAATTAATTATAAATTTATTATAGTAATTTAGATGCCCATGACGTATTCAATATGCCAAACACAGAAACAACAAGTCTCATAATGGAGAAATTACTGGGCCCGTTCGAGAAATCAATGAACAATGGGAGGACAGTACAGTGCAGTGCAGTGCATAGTAATTTAGATATGGTGATCATCATCTGACATTAACGATTTAAATAGATATAATAAGTAATATATCCGGTACTTAACTTCTTTTTTTAGAAAGCAAAGTTCACAAGGCAAACAGCTCTGTATCTCAAGCAATGAAGAGACATAGTACAAAAAGTCTTCGCTGAATGACGGCAGAACTGCAAAACTTGCCAGTGATGACACATCTTAATAGTTACACTTCTGAAAGAGCTCTTTGGTTCTCTTTGTAGAGTCTCTCTTTCACTCATGGTGTCTATTTATTATGTCAAAAAAGTCATAATGGAGAAATAATTTTTTACTGGCTTTTAAATTCAGTTTTCATGGCAGTTCATATACTCCAACTGACATCATCATCTAAAAATGTTTTTGAAATTAACTTTTAAGCAGTTTCTTGATCACACAAGAAAATCATATTGTTATCATTATTATCATCACAGATGGCTGACAGTTTTATGCTTTAGTTTGTCTGTTTTCTTAGTAAAATGTGATTTGTTTATGTGAACTATGATTACCTGACTTGACTGCATATGATTTCTGGATCTTTTTAAAATTTCAAATATGTTTTCAAAAAGTAGAATGATCCATCACTACGAAGAGTAAGATGTTTTTCAAATTCTGAATAAATCTCAAAATTCTTTAACTTGACTCCAAAGTCCCACCACATCTCTGGACTACTGAGCCTCACAGAGAACTTTTATTTATTTATTTATTTATTTTCATTGAATCACCATGAGATACAGTTACAAAGCTGTTCATGTTTGAGTTTTACCACCAGTGTACATTTTCCATCACACCAGTGCCCCCAGTTTCCTTCCTGCCACCTCCACTCTCCAGCAATCTGCCTCAATGACAAGCACTTTTCTTCTTTCTCTCCCTCCTTTGGGGCATTCTGGTTTGCAATACAGGTACTGAGAGGTTATCATGCTTGTTCTTTTACCTACTTTTAGCACGCAGTTCTTATCCAGACTGATTATTTCCAACAATCAATGACATAGTGGTCCCTTCTCAGAATTGGGATGGACTAATTCCCTATACTTCAATGCACTTCTGGAAGCCCTGGCAAGCATGCCTATGAACCATCCCTTCCACCCTGTAAACTCAGCAACAAAGAATTTAACTCCAAATGGACTGACCAATTAAAATTCTGAATTTCCTGGAGTGACCTCTCCAAACTCTGCAACACTGACAATCCAGTAGTAGCACACCAGATTGGGTGATATGTAATGTAGAAGCCAACTGATATCATTCATTCATTCATCATCCTGTTATTCGTCGATTGCCTCGAGCAGGCCCCAGTAACGTCTCTTTCAACCTAGCACTGAGATTATATTCAAGGCTCTTTAGGAAAATGAGACCCACCATTGTTACTGGTATTTGGCATATTTGGTACACCACGGGGAGTTTGCCAGACTCTGCCCTGTGGGCAGGCTACATTCGATAGCCTGCAAGGTTGTCCAAAGTAGGAATGAGATAATAAGATGTCATAAAAAGATGTCCTGATAAGATGTCGCGCAGCCGGGAATGTGGCCGCGCGGTTCCGGAAGCTGAATTTTATAGTCTCTGAGTCTTGGCCGCTGATGGGATTACACGGCGCCAGAGGGCCAGGTGGTGGGTGTGACCCCCGACTACTGGAATTTGGAGGATCTGGGTGGAGGATGCTCAACTCCAATCCGAGTAGGCTTGGAGATCTCGGCCCTGGAACCCGTGTGGCTTTGTCCCTCTGCCAGTACCTTCATGTGTGCGGAGAGTGGTATCAACTAACATTAACACAACTACCTACTGATATCAACTAAGCTTAACTTGGAATAAAATTTTAGTAATTCTTCACACAAAGGACTTAATATCCACCTGGTGGGTGAGAACAATTTTCACTAATTTTCTTCTAAGAAAATATTGTTTTATTAGCCACTTATGGGTAACAAAAAATGTAAAATAAATTTTTGTGGGCCTACCACTAAGAGCAGGCTTGAGAGATGGTTGGGAAAATGGTGACAATGGTGGAGAGAAGGTGTCAGTCGTTTGGGGATTAATGTTAGAGTATTGAATACCAGTAACAAATTATCATAAACAACATTGTTAACCACAGTGTTTAAATAAAGTGTGTGTATTGGGGGAATAAATAAAATCAGAAAATGCAAAAAAAATTTTTTTTTCAATTTTTAGAAGAAAATTCTCAGATAAAAAGTTAAAATAAAATAATTTGAATTTTTTGAGTGTGACAAAAGACTAAACACAATGGATATATAAAACTTAAGGGGGCTGGAGAAAGAAAAAAATGAGACATAACATACTTGTCTTGACATGTGCCGACAACGCCAGATTGATCATGGACATTGTATATGGTTTTCAAAGTACCACTAGAGGTAACCCTTGAGCACAGAACCAGGAATAAATCCTAAGCACCAGAGTGACCCAACCTCCTACACTTATGCAAAAATCACTTGATCACTTGACTTTCATTACTCATTGATTTGCTTGAGTGCGCACCAGTAATGTCTCCATTTGTCACTGTCGCATGCTAGTGTAGCCCAAATGCGTCTGTTCATTCTAGGAACAAGAAGAGCCTCAAACTGATCATTCAGGGTCTTGACGAAGAAGTCTGACAATCTTGTAGGTGGGCGGCCACGCAGTCTTTTGACGTCCCGTGGAATCTGGTTGGTAACAGCTCTAGTACAGCAGTCGTCTCCAAATCTCATTATGTGACCAGCCCATCTGATTTTTGACACCTTGGCAAACGAGACAGCGTCCCTGATTCTTGACCAACGACTGAGGTCGGAACTCCGGATTGTTTTTCTCATTTGAGTGAAACGTGATACTCCAAGCATAGCTCTTTCGATTCCTCTTTGGGAGACCCAAATAGCGTTCTCATCGTGTTTTCATAGGGAGTATGTTAATGCAGGAAGAATAGTGGAATCAAAGAGATGTGCCCAGAGCTGGAGGTTCTTTGTCCTCTTAGCTCTTTCTTCGATGCTCTTGAAGGTGTTCCAAGTCACTCTCTTCCTCCTGTGCAACTCAGGTGCCAGGTCATTCATCATGTTGACTTCTCGACCTAGGTACACATAACTGTTGCATTCAGAGATTATTGTTCCGTTGAGAGTGAATGGAACAACAGAAACAAGATTGTTTCTCATAAACATTGTCTTCGTGAGATTCAGCTATAGTCCAATCTTTCCTCACTCACGGTTGAAGTCGGTCACCATTTGTGCCACTTGGCTAATGTTTGGTGTTATTAGAACAATGTCATCAGCGAAGCGGAGGTGGTGTAATTGCCGACCATCTATCTTCACTCCCATTCCATCCCATTCCAGTCGTTGTATGACGTTCTCGAGGGTGGCACTGAAGAGTTTCGGTGAAATGGTATCACCATTTCATGCAAAAAAAGAAAGAATATAAGGCTTCGTACTTCATTAAGACTATAAAAACTCATAATTTACCAAAAAATATATTAAAACTCTCCAAACAGAGAAATTATTAGGGACAAAATTATGCAAGAAAAAACATAAATGATACTGATTTGCAAGCAGAGAAGAGTTTTTGGTTTTTTTTCTTTGTTTTTTGCTTTTTTGGGTCACACAGCAATGCACAAGAGTTACACCTGGTTCATGCACTTAGGAATCACTCCTGGCAGTGCTCGGGGCTCCATATGGGATGCTGGGAATCAAACCCGGGTCGGGCTGCATGCAAGGCAAATGCCCTACCCACTGTGCTATCACTCCAGCCTCAAGCAGAGGAGAGTTTTCTAAGAACCAAAAGTTAAAACAAAGACCTTGGCCAGAGAAGGGAGCACAAAGAAAGACTCCAGGATAACAGTCACCGTCATTGTCCCCCAGTAACATCTCCATTGTGACAATTGTTACTGTTTTTGGCATATCGAATATGTCACCGGTAGCTTACCAGGCTTTGTGGCCGAGACACTCTCGGTAGCTTTCCGGGCTCTCCAAGAGGGGCAAAGGAATCGAATTTGGGTCGACCATGTTGGCTGCATGCAAGGCAAACACCCTACCCTTTGTTCTATCACTCCAGCCCAACTCTAAGATACATGCTTGGAATGAGCAAGGCTGAGGATGGTGACCTCTGGAACTTTATGGCCTCCTTCCTGAGCACCACAGTGTGCTGCCCTGGTGTTCCTAAGCATCACTGGGGAGGTCCTGTTAAAGTAAAAAAAAAAGAAAAGAATAAAATACATAAGGATGCTGTAGTGTATCTACTCAATGGAATACTGCTCTGCTGTTTCAAATAAAAAGTTATGCTTCGGGACAGAGTGTATGGTCTTGTGGGTAGGATTTTAAGTTAAGTAACATAGAAATAAAAGAAAATAGCTTGATGTTTTCAAGCATATGGGATACAAATGAGTGAAAAAGTGAACTGGCAAAAAACTCAATAAAAATAATTCCTGGATTTAATGACAACTATAATAATTACATGAAGACTAAGAGTGAAGTATAGTGTTGGAGCAATAGCACAGTGGTAGGGCATTTGCCTTACAAGTGGCCAACATGGCCGACCCGAGTTCGATTCCTCCACCCCTCTCGGAGAGCCTGGCAAGCTACCTAGAGTATCTCGCCCGCACGGCAGAGCCTGGCAAGCTACCCGTGACGTATTCAATATGCCAAACACAGTAACAACAAGTCTCATGATGGAGTCGTTACTGGGCGCGCTCAAGCAAATCAATGAACAACGGGAGGACTGTGACAGTGATAGGCAGAGGGGTATTTTTGATAGTGGAAATGGTTATACACACAGATATGAGAAAATAAACTTTTGAAATTTCATAACAATTGTAAATGAATGATAAATAAATTTTAAAAAGACAATCATAAAATGGAAATATTTGATAGCACTGTAGCATAAAAAGTAGTAGGGAAAATTTTGGACAAGATTCTTGCAACTTTTTTGTAAGTCTATGCATAGTTTCAAAGTCTTTTGATGATAAAGAATTAATGCTTTGTTCTGTTTCATTGCTTTGTTTGTCCCTAAAATAATTCTAAACTCTTCTCAGTTTTGTAGTGTTAAAATAACTCAAGATATCTCAAATCAGCTTTCAATTCTGCAATCTTCTGACCATCTCCATATAAAATGAAGATCATCCTATCAATTTTCACAAAACTCACTGTTGTTGTTTCCTGTTAGAATGCCATTGAATTTATAGATCCATTTGGGCCAGCTTAACAGTGAAAGCTAGAAGGTGCAATAATGAAGATCTTTAAATTTTCTTCTATGGATACTCTCTGAGCTTCTCTCCTGTATCATGTATATTAGGGAAAGCTGGACCTGGTCAGAGTTTGTGTCTCTCCAGATTTACTGTGTAGCTGGACGGGTGTATGGTCTACCTCCCCCCCTTTCACTGTTATCTTCTGATTAAATTTTAATACAGCATGGAAAATAAACTTTGCTTTTTTGTCTTCTAAATAAATCCCATTTTAGTAGTATGTGTATCATGGTTTAGAGTAAATTGATGACTCTGCTTATACCAGCTTAAAAGAAGAGAATGTTGATTAATTCAAATGCAGGAATCAAGTGCAGAAACCTAACTCAAAACAGCTTAAGTAGAAAACATAATCTCTTCAGATACATAATTTAAGCATTTAGAAAACTGAACATGGGACCCTAAAACATTAGCAGCTCTTGAGATGCCTCATCTTTTGCTATTCTCTGAAAATTGGCTTTATTTCTCTTCAACACATTCTCCAAGGCTGAAGGAAATTGCCCTCAATCTCTATTTCTGTGTCTCTGTGTCTGTGTCTGTCCATCTCTCTTTTTCCTTCTCTTTCTCTTTCTTTCTCTCTCTATCTCTCTATCTCTCTCCACAACATGTCCATACACTTCTATTTTTCTTTTTCATTTCTTCTACCCTCCACACACAGACCTAGATATCAAATCCGAAAGCAGTTTGATTGGGCTTCTGATTCACCATTCCAAGAGATTGGAGTGTGTACTGGCCTTGCTTTCTTATGCTTTCTCTTGGCGAAATGAATGGAGAAGCAGTGGGGAACCATCATTAACCTCAACAGAAATTTTTTTTTTTATTTAACTTTATGTAAGCACCATGATTCACAAAGTTTCTCATAAAACAGTTGTTTCAGGCATTCATGTCCTAACACCAATCTGTTCACCATTATGACCTTCCCTTCACTAATGTTCCCAGTTTCTCACTCGCCACTCCCCATACTTGGCCCCTGAGAAGGCAGAAATTTGCTTACTTTATATTGGTTGCTGAGCTCCTGGAAGAGGGCTCCTTGGAGAGGGGGTGGGTTGAGTTTCCCTCCCTGCCCCAGCAGAGCCCTGGCAGCTAAAGACCACTGTAATCCAGTCACAGCCATGCTAACACTATTCTCCACATGCTTAGAAGGAACGCCATGAAGGAACCAGCAGAGGAACCCAGGTGTGCAGGACCCGGGGCTGAGATCTCTAAAACTGCTCAAATCGGGACTGGGCTTCATCCACCCAGATCCCCCATTTTCCAGTAGCTAGACAGTTACATGCACCAACTGCCGTGTAATTCCACCAAGGGCCAAGATCCAGAGACTAGAAAATCAAGCTCCCAGAAGCGCACGGCCACATTTACGGCCACTTATTGTCTAGTTTTCACTCTCAGAGAACCCAAAGGCTATTTAAAGTAACCTACCTGCATATATGCCTTACTGGGAACACCTGTAGAGGTGATTAGAAGCTTCCCAAAAAGCCTTTATCCCTCTTAGAGAGTCCAGCAAGCTACTAATAGTATCCTGCTCGCATGGCAGAGCCTGGCAAGCTAACTGTAGCATACTTGATATGCCAAAAACAGTAACAATGAAGGTCCTCATTCCTCTGACCCTAAAAGATCCCCCAATATGCCATGGGGCTACACTAGCACGTGTCAGGGACGAATGGAGATGTTACTGGTGCCCGCTCGACCAAATCAATGAAGGGATGACAGTGATACAGTGATACTGGTTGCCATAAGACACACTAAAACAATATTCTTCTCTTTTTTTTTCCTTTTTGGGTCACACCCGGCAATGCTCAGGGGTTACTCCTGGCTCTGCCATCAAGAATCACTCCTGGTAGTGCTCAGGGGACCATATGGGATGCTGGGAATCGAACCTGGGTTGGCTGAGTGTAAGGCAAACGCCCTACCCGCTGTGCTATCACTCTAGCACCAAAACAAAATTATTCTTGCTTTAATTGTTCAATTTGTAGTGGGCATCATTGCTGAGATGGACAGCTGGATCTCTGAGGTTGTACACGCAAGCTAGCACCTTACAGTTACACACAAGGGTTTTCTCTATGAGGCTTCATATGCATGCTGGCTTTCTGAGGATACACATGAGTTTTGGTTTTCTGGGGATACATTCTCATCTGGGGATACTCTTTCATCTGAATCTTAATGGTGAATTTCTGAGTACTGGAATAGTAGTTCAGAACTCCTGTTTGAGGCTTTGAACCACATGTTCCCATTCTAGTTCTACCCTTTAGTAATGTCTTTATGTGTTCTTGGTGTTATGGTCATGCTGGCTTCAGAAAAACTCTTGAGTGATATTCTTGTTTTTCTAATAATTTGGAAGAGCTTGAATAGTATGAGAAGAAGTTCTTCTATGAAAACTTGTTAGAACTCACCAGTGAATCCATCTGGACGTGGGCTTTTGGGAAGACTTTTTGGGGAGATTTTGTTATTACTGTTTCAATCGCATGGACGCCTACCTACAAGATGGTCAGACTTCTTCGTCAAGACCCTGAATGATCGGTTTTAAGCTCTTCATGTTCCTAGAACGAGCAGATGCCGTTGGGCTATGCTATCATGCAACAAGGATGAATGGAGATGTTACTGGTGCCCACTCGAGCAAATCGATGAGTTACGGGGTATCAAGTGATCAAGTGTTTCAATTACCTTGTTTTGACTGGCCTGTTAGGTTTTCTACTTCCTCCTCACTTAATTTTAGAAGGTTATATGAGTCTAAAAATTTACTTATGTCTTCTAGGTTCTCCAGATTAGATGCATAGTGTTATCTGTAATAATCTGAGTTTTTAGTATTTCTGAGATGTCCATGGGAATCTCCCAGTGGATGGTTCCATGATGAAATTGACCACATCATATTCAATCAACAGTTTTGCCTGACTGATGTAGCTGTTGTCCCAAAATTCCAAATGGGATCGGACCACCATCTCCTTTGTCCAAAATTCCAACGGAGAGGGGAGAAAGGGCTGTAAAATTTAAGAAGAGAACTCCCAGAACGACCACCAACTGGGAGCTCTTGGCACTATTGCGGCAACATGGGAAGATGCCGTCGTTGATAACATTGACAAGGAATACGATCGACTGGGTCAGCACCTCCATGACTATGCGAGGAACACTGAGAGAGATAGCCACAAAAAGATGCCTGTCTTCGAAAACTCTCGAGTTCATTCACCAATGTGACTGGGCGCAAGCCTCAGGCAACTGCAAGCAAACATCCAAGCTTGAAAAGCAGTGCAGAGAAGTGTTGAAGGAAGATCTCAAAGAGAGAAGAGAGCAGTGCTGGCAGATGTTTCAGAAGCAGGGAAAAGCATGCACAACACCCACCTGTCCTTCACCAACTACAAGACCAAGATGACTGCCCTCTGACATCCTGATGGATGTATGACATATTCCAAAAGGGCAATGGAGAAGATTATGCATGACTTCTACTCTTCAAAAGCCACATCCACCTGCCCATATACCGAATTCCTCAGGATGGATTTGTCGTTCCTGATGTTCTTCCTTCTGAAATCCGACATGCCATTTCGTCACTAAAGAAGCGAACAGCACCTGGCCCAGACAAGGTCAGACCCAAACACCTAAAGATCCTGCTGTCAGTACTCATCAATACACTGGCTTGGCTCTTCACATGCTACCTGTCTGAATGCAAGGTTCCATCTCAATGGAAAACAAGCAGGACTGTACTACTGTACAAGAAGGGAGACGTCCATGACAATGGCAACTGTCGCCCGAACTGCCTGTTGTCTTCTCTTCTACAAGCTGTTCACTTGAGTCATCCTGAATAGGATTGGCAGAACACTAGATGAAGGACAACCATGTGAGCAAGCCGGGTTCTGCAAAGGATTCAGCGTGATCGACCATATCCACATGATAACCAAGCTCATTGAGGTTTCTCAGGAGTTCAAGGTGATGCTCTGTCTAACGTTCATTGTTTAAAAATGCCTTTGATTCTGTTGAGACTGAAGTCCTACCCAAACAAGGCATACAAACTCAATACATCAGGATCCTCCTTGAGCTGTATTACAAATTCACTACCAGATCTCACCATTCTACAAGGAAGTGATCATTGATGTCAAGAGGGGGTTCAGCAGGAAGATACTATTTCACCGAAACTCTTCAGTGCCACCCTTGAGATAGTCTTGTGATGACTAGAATGAGAAGGAATGGGAGTGAAGATAGATGGTCGGCAACTACACCACCTTTGCTTTGCTGATGTCATTGTTCTGTTAACACCAAACAGCAAGTGGCACAAATGCTGGCTGACTTCGACTGTGAGTGTGGAAAGGTCAGACTACAGCTGAATCTCACGAAAACAATGTTTATGAGAAACGGTCTTGTTCCTGACGTTCCATTCACTCTCAATGGGACAAACATCTCTGAATGCAAGAGTTAACAGTTATGTAGGTCAAGATCTCAACCTGACGAATGACCTGGCACCTGAGTTGCACAGGAGGAAGAGAGCAGTTTGGAATACCTTCAAGAATGTCGAAGAAATAACTAAGAGGATGAAAAACCTCTGGCTCTGGGCACATCTCTTTGATTTCACTGTTCTTCCTGCATTAACATATGCCTCAGAGACTTGGGCCCTTAGTAAACAGGATGAGAACGCTATTTGGGTCTCCCAAAGAGGATCAAAAGAGCTTTGCTTGGAGTATCACACTTCACTCAAGTGAGAGAAAGAATCTGGAGTTCCGGGCCCCATCAACGATCATGAATCAATGACGCTGTCTCATTTGCCAAGGCATTGAAAATCAGATGGGCTGGACGTGTGATGAGATTTGGCGACGGCCGCTGGACTAGAGCCGTTACTGACTGGATTCCATGGGACATAAAAAGATCACGTGACACCCCACCTACAAGATGGTCAGACTTCTTCATCAAGACCCTGAAATATCGGTTTGAGGCTCTTCATGTTCCCGAAGAAAGCAGATGCAATTGGGCTACACTTGTACATGACAGGGACAAATGGAGATGTTACTGGCACCCACTCAAGCAAATTGATAAGTAACAGGATGTCAAGTGATCAAGTGATCAAGAGAGATGTCCATTAAAATTTTTCCCATTTAATCTTGATCAGATTTTTTTGGGTTTTCTCTTTTTTCTTATTAGTTTCACTGACTTTGTTGATTGCTATTTACTCTTTTGGAATAACAGCCCCTGGTTTCACTAAAACTTTTCTTAAAGGGACTGGCTAATCTACATGCAGGTTACAAAAATCCCATTATTTCAAGTCAAAAATGTGTGCTCCAAACTCCCTTTCAACTCCAGAGCTACTCAGTGTGGGTAGCTAACTGGATACACTTAGCCTGTGTCACAACTGACATTTTCTATGTCCAGCAGTGTCCACTTGTGTTTTCCAAATATCATTCAAAGGACCTCCATACTCTCAGGACCAGCTTTCCAAGAAACCATACCTACAACAATGCTTTGTTGTTGTACAAAATGTTAAATTATTTCTGAATAACCAAGTTTTGAAAATTGTATATGAAAAATAACTAATTTATGGAAAAATAGAACTAGGAGAGACTAGAACCAATACAACTGTGTAAGCAGAGCATCAGTAGGCAATAACATTCATAATAAAAATAGAAACCATTTAATCCAAGTCAGTAGAACCCTGGAAATGTCAATCCTAACTCTCATGCATGAGAACAATCAAGCACTTACTCTGGTTGAGGTCACTTCACCAAAATGAAAAAGGTGGCGAGTGCTTTACCCACTGGATGATCTTTCCAGCTCAACCCTTGTTTCTTAGTCATTTACTTTTAAAGAAGGGAGAAATTCAATTTTCATAGTTTATTTTTATTTACAGTTTCACCAAATAACTCAAAGGTATAGAAATGAAAGTTCGGCACTATGAATTAAATAAAGGCAGGACTCCAAGATTTTATTTTTAATTTTTTTCTGTTAAGCTTTTCATACATTGCAAAGACTTTCCTTTTCATTGTAATAAACCTTTACTTCATTACTTCAAAATACTAATAGACGGACATTTCAGATAGAAAACAATGGAGCTCCTGTGTTTACTATCTATCCCTTATTCTCATTACAAGGCACAACTTGAAAGAGATGAGTAATAGTGGATTTTGAAAAGGGTGACTCAATTTGTATCTTATTTATTTTAAGGCTTTAAAAATCTATATGAAGGAAGAAAACCAGAGAAAGGGAAGCCAAGTACAGTAACAATGTTTGGTGGGGGGCTTGGATTGGTTGTTTTGGTGTCACACTCAGCAATGCTCAGTGCTTACTCCTGGCTCTCTGTCCAGAGGCCACTCTTTGTAGGGCTTGGGGGATCACATGTAGTTCCAGGGTCAGTCAGCTGTACAGCAAGCATTGTGCCAGCTGTATTATCTCTTCAGCTCTCTAATAACAATATTTTAGCATAAATGTTGAGCAACAATTACAACATGATGTTTCCAAGATCCACTAAGTCCTGTCACTAGAATTATCCTCTGAATATGTAGTATTACCATTTGCAAATTTACTGTCTACAAATAAATCTACAGGGTTAGTTTATTTTTTTCCGTTACATTCTCTGTTCCATTTGGTGAAAAACTGTAGAGCTAAAAGAGTGAAGATTCAAATCCAAAATTGCTTTAGCATTCTACGCTCAGGACATAATTAGAGGCATTTGGTGCAGTATAATCAACATTGACAAGAAGCTCAAAACCTTCAGTTCTGATCCTAAACTTGATCTCTACAGTGTGGCCTCAAGAGGAAAGTAAATAAAAAACAACGAGATTGATGATTGTAACTTTCTATGTCTTCCTGTACCACAAACAAGCATGTATTTTTGAAATGCAAATACCTCACCACATATCTTCATGTTTTAACTTCTACTGTCTGTTTCATTCTTTCTCTCAACCATTTGATTCTAAGAAAATAAATATTAATTGTGGAAAGTCACCCTGTTTAAAAGGCCCCAAAGATTTGGGAGGTCTCCTGAATAAAACACATTTAGTAAAGATAGCTGCAGATATAAGACAAAGCAGGAAATGTCCTGCTAGGTCTGTGTAAGCTTTAGTACGTTTATGAGAACCATAAATTATGTGACCTTGCAAGGAACATTTGTCGAGAAAAAGTGGGTAATTCCATACCTTTAAAGTTTATATATTAAATGTGCAGGTTGGTCGCTCATCTATCATATATCCATAGGCCCTGGCTATATAAACATATTAATTTTTTTTAAGTATTTACTGCCTCATGGTGAATGATGGTAATCAGGGGAAATATGGGCTCACCAAATAAAATGGCTTGGTGACCCCTCATTAAAGACTCATCAGGCTGTCTTATTGCCTGGACAAGTGCTGTGTCTGTTTCATTCTTTGAGACAGATCCTGTGGGATAAGATTGAAGTTATTGGCCTGGTGGAGGAGAACTCCCACAATCAATAATATAATAGGCATCAGGAATCAGCAAGATGTGAGCATAGATAGATGCTTTGGCAATGATTTTGTCTAAATAGTTCTGACAGTTAAGCTCAGAGGCAGAGGGCAACTTGCCAAAATTCTCTGACATTAAGTGACTACAGTCAAGTTTTGAAAGATTCGGATTTAAGCTATTCTACTCTGGTGAGCAGTTCATTAGATTTGAGCCATCTGTGAGAATTGGGATATGATTCTGTTACAAACTTTGTGAAAAGCAAACAACTTCTTTGTTGTATCTTGACACCTAGGTAATATTTACCAAGAGAATTCTTAAGTTGATTGGCCTTAGTATTTTGGTTGTCAGTTGCTTTTATATATATATATAAATATTTTATATATATATGTATATATATGTATACACTTTGAATTAATCTTACTCTCAGATAAGTAGTTTTAGTTTTCTTAAGAGCAAGAGAGTTTTTTTCTAGATAAGCAGATTTCCAATTTCATACTACCTGTCTCATGTGGACAGCTGTACAAAAAAGTGCATTTACATTTAAAGCTACTTATTGAATGTTGATACAAATGCCAGGCAGTATATATTGCATATTAAATAATGGAGTAAATTATATATGATAACATTGCTATATAATATTTATATAGACATGCTATATACACTACAAAGCTCTCAGTCTATGCAGTCAAGTATGTGAAAAATATAATTTACTTTTTCCTATAACAGATTTTTCTCAATACCTACCTAGATTTTTCAAACGTGTATACTGATCAAATTAAGAAAACTAGTGCCTCTTTACAATAGCCAGAAACTGGAAGAAACCTGAATGCCCAAGAACAGATGACTGGTTAAAGAAACTTTGGTACATCTGCATAATGGAGTACTATGTAGCTGTTAGAAAAGATGAAGTCATGAAATTTACATACAAGTGGTACAACATGGAAAGCATCATGCTAAGCGAAATGAGTCAGAAAGAGAGGGATAGACATAGAAAGATTGCATTCATCTGGGGGATATAAAGTAACAAAATATGAGATTAATACCCAAGAATAGCTGAGATCAGCACCAGGAGGATTACTCCACAGCTTAGTGGCCAGTCGGGCATTCTAGAGGAAAGGGCAGCTCAGATAGAGAAGGGAACACCAAATAAAGGGTGTTTGGAGGATCCTCCCAGGAGGGGAGATGCATGTCGAAAGTGGACTATGGACTGAACATTTTTGCCACTCAATGCCTCTTCTGCAGACCACAACACCCAAAAGGAGAGAGAGAACACAGGGGATTGCCCTGCCACAAAGGCAGGGGGGATGGGGGGATGGGGGTGGGGGGATATTATCCATGGTGGTGGAAAATGGGCACTGGTGGAGGGATGGGTATCTGATCATTGTATAATCAAACCCAAGCACAAAAAAATTGTAAATCTACAACTGTACCTCATGGTGTTTCACTAATAAAAAAAAAATTAAAAAAAAAAAAGAAAAAGAAAACTAGTGCCAAAGAGATAATGCAGGATTAAAGAATTTTCTTTGCACGTGACTGGGACTGGTTCAATTCCTAGCACTACATATGGATCTCCAAGCACAGTCTGGAGTGGTTTCCTAAGCACAGAGCCAGGAGTAAATCCCTGAGTATCACCAGGTGTGACTCAAAGTAATCACTTAATCACTTAATCACTTAATCCCCGTTATTCATCGATTTATTCGAGCGGGTGCCAGTAACGTCTCCATTCATCCCGGTTGCGTGCTAGCGTAGCCCAATGGTATCTGTTCGTTTTAGGAACATGTAGAGCCTCAAACCGATCATTTAGGGTCTTGACGAAGAAGTCTGACCATCTTATAGGTGGGCGTCCACGTGATCTTTTGATGTCTCGTGGAATCCAATCAGTAATGGCTCTAGTCCAGCGGTTGTCTGTAAACCTCATTACATGTCCAGCCCATCTGATTTTTGATGTCTTGGCAAATGAGACAGCGTCCCTGATTCTTGAGCGTTGACGAAGATCAGAACTCCGGATTCTATCTCTCATTTGAGTGAATCGTGATATTCCAAGCATAGCTCTTTCGATTCCTCTTTGAGAGACCCGAATAGCGTTCTCATCCTGTTTTCGTAGGGTCCAGGTCTCTGAGGCATATGTTAATGCAGGAAGAATAGTGGAATCAAAGAGATGTGCTCGTAGCTGGAGGTTCTTTGTCCTTTTAGTTATTTCTTCAATGCTCTTGAAGGCATTCCAAGCCGCTCTCTTCCTCCTGCGCAACTCAGGTGCCAGGTCATTCATCATGTTGATTTCGCGACCTAGGTATATATAACTGTTGCATTCGGAGATGGTGGTTCCGTTGAGAGCGAATGGAGCATCAGGAACAATGTTGTTTCTCATAAACATTGTCTTCGTAAGATTCAGCTGTAGTCCTACCTTTCCACACTCACGGTCAAAGTCCGCCAGCATTTGTGCCGCTTGGCTGATGTTTGGTGTTATTAGAACGATGTCATCAGCAAAGCGGAGGTGGTGTAGTTGCCGGCCATCTATCTTCACTCCCATGTTTTCCCATTCTAGTCGTCGCATGATGTTCTCGAGGGTGGCACTGAAGAGTTTTGGTGAAATGGTATCACCCTGCCGAACCCCTCTCTTGATATGGATGATTACTTCTTTGTAGAATGGTGAGATCTTGGTAGTGAATCCGCAATAGAGCTCACGAAGGATCCTGATGTATTGAGTTTGTACGCCCTGATTGGCTAGGGCTTCCATGACCGCTTCCGTCTCAACAGAATCAAAGGCCTTCTTTAAATCAATGAACGTTAGACAGAGCGGCATCTTGAACTCCCGAGATACCTCAATGAGCTTGGTTATTGTGTGGATATGGTAAACTCAAAGTAAACAAATTAAAAATAGAAATATTCTGTGAACTGCTAAGACAGAGTAAAAACCATAATATGAAAACCATTTTATATATTTTACATATTGGCTAAATATACTGTAGCACTGAAGCACTGTCCTTCCCTTGTTCATCGATTTTGCTCGAGGGGGCCCAGTAACATCTCCATTGTGAGACTTCTTGTTACTGTGTTTGGCATATCAAATATATCACAGGTAGCTTGCCAGGCTTTGCTGTGCGGGAGAGATACTCTTGGTAGCTTGCTGGGCTCTCTGAGAGCAGCAGAGGGATTGAACCCGGGTCGGCCGGGCCGGCCACATGCAAGGGAAATGCCCTACCGCTGTGTCATATAAATATAAAAATACTGTAAAAATAAAAAATGTCTGTAGGGCATACCTTCTGTTAAGCAGCAATAACTTGAGATGGACTCACAGCAAAGTTCTGCAGACCAGAGTTTGAGAACTATTGGTCTAGTTAGTAACACTGTAGCACTGTCCTCCTGTTGTTCATCAGTTTGCTGGACCGGGCACCAGTAATGTCTCCATGGTGAGACTTGTTGTTACTGTTTTGGGCATATTGAATATGCCACGGGGAGTTTGCCAGGCACTGCCGTGGGGGCGGGATACTCTTGGTAGCTTGCTGGGTTCTCCGAGAGGCATGGAGAAATTGAACCCTGGTCGACTGAGTGCAAGGCAAATGCCCTACCCACTGTGCTATTGCTCCAGCCCATTGGTCTAGTAATCTATTGAATATTAATGTTTGACCGAATGGTATCAGGTATGTTTTCTGTGCATAATAAAATTTCTGTAGTGACTGTGGAGAGTTTGTAGTATCACGTCTACAAATTAAATGCCATAGAATCAGGAAGTCCTCAAAAATCACGCTGACTGCTCAAAAAACTCAGATAACACATTCAATATGTTCTCTCTGGTCAAGGACAGCAACAGTAAGGATAATGGCAACACTGAATGAAAGCACAACAATGTGCTGATTTCACATGATGAAATAATAATTTTTAAAATTAATGAATTATCTTTGAAGGATGCTAACCAGTGGTTAACTGATTAAAGGAAAGGATTATGTCTTTGTCAAACCTTGCCTAATCAAAATGACTGGAATAACTGAAGTAACTGATAAGCCTAATAAATAAATGTAGCAAGGGGAACTGCTGCTTCCTGTTTTGCTAATAGGTTGTTTGGAGAAGACCCTGGAAGTTTAAGAGGCTCGAATGTCCTTAGGAACTGCACAAAAGCTTTATTTCTCACTCTTTCCCTCCAAGATGAATCCAGGGAATTATTGCCTACTTGTTAATGATTCCATTACTGATAACAGACCACAGGAAAATATGGGCCATTATAAAACTCAGCCTCTACTACAAAAAGCTTCCTCAATTTTAATGGTTTCTAAGAATGGAGAATTGGACGAAAAAAATATGGGAAATAAATGTTATCAGCTTTCCAGACTATATTGTTAATTAGTCTGCACAGTACATGAAATGCATGCAATTTTTTTTTATGTAGGAGTACTGCTATTTATTCAGCCACTGATTAGCTGATTGAATTGGGCATAAACTCCACCTTACTTTTTTTTTGGTCATAATTTGATTTATTTATTTTTCTTCTTATATTTATTTATTCAATCACTGTGGGAAAAGTTACAAAGCTTTCAGGTTTAAGTCTCAGCCATAAAATGATCAAACACCTTTTCCTTCACCAGTACTCATTTTTCACCACTAAGAACCCCAATATACCCCCTTCCCACCTCTCCCAATGCCTGTGAGGCAGATGATTTCTACTTAACTCTTCTCTACATTGATTACATTCATTATTTCGACAAAAGATGAACCATTATTGCTTAGAATTTTCCCCCAACAATCAGAATTGCTGAAAAGGCATTGTAAAATACTTTGTTTTTCATAGCTGCTTATGAGAATCATATAATGTCAAGCGGCCACGATAGCGGGCACGTGATTTTGGATTTCTGCAAAGAGTCAGATAATTACAAGATTGGTTTCTGTGCGTCTGGTGTTATGGCTGTGCCAGAGAGCCACTCGTGGGGGGCAACTCGTAAGCTCGGTAGGGCGTAAAGGACGAGCCGGTACCACCCCCCCTTCCCATGAGCCTGCAGTTACCCATCATCGCCAGCTCATACCTGGCTTTCCAGTAAGCTCTGAAGCGGTGGCCACCTTGTATGTGGTCCAGATGTATTTCTGCCAAAAGCTGCTGGTTTTCAAGATTTGTTTCTGAGTCTCTGGGATCACGGCCGTTAATCAGCTTTATCAAGAGCCAGAGAGGACATTTGTAGGCGGCGACTTGGGGTCTCATTGGGATGGGGAGGAAAGGACCGGTCTGGTGAGGCCCCCGCATGCCTCGTTACTGAAGGCCCAAACCTGACTGTCCAAGTGGCCTCTGGAGGAAGGCAGTCACCGGGCCGCCAGGAGGAACAGGCCAAGGCAGGAAACCTATTCCCACCTGGAGTGGCCCAGTGCCAGTAATCTACTAGAGGAACAGGATATATTTCTGCCAAAAGCCTTTGAGTTCTGAGATTCATTTCTAATTCTCTGGGATCATGGCCGTTAAGCAGTTCGATCAGGAACCAGTGAGGCCATGCCTCCAATTATATAGCTGAGCCGAAGGTGGTTTGTGGATGTGTCTCCCACATACCTAACTTTTGGCTGCTAACTTTCTTGGTAAACATTGCCCCAAGTTTTTTTGGTCTGGCCAAAGGCACAGCAGCAATTTTGGGGTATCTGAAAGTCTGACAGTGCCATCAGGCTGCTGATGCACTCTCCTCGCAGGTACAGATTGACCTGGTGGTGGCACCATACCCCTGCATGAGTTTGAGGTAACTTTATTTCATGTCAGCTTTGTCACTGGATATCAAACCTAGTCTTGACCTTTAAAGAACAAGGTTTTATTCACAAGTGTGAGTGAAATCCTCACTGCCTACATGTGTGTTATAAACCCTTTAATATCTCTGTTTTTCCTAAAAATCAATGTTCTAAGAATAAAACTCTTAAAATAAGTATGTTCTGGTTAAATCACAATGTGAAGCAAACTTTTTGCCAAATGTAGTATGAGAAAACTTTTAATTTTGAGCATCCTAAAGCCTTTGGACATCTATAGAACTGTCATTGTTTTTATTCAGAGATGTCAGCAGGAAAAAAGTCTTTAACAACTACTGCACAGTACAATTTTGTCATGCTAAATGAGTGAATAATCAAAAACATTTTTCTAAATTTCTTGGGAGATCAAGTTGTACTAAGTTCAGAAGTTAAGACAGTTAAAATCTGTGAAAATTGACCATAAGGAGAATGGATTTATGTTTTAAGTAAAACAGGTAATGAAAAAAAGATGTTAGCAGCAGTTCCCGACTTATGTTCCAGTGCTCTTAGAAAATTGAACAATTAAAGTTAAAGGAAATGGATGTTTTCAACATAGAACTAAATGAATTGTACACAAAATTGTTTAAATTGTATTTTATACTTCTACATAGAAAAGAAGGAAGGACAGAGGGAGGGAAGGAAGGAAGGAAGGAAGGAAGGAAGGAAGGAAGGAAGGAAGGAAGGCGAGAAGGAAGGAAGGAAGGAAGGAAGGAAGGAAGGAAGGAAGGAAGGAAGGAAGGAAGGCGAGAGAGGGAAGGAGAGAGGTAAGGATAGAAGGGGGAGAGGAAGAAAGGAAGGAAGGAGGGAGGGAGGAATAAAGAAAGGAGAGGATGGAAAAGAGGGAAGGAAACTCGGTATTAACTTTTTCTAATATTGCTTTGCAATATTTATATCATATCAATTGATTGGGAAAATGACATAATAAGATGTTCTCCCGATGACTGGTTAAAGAAACTTTGATACATCTACACAATGGAAAATTATACAGCTGTTAGAAAAGATGAAGTCATGAAATTTACATACAAATGCTTCTACATGGAAAGTACCATGCAAAGTGAAATGAGCCAGAAAGAGAGGGACAGACATAGAAAGACTGCACTCATCTGGGGAATATAGAGTAACAGAATGGGGGACAAACACCCAAGAATAGTTAAGATAAGTACCAAGAGGTCTGCTCCACTGCTTGGAATCCAGCAGCACATGCCGGAGGAATAGGTAGCTCAGGTAAAGAAGGGAACACCAAGTAAAGGATGTTTGGAGGACTTGCTTGGGATGTGAGATGCATGCTGAAAGTAGACTATAGGCAGAACACGATGGCTACTCAATGTCTCTATTGCAAACCACAACATCCTAAAGTAAATAGAGAGCAAAAGGGAATGCCCTGCCACAGAGGCAGGGTAGGGGAGTTGGGTGGGGGGGGTGGGAAAGCGAATGAAATCATTAGTGGTGGAGAATGGCACGGGTGGAGGGATGGGTACTCAATCATTGTATAACTGAAACCCAACCACGAAAGTTTGTAAGTTTGAAAGTTTGTACCTAATGGTGTTTCACTAATAAAAAAAAAACACTGAAAAAAAGATGTTCTCCAATACTTTGTTCTTCCTCATATTGTGTATTAAAATACACAGCATATCTTCAGATTAGATATTGCATAAACTTTGAGATACAACTTTCTTTCAGATATCCCACTAGGGTATATAAAACATTGCTGAAATGATTCTTCATTTTACATGAAAATTAGAGAGGTAAATTTGAACATCTAAAGTTGGCTTTTAAAATCCTAAATTATTTTTTTTATAATTGGTGATATTTTGAGTATATTTCTTGTAACAACTTATTTAGAAACCCAATCAATAGCTAATACCCAATGGATATTTATTCTAACCAGTTCTCTCTTTAGAAAGGTTCTCTCAGCATTCTATTTACACAATTTCAAGTGATAGTTTTGTTATCATGGTCACAAAACAAAACAAAACCTTAGTATGAAAATTGGTGACAATTTGAACAATTTACTACATAGTCAATCTAAACTTAATTTCCCAAAGCTATAATTAAACTTGTTAAAGCATGGGCGTAAGACAGAACTCTATAGGAAGATGACTAAAGTAAGTTAAAAACACACAATTTAGTTAAAATTGAGTCAGATACTTAATGAAGCAGATATTTTGTTTATGGTAAGATAGACTATATTAAAAAATAAACATAAATATGGGTTTGTAAAACTGTCAGCAAATAATTAACTCACACAGAGAGAAACAAAAAAGGGGTATAACTTGATTGAAAGTTTGGTCACTTGAAACATTTTATAATGTAATTTGATTGTGGTAAAGACTTCTTTGGTGGCTTACACTTTTGCTAAATAAATGCACATAAAACATTATATATGAAAGATATATAGAATTTTTCTCACTAAGTTTGTTCACTTATAATTTGAGATAAGTTCTATTGAAAATAATAATTAAATATTCCTTTTATTATTACAGGTTTGTTATGAATGTTATCTGTAAGGGTAACTTATTTGTGTATTTTGTGATCTAGTCATACATTTTGAGGACTTAATTGTACTGGACTGCATTTTAATTCTTTTTTTTTTCTTTTTTGCTTTTCGGGTCACTCCTGGCAATGCACAGGGGTTACTTCTGGCTCTATACTCAGAAATTACTCCTGGTGGTGCTTAGGGAACCATATGGAATGCTGGGAATCAACCCAGGTCAGCTGCGTGCAAGGCAAATGCCCTACCCACTGTGCTATTGCTCCAGTCCCTTAATTCTATTTTTAAACTTTATAGGAGTTTGGTTAGAACAGATGATGAGGGATGAGATCAGAAGGAGAATGGGTTTTTTGGAATGTGGGGGTGTTGGGGGTGTTGGAATGTGTTGGAGACATTGATAATCAAGGTAACAGCATAAGAGATGTGAATCCTATAAAATAACATCCCAATTGTCCTTTGATTTCAGTTAGCTTTGAAAAGTAAATAAGTGAAATTTGGCATTAGCAGTGACTATGCAGCATAATTAACATATTAGAGGATAGTTCAAGGACCTCTGTATAAAATATTGGTGTATCAAGAAAATTCAAATGGTAATAAAAAAATCTCCCCAAGCACAAAAGTCCCAGCCCAGATGGATTCACTAGTGAATTCTTCCAAATCTTTATAGAGGAATCACTCCCAATCCTCTTTAAGATTTTCCACAAAATTGAAATGTCAAAAACACTTCCGAACAGTTTCTACGAAGCAAATATTACCCTGATACCAAAAGCAGACAGAGATAACACAAAGAGAATTACAGGCCGATATCCCTGATGAACAGAGATCCAAAGATCCTTAACAAACTACTAGCAAATAGAATCCAAGTACTCATCAAAAAGATCATACACCATGACCAAGTAGGATTCATTCCAGGGATGCAAGGATGGTATAACGTTCGGAAATCAATCAACATAATCCATCATATCAACAAAAGAAAAGATAAAAAGCATATGATCAGATCAATAGATGCAGAGAAAGCATTTGACAAAATCCAGCACATCTTTATGATGAAAACCCTAGCCAAAATAGGTATAGAGGGGACTTTCCTCAATATAGTTAAAGCCACCTACCACAAGCCTACAGCAAGCATCATCCTCAATGAGGAAAAACTGAGAGCCTTCCCTCTAAAATCAGAAACGAGACAAGGATGCCCACTCTCTCCACTACTGTTCAATATAGTACTGGAAGTACTTGCAATAGCGGTTAGGCAAGAAAAAGATATTAAGGGCATTCAGGTAGGAAAGGAAGAAATCAAGCTCTCACTATTTGCAGATGATATGATACTATACTTAGAGAACCCTATAACCTCCACCAAGAAACTCCTATAAACAATAGACTTGTATAGTAAAGTTGCAGGCTATAAAATCAATACCCAAAAGTCCATGACTTTTCTATACGCAAACAGTGAGAGAGAAGAAAGTGACATGAAAAAAACAATCCCTTTCACAATTGTGCCCCAGAAAATCAAGGAGCTAGGAATCAGCTTAATTAAGGAAGTAAAGGACCTGTACAAAGAAAACTACGAAACGCTACTTCAGGAAATAAAAGAGGACATGAGAAAATGGAAAAATATCCCCTGCTCATGGATCGGGATAATTAACATTGTCAAAATGACAATACTTCCCAAAGCATTGTACAAATTCAATGCAATCCCTATAAGGATACCCATGACATTCTTTAAAGAAATGGAGCAAACACTCCTGAAATTCATATGGAACAATAAGCCCCCACAAATAGCTAAAGCAATTCTTGGGAAAAAGAAAATGGGAGGAATCAACCTCCCTAACTTCGAACTCTACTACAAAACAGTAATAATTAAAACAGCATGGTATTGGAAGAAAGGCAGAGCTGCAGACCAATGGAACAGGGTTGAATACACTGACATCTCCCCTCAATTATATGATCACCTAATCTTTGAAAAAGGAGGAAGAAATGTGAAGGGGAGTAACGAAAGCCTCCTTAGCAAATTGTGCTGTAAAAACTGGACGGCTACATGCAAAAAATGGGCTCAGATCTCTGCCTAACGCCATGTACAAAAGTAAGTTCAAAATGGATTAAAGACCTCAACATCAGACCGGAATCCCATAAGGTACATTGAAGACAAAGTTGGCAAAACCTTCCATGACATTGAAGCTAATGGTATCTTGAAAGATGTCGCACCACTGGCTGAGCAAGTAAAACAGAGATAGATAAATGGGACTATCTGAAACTAAGAAGCTTCTGCACCTCAAAGAAACAGTGACCAAAATACAAATACAGTCTACAGAATCGGAAAGGATATTCGCTGAATACACATCTGACAAGGGGTTGATATCAAGGATATATAAAGTAGTGGTTGAAAGCCACTAGAAGAAAACATCCAACCCCATTCAAAAAATGAGGCAATGAAATGAGGAGGCACATGAGAAAATGCTCTACATCATTAATCGTCAGGGAGATGCAGATCAAAACAACAATGAGATACCATCTCATACCTCAGAGACTGGTCCACATCCAAAAGTACAAAAGCAACCGGTGTTGGCACGGATGTGGCAAGAAAGAGACCCTCCTTCACTGCTGGTGGGAATGCCGACTGGGTTAGCCCTTTTAGGAAACAGTATGGACGATTCTCAAAAAATTAGAAATTGCGCTTCCATTTGACCCAGCAATACCACTCCTGAGAATATATCCCAGAGAGGCAAAAAAGTATAGTCGTAGTGACATCTGCACTTGTTTGCTCATTGCAGCACTCTTTACAATAGCCAGAATCTGGAAAAAAACCCTAGTGCCCAAGAACAGATGACTGGTTAAAGAAACTTTGGTACATCTACACAGTGGAGTACTATATAGCTGTTAGAAAAGATGAAGTTATGAAATTTACATACAAGTGCTACTACATGGAAAGTATCATGCTAAGCGAAATGAATCAGAAAGAGAGGGATAGATATAAAAAGATTGCATTCATTTGGGGAACATAAAGTAACAAAACAGGAGATTAATACCCAACAATAGCCGAGATCAGTGCCAGGAGGATTACTTCATGGCTTAGAGGCCAGCCAGACATGCTAGGGGAAAGGGCAGCTCATATAGAGAAGGGAGCACCAAATAAAGGGTGTTTGGAAAATCCTCCCTGGATGGGAGATGCTTGTTGAAAGTAGTCTATGGACCGAACATGATTGCCACTCAATGCCTCTTTTGCAGCCCAGAACACCCAAAGGGAGAGAGAGAACAAAAGAGAATGCCCTGCTACAGAGGCAGGGTGGGATGGGGGGAGGAGGGGGAGAGGGATACTGGGATCCATGGTGGTGGAAAATGGGCACTGATGGAGGGATGGGTATTTGATCATTGTATAATTGAAACCCAAGCACAAAAATTTGTAAGTCTACAACTGTACCTCATGGTGTTTCATTAATAAAAATTAAAAAAATAATAATTGTTGTGTATACAAATGAAATAAGATGTTCTCTATACAACCCTCTCCTCTCATTAAGTTACCAATTTGTTTTATGTTGGTTATATAGATATTCCACATGAATATATATGACACAAAATTATCCTTTAAGATACTCTGCTGTATTTATATTTTGAAAATCATTCAATATTTTCAGCATCATTGTTTTAAAATACATATATATTTTAGCCAAAGTAGTATAGTCACGCTGGAGCGATAGCACAGCGGTAGGGCGTTCGCCTTACAAGCGGCCAACATGGCCGACCCGAGTTCGATTCCTCTGCCCCTCTCGGAGAGCCCGGCAAGCTACCGAGAGTATTCAATATGCCAGACACAGTAACAACAAAGTCTCCAATGGAGACGTTACTGGGCCCGCTCGAGCAAATCGACGATCAACGGGAGGGCCTTTACCTTTACCTTTTAGTATAGTCACAGCATTGTATCCTGACCCAAGAGCAATACAAAATGCTAATGTCAGTTTGAGTGAAAAAATAAAATGTGTGATATGCTTTGGATAATAAAACATTAAAATGACAAAAGTAGAAAATGGATTATTTTTTGTTATCTGTTAAAACAATACTTTGAATGAAAAACTAATAATCTTGTAGTTTGTTTTTAAAGGGAAATCCCTAACCCACTGTAAATAGTATGATTAGTACAGAAAGTTATTTGAACAATTGTATTTTTCCAACTGAGTAGATGATACGTTCATTTTTTCCTTTGTTTTTATTTTTTAACCATTTTAAGAGGAATAAGAAAGACTAGTAGTCACCACCCCATAGAGAAGCTGATCCCCTTCATACTTATGAAATAAAATAAAGTAAGACAAATCCACATTTACTTAACCATAACCCCCATTGATCCTGTAGCACTGTAGCACTGTCCTCCTATTGTTCATCGATTTGCTCCAGCAGGCCCAGTAATGTCTTCATTGTGAGACTTGTTACTGTGTTTGGCATGTTGAATACATCTCGGGTAGCTTGCCAGGCTTTGCAGTGCGGGTGAGATACTCTCAGTAGTTTGCCAGACTCTCCGAGAGGGATGAAGGAATTAACCCCGAGTTGGCCGGGTCGGCCACGTGCAAGGCAGATGCCCTACTTGCTGTGCTATTGCTCTAGCCCCCACTGAGCCTAGTGAATTTATTATCAAAAGAAAGCCAATCTGAGATTCTGTGCTGCTGGGCAGTGGAATGAAGAGGACACTTCAAAAACTATTTATTAATTTATAAATAAAACACCTGTCGTAGATGAACTATCTGCTAAACTCCAAGATAGATGGATGTTAAGGAGACAAAGTTAAAATCTAAAATGAGACTAAGTTTAAGGTACAGAACGATAGCACATTGAGTACTATCTCTGGCATTCTTCCATAGAGTCCTTTGAGCCTACCAGGAGTAATTCCTGAGTGCAGAGCCAGGAGGAACCCCTGAGCAGTGCTGGATGTGGCTTAAAAAAGCAGAAAAGAAAGAGACTAGGAACACTGTGTTTACTGTAGATAAACACAGTTGTGAAAAGAAAACAGAGAAGCCTGTGTGCTCTTTAACCAGTTTCCTTAATGTAACAGCATTACTATAGTATGGTATCATACCATGGTATTAACACTAACACAGTCAAGCTACTGCGTATTTGCCATTTTAGTAACCCGCCCCACCAACATTTCCCACCTTCCTGAAATCTTTGCAACTGCTAACCTGTTTTTCATTTCTACATATTTGCCATTTCAAAAATATGATTTCAATGCAATTATAGGATGTGTAAAATGTGGACTTGAATTTTACATATCATTATTCCGATTATCGTACCTTAGGTAACACATTCACAAGTTTTAGTAATAATAGTTTTGATGTAATGTTACTACACCTCACCACCAACAAAGTGCCCAAGAACCCAGTCCTCCGTGCTACTTCTAGTCTGCCTCCCGATTTCTTTCATTCCCTCCTCCATCAAGTAATCTCAATTTTGTAATCCAAGACCAAGATCTTATTATCACTTGATATTATCTCTTTGTTTTGCTTTTTTTTAATATATCACAGATGAATGAAGTTATCTTCTATTTGTCCTTCTCTAACTTCCTGTTCCATCTACTCTGCTGGAAACAGCAACTTTTATCTTTTCTCATAGCTGCATATTATTCTATTGTGTGTATAAGCCACAATTTCTTTATTTATTCATTTATAATGAGATATTTGAGTTGTTTCTGTATCCTAACTAGTATACGAAGTGCTACAATAGACAATGAAAACAGACATTTCCAAACTAATATTTTTGTGGTTGGAGGAGTAGAGCCAATAATTAGAAAAGTGAAATTGCTGTGCCATGTGTAAAACATATTCTTACTATTTTCAGAAATCTTCATTCTCTTTTTCATAGAGGATGAACAATGCAACGATGAATGATGGATCCTTTCTTACCACTTCTCGAACACTAGTTGCTTCTAGTCTTTTTGATAAATGCTATTTCGTGTGAGGTGACTTCTCATTATCATTCTGATTTACATGTCTCTGATGAAAACTGGTGAAAAAAACTTTCTCATAGCCTACTGGTCATCCTTGTTAGTTCTAGATAGATCAATAAGTCAGGAGCGCAGGGACAAGCAAGGCGAGAGGAATGATCAAGCACGGAGGGCTGAAGCTCACTCAGGCCATTCAGCACTGATCAGCTTCTGCAGTCTCCTTTTATTAGGCTAATAATCAGACACATAACATACATAAGAGTACATGAAAGAACTTAAGATCAAAATACGTTTTGTCTTGTGATTTAGTAATGCACAGTATTTCCGATAAAGCAAGGCAGACCACTTTGTAAATCTTTTACATCCCACTACCATACATTCCGTTTCCTCATTCTCAATAAATCTAAATCTATGGAAGTCCAGTAAGTTAATTTTATTAACTTTCATCCAAGTATATCACAGTTAATTTATAATAAGGAATAGCTGTATTGTGAAATGCTGAGGCTGGAGTGATAGCACAGCGGGTAGGGTGTTTGCCTTGCATGCAGCCAATGTGTCTGACCAGAGTTCAATTCCTCCACCCCTCTCAGAGGCCCTGGCAAGCTACTAGACTATCTCGCCTGCACAGCAAAGCCTGGCAAGCTATCTATGATGTATTTGATGTGCCAAACATAGTAACAAGTCTCACAATGTTACTCCGCCTGCTCAAGCCAATTGATGAACAATAGGAGGACAGTAACAGTGTGGCAGTGACATGCTGACCCCAACCCAGTTCAGAGTTCCAAGGTGTTTGCAGCTCTAACACAGCCTTGCTTGCAAGGCAACGTCTAAGGAACTTCCCTATGAATCTGGTCAGGCTCCAACACATCCGTTTGTCTTCTTCAGGTAAGTTTCTGTTCATATCATCTTCCAAGTTATTAATATGGTTATTGGTTTGTGTTGTTGAACTTGTGAGTGCTTTATATAACTAGGCTATGAGTCCTTTATTTGAGTATGGTGTTGCCTCTTAATTTAAGCTCAAGTTTTTTTTCCATGCAAAAGCTTTTTAGCTTGATGTAGTTTAATTCATTTACTTCTGGTTTTAGTGAAACTGAATTTTTTGGGGGGAGGGGGCAACACCCAGCAATGCACAGGAGTTACTCCTGGCTCTGCACTCAGGAATTACCCCTGGCAGTGCTCTGGGGACGATATTGGAATGTAGGGATCAAACCAGAGTTGGCCACATGCAAGGAAAATGCCCTACCCACTGTGCTATCGCTCCAACCCCTAAAACTGATTTTTTTTTTAACTCAGAATAATTCTCTTGCAATTCATTCTGGTTGTTTTATATATTAATAGTTAGTTTCTTATTATTTCTGGGTCATGTTAATTCTGTACTATGAAGATCCTACCGTTTGCTTATTCATTCACTCATTGAAGAAGATCTGAGTGGTTATTGCTTTGGGATAATTATTAATAAAGCTACTAACAATAAATACTTATGTATAGAATGAAAGAAACAGAAAGAGTGATTACTGGGTTGTATGATAATTGCCTGTTTTGTTTTAAAAGAATTTATCTTACTGTTTTCTAGAGAAGCTGTATTGTCATCCATTCTCACCAACGTGTGTGAGTGACTCAGTTTTTCTCATGCTCACTTCCATATCCACAACATGGTTTTCTCACCATTTTATGTAATGCATTTTGAAAACTATGGAGTGATATCTTGTTATAGTTTCTACTTGCATTTCCCTACTGAATAATATTAAACAGCTTTTCATATGCCAATTTTTTTTATCCATGTATCCTGTTTATTAAAATGTGAGGGTATGTTCTAATTTGGTATTCTGACAGTTGAATTTTGAGTTACTTATATGTTTTTTAAAATACTTTCTTCTTATCTGCAGCTTACAATTATTTCTTCTAAGTGGATCCTCCATATATCAATGATTTGCTATATAATTTATCTATTTTCCTTTTATTGACAGTTGCTTAGTATTTGTGTAATCACAAAAGGACAGCAGTAGTCTATCTTTCCCACCGCCCGCATTCAGTGGTCTCAGGTCGTTTTCCCCACCCCAGGGAGGTGGATGGTGATGGGCAGTTAAAGTAAGGAAATGAGGGCCAGGCTGGTTGGTCTTAATTGCAGTTTATTCCAATCCTCTCTCCATCCATTCCTGTCTCTCCTCTGCCTCCCCCAGCCCACTCTTAGAGTTGCATTTATGTCATGGAGAGCCCAGGTTCTCTCAGACCTATCACCTCCAGGTTCTCTCAAGCCTGTGTTCCCCCAGGTTCTCTCAGGCCTGTGTTCCTCGAGAGAACCCTGAAATCTTCTTTTGTTGATCATGGTACCTCTAAAGGGCTCAATGCAGTGATGTCATCAAAAGGAGTTACAGAAAGAACATTGAGGCAGCAAAACATACATGGTTTCTTTACATCTGCAGGTCAGTAATATTGGCCTCTGGAAAGAAGATACAAAACCAAAACTGAAACCTTTCTTGGGCTACAAACACTTGGATTTGCAGCCCAAAGACTAGTCTGCTAGAGTTTGGAATCTACATCCCAAAGTCAAGTATCTGAGCTCTTTATCCCAAAGACTAGTCTGGTTAGAGCCTGGAATCTACATCCCAAAGATCAGGCCTGGTTAGCACCTGAGATCTGCATTTCTAAGACCAGCCAGGTTTCTGTGAGAAAAGGAAAACTGCCCCTTACAAATCACTGTCCTGTCCTACCAAGCAGGCCCAGTAATGTCTCCATTGTGAGACTTTGTTTTTACTGTGTTTGGCATATTGAATACATCATGGTAGCTTGCCAGGCTTTGCCTTGGGGGCGAGATACTCTCTAGCTTGGCAGTCTCTTTGAGAGGGGTGGAACGATAGCACAGCGGGTAGGGCGTTTGCCTTGCATGCAGCCAACATGGCCAACCCGAGTTTGATTCCCCCTTACAATATACTGAAATTATTTACTGAAGGCAGTTTGAAGGGGGAAAATGTTCAGCCTCATCCAAACTAGTCAGGACACACGGGAAAGCTGCTTCTAGGACAGATTCTCATTTAGCAGATCAACCCACCCTAGAATGGAATCCCCTGGATGTGTTTCCTCCCCTTGTCCAACAAACATATAAACATACATAATATAAATCATTTTGTATGGACACAGTAAGAAACACCTTAAGCTTATAGAATTGCTCTCCTAGGGCCATTTCAATCTCAGGCTACAGTACTCAGGCCAGATAGTCTCTTTCCTATTCCTAGCAGGATTCTAATCTCGTTGTTACTTTTGGATAATGACAGCATTTGTCTATGATCAGACTCCTAATTTATAGTTAAGAATCGTGGCACCTTGGCCTGGCCCATCACGATGCCAGGGTAGCACATAACTTACTGCTTGCTCTGGTTCCATCCAGTTCCTTGTCGGGACCCTGCCTTTGGGGGCACTAGGAAGTGAGGGCAACTGAGGCTTAAGTTGAGAAAGCAGATGCCCAGGAGTGAATAATATTCAAAGCCAATAAAATCCTAAGTTACAAAACATAATATTAATTGTCTTCCTGTATCTACACAAAAAGGACATTGCATTTAAGTATTATTCATTACATTTATGTCTTATTCAAAAGACATAAGGAGAGGAGAAAGGCAATATTAATTTATAATACAAGTTCAGTGTCCTAGAAGGATCTAACCTTACAAGTTAACAGATTCTGATTAGGGGAAAAGCTGATTAACTGGTTGGGGAGGAGAGCAAAGAGAAGTGGTTACAGATAAACAAAGGAATGGCAGTGACTCGGGAGCACTGTGATGGGTATAACCTGATAAATGTAGGCTCCTTGTGGCAAGGGAGAAAGGACAGATCAATTGTTATCCTACAGTATTGTATGAGAAGTTTCTTTGAAAAGCCATAAATTTCAAAGATTTTTTGTGCTTTAAAATATTATATATTATATATTTAGCTATTTTATCTATTTTGAGTTCATTTGTTTGTATGTATGGTACCAAGTATAAAACCCATGTTTTCACACAGGCATGCAAAGTGACTGCTGAGTGTTATCTCAGCATCTGATTTAATCTTTATAAAGTATATGAGAATGAGATCAAGTACTTTAGTGCTTACTTTTATCTAATTATTCCATAACCTTTAGTTTAAAATACTATGATACTTGAATCATTTTTGCAATTTTGTCAAAAATTCTTTTTTGTGTGTAAATTCATTTTTGGTTTCCTTGTTCTATCCTGTCAATATGTGATCATACTCCTGTCAATACAATATACCTAATCAATTAAAAATACATGTATATGTTTGGGAATATGTATTTATATATGTACAAGTATATTTTGAAATAGGGTTGACTACATTTACTAAATTCCTGTTTTATTAAGTTCTCTTAGCTACATATAGCTACTTAATCTTTCCATATACATTCTTTGAATAAATTCATTTCTAAAATACTTCAAGAATCATGATTTTCTTTATTATTTTAGATACATTTCTGGTAAGGATACAGACCGATTGGAAATCTTGTATATTGTTGGTGGCAGTGTAAATTGGGATAAATAATTTAGAAAACATTTTTGCATTTTCTTAACTACTTAACAAGGTAAGTTCTCAAATAACATCATTTTGCTCATATTGTTTCATTATAAGATTTATATGAGAACCATATAACATTTTAAAATTTTCTTTTATTATTCATGGCTTGACTAAAGTATCAGAGTTCAACAACCTAAAAAAATACCTTAAGTAAGGACTTTTGTACATGTACCATAGGTATCCAGTGAAAGTTTATACAGGAGAAACAAAATAACTTGTACGTGAATAGTAACACAATTTTATTTGTAATAACCCAAACTGGAAAAAACAAATATCCAATGATTAGTGAATGAATGAACCAACTGTGAGTTCCATCTACACAGTAGACTACTATTCAGCAAAAGAATGAACACTGACAAACAAAACAAAATGGGTTAAATCTCTAAAACAGCAACGAAACCAGCCCATTATACCAATAGGATGAGAATACAGTGTGGTTGAAGGAATGAGGGTAACCTTGTCTTTCCCTTGTTCCTCAAGTCTACTACTACTTATCACACTACTTAATCATTGATGACAATTTTGTCATGGTCAAAAACAAAATTTGTTGAGAGTACAGAGAATAAGGCACTTGACTTGCATGTAACCAATCCAGGTTTGGTCCCTAGCATTGCATATGATTCTCTTCTCATACCCAACCCCCAGAATTGCCAGGAGTCATCCCTGAGCACCCAGCCAAGAGTAAGCCCTGAGCATCTTCAGCGTTCAAAAATTAAACAAAGCTAATCTCTATTGAACGAATAAAATACAAACGTATTTAGAGTTTATGAAGAAAAAACTTCATGCCACAGCAAGTGTTACAGTAATCTATTTGACAACAGCTCTGGTAGCATGAAGAACTTCATCAGATGTTGATCCAGAAGATTTATACATAGATCAATATTCTAGTGTTAATGCCACTAAGATATCTTTACTCTCTCTTTGTCTTTCTCATTCTCCATACACTATCAAATATATCATTTTCTCAATCATCTCACCTGAAAATAACAAAAATAGAATATGAATGCTATAGGCAATTGCCATTTTGCTCTAGAGTTGGCAAAGTCCTTGTAACTAATCAGATTATAGACCAATACAGCATGGTATATCTTTCAGTTAGCCACAGGTCAAGAGGTTTGACACGTGGTGAGACAAATTATTGAAGGCAATCACAAGTAGACAAAGAAAAGGCCCAGAAAGCAACATATTTTTCACTAATATGCTAGTTTGTTCTGTGCATTTGTAAAAAATAAATTATTAGTGTTTCTTACATTTATATTTTATATATTTCCTGTAGATACATTTATAATTTTTATATTTATTTTAAATTCTTGAAAATAAGAAATTATAGATTAAAAATTAAATGCTTGAATATTTCCTTTCACTTTTCCATATGAACTACAAAACGAGTGCAAATTTTGAAAATGGATACAAATTCATCCCCTACAAAGAGATTCTTAATGTTCTATGCATTTTGTCCTATAGAGGACTTAGCTTTTTAAGGATCTTCAGAACCTAAGCAAACAGTCTTTTATTTCAGTTCTTATTTTTGAAATGAGATAGACATTTAACATAGAATAAACATATCATGCCACCAAAGTTCATGCCAGGCTGTTTTCACTTGGGTTGCCCCAGAAGGGACATGGGTGAGAACCTCCCCACCCCAAGGGACCCAGCCTGGGCAGCTGACCTCCACTACCCAGCCTCCAAAACGCTCCAGGCTACTTTCCACATGCTCAGGTCAAGCCTCACGCGGGAGTGCAGTCCCACGTAACCCAGGTAATGTGGAACTTTGTGACCTTGGACTCTGGGCTCAATGAGACCTAGGAGCAGAGATCCTCGGCCTGCTTTCCCAAGTCTCCAGTGATCTAGAAGCCACACCTATCAGCCACCATCCAGAACTCACAGCTGCTTCTCCCGGAAGTAAGCATAAAATGAGATCCCCATAACCATGCCACCGGCCTCCATGCCAGGCTATTTTCACTCGGGGCGCCCCAAAGAGGGGCAGGTGAGAGCCCTCCCCACCCCAAAGGACCCAGCCCCGGCAGCTGACCTCCACTACCCAATTGCCATCATGCTCCAGGCCACTTTCCACAAGCTCGGGCGGGCCTAACCTCACATATGAGTGAACATACTCCTGGACTGTGGGACCACAAAATTCTTATGAAACATCATAAGACACTCCCTACCCATTTTCCATAATTACCACACCATATTTGATGGCGTTCAGACAGTAGGCAACAAATCATAGAGGGAAATATATATATATACCTCTCAGAGAGCTGGCAAGCTACCAAGAGTATCCCGCCTGCATGACAGAGCCTGGCAAGCTACCCGTGGCGTATTCGATATGCCAAAAACAGTAACAATAATGGCTCTGATTCCCCTGGCCCTGAAAGAGCCTCCAGCCTACAGCAATATTGAGAAAAATGAGTAAGGAAAGTCTGCCAAAATCTCAGGACTGGGACGAATGGAGACGTTACTGGTGCCTGCTCGAATAAATCTATGAACAACGGGATGACAGTGACACAGTGAAACATATCAGCTTCCCTTTTAGGTCATGAGTTGTCAGAAAAGTGACAAATCTTTGGCTATAAAGAATATTCTTTAGGATTTTTTCAAAACCCTAGAAGTTCTTCCTCGTCGTAGCAGAAAGTTCTGTCTTAGAACTTAAACTCTAACTTTTGATCTTCTGTAACTACACACACACAGAAAGAAAAACATCATAACTCTTACTCGGTATGGTAGAAAAGGAACAGCAATATGGAATTTATATGCTTTTAGACATTTGGTAGTAATTCTTGTTGTATATCTGCTCAGGGAAAAACGGCTTCTGATACAAGAAGCATAATTAGGCTTATTGTATAATCTCACATTTTACAATAATATGATGAATATATTATCAACAAACCATTACATTGAAAGCAGCTTTCAAAACAGAACAAAAAGATTCAAAATTATTAGACACATTTTCTTTCCTAGGAAACTTCTATCAGATACAACAGCTGTTTGCTGCTTTGCTATTTGGTTTTTCCCCCATATGTAAAGTTTTTTAAAAAACTATCAGAAAAAATTTTGATAAAATTACTAAATCTCAAAGAAACAAATAAAATGACTTAGTAGGAGTATATTTTTTGATAACTCAGACAATTTCAAATTTTATCAGATAATTTTGTTTTTACTCTTCTGAATTATTTTCTCTCCTTATTGAACATAAGTATTGATTATTAAGAAAGCTCTTATTAACTATTCATTAAATAACTTCAAAGGGAGGCCCAAAGAGTTTGTCTTTTGTTAGTATCACAGATGTATTATTAAACAAAAAACAGATACAAATAGCTCACCATTTCTTTCTGTTGTTGTAATTCTACCTATGGAACAATCTTCTATAATTGAACAAGCTCTTAATTCTCCACTTAAATGAGACATTACCCAAATTGAAAAAAAGGTAGATTAAAATGAAGCATGTCTGAGCTAGATGAATTATCTACTGATGAGCACCGAATGTCAAGCAATTACCATGCGTTCTCATCTTCATTTGCCCAATTATCTTTACTTGTTTAATTATCCTGGATAGTAAATGAGGTCAATAACATTTCAAGACAAAAAAATTGGTATCATTTTAGTACAGCATATATTGAATAGTAGGAATCAAATAAAATAATCAGTACACAATGTCATTTTATTAGTTTGCTTTATTGACATGAGTTCACTCATTATTACTATTAGGTGTCAGAGACCTCTGAGGCACTGGTGACCCTAAGACAGTAATTAACAAAGAGCCTTGAAAGATGCTGAGCTCCATAATTTTGTCTTTTCCACATCCTATTGGCTTTAATAACAGCCAGGAGTATAAAATCCTGAGCAATAAAACACCAAGTTGCTTAGAGAATAGCATGAGAGAAGGACATAACTGCCAAATTCTACTATTGAAAAACTCGAGTATTTAGATCTATGCCTGCTACATCGCTACAAATAATTAAATTTTGGCAAAAATGAACGAGTATTCAGCTATCCAAACCTCATTGTGTGTGCTACTTCCCTTTTAAAAACAAAATAGAAACAACAACAACAAAAAACAACAACTTTGTTTCTGTTAACCCAAAAAAATTTGAATAAGACCTTTTGTGGGTTTTGTTGTTGTTTTTTTAATAATCAAAAAAGCAAAAATCACACACACCTCAAACACAGAGAGAGAAATGCCAGGTGTCTTCCTGAAACTACTTTATACAGCCTGTGTATATGTCACATCTTTCCTAAGTTTTACTATGTTTTTGTTGCCTTAGGGCTGGAGCGATAGCACAATGGGTAGGGCATTTGCCTTGCACTCAGCCAACCTGGGTTTGATTCCTCCACCCCTCTCGGAGAGTCCGGTAAGCTACCGAGAGTATCTTGCCCACACGGCAAAGCCTGGCAAGCTCCCCGTGGTGTATTTGATATTCCAGAAACAGTAACAACAAGTCTCACAATGGAGACATTACTGATGCCCGCTCGAGCAAATTGATGAACAACAGGAAGACAGTGCTACAGCGCTACAGTTTCCACATTGCTTTTATTATTGGGTAGGTTATTATCTTGGGCCTGGGGACAAAAAATTTCTTCACAAAAATTTACTTAATGCCAGTTTGACTTTTGACAGTTTTCATGGGATTACACTACTTTCAGATATCTGGGGTGAAAATCTGTACATATTTGGCTGAATTTTATTTTTGATTTCACACTGTAATGTGTCCTCTACTGATCTCTATCTTTCATCACAAAACAATCACTCAGAATCAAATTTCTATCAGGGAGTAGACTGTGGAAGGAGAGCCAGAAAAGGACAATGATATGAAACTATTTATTTAGAACAATTTATTTAGAACAATTTATTACTATTTATTTAGAGCTATTTATTTAGAACTATTTATTTAGAACTATTTGTTTCTTCAAGATGAACCTTGTTCATTTTGGTTGATGCTTCTGAGTTGATCAGATGGTCTAAATATGGATTTTAGCAGACAATAGCAGGTAACAGCTATGTAAATCCTAAATCCTCTTATTCTTAAGTTTTCTAGTTTTTAAAATTAAAGCACCATGATTTACAAAGTTATTCTTAGTTGGGTTTTAGATATTCAATATTCAGCACCAATCCCACCCCCATTGTCAACTTCCCTCCACCAATGTTCCCAGGTCCCTTCCCACAACCCCTCAAATCCAGCCCCAGCCACATTCTGCTCTCTTGGCAGACACCTTTTCAGGCTTGGTTGTTAAAGTTTAGGTCTCATGATATCAGTGTTGTTGATTCTGTAGTTTGGATATTTAGCTCTTTCATTCCTTAATGCCACTGATATGCCTTATCTCCTTGACTCCTTACTCCATTACTTCTCATCTATCTCTTCTTCTCCTCCCTCCACTCCATTTCTTTCCTTCTCCATATACTCTGTGGCTAAGGGAGATTGAGACATCTCCTTTAAGCAATTTCATTCCTTAATCCAGTTATTCTAACTACCACATATAAGTTATATCATCTTGTGTTTACTCTTTATGTTCTGGTTTATATCATTTAACATGATATCTTCCAGTTCCTTCCATGTTTCTGTGCATTCTATGTTTCCAACATTCCTTACAGCTGTGTAGTATTCCACTGTGTATTTCATATCTTCATGATTCACTTATCTGTTATTGGACATCTAAGTTGATTCCAAATCTTAATTATTGTATTAAAAATAGATGTTCCTTATGAATGAATGTTTTTCTGTTCTGGGGATATATACTGAAAAGTGAAATTGCTGAGTCATATGGAAGCTCAATTCTGAGTTTACTGGCTACTCTCTATAGTGTTTACCATAGAGATTAGAAAACAGTATATACAGCATCCCCACCAGCAGTGGATGAGGATTCTAATTTCTCCACAGATTCTCCCTACCAACACAGATTTTTCCCAGTATTTTTGATATGTGCCATTCTCACTGATGTAAGATAATATTTCATAGTCATCTTGATTTGGATTTCTCTAATAGTAAGTGATGATTAACATATTTTTATGTGCCTGTTGTCTGTTCATTGGTCTTCCTCAGAGAAGGGTCTATTTAATTTCTCTCTTCATTTTTGGATGGGATATTTAGGGGATTTTTTTGGTTGACCTTTGTGAGTAGTTTATATATCCTGGACATCAACCCCTTTATTTGATGTATTGAGTGCAAATATTTTCTTATACTCAGTTTGCTCTCAGCCCATGCTTTTTTTCCCATGCAGAAACTTTTCAGTTTTTTATAATCCCATTTGATTAGTTTTGATTCTGTAGCCTTTGTCAATGGTTTCATAGGGCTGAAGATTTCTTGGACGTCTAGGTTTTGGAGCATTCTTCCTATATTTTTCTTAATATATTTAATAGATTCATGCCTAGTATCAAGGTCTTTAATTCACTGTCAGTGGACTTTTGTGTAAGGTGTGAGATATAGATCCAACTTTAACTTCTTATACATGGTTATTCACTTCTCCCAACACCATTTCTTGAAGAATCTGTCTTTATTCCATTTCATGTACTGAATTTCTTTGTCAGAAATTGACTACACATATATATACACACATATATATATATAAGAATTTTTCAGATAGTATTTCTTTGTTCTATTAACTCATTGTTTTGATCACTATGTCTTTGTATTATAGCTTCAAGGTAGATCAAGATGTTTCTTATTTTTCATTATGGTTTTGGCTATCTGGAGTATATAAAATCATAAAGATTCCACATAAATTTTATGATTCACTGTTCTAAGTCCTTACAGAATATTGTCTAAATTTTAAGAGATTGCATTGAATCTGTATAGTTTTTATGTAGGATGGTCAGGAGGGATGGCCATTTTGACAGTATTGATTCTTCTAATCCATGAGCATGAAATGTTTTTCCATTTCTAAAGGTCTTCTTTAATTTCTAAGTTTTTTGAAGTTTTCATGGGATCAGGCTCTCAACTCTTTTGTTAAGTCAATTTCTTGGTTCTAGATGTTTTTGGACACTATTGTAAAAGGGATAGACACTAAATCTCCTTTTTCCTCTGATTCATTATTTTCATTATTTGTATATAGTATTGGGCGTGTAGGGTGTTTGCTTTGCATGTGGTCGGTCGGCCGACCAAGTTCGATTCCTCTCAGAGAGCCCGGCAAGCCACCAAGATTATCTCATCCACACGGCAAAGCCTGGCATGCTACCCATGACGTATTTGATTTGCAAACACAGTAACAAATCTCACAATGTTACTGGGCTCGCTCAAGCAATTCAATGAACAACGGGAGGACAGTGACGGTGAATGAAATCCGTTTTTGCATATTGACTTTCTAGCTGGCCACTTTCATGTATTGGTTTATTGTTTCTAAGAGCTTTTTTGTGGACTCTTTAGGGTCTTCAGTGTATATTGTCATGTCATTTGCAAATAGAGATAATTTGAATTTCTTCTTTCCAGTTTGAATTTCTTTAGTTTCCTTTTCTTGCCTAATTACTATTGCTAGGACTTTCAATAAAGTTGAATAAGTGTGAAGACAATGAATATCCTTGCCTTGTGCCTGATCTCAGTGGGAATGCTTTCAATTTTCACTATTAAGAATAATTTTAGTATGAAACTCAAACATGAACATTTTGTAAGAGTGGCTCATGGTGATTCAATTTTAAAAAATGATAAAAAAAGAATAATATTGGCTGTGTCCTTTTATAGACAGCTGTTTACTATCTTGAGGAAGATTCCTTCCACTCCTATTTTATTTAGTTTGTTTTTCTTTTTATCATGAATGGGTTTTGAATCTTGTCAAAAGCTTTCTCTGTACAAATTGATATTATTATATGTTTTCATCACTCCTTTTGTTTATGTGATGTATTATGTCAGTCAATTTGCGTATATTAAACCATCTTTGCATGCCTGGCATGTATCCTGCTTCATCATGGTATATGGTTTTTTATGTGCTTTTAGATTTGGTTTGCCAATATTTTGATGAGGAATTTTGCATTAATATTTATCAAAGAGATTGATCTGAAGGATTTCTTTGTTCTTGTTTGTTTGCTTGTTTTAGTATCTGTCGGCTTTGGGTACCAGTGTAATGTTAGCTTTGTAGAAGGTATTTGGAAGGATTTCTGTGTATTCGATATTTTGGAAGAGCCTAAAGATTAACAGCAGTAATTCTTCTCTGAAGGTTTGCTAAAACTCACCCTAAGAGCCAGAACTATTTTTTTTAAAGGAGATTCTTAATTATTGCTTCAATTGCCTTACTTGTCATTAGCCTGTTCAGGCTTTCTTGTTCTTCCTCATTCAGTATTTGAGTATTGCTTGTTTCTAGGAATTTGTATATTTCTTTGAAGTTCTCCAGCTTAACAGAGTAGATTTATTCGTAAACTTATTCATGTTTTAGATTTGAGGGTGTTCTTTTGTAATTTCTCCGCTTTCATTTCTTTTCTTTTTTTTTTTTTTGCTTTTTGGGTCACACCTGGAGATGCACAGGGGTTACTCCTGGCTCTGCACTCAGGAGTTACTCCTGGCGGTGCTCAGGGGACCATATGGGATGCTGGGAATCAAACCTGGGTCGGCCGCGTGCAAGGCAAATGCCCTACCCACTGTGCTATCTCTTCAGTCCCACCACTTTCATTTCTGATCTGATTTATTTGAGCATTTTTTTTCAGGTCAAATGGATTGTCTGCCTTGTTTATTCTTTGAAAGTACCAGCTCCTGGTTTACATATTTTATATGTGTGTATACATATATATGTATGTATAACCATTTATATATAAAACCATTGTATGTAGAACCATTTTTATATATAACCAGTATAATAATATATATGTGTGCATGTGTGTGTGTGTCTTTGTGTGTGTCTGTGTGTGTGTCTGCATGTGTATGCTATTACTTCTTTAGCTATTCATCTACTGTTGGGCACTTGGATTGTTTTCATATTTTAGCTATTGTAAATAATGCAGTGATTAACATATATGTACATATATAGTTTCAGATTTTTGTTGTCCTTGGAATAGAAGCTCAAAAGTGAAATTTCAGAGTCATATGGGATCACTATTCCTAAATTTTTGGAAGTCTCCAAACCATTTTCCAAAGGCCAAACCCAGCATCAAACATACCAGCAGTGAATAAGAGTGCTCCTTTTTTTTCTACATCTCCACCAACACTTATGGTTTTGTAAATTTTTTGACGTAGACTATTCTTGCAGGTGGGAGATGGCATCTCACTGACATTTTGACTTGCATTTTTCTTATGATAAGTGATGATGAATGTTTTACAATACACAAATTGAATATCTTTAAGTCATCTTCGAGGAAGTGTTTGTTTATCTCCTCTCCCCATTTTTTGATGGGGAAGCTCATTATTTTGTTGCTGTTATGCTCTGATAGTGCTTAGATATTGGCTCTTTGTCTCATGGGTGATGGGTTTTCTTTTGATCAATGAGGAATCTTTTTTATTGTGAACTCTTTTTCATTTGCAGTACAGAATTATTTTTTTTTTAATTTTGAACTCTTTCTTTTGCAGTAGCATGGCACTATAGCACTGTCCTCCCGTTGTTCATCAATTTGCTCCAACAGGCACCAGTAACATCTCACAACAAACTGTGAGACTTGTTGTTACTGTTTTTGGCATATTGAATACGCCACAGATAGCTTGCCAGGCTTTTGCCATGCGGGCTTTATACTCTTCGTAGTTTTCCAGGCTCTCCGAGAGGGGTGAAGGAAATCGAACCCTGGTCAGCCAATGTGCAAGGCGTTTGCCCTACTGCTGTTCTATCACTCTAGCCCTCTTTTGCAGTACAAAATTTAAAATAACTTTTAAATTGTATTAAAGCACCATGATTTACAAAGTTATTCATAGTTGAGTTTTAGACATATAATGTTCCAGGACCAATCCCACCACCAATGTCAATTTCTCTTCACCAATGTTCCCAGGTTCCCACTCCAATTCCCCCTCCAAGCCTGCTATCTTTATAGGTTCCGTTGTTAAAGTTTGGGTCTCATGATTTCAGTGTTGCTAATTTTGTTTGGATATTTAACTCCATCATTCCTTAACACCACTGATATATCTGAAGCTCTTTGATTCTTACACCCTGTTTTTTCCCAGCTATCTATTCCCCGCCCCCTTTCATTTCCTTCTCCTTTTATAGGGTCCTGCCAGATAGCACAGCGGTAGGGCGTTTGCCTTGCATGCAGCCGACCCAGGTTCAATTCCTCCGTCCCTTTTGGAGAGACCGTCAAGCTACTGAGTATCCTGCCCACATGGCAGATCCTGGCAAGATCCTCATGGGGTATTCAATATGCAAAAAACAATAACAAGTCTCACAATGGAGACATTGTTGGTGCCTGTTCAAGCAAATCGATGAACAATGGGAGGACAGTGCTGCAGTGCTGCAGTGCTCCTTTTAGCTCTTGGGGCTAAGGGTGATATCTAATATAGTCCCATTTGTTTGTTTCTGATTTTTTCTATTTGTCAGTGGTGTTGTATTGAAGATTAAAGATTCCCTGAGGTCAAAATCTTGGAGACTCCTACTAATGTTTCTCTCAATATATTTCATAGGCATAGGCTTTGTATAAAATTATTTAAACCAGGAGATTCCCATGTTCAACGTTTGGATTCGGTCTTCTGGAACTGTGAGCTACCATTGATGGTTTTGGTCGACATGATGATCTCAAACAGGCTCTCACCCTGTTTGTTCCATTCTAGACCATTGGTCCCGATTTGGAGTTCTTCAGGTGACCTTCTCTGTCCTACCTTGGCATTAAAATCACCTACAATAATCTTGTAGAAGGTGCAGTCTTCTTTATAGAACTTTTTCTACTTCTCAATTTCTTCTGTTTTTTTTTCCACATTACTATTTTAATTTATTGTCTCACCATGAGATATAGTTACAAAGCTTTCATGTTTGAAATTCGGCCATACAATGATGGGACACCCATCCCTCCACCAGTGCACATTTTTCACCATCATTATCCCAATTATCACCCCACACACACACACACACACACAAATTGAAGGCCTCACCCTGCCTCTATGTCTATGGCAGACCATTTTCCCAATATTCTCTCTCTCTCTCTCTCTCTCTCTCTCTCATTTTGGGTATTAATTTTGCTGGCATTTTCCCATTACCATTCAAGCCTACCTGCCAGGCAGACTCTAGATAATATATTTTCCATAGCTCATTTCAAATGTAACGAGAGCTCACAGGGCTACAATTGTAAATGTAAATTTCTAGATTGTAAATGGTTAGATTCCAGATACATCTCTGTATGGCACTAGTCCATTTTGGATTCAATTGGGAGTCTCTGGGCCAGGGCTGTTGGTGTGCTAAGATGGTGTCCGGAGGCAAATTGTGGGCTTTACAGCCAGTCTTCTGGGTGGACAGTTACCCGGGGAGGGACAGCTTGGGTTCTCTGCTACCATGTGACCTGGAGATTTAGTCCTGAACCTGGGCCTTGCTTGTGAAATCTTGATCACCGGGATTCGATCTGGAGTAGCCTGGGAGATTGCACATGCTCCACCTGGGGTGCCCTGGTGATATTGGCTCTCTATGGGGCCTGGCGAGATCGCCGGCACTGTGGTGTCTTCCAGGACTTTCTGCTATGTCTCTGGGCCAGGGCTTTTGGTGTGCTAAGATGGTGCCTGTAGGCTAATTGTGGGCATAACAGCCAGTCTTCTGGGTGGGCATGGACCTGAGTAGGGACAACCCAGGTCCTCTGCCACCATGTGGCCTGGAGATTTAGTCTTGAACCCGCATACCTGCTCCTTGCTTGTGGAAGCTCTTGGTCACCAGGATTCCATCTGGAGTAGGCAGGAAGACTGCACCTGCTCTATCTGCTGTGCCCCAGTGACATTGGCTCAGTTTGGGACCTGGAAGATCTCCAGTGCTGTGATGTCTTCTAGTACTTGCTGCTGTGTCTCTGAACCAGGGCTGTTGGTGCACCAAGATGGCATCTGGAAGCAAATTGTGGGTGTGACTTGCCTCTGTGTCTCTGAGCCAGGGCCGCTGGTGCACTATGATCAACATTACAAAATTTTCACAGATTATATCTTGGTGAGGTCCATCCTGAGACAGGAGAGTCAGGCTTTGGGTATGGCGGCAATTTTAGATTATGGAAGAAAGTGGCCCCTGGGAACTCTGCATGGGTGGGCACAGGGCAACCTGCCCCCTCCAATTTACTCTGGTCTGCTTAGCCATGTATGGGTCTGAGCTTAACTGCGGCTTTTTTAAAATCTCTTTTGAGATTTATTTAGGGGTCTCTGAGGCAAGGCCAGTAGTAGAGCTTACAGGGTAGCACTTGAGTTGTTTCATGGGGGTGACTGCTAGTGCTTCACTTGTATTGGGAAGTGAGGGAGGTAGCCCATCCCAACCCTGAGTGAGCTTGTATAGCTGAGCTGGAGGTGGTTTGTGGGTGTAACTCCCACATACCTAACTTTTGGTCGTTGAATTTCTTGGTAAATTTGTTCCCAAGTTGTTGGGGTCTGGCCAAAGGCACAGAGGCAATTTTGGGGTAATATGAAGCCTGAAGGCAACAACAGGCTGCTGATGCACCCACCCCACAGATACAGGTTGACCTGTTGGCTGCACCATACCCTTCCATTTCTTCTTCATTGTAGTTGGATGTTGGTGTGTAGAGGACGAAGATAGAAACTGCCAGCAGTGAGCCACATTTATCCAAGCGTAATCATCCGATTCCGGTTGTTAGGCACATGAATGAATCAATCCTTATGGCCAAGTTTGTGTTGATAAGGACACCAACACCACCAATGCCTCTATTTTTGCATGTTCCAAGGAAGAGTTCTTCTCCATTGTTGAAAATGGCGTGATGTGATTGATGCCTTCTCGTCTCAGTCAGACCAATGATGTCATACTTGATCTTCTTCACTTTCACCAGAAGGTCGCCGATGGATACTTCTAGTGCCAGTGTATGTGCATTGAAAGTACAGTCATTTTAGTCCTTCATTTTGGCAGCCTAGTTCTGCCCTGAGATTTTATGAGCCTCTCCTTGCTCATGCTTCTTAACACTGCCATACTGCGGGCTCTTTCAGGATCAGGGAAATGAGGCCCATTGTTTTTACTTGTCTTGGCATATTGAATACACCACGGGTAGGTTGCCAAGCTCTGCCATGTGGGCGGAATACTCTCAGTAGCTTGCCAGGCTCTCCGAGAGGGATGGAGGCTTGTAGGGTGGCCTCTAATAACCCTTACTGGTATTTACATTGTTCACACTATATTTGAATCCCAACAAATATGGTACAGTGATTATGAAAAATGGGTATTAAGTGTCTTATGATGTGTCGATGCTGGGCATTCTGGAAAGTGGCCTGGAGCATGTGGTGGAGGCTGGGTAGTGGAGGACTGCCGATGAGGTATTTATCAGGCACTGGCAGGGTGGGTCTTATGGGTGTGATCCCTGGGTCACCAGAGATTAAGGGAAGCAGGAAAAGGATTTCTGTTTCTGGGTCCCATTGAGCCCAGAGTCCAAGGTCACAAAGTTCTGCATCACCTGGTTCTATGGGACTTCACTCATGTGTGAGGCTTAGCCTGAACATCCAGAAAACAGCCTGGAGTGTGGTGACAGATGGGTGGTGAACAGTTCCACAAAGAAATTGACAACATCATATTCAATTGATGACGCATGTTGCTGTTGTCCCAAAATTCTAAACGAGATCGGATCACTGTCTCCTTCACGCAAAATTTGACTTCACAGAGTGGGGAGAAAGGGCCGCAAAGTTTAAGAACAGAAATCCCAGAACAACCACCAACTGGAAGCTCTTTGGCTCTGTTGCAGCAACGTGGGAAGATACCATCATTGACAACATCGATGAGGAATACGATTGACTGATTCAGCACCTCCATGACTGAGTGAGGAATGCCAAGAGTAGAAAGCCACAAACAGACGCCTGTCTTTGAAAACTCTTGAGCTCATTTGACAACGTGGTTTGGTGCAAGCCTCATGCAATCACAAGCTGACATCTGAGCTTGAAAAACTGTGCAAAGAAGCGATAAAGGAAGACCTCAAAGAGAGAAGAGCAGGAGTGTTGGCTGATGCGGCAGAAGTCGGAAAAAGTATTCACAATGCTCGCCTGTCCTTCGCCGACTACAAGACCAAGATGACTGCCCTTCGATGTCCTTATGGAACTATCACATCTTCCAGAAGGGCCATGGAGAAGATTATAAATGACTTCAACTTGGATCTTTTCAATAGCCATGTCCACCTGCCCATATACTAAATTCCGCAGGTTGAATATGTTGTTCCCAATGTTCTCCCTTTCGAAACCTGACACACCATTTTGTTGGTAAAGAAGTGAACAGCACCCAACCCAGACAAAGTCAGACCTGAACACCTGAAGAATCTGCTGCCAGTACTCATCAATACACTGGCTCAGTTCTTCACACACTACCTGTCTGAATGCAAGTTTCTGTCCCAATGGAAAACCAGCAGGACAGTTTTGTTGTATAAGAAAGGAGACAACCACAACATCGAGATCTATGACCCCGTCTGCCTCTTGCCTGTCTCCTACAAGTTATTCACTCGAGTCATCCTGAATAGGATTGGCAGAACACTAGACAAAGGACAACCATGTGAGCAAGCCAGGTTCCAAAAAGAATTCAGTGCAATTGACCATATCCACAGGGTGATCAAGCTCATTAAAGTTTTGCGAGAGTTCAAGATGCCGCTCTGTCTGACATTCATTGATTTAAAGAAGGCCTTTGATTCTGTTGAGACTGAAGCAATCATCGAAGCCCTAGCCAAACAGGGCGTTCAAAATCAATACATCAGGATCTTCCATGAGTGGTATTATGGATTCATTACCCGGATCTCACCATTCTACAAGGAAGTGATCATCAACTTAAAGAGTGAGGTTCGGCAGGGTGATACCATTTCACCAAAACTCTTCACACCCTCTCGAGAGCATCATGCGATGACTGGAATGGGAAAGAATGGGAGTGAAGATAGATTGTCAGCAACTACATCACCTACACTTCACTGATGACATCGTTCTAATAACACCGAACATTAGCGAAGCGGCACAAATGCTGGCCGACTTCAACCATGAGTGTGGAAAGGTCAGACTGCAGCTGAATCTCACCAAAACAATGTTCATGAAAAATGAACTAGTCCCCGACATTCCATTTGCTCTCAAAGGAACAAACATCTCCGAATGCAGCAGCTATGTGTACCTGGGTCGAGAACTTAACATGAGGAATGACTTGGGGCCAGAACTGCGCAGGAGAAAGAGAGCAGCATGGAATGCCTTAAAGAGCATTGAAGAAGTAGTTAAGAGGACAAAGAACCTCTGGCTCTGGGCACATCTTTTCTATTCCACTGTTCTTCCTGCACTGACATACACCTCAGAGACCTGGGCTATGAGACTATGAAAACAGTATGAGAACACTATTTGGGTCTCCCAAAGAGGAATCGAAAGAGCTATGATTGGAATATCATGTTTCACTCAAGTGAGAGAAGAAATCTGGAGTTCCGACCTCTGTTGACGATCAAAATCAGGGATGTTGTCTCATTTGCCAAGGAGTTGAAAATCAGATGAGCCAGACACGTAATGCAATTTAGAGATGACCGCTGGACTATTACTGTTACCAGCTGGATTCCACAGGACGTCGAAATGATGCATGGTTGCCCACTTACGAGATGGTTAGACTTTTTCGTCAAAACCCTGAAAAAACAGTTTGTGGCTCTTCGTGTTCCTGGAGTGAGCAGATGCCATTGGACTACACTAGGGACGAATGAAGATGCCACTGGTGCCCACTCAAACAAATCAGTGATCAACGGGATGGCAAGTGATACAAGTGATATTTGAACCATTTTGAGTAAACTTTTGTTAAAACTTAAGACCATCCATTTTCCCCTTTTTCAAGCACAATGGGGGTCAATAAAAATTTTTTGGAATCTCCCTGTCCAGTTTTACTAGCCCCATTTGTTGTTAGAGTCTCCCTTTACTATATTATAGCTCCTTTTTCATAAATTAGTGTCCATACACCTTGCAAATTTATTTCCTAGTTCTCTCTTCTATTAATCTGAGAATCTATCTCTGTTCCAGTGCCTGGCTATTTTGATTACAATAACTTGTAGCAAAGATTTTAAAATGGAGCTTTTTAATCATTGCTTTTAAATTACTTTTAAATCACAGCTTTTTCTTAAGATTGCTTTGGTTATTATGGGCTTTATGGTTTTATCAAAATTTTTAGAAATATTTCCAAATTTTCTTAATATATTTCTTTCTCTAATAGATGTGTGGGAATATACCTTTTCAGAGTGAAAATTCCAAACTATTTATTTTTCTTTAGTGATTATAAAATCTTTTGGGTTTGTTTGTTTCTTCTTGAGTTAATTTTAATTGTTTGTAATTTTGGGGGAATTTGTACATAGTTTAAATGTCTACCAGTTTTATACAGTCATTAACATAGCTCTTTGATTTTTTTTTGAGTACATGAACACTGGTATTTTCTACTCCTTATATTATTTATCAGTGGTTTATCTATTTTTTAAACCCATTCTCCTAGCATTTCGTTGTGGGAAATGGTCCTGTGTGTGGAAGTTATGTATAGCAATCCTCTGACATCTACCTTCTATCTGCCAATAACATTCCTCATAGTCATGTTGAATTTTCCATCACACTATATTGCTGGATATTGCCAAATATTCCCTGTGGTAGGTTGCAGGAAGAGGAGCAAAATTACTCTCAGTTACAAAACACTGATTTGGAAGTTTGAAAACAATATGACGCCTTCTCAAATAAAATTTGGCATTACTGATACTATTTGTTCATTTTCTATTTAATTACTTGTAGGATAACATTGTTTGTCCTTTATGCCTTGCCTCAGGGAGCTTAGGCTTTTTGGGTTACTCCCATCTCAGTGCTCCCATTCCTTCATTTATTTGTAACTTCTTTCTTTGTGCTCTGTTGACTTGTAAATATCGTTTTTCTCTTCTCCTTAAGTCCTTTGCATAGTTTATAGAGAGTAATGATTTTTCTGTATGGGCACAAGAAAACAGTGAATGCTATGCTTTTGTAAAGTAGAAATTAATTGACTCTCAATGATATTTACCTCCTGGGCATCTGTTCTCTCGACTTAAGCCTAAATTGCCCTTACTTCCTAGCACCCCAAAAGCAGGGTCCCAATGAGGGATTGAATGGAACCAGGGCAAGTGGTGATCTATGAGCTACTCTGGCATCGAGATGGGCTGGTCAAAGTGTCATAATGCTTAACTATAAGTTAAGAGCATGGTCATGGACAAATTCTGTCATGATCCATAAAGTTATAACTAGATTCGGACCCTGCTAGGGTTAGGAATGATTAATCTGGCATGAGCACTGTACTCTGAGTCTGTGGCAAGATGTTCCTAGGAGAGCTACCCTACAAGCCTCAATGTATCTCTTACTGTGTCCATACAAAAATAACTAATATCAAGTTATTAATTAAGATATTAGAGTAAGAAGAAGAGGAACACCCGTAGGTGATGTTTCTGCCCTTAAGCCTGATGGGCAGTCAGGAAGGGCTTTCTCATGTTGATTTTGCTACTGGACTGGGTGTAGTGTCTTCCCCTGGTGCTAGGGAGTGGGAGATGAGAGAGAGAGAGAGCAGGACAGCAAGATGGGGTTCAGAGAGACTTAGCAAAGGGAACAGAGGGAGAAGAATGTAGCAGAATACAGGGACAGGTGCTTGGAGAGAGAGAGAGCCTAGGCTGCAAGATGGAGCACATAGAGATGAGAGGGAGAGACAGGAGGAGACGGAAATGAGGGGCAGTGTGAGACTAGAATGGGGGGAGGCTCAGAGAGACGAGAATAGGCCCTTGCGGAGAATAGAATAAACAGCAGCTCATCAACCAACAGGCTTTGCCTTCACTTCCTTCTCTGTCTGTCTCATGGAACAAGCCGCCCTGGCAGGGGGGAGTGGCCTGAGGACCCCCAAACGCTGGCAGGGAGGGGGAGACCTTGGGGGGGCAGCCACTCAGAGATTAAACAATAATTGTTCTTATCTTTTCCTTTCTTGGATTATCCTAAATTTTTAAGTTTTATGACTCATATCTAGTATCGATTTTCACTCAAATCTTTTTCTAACTTTGCACAAATTTTTTTCCTAAGTATCTCTTACAGTTCACAAGTAGGTGAAATTATATCTCAGTTTTAACCGGTCAGTTTTAATTTTGTTATTTTATCCATGTGAAATTTGGCATCAATTATATATTTCTATGATTAAAATATTAAATTATTTCTCCACCTCTCTCGGAGAGTCCGGCAAGCTACCGAGAGTATCTCGCCCACGCACCAAAGCCTGGCAAGCTACCTGTGATGTATTCGATATGCCAAACACAGTAACAAGTCTCACAATGGAGATGTTACTAGGCCTGTTCAATCAAATCGATGAACAAGGGTAGCTTACCAGGCTTTGCCGTGCAGGCAAGATACTCTTGGTAGCTTGCCGGCCTTTAGGCAGACAGAAATTAGAATTTTTATATTTTTGTATTAAATGCTAATTTTATTAGTATAGAAACCCTCTCTAATATTTTCTATGTAAAGGCATTTTATTGACATAAATATTGTCAGCATTCTTAATGTTACTTGTTTATAATTATTTTTTTAAACTATTGCATTCCTGCTTGTAGGTAGAATTAGGAGTTATTCCCCTACTTGTACAGCATTCGCACGATAATATTTGTAAATAACACTTCATAAATTTGTAGACTAAAATTTCCTGTTTTAAAAATGGAGTTTTTTTGTAAATCTGCCAGAGAATTAAAAAATACCAGCAATTCTTCTCTGATATTACCTACTAATATTGTATTTGCATTTTTTAGCAGCACTGATATAACACATAATATAATGGTACCTGGTCAAATAAGACATCTAATCATAATGGAAAGTTTCTTTGGGCTATTGCTAGAAGATCTGGCAGCAATCCATAAAGTCTTCCAAGTCTTAAAAGAATCTTTTTTTGAAATGATATTTCCAAGGACAAATTTATATTAATAGAAAGAGAATGTAAGTTGGTAACTGTTATGAATATTCACACAAGTCTTCTTGTTTCACGAGAAACAAGATTGATATTCTTGTGAATATTCTCAATTTAATACCTTATCAAAACAGAATGTTTGAATGTGCTTTATGATGCAGAAAGTGCTCTCTGTCTTCATAACTTCAGGGGAGAGGGAACATCTCTTCATCTCTTTCAACTTCCTTTGTTAATTGTGAAAAGTACTTTTATGAATGCTAGGATCAGGAAGTCCATTACTTGGTACTAAAAGTAAAATGCAGATTCTATACATCATTTTTATTTGCAGAATGGGAATATGAAATGAATCATATGATTCTTATGAACAGAATAATAAGATGCATATAATATTAATGTTCTATATTCTGATTTCTCAAATTAGGAGTGTGCTATTGTCAAAAGCAATATGAAATTGACAAAAATGCCAGTAGACTCAAGCAAATGTATTCCTTTTTTTAAGGTAATCAAAGGTTTAAGAGCATATAGAGCAGGACACATTGCAGAAGTCCTGGTTAGAGAAACAGATCTCATCCTCATACATCTCCCACAACAAAAGCTGTTGGATGATCTTCTGGCGAGAAGGTGACTCTCCCACTTCTCCAGAATTTTCTCTAGCATTTGAGCTTTGTAAATCTCAAAAAAGTCTTTGGGAGTCTCCCGGTGGATAGTTCCACCATGAAACAGACCACATCATATTCAATCGATGGTTTTGTGTGACCGATGTTACTGTTGTCCCAAAATTCCAAATGGGATCGGACCACCGTCTCCTTCATGCAAAATTCTACTTCACGGAGTGGGGAGAAAGGACTGCAAAGTTTAAGAAGAGAACTCCCAGAACAACCACCAACTAGGAACTCTTTGGCACTATTGGGGTAACAAGGGAAGATGCCATTGCTGACAATATTGACGAGGAATATGATCGACTGGTTCAGCACCTCCATGATTGTGTGAGGAACGCTGAGAGAGATAGCTACAAAAAAAATGCCTGTCTCCGAAAACTCTTTAGCTTATTTGCCAACGTGGTTTGGCACATGCCTCAGGCAATCGCAAGTGAATGTCCAAGCTCACAAAACATTGCAGAGATGCGATAAAGGAAGACTTCAAAGAGAGAAGAGCAGAAGTGCTGGTAGATGCGGCAGAAGCCAGGAAAAGCATTTTGTAATGCCTGCCTGTCCTTGGCCAACTACAAGACAAGATGACTGTCCTCCGACTTCCTGTTGGATCTATCGCATCTTCCAGAAGGGCAATGGAGAAGAGTATCCATTACTTCTACTCAGATCTCTTTGATAGCGACGTCCACCTGCCGACATACCAAATTCCGCAGGATGGATATGTCATTACCACTTTCTCCCTTTCAAAATCCAACAGGCCATTTCATCGGTAAAGAAACGAATAGCACTCGGCTCAGACAAGGTCAGACCTGAACACCTGAAGAACCTGCCGTCAGTACTCATCAATACACTGGCTCGTCTCTTCACACACTACCTGTCTAAATGCAAGGTTCCGTCCCAATAAAAAGCCAGCAGGACTGTACCACTGTACAAGAATGGAGATATCCATGACATTGGCAACTATTGCCCAATCTGCCTATTGTCTGTCATCTATAAGCTGTTCATTTGAGTCATCCTGAATAGGATTGGCAGAACAATAGATGAAGGAAAACCATGCGAGCCAGCTGGATTCCGAAAAGGATTCAGCACCATCGACGATATCCACACGATAACCAAGATCATTGACGTTTCTCGGGAGTTCAAGATGCCGCTCTGTCTGACATTCATTGATTTAAAGAAGGCCTTTGATTCTGTTGAGACGGTGGCGGTCATTGAAGCCCTAGCCAGTCAGGGCATTCAAACTCAATACATCAGAATCCTCAGTGAGCTGTATTACGATTTCACTACCAGGATCTCACCATTCTACAAAGAAGTGATCATTGATGTCAAGAGAGGGGGTTAGCAGAGTAATACCATTTCACTGAAACTCTTCAGTGCCACCCTCGAAAACATCATGCGACGACTGGAATGGGAAGGAATGGGAGTGAAGATAGATGGTTGGCAACTACACTACCTCCGCTTTGCTGATGACATTGTTCTAATAACACCAAACATTAGCCAAGCAGCACAAATGCTGGCCGACTTCGACTGTGAGTATGGAAAGGTCGGACTACAGCTGAATCTCACGAAGATAATGTTTATGAGAAACAGTCTCGTTCCTGACGTTTCATTCGCTGTCAATGGAATGAACATCTCCGAATGCAACAGCTATGTGTACCTAGGTCGAGAAATCAACATGACAAATGACCTGGCTCCTGAGTTTTGCAGGAGGAAGAGAGCGGCTTGGAACGCCTTCAAGAATGTCAAAGAAATAGTTAAAAGGACAAAGAACCTCCAGCTCTGGGCACATCTCTTTGATTCCACTGTTCTTCCTGCATTAACATACACCTCAGAGACCTGGGCCCTACAAAAACAGGATGAGAACGTTATTTGGGTCTCCCAAAGAGGAATCAAAGAGCTATGCTTGGTGTACCACGTTTGACTCAAATGAGAGAAATAATCCAGAGTTCTGACCTTTGTCGATGATCAAGAATCAGGGATGCTGTCTTGTTTGCCAAGACGTCAAAAATCAGATGGGCTGGACACGTAATGAGATTTGGAGAGGACCTCTGGACTAGAGCCGTTACCGACTGGATTCCACGGGACGTCAAAAGATCTTGTGGCCGCCCACCTATCAGATGGTCAGACTTCTTTGTCATGACCCTGAATGATTGGTTTGAGGCTTTTCGTGTTCCTAGAATGAACAGATGCATTTGGGCTACACTAGCATGTGACAGGGACAAACGAAGATGTTACTGGTGCCCGCTTGAGCAAATCAATGATTAACGGGAAGTCAAGTGATCAAGTGATTGAGACTAGAACATATATGTAATTAAATCCATTTATTTTAGTTTAATTTTATTGACCTAGTAATTATAACTAGCACTTAGACCAATATATTATATTTAGCAATCTTCTTTTTCATATTTAGTTTTGTTTTATTTTGGGACCACACCTGTTGGTTCTCAAGGTTTACAGCTGTCTTTGTACTCAAGGATCATTCCTGATTATTTTTTTTTATTTTTTTATTTTTATTTTTTTTATTAGTGAAACACCATGTGGTACAGTTGTAGATTTACTATTTTTCATTCATTCCTGATTATTTTGAGGGACAATGTGAGGTGCCAGGGATCAAATACAACAGGTGAACTGTATATAATGCAAACACCTTAACTCCTGAAACAATTTCTCTGATCTAGAATTATACATATTTTATGCAAATTATAAGATAGATGCATGGTAACCTATGTCTTTCCATAAGGAAGTTTTATGCCTACAAATTTTAATTAATTAATTAATTATTTTTTATTGAATCATTGTGAGATACAGTTACAAGATATTCATGTTTGAGTTTCAGTCATACAATGATCAAACACCCATTCTTCCACCAGTGCACATTTTCCACCACCAATGTCCCCAGTATCCCCCACCTTTCCCAACCCTTCCCCTGCCTCTATGGCAATTTCTCACATACTCTCTACTTTTGGGCATTATGGTTTGCAACATAGATACTGAGAATATGCCTACAAAATGTAAAATAAATTTATTTGCTGGTATTCTCTATGTCGCATATGAGTAAAGTCATGAAATGTTTGTTTGTTTTTTCCATTGGATTCATTTTACATAGCATAATACCCTCTAATATTCAAGGATAGGGAAACTATTTTCCTCTCCCAAAGGGTCATTTGGACATTTTTGACATCATTTAGCAATTCTTAAAAATAATCCCAGGGGCCAGAGTCATAATACTTAAGTAGGACATTTGCCTTGTATACAGCTGACCAAGGTTTGATTCCCCAGCACCCCACATGATCCCCCCGAATCTCACTAGGAGTGACTCCTGAGCACAGAGCTAGGAGTTGGCCCTGAGCACTCCCTGACATAAATAAGAGAATAAGCAAACAAACACACAAAATTCCAGTTGTCTTTGTGTAAGAGTCATCTATTGAGCCTGTTATTTAGAAAGTCTTGAACTCTATATTATACTCGTATTTTCTTATGCTTATTGAAGTGTCATTGCTCTTGTAGTGGTTTCTTGCTTTTTCAGTTGCTTTTTAGCTCTTATCTCACTAATAACAACTAAGACTCCTACTTCTAGTTTCATTTGTAAGAAGGATTGGGTGTCTAGATTCAGGTACTCACTTCTAATTCAGTCAACCCTGAGTTCTAAGACACTATGAGCTGCAGTTGGGTAGTTTGATTTTCTCAGAAGAGGTCAAAGAAATAGCAAGTAGCAGAAGGAGTGTTTCTGTTTGATTTGTATTCATCCTTATTTCTATATATAAATTTTGACCTTTTTTTCCTTTTAGTGTTTTACAAATTGTTCTGTTCATCAAGTGAAGGAAAAAGCCTGAGAGAAAGATTTAAGGCATATATCAAAACTAATCACCCTGCCTTTACTCTGTCAGGAGTAAGATCTTCAATGCCAAAGGGAAATGGGTTATCATTTCGATTTTTGAGATTTAAGTAAACTTTTGGGGACCTTAGGACATTCTTGGTGAAAATCTAAAGACTTTGTGATTAATCTATTTTCTAGTGAAATGTTCTCTTTATTTCCCTCTGTACATTTTAAAGATGAAATATGAAAGCCTCAAATAATACTCTTTCTGAAACATAAGCTCTATGAACTTCCATGAGTGACAAATTTCTTTAAGTAACTGCATAATATCATAAATTCATAGCTATTATAGTTTCAAAGAATACTGGTGAAGTAGCAGGCATATTAAATGTAAGTAGCATGAGGAATTGAGCATTCCACTCCTGGTCAAGATTGAATGACATCTTAGAGCCACCCTGACACTGAGATACATATTTCTTCCCATCTTAAACCACTGGATCAAAGAAAAGTGTATGGAACAGTGGAACTCCAGACTTTGAACATCGTATAATTAAGCACTGAAATCCCTGGCAGATTGAAAATAAATGAGACAACCCTTACTTTTATTTTGTGTTCTTCCTGGGAGAGTTTCAGGTTTTATAGCAGGTGAAGTAATGCATAATGTCCACTGATCTCCTAACTTGAGGATATCTAGCTGCATATCAAGAGAAGTCAAGAAAGCCAAATATTGGAGAATGGGGAGCTGCATGCATATGGAGGCACTCTGGAAACTTAGAGAGTCCCTCTTGCATATTCAACTAATTAGTGCAGGCAGATGAGAAACTTATCAAAGTTTGTAAAAGACCTATCTGAAAATATTAAACAGAGCTCACTCAAGACTAAGAAAAGTACCTGTTTTGAATAGAATGTAAATCTTAATTCGTAGGAACCAGAATACTTTTGAATCTAATTAAAGTTATTCTGCTCATTGAGGCAAGATCTTGCTCTGGTCCTGTTAACAAATTTTAAAAGCAAAGCTTTATGTGTCAAATTGGTACCCAAGTAACATTACTACTTACTTTTTAAAGAGCACAATAATATTAAATATTAAAAATACCCACCATAGGGACTAGAGTGATAGTAGAGCAGGAAAGCCAATATCTTTCCATGCAGCCTATGTAATTTGATCGATGGCACCACATACGTTCCCCCAAAGCCCTAACAGGAGTGATCCCTGAATACAGAGCCTGGCACAGTTAAGGATGATGCACAAATAAAACAAAAGCTCATCACTAATACAAAATTACCAGCTTTTCAAAGAAGTAGAACAATATAACCCACAATGAGGAAAATTCATCAATTAAATTCAGGATAACAGATATAATAAAATTTATAAAAAAAGGTAAGAGCTATATTCAATATTTCCTGAAACAGAAAATCATAAACCTGAGTGATAGATAAAATATGAAAAAAGTTCCCAAATTGAATTTATTATAATATCAACTATACTGTCTGATTAAAAATATGTCACTTCTCAAAGGAACATAGAAGGATAACCAATAGGAACATGAAAAGGAGCTCATCATTCCTTATAAATACAAATCAAGACAACAATGAGATAACATCTTAGACCAATGAGACTGGTACATATCAAAAACCCTGGAAACTGTGTTGCAAGACTATAGTGAACAAGAAACCCTCATCATTGCTGGTGGGATTGTTTTTCTTTTCTTTTTTTATAATTTTTAATGAATCACTGTGAGATACAGTTACAAACGTTCACGATTGTGTTTCAGTTAAACAACGTTCAAGTACCTATCCTTCCACCAGTGTCCATTCTCCACCACCAATGTTCCCAGTGTCCCTCCTCCCATCCCCAGCCCTTCCCACCTTCTGCCTCTGTGGCAGGCACATTCCCTCTTACTCTCTCTGTCCTTTTGGGTGTTATGGTTTGCAATACAGGTATCAAGTGGCTATCATGGTTGGTCCATAGTTTACTTTCAGCACACATCTACTATGCTGAGCGAACCCTCCAACCATCATTTACTTAGTGCTCCTCTCTCCATCCCAGCTACCTTTTCCCGCTGGTGGATTGTTATATGATTCAACCCCCAGGAAAACAGAATGAAGATATCTCAGAAAAGTAGAAATAGAGCTGCCATATAATCTAACAATTTTATTTTTTGGTATTTAACCCTGGAGTACAAAAAATTCATTTAGAAGGACATATGTAAACCATTATTTATAGTAGTACTTAGCACAATAGTGGGGACATGGCATCAACCTAGGTGTCCAATAACAGAAGAGTGAAAAATGAAAGTGCACTATATACAAAAAATGGAATACTATGCACCTTCAAGGAAGAATAAAATTGGCAATTGGCTCTAACTTATTTGGAACTAGAGGATGTTATGTAAAGTAAAGTCAGGAAAAGAAGTGCTGAATGATCCCACTTGTATATACTTTATAGAATAACAGGAAACAGGGATGCAAAATATCAAAGGAGGGGATACCTAGATTTACCTGAACTCCAGAGTATAGAAATAATAAGGATAGCAAAGTAAAAAATAATTGAGAGGGGAAGTAAAAGGTAGGAAGGAGATAACAAGTGTAGGGGCAAGAGACCTTGGGAACAAGGTGTTGTATATCTTGTTTTTTTTTTTTTGCTTTTTTAGGTCACACCCAGTGATACTCAGAGGTTACTCCTGGCTCTGCACTCAGGAATTACTCCTGGAAGTGCTCAGGGGACCAGATGGGATGCTGGGGATTGAACTCAGGTAGGCTGCATGCAAGGAAAACACCTTACCTGCTGTTCTATTGCTCCAGCCCAAGGTGTGGTATATCTTAATGTCTTAACCATACAGTCAACATTGTAAGCACGAGATCCAAGCCACAGCAACAGAACTAAGAATAGTCCTGTCAAAGAGACAGACAGGAAGAAGGGCAGGAATCTGAGGACATTAGTATAGGGGAGTTGACAGTGATGGTGAGATTGGTGTTGGGACATTGTATGCTTGAAACTCTGCTATGAATAACTTTTCAGAACACAGTATCTTAATACAAAATTAACTTAAAAATCTGTCTAGGATTCTTGACTGATGGAGATTTTGGAAAAAAATATAGTGATCTTAAAGACACTACAAGAGAAACTAACCAAAAAAAAAAAAACACAAAAGAAATAGTGATATACTAGTAAAATATAGAACAATTTGCCAATAATGAAAGAGCCTGTGAATGAGGGAAGTTATAGAATGAAAAATTTAAAAATACTGGCCATTTAACCCAAAACTGAAAAAGAAAAAACTTTAAACATACAGATTAAAGAAGCCCAACAATGTCCAAATACAGTGTACATTTAAAAATGGTAATGGTGGGCTGGAGCAGTAGCACAGTGGGTAGTGCATTTGCCTCGCATACTGCCAACCAGAGTTTGATCTCAGCATTCCATATGGTCCCCCAAGCACCACCAGGAGTAATTTCTAGTACAGAGTCAGGAGTAAGCCTGGAACATCAATGGGTATGATCCAAAAAGCAAAAAATAAAAATAGGCTGGAGTTCTGCTGCGCACATGCCCACCCACCCCCTTCTTTCCTTTGCACAGGTGTGTCTGTTGTGCACCCCCGCCCTGTCCCACCCTGCGCTCCTGATCACCTGCCACCCATACAGCTCCCTGAGGGTATCTGCCAGAGTTTTGACGCATGCGTGCCCACCCAGCACCCGCCTTTCCTCTGCACAGGCCGTTGGGCCCAGGTCTGTGGACTTGCATCAGGACCTACTGGGGGTGTTACCTCCAGTGTAGGGGTGTAGCCTCCGCAAAGTGGGCGTGGCCTTCTGTATGACCAGCAGCTGCTAATGGGGCCACAGTTGTATTTCCCACTCCCAGCACTCTCGACTCACATCCCAACCTTTATCACCTAATTCTGTGGAAAAAGTTCTGGCTGCCTCAAACACAATATGACAAAAATCCACAAGCCTAGTCCAATTCCAATAAAAAACCAGTGTATGCAAGAAGCTGTACAAGCCCAATATAAAAGAGCACCTCCTACAACACTTCACTAGATGCCAATCGTAAGCCACAGAACAATGTCTGAGAGGAAGGACATATTCTAGAAGGGGAGAAGGGTGACCAATATCGACTAACATTATTCAGAATCCCTTCTTGCAATAAAAGGGAACAGTGCTAGTGAACTTGAAGGTTTTATCACTATATAACCACAACAGCATGAGGAAACAAGCCAAATCTCCACCACGAGGAGAGGATGAAGAAGAATCCAGAATCCTCAACAGGAGTAACCCACAAATACATCTCTCTGATAAGAATTCCAAGATGAATCCTGAGGATGTTCAAGGAACTCAAAGAATCAATGGAGCAAACATCCAGAAAATTAAAGGAAGAAATGAAAGAAACAGTGGAATAGATAGTTGAGAAAATATAGGAAGAAATAAGAGCAGAAATAAGGAAGCTACAAAAAGAAGTGTCACAAAGAACGGATTAGGTAGATGAAGTAAAAAAACTCAGGATGCCCTCAGCAGTAGAATGACTACAGCTGAAGACAGAATCAGTGAGTTTGAAGATGTTCAACATAAATCATACAGGCAACAACAAACAATGGTAAAAGACCTCAAAATAGCACAAAGGTAAATCGGAGAACTAGGGGATGACTCCAAGAAGAACAACGTTAGAATCAGCGGAGTACCAAAGAACCAGAAGTACCAGCAGGCCACTCCAATTGAAAAACCACAGTTAAAGAAATCATTGCTGAAAAGTTCCCAGAGTTAGAGAATGCAGGCATCCAGATCCAAGGAGTCAGAAGTGTGCCAGCTAAAAGAAACATTAATAAAAACACTCCAAGGCATGTCATAGTCAGAAAGATGGATGCTGTGGATAGAGACACAACACTGCAAACAGCAAGGTCAAAGAAGGAAATCACATACAAAGGAGCACCCCTTAGATTTACAGCAGACCTACCAGAGGAAACCCTCCAAGCCCGAAGACAATAGTGAGTATAGTGAAAAAACTCAATGAAATGAATACTTCACCAAGGATACTTTATCTAGCTAAACTCTCACCCAAACTCGAAGGAATGGTACACCATTTTCTAGATAAACAACAATTCAGGAACTTCATAGACTCAAAACCAGACCTAAAAGAAGGGCTAAAAGGCTCCTGAATTTCAAAAAGGAAAACACCCAGAAGCATAACAAACCCTTACTGAAAGATGGCACAAAACCCCATGACATTTGTTCTCTCTCTCTCTCTCCTTTTGGGTTCTTTGGTTTGCAAGAGAGGCATTGAGTGGCAATCATGTTTGGTCTATAGTCTACTTTCAGCATGCTTCTCCCATCCTGGGAGGATCCTCCAAACACTCTTTATTTGGTGCTCCCTTCTCTATCCGAGCTTCCTTTTCTCATAGCATGTGTGGCTGGCCTCCAAGTCATGGAGCAAAATTCCTGGTACTAGTCTCGGCCACTCCTGGGTGTTAGTCTCCCATTATGTTACTTTATGTTCCCCAGATGAATGCAATATGCCCTGCCACAGAGGCAGGGGGGATGGGGGGTGGGGGGGGAGAGATGCTGGGACCTGTGGTGGTGGAGGATGGGTGCTGGTGGAGGGATGGGTACTTGATCATTGTATAACTGAAACCCAAGCACAAAAATTTGTAAGTCTATAACTGTACCTCGTGGTGTTTCACTAATAAAAAATAAATAAATAAACCCATGACAATAATGTCTCAATGTCAATGTTTTAAATGCACTAATCAAGAGACACAGAGTGGCAAATAGATCCAGAAACTAAAAACAGCATTCTGCTGCCTACAAGAAACTCTTCTGAACAGTCAGAGCAAACACAGAATCAAAATTAAATGATGAAAAACAATCCTGCAAGCAAACAACTCCCTCAAAAAAGCTGGGGTGGCCATATCCGACAATATAGATTTCAGATTGAAAGAGATTAGAAGGGACAGTGAACGCCATTTTCTATTTATCAAGATTTATGTACAACAGGAAAAAATCACATTCTTAAATGTATACACATCTAATGAGGGACCAGCTAAACACATAAAACAACTGCTAACAGATTTTAAGGAAGACATTATCAGCAATAAAATAGTAGTCGGAGACTTCAACATTGCCTTATCACCTCTGGATAGATCAATAAGAACAAAACTCAGCAAGGAAACATTGGCTTTGAAGGAAGAAATAGAAGAGGGAAGGCTAATACACCTATACAGGGCTTTACACCCCCAAAAGAAAGAATGCACATTCTTTTCCAGTGCGCATGGAACATTTTCTAAAATAGGCCACATGTTGGGTCACAGAACATACCTCAATAGAATCAGGAATATAGAAATTGTATCAACTATCTTTTCAGACCATGGTGCACTGAAGACAAAAGCAAATCACACACAGATGTGGAGAACCAAATCAATCACCTGGAAATTAAATAACAATGTTGAACAATGAGTGGTTCAAAAAGGAAGTCAAGGAAGAAATCAAGAGATACCTGGAAACAAATGAGAATTAAGACATGAGCTGCCAGAACCTATGGGACACAGCCAAAGCCGTGTTTAGAGGAAAATTTATAGCTGTGCAAGTATTTCTCAGGAATGAAGAAAGGGCCTATATAGAAAACTTGACTTCACAAGTCAAGATCTTAGAAAACGACCACACCAGGAACCCAAACCCGGCCAAAGGAAAGAAATAATAAAAATTAGAGCAGAAATTAATGACATCAAAACCCAGAAAACAATGTGAAAGTTAAATCAAACCAAGAGATGGTTCTTTGAGAAAATAAACAAGCTTGATAAACCACTAGCAAGACTCTCATAAACTGAATCAGAAATGAAAAAGGGAACATCACAACAGAAACCAATGAAAATCAAAAGATCAGAGACTATTTTGAGAGTCTGTATGCCACGAAACAAAAGAACCTAGAAGAAATGGATAAATTTATGAATTCCTACAATCTCCATGACTGAGCCAAGAAGACTTGGAACACCTAAATAGAGCCATTAACATCGAGGAAATCAAAACCATAATCAAAAGTCTTCCCAAAAACAAAAGCCTAGGCCCAGATGGATTCACTAGCGAATTCTTCCAAACACTTAAAGAAGACCTGTTGCAAGTTCTCATATTTTTCCAGGAAATTGAAAAAACAGGAACTCTCCCAAACAGTTTCTATAAGGCACATATCTCCCTAATACCAAAAGCAAACAAAGATACCACTAACAAGAAAACTAGAGGCCAATATCTCTGATGAAAACAGATGCAAAGTTCCTCAACAAAATATTAGGAAATATAATCCAACAACTCATTCAAAAAGGTCATACACCACGACCAAGTGGGATTTATCTCAGGGATGCAAGGATGGTATAACATTTGGAAATCAATCAGCAGAATTCATCATATCAACAAAAGTAAAGATAAAAACCAATAAAAAAACCATATGATAATATCAATAGATGCAGAGAAGGCATTTGAAAAGATCCAATACCTGTTTAGATGAAAACTCTTATCAAAATGGGCTTAGAAGTAACTTTCCTCAAGATAGTAAAAGCCATCTACAACAAAACAACAGCAAGCATTTTCCTCAATTGGAAAAAACTAAGGGTCTTCCCTCTAAGATCATGGACAAGACAAGAATGCCTACTATCACCACTTCTATTCAATATACTTCCATTCAATGGAAGTACTTGCAATAGCAGTTAGGCAAGAAAAAGTTATTGAGGGCATCCAGATAGGAACAGAAGAACTCAAGCTTTCACTATTTGCAGAAGGTATGATACTATATCTAGAGAATCCTAGAGCCTCTACCAAAAATCTCCTAGAAACAATAGACTTGTACAGTAAAGTTGCAGGCTATAAAATCAATACCCCAAAATCCATGGCCTTTCAATATGTAAATAATGGACAGAGGAAAGAGACATGAATAAAGCAATCCTGTTCACAATCATGCCCCAGAAAATCAAGTACCTTAGAATCAGCCTAACTAAGGAGGTAAAGGACCTCTACAAATAAAACTACAAAATACTACTCCATGAAATAAAAGAGGACACGAGGAAATAAAAACATATCTCGTGCTCATGGATAAAAACAACAATTAACATTGTCAAAATGGCAATACTCCCCAAGGCACTATACAGATTTAATACGATCTCTATAAGGATACCCATGAAATTCTTTGAAGAAATGGATCAAGCACTCCTACAATTCATTTGGAACAACAAACACTCACGAATAGCTAAAGCAATTTTGGGGAAAAAGACAATGGGAGGCATCACTCTCCCCAACCTCAAACTCTACTAAAAAGCGGTAACAATGAAAACAGCATGGCACTGGAACAAAGGCAGAGCCACAGACCAATGGAACAGGGTGAAATATCCCTACACACAATCCCAAATGTATGAACATCTAATCTTTGATAAGGGAGCAATAAATGTGAAATGGAACAAGGAAAGCCTCTTCAACAAATGGTGCTGGCCTAACTGCCACATGCAAAAAAATGGGCATAGACCTCGACTTAACACCATGCACAAAAGTCGGATCAAAATGGATTAAAGATCTCATCATCAGACCAGAATCCATAAGGTACGTTGAAGACAAGGTCTGCAAAACCCCCCACGATATTGAGGCTAATGCTATCTTCAAAGATGACATGCCACTGACAAACCAAGTGGAAACAGAGATAAACAAGTGGGGCTATATTAAACTAAGAAGCTTCTACACCACAAAAGATTCAGTAACCAAAATACAAAGGCAATCAACAGAATGGAAAAGGATATTCACCCAGTATCCATCCAATAAGGGGTTGATATCAAGGATATACAAAACACTGATTGAACTCTACAAGAAGAAAACATCCAATCCCATCAAAAAATGGGGTGATGGAATGGACAGAAACTTTGTCAAAGAAGAAATCCGAATGGCAAAAAGGCACATGAGAAAATGCTCTGCATCACTAATCATCAGGTAAATGCAGATCAGAACAACAATGAGATACCATCTCACACCACAGAGACTGGCCCACATCCAAAAGAGCAAAAGCAACCACTGTTGGCATAGATGCGGGGAGAAAGGGACTCTCCTTCACTGTTTGTGGGAATGCCAACTGGTTCAACCTTTTTGGAAAACACTATGGACGATTCTCAAAAAATTAGAAATTGAACTCCTATTTGACCCAGCAATACCACTCCTGGGAATATATCTCAGAAAGGCAAAAAAGTATAGTCGAAATGACATCTGCACTTCTATGTTCGTTGTTGCACTGTTCACAATAGCCAAAATCTGGAAAAAACCCAAAGCCCGAGAATAAATGACTGGTTAAACAACCTTTGGTATATCTACACAAAGGAATACTATGCAGCATTTAGAATAGATGAAATTTGCATACAAGTGGTACTACATGGAAAGTATCATGCTAAGTCAAATGAGCAAGAAAGAGAGGGGCAGACATAGAAAGACTGCGCTCATCTAGGGAGTAAAAAGTAACAGAATGTGAGACGAACACCCAAGAATAGTTGAGAGAAATACCAGTAGGTCTGCTGCACGGCTTGGAAGCTGGCAGCACATGCTGGTGGAGAAGGCATTTAGATAGAGAAGGGAATACCAAGTGTTAGGAGGACTTGCTCAGGATGCGAGATGCATGCTGAAAGTATTCTATAGACTGGACATGATGGCCACTCAGTGCCTCTATTGCAAACTACAACACCTAAAAGAAAGAGAGAGCAAAAGCGATTGCCTTGCCACAGAGGTGGTGTGGGGTAGGGTGGGGGTGGGGGGCTGGGAGGTTGAGAGTGCTACTGGCTTTATTGGTGGTGGAGAATGGGCTCTGGTGGAGGCATGGGTCCTTATCATTGCATAACGGAAACCCAAGCATGAACGTTTGTAAGCCTTCAACTGTACATCATGGTGTTTTACTAATTAAAAAATAAATAAATAAAAATAAAAATAAAAATGACACTGTGGTCAGAGCAGCAGTACGCTTGCCTTACTTGGGGCTGACCCAAATTTAATCCCAGCACTGTATTGGCTTCCTGAACAGCACCAGAAATGATCCCTGAGCTTAGAGACGAAGTAATCTCTGAATACTGCCAGGTGTGCTGCCTAACTCCCACCCCTCCCTGCAAACCCCCACAAGATTGTAAGATATATATTATTTAAAATCAATTATGAAAATCTTATGACAGTAAAAGAATAGTAAGAACAGAAAATGGACAAAAATAAGTATAATAGCATATTTTTCTTCAGAGACAATGTAACAGGAGAGAATGCAACAGTGTCTTTATATTATTTAAAGAAACATATAGTTGAATAAATCTTGAAATTGTTATGCAGCAAAAAATATCTTTTAAATAAGAGGAAAATAAACAAAAAATTTGGAGATCACAAAACCTGAAATAATCATCACCAGCAGACTTAAACTTCAGTTAATTTTTTATTAGATGGTAAACTGATGTTAGATGACATTAAAAGAATTTCTTTTAATCCATATATCTGTTGTTGAATATTCAGGTTATCACCATATCCTGGCTAGTAAGTACTGCAATGAACATAGGAGTGCATATATGTACTTTCTAGTGTTTTTGTGTTTGGGAGTATACTCCAAGAAGCAGAATTGTGAGTCATAAAGTGTTTTATTCTTTAAACAATAATTAATTTCCTAGCTCTTTGTCCTAAAAAATGATCAATTATCCTAACATGTGTGAAAAGTATTTTTGTAATATCATTTATGTTATTATATTATTATGCATAAAACATAAAACATTAGTTGAAAAAAAGCTAAATATACTTGGATTTATTGAAACAAATTGTATATAGTTTTCAATAAAGTGTTATTCAAAATTTTAATGAGATATATTACAATTATGACATCTTCATATCCAGTTGTAGTTAAAAACAACAGTACTACATATTTTTCAATGACAAAAGTTTCAATGCCATGTATAATCACTCTTCTTATCCTTTTCATAAAGGGATGTTACACCTAGAATTACTCAGAGGCTATTCCTAACTCTGTGCTCAAAAATGGTCTTCTGCAGTTTCTAGGGAACTGTATGTGGTGCCAGAGATTTGAAATGGGGTTGGTGGGAAGCAAAACAATGCATTAACCCCTAAACTGGCCCTCCAGCCCCAATAATTACCCTTTGTTAATAAACAAAAAAATTAAGAAATGTAAAACTGTGATAAATATAGATATGCTCAGTATAAAAAAACAGCTAAAAATAGGAAATTGGAAATTATTCACAGTGATTACCTCAGGCTAGTAGAATTTCCAAACACCTTTAAAAATTTATTTACTATTGCAAGAAGAATGCGTCAATTTTATAATAAAATTTAAAGACTTATCAAGATATTTCTAATGGCAAAAAATTATTTCTTGGGCTGGAGCGATAGCACAGCTGGTAGGGCGTTTGCCTTGCATGCGGCTGACCCGAATTCAATTCCCAGCATTCCATATGGTCCCCTGAGCATCGCCAGGAGTAATTCCTGAGTGCAGAGCCAGGAGTAATCCCTGTACATTGCTGGGTGTGACCCAAAAAGCAAAGAAAAAAATTCTTAATAAGATACTATTTCTCTTTGGAATATTTTTTTTCTTTTATCAGGGCGGATGATCCTCCATAGTAGGCATCCTCCATAGTAGGCAGGGGTCATACCCACCAACTGGTCCCCTGGCGCCGTGTAATCCCATCAACGGCCTAGATCCAGAGACTATAAAAGCCAGCTCCTGGAAGAGAACAGCACAGCACAGAGTCTCCTGTCCCTGTGCCTGGCTGTCCTCGCCAGGGCCCCTTGGAGGGGAACGGGTTGAGTTTCCTTCCCCACCCCGACCAGGGCTCTGGCAGCCGAAGACCTCCAGAACCAGTCACCACCACGCTGAGACCACTCTCCACACGCATGAAGGTACGGGCAGAGGAACAAAGGTATGCGGGTCCCAGGGCTGAGATCTCCAAGCCTGCTCAGATCGGAGTTGGGCATCCTCCACCCAGATCCTCCATATTCCAGTAGGCAGGGGTCACACCCACCAACTGGCGCTGTTTGATCCCATCAACGCCTGAGACCCAGAGACTATAAAACCCAGCTCCTGGAAGTGTGCGGCCACAACATCTTATTATCTCATTCTTTGGACAAATTGGCAGGTTACTGAATCTAACCTGCCAACACAGCAGAGTCTGGCAAACTCCCCTTGGCGTACCCAATATGCCAAATACCAGTAACAATGATGGGTCTCATTCTCCTAACCCTTAAAGAGCCTTGAATATGGCACTTTAAAAAAAATCTCAGGGCTAGGGTGAAGGAGACACTACTGGGGCCTGCTTGAGACAATCAACGAACAACAGGATGGTCGTGATCGTGAGGGGGGCAAGCTCCCAAGAAGTGCTTAGGGGAATCAGGAAGCCACTTAGCTGATACTTAGTCAGCCAAGCCTGGTGACACTATGTTCAGGTTCTATAATCTGGTATTGTTCAATTCAGCAGTCCCAGACATGTACCCTGACATCTAATTGTACTCCAGTTCCTGGGGATATACACCCAGAAATATATTTTAATATTTCCCATGTTTTCCAATCAAATTTATTTTTAATTACAGGTGCTTCATGTTGGTGATAAGAGAGATGCATTTCTGTAGATATCTGTTGATATCTAATCCACTAGACCCAACACTACTGAAATCACGAATACCAAACTACAATAATTAAACTAAAAAACGAATCTGTCAAGTATACAGGTTGAGATGTGGGAGGAAACCTGGGGTTCAGGAGAAGGCATCAGGTCACAGGATGTGGTACTGTAGGTGGGGACGCTGTATTCCTGAAAACCTATTATAGACAACTTTGTAAATAATGATGATTAAAATTTAAAATTTTCAAAAAGATGAAAAATCGTAGAAGTATTGATTTTTAGACAAAAATAAAATAAACAAAAAATAAAAATGAAAAAAGGAAGAAAAAAGTGTTGACTTTTCCTTTTCCTTTATATTTACTTTATATATTTATATATTTACTTTATATATAAATATATATACACTTATATATATTTTATATATATATTTACTTTATTTCTCCATTTCACTAACTTGAGTATTACAATTACAATCAAGCACAGACTCTTATTATTATTTTCAATTTGCAAACTTAATTTTATTTTACATTCTGTACATAGGTATTTTTTTAAAATCCAAATAAGTAATATTTATGGACTTACATTTGATAAAGAGGAAACTCTGGATATGAAATAGCCACTATCCCTCCAACAAAATGATCAGTTAATCGCCCTGGCAAATCATGCTATCATGCAGGATCTTGTTTCCTTTTACACGCTGTCCAGAAGTGAGTCATTGAGCTAGAACACAGTTTACCTAATTTATAGGCTCCCTCTTGGCACGAATCAATCCGAAAAGTCTGACAGGATCATCATGAATGTTTTCTTCAATTTTCTGGCTTTCTGGTGGGAAATTGCCAACCAAAGTGGCCTGAGAAATACAAGCATCCATTTCATGTAACAGCTTATCTTCATTCTTGTCTGGCAAATGTGTATTTGGTTTCCTAGGCTTTCTTCGTTGCCCCTCTTTGCTGTGATCTAGTGAGGCATAGAACATCTCTGGATCACTTATTACCTAAAAAAGAAAGGCATGTTAATTTTTTATTGTTAATGGATATTATGATTTTGTTGGCTTCAGGGAATTCTAATGCCTATGACAAACAAGCTATTTGTTTTCTCATCTTCTACTAGCTTGTTTGTAAAAAAATAAAAGTGTCAGCATAGAGTGAAATGAAATAGTTCGAGATGTTTTAGTAAAAAATGAATCTTAGGTGAAATTTTTGTATACTTCTTTTTTCATAATTGAAATATGCCTGAATATTTATATGAATCAGCCTCTCATCCTAGAATTTTGCTTCTGTGGGTTCTTGTCCTTTTCTGCCCTTGCCCAGGAAAAATTTGATTCTTTAAAGAGGAAATAAGCATGATTAGAAAGTAACAAATCACAAGGTTTCTTCTACGTATGTTTAACAATTGGCCAATTATCCACAAAAATCCCCAGTTTATTTATTTATTTTTTTTACAAAAATGTAAAAATATTTAGAAGAGTAAAGGTAACTAAATCCTATGATTAAGAAGAGCAAAGGTAACTGTCTATTTATGGATAGACATGGTATCTGGCAGGTATAAAACTTTCTGCGTTTTCTTTTAATTCTTTCTTGCCTGCCTGTCAGATCTCCTCTGATCAAATTGATCTATCTACTAGGGTATATCTGATTTTAGACAGGCATCTTTTTTTTAATTTCAATTTTATTTTCCCCTTACAATTTATGTGAACACTGTGGTTTATAGAGTTGTTCATGATGATTTGTTACAGACATTCGACATTCCACCACCAATCCCACCACCATTTCACCTTCCCACCACCATTATTTCCAGTTCTCCCAACCACCCCTTAAACCTGCACCAGATTGGATGGGATGTAATATAGAAGTCAACCAATCTCAATTAACAAAATATAAATACAGAATGCCTAACTTCTAATAATATCTCAGTAGTGTATCGTACAAAGACTAATGACTCCATGGTGAGATATAACAATCTTCACTACCTTTCTTCTAAGGAGACATATTTTCATCATTCTTTTAGCAAATTATTTATAATAAGCAATATAAAATAACTTATTGAGGAACTGCTATGTGTGTCTATAGCATCTTAAATGTTTATTTGCACATGAACATAAGTAGTGTCTGGTGGTCCCCTCTGACGTGTAGAGCTGAGTAAATATTAGAACAAGAAAGACAGAAGAATAAAGAAAGTTGGAGAAGCAATGGCATGAAGCCAAGACCTTGAATATGGTATTGGAAAGCCTCCAACTGACTTCCAGTTCTGTTTCACACTGGTCTTGAAATCTCAGGCAATATTTATAAACTATTTTTGCTTTATTTTTCTTGCTTCTAACAAGAGTACTTATCTGACAGCGCATTTGCCTTGCATGCGGCCGACCTGGCTGACCTGAGTTCGATTCCTCTGCCCCTCTTGGAGAGCCCGGCAAGCTACTGAGAGTATCTCACCCACACAGCAAAGTCTGGCAAGCTATCCATAACGTATTCGATATGCCAAACACTAAAACAACAAAGTCTCACCATTACTGGGCCCGCTTGAGCAAATCAATGAACAACAGGAGGACAGTGCTACTATATACTATACAGAATATAGATGGCAGCTATACCCAAATATACTTGTTATTTTAAAAGTAACAAGTGGTGTGTATTAACTATTAGAAATGGTAGGGTAAAACTTTAGGATATCGATTGAATAAAACAATAATATTTGATCGACGTTTCCCTTAAAAGAAGATCAAAATTAATCTGTGGAAAAGGAAATAAGCAAGAAACATTAAAAGCTCTTGATATTTCAGAAGTATCATCCTCTTGGCATTCATTTTATTTTAAGTGTCTTGAGTGTTCCATAAGCAGAAGAAATGGCCCTATTTGGAACCTATCCTAGTCTGACATTTACTCCCCAAATAATCATTTCTGGAAATTTCAATTGTTGCCTAGCTGGTATCCTTGCTTAGGGCTCTTCTTTCTGGAAGTTAGCTTATAAATTGTCTTCAAATTATTTTCTCAAGGCACAACATTTATATTTTACCATAGTCTTCAAAATTTTAGTTGATAAAGATCTGAGTTTTATATTTTGACTTCCTGGCTTCCCATATTTATATACCATCTTTTCATTTGATTCCACTACTTGCCTACATAAGTTCTGTATTCCAGCAAAACTCGTAATTCACTGATTTCCACACAATCCTACTACTTTTATCTGTATTGCTTCTGTGTAGTCAAAACAGATATCAGTGACGCTCAAAAGAAAGTGAATTCCACTTGATTCCGCAATGGTGTGGCTATCCTTTTTTGCATAACCTCTTTTATTGTATCAATTCCCCATTTTCCATGGAAAATTTCTCTCCTCTCTATGGTTCTGCAGAGCCTGTCAACTACAATTCTGCACCCAATGTCCAGCACAGAACTAAGCAGGTGACGTAGGGTAAAACAAGTCACATGATCAATTCCTGTGGTTCCCAACCCTAGAACGGGCATGCAATAACAGCAAAACTAATTCTATGGCATTTGGGGGGATTAATATACAGAAACAGATATTGTAACATTGTTTTTTCCTGGAATTGGGAAAAATCTGGGTCTACCAGTAGTTAAGCCAGACTCAATGGAAGAATCTTTTGGCAATAAAAGACAATTAACTTGATAATGAAGGGAAGACCTCTTATTTAGTCAAAACAAAACCTACCCTTACATCTCCCAGTTACAGAAGTCAGTAATTCACCTTTCATACTATTGTGGCTTGAATTAAATTTCTGCATTTATAACTGAAAGAATTCCAAATAAGTATGTTTGGTCATTAAATCAGCAACTTTATATCCAGTGCTGCAGAGTTCAAGGAATATTCATATTAAGAAATGAAAATACACTATATGTAAGTCATTTATGACTCCAGGAGAATGGCTTCAGTTGAGTTGCTAGGTGTAAAATATATAGCCAAATGTAAATGGATTCACATCTCTGGAAAGAAATAGAAACAGTAGAAAAAAGCAAGAGTTTAGGAATTTGTAAAACAAATTTGAAATAAAGCTTTGTTGAATTGCTTTATTTTGCTTTGCTTCATTTTTGTTTTGTTTCTGTTTGGGGAACATACCTGATGATGCAGCAGCAAAGCATGAGCTCTAGTCCTTTGAGCAGTTTCTCCAGCTCTGTTTGCATTTGGGGGGGGGGTTGTTTTTTGTTTGTTTTTTGGGGGAGGGACTGAGGCATATCTCGTGGTTCTCTGACATCACTCCTGGTGGTGTGATACGTGGGGATAGATATGTGGGGTCTGAGATCATATTTTGAGATAGCACTGTAGCACTGTCTTCCCGTTGTTCATCAATTTGCTTGAGAGGGCACCAGAAATGTCTCCATTGTGAGACTTGCTACTGTTTTTGGCATATTGAATACATCAAGGGGAGCTTGCCAGGCTTTGCCAGGTGAGTGGGATACTCTAGGTAGCTTGCCGGGCTCTCCGAGAGGGATGGAGAAATTGAACCCGGGTTGGCTGTGTGCAAAGCAAATGCCCTACACGCTGTGCTAATGGTTAAGAGTTTAAATAAGAATATTGACTTCAGAGAGGTGAGAATTTATTTCTGATATAGGACAAGAAGAAGAGATTGGTTAGAGATATTGAGATGAGAATAATATAAAGAAACTCATATTTGTGTCCCAAGGGACACAACCAAAACTCCTAGAATTGGGAGAAGTAATTTTTCAGAATATGAACATCTTATGGACTCATTTACTATAAAATTGCCTTACTAACTCTTTCTAACTAATGGTAGACTTATATACTGAAATTAGAACTTTTAAGCTATATACTTCACTTTCAAAGCTCAAGCAATCTGTATCTTTTAACAGCAAATTCTGTATGCATCAAGTTTTGTGCATAATATACCTTGTGCTTTTGTAATTAACCAAAGCAACAAAGTAATTACTGGACTAGCAAACTGGGTAGTACTTTTAATGATAAATGAAAATTTTAGTAAAATAGAATTGAGAAAATATAAAACCATTACTTCTCATCTATTTTATTTTTTAGATCTACTTAAAATTTGTAAAAAGACTATAATCAAAGATTAATTACAGGTCGTTCTCAGGCATCATTCCTGGTGTATGTGGACTAAATTTTTTAGAAGTACCTTTAACGATATAACATATAAGTATAAAATAGAAAATAGTTTTTTTGTTTTTTATTTTTTTTTGTTTGTTTTTTGCAGTACTGGGTACTAAACACAGGGGCCTCACACACACAAGGCAAGAGGCACTGTACCGCGAGTTATTTCCCTGACTTGAAATAGCAAATTTTTAAAGACATTCTAAAGTGTTGCTTAATTTCAACTTGAGTAAAAATCAAATGCATTTCAAATAAAGCTGGTCTGTACAATTTATGTGTATTAAACAGCCACTTCTATTTTGAATTCTCAGTTCTTTTATAGTTAAGTTATGATGATGCTAAATTTCAGAGAATGCAGTTATATTTTAACTAAATTTGATAGATTTAATCTTTATTACCATGGATTTAGCATATTTTATTATCACATGCAGATTTGAAGACTTTTATCTAAAAGTATGTTTTATAATTAACTGAACGTCATACGATGGATTTGTCCATCAGAGGGTGTACATTTTGCTTAAATTTCACTACCCATTAATTTCTTAATAAAAGTGTCAAGAACTCTGATTTCTTAGGACTTTCATATAAAGAAAAAGAGAAAAATTCTACCTTTTTGAGAAATTTCCAAGATGTGACCTCTCTTAGGTGAAGGAAAATGTTCTCTGTTAGGCAAGACTAAGCCTAGACTCTCCTCACTTAGTATGTGGCTGCTCTAGGGTAAGGTTTTTATCCTTGACAAGTTTCTGTCAAGTAGGCGTAATAATGTTGTTTCCCCTCATAGGAATCAAAGATAATAAGACGATAAAGCACATAATACGGGCCTGACACATCACAACTGTGAGGGAAATGCTGGCCCTATTACTATTTCTAGCAATTGGCAAGACAGCATGTGTTAGAAGAGGCAAGGTCCATAAGGACAAGGAAAAAATAGAGACTTTAACTGAAACTTTTAACATTTCAGGAGCATGTAGGCTGAACAAAGGTGTGTGTGTCAGGACACGGAACTTATTATGGAAGGAAATGGAAAAACTTTTTTTTCTGGTTTGTATGTCTGTCTCAGCTTTGTCCTGACTATCCCTCATATAAGCCGTGCATAATTTTTTTGCCATAAGACCACATCCTTAGAACTTATATCAGATCCACACACATTTGCCTTACAAAGTAGAGGTACAACTAATTTACCTTATGACTTATAACTGTCCTTATAACCTAGTGCTCCCTCCCTTTCTCTCCCTTCCCCCTGCCTTTCCTTCTTCTCTTGCACTCTTTTGCTCACTCTTTCGAACATCGAAATCTATTCAGCATTATGCATATGCCAATTTTTATATTTATCTCTGTGAAACATGTAAGATTCACCATGAAGGAAAAGAACTAATTGAACATTTTTGGACATTTAGGAATGAGACGCATTTTTCCCTTCAAAAATATTTTTGCCTTTGTATTTGCACACAATTTATACCTTTGAGTGTGGTTGAGGATTGTTTACTTGCCTTTGCTTGCATTTTAGACCTCAGTCTCCAGAGCTTACCACTGATTCAAACTTATCATTTAACATAGCACTGTTAGAAACTTAAAAAAATTTTAACAGTATCCATCAGAATACTCGTTTTTGTGTCCTTGCAACAGGATTCCCAGCTGTGACTTAGTTTGAATTTGACCTTGGATCTGAAGGGCACACTCACCTGTGCAGATGGGCTGGCCTCTTGTAGTTCATTCACGGATCTCTCTGGTCGGGCTTTCATTTGTTCATAGCAATTTTCATCCATTGTTTCTTGGGAAATTTGTAGTATAAAAATGAAAATACTGGCACAAAAAATACTTGACAGACAACATTAGCTGTTCATGTAAACCCCTAATCATCATATAATTCATCTTTATATGATCTGTGTGTGAAGGTAGGAAATAATGCAAGGAGGTACCAAAGCATAAGGTGTTATCTGCAGATCAGACAGTGGAGGAGTCTTTTATTCATAGAAATAATGGTAAGAAAGACAGAAGATTATTTGGGATAAGAACTGAAATCCTATTTTATACCATTGCATGACAGTCTTCATTCAAATTGTCAATGGAAATGATGGAAACCTCACAAGTTAAAAAGATTTTCTGTATTTTTTAAGATAAGATTGCAATGGAGAGTAGCATAAAACACAATGCAATTATATCGATGAATATAACTTAATTTTTACATGAGTAAGTTTTATTCAGAATATTTTAGACTTTTTTTTTTTTGCTTTTTGGGTCACACCCAGCGATGCCCAGGGGTTACTCCTGGCTCTGCACTCAGGAATTACTTCTGGTGGTGCTGGCGGTGCTGGTGAGACCATATGGGATACCGGGTATCGAACCTGGGTTGGCCGCATACAAGGCAAACACCTTACCTGCTTTACTGTTGCCTCTGGCCTCATATTTAAATTCTTGTTAGAAAAAGAGAATACAGATTACCATATGTATTCCATGTGACAGTCCCATTCAGCCAACCTATACAAAATTCTGGGACTGTAAATTCTGGTCCACAGTCTTAGAGTTTTTGAACAGTTTAACAACCTCCAGACCTGACCCAATCTCAAACTGTGGGGATTGTTCATACCTTTCTTCTTCCAAACACTCCTATTTAAAAGGGATAACAATAAGAGTAACTGATAGGATGAGTCTGAGAATCACATGGGAGGTTGATAACTAGAAGATTCTTAAGTCCTATCCTGGACATACAAATTCAGAGATTATCGAATAACACCTAGAGTCTGCATTCACCTAGATGCAGAAATTAAAGATAAGCTGGGCTTAAAGACACCAAAAATTAGAAATTAAGTTCTAGAATATTGTAGATGGGCGTCATTACTCTCCAAGTCAAATCAGAAAGGTAAATCACCCCCAACACCATCGTCTGCCACACATCTCCCACTGTGATAATCTCAGTTCTGTAGACTATATTTAACAGTACATTTCTGAAAATTAGTTTATGATTTCTCAAAGGAGAGTGATTATAGTGCACTTTAGAATAAATGGAAAGATAAATTCTTGAATTTTATAAAATTGTCACAGTGCTAAAGCCAGAGTAGTTGTACAGTGGGCAGGGTGCTTGAATTGTACATGGGTCTACCCAGATTTGGTCCTCTGCATCCCATATGTTCCCGTAAGTCTTGACAGGAGTGAGTCTTGAGCACAGAGCCAGGAGTAAGTCCTGTGCACCACTGTGTTTGGCCCGCAAACAAGCAAATATCATATTTATAATTTTAGAAACTTTGATATAGAGGATTTGATATATGACGATTTGCTTTCATATATGAGGATTCAAATTTAGTCTATTACTGGAAATTTCTGTGCTCAAGTCATCACCCCAAGTCTATTAAAAATGTCTTCAGGGTAAATGTGGGGTTCATTGCTAACATTATTCTCATGACTTTATCAACAGAATTCTAGAATTAGGTCATGGTTGTATGTTTTGAGGAATTTGAAGGTTATTTTTAGGGAGTGATTTAGATAAATGTTTTTCAACTGGGGGCCATATACTCCCACTGTAGGCCCCAGAATATTCTCAGAGGGCAAAGGTGAAAATCCAATAAGTGAGGCGGCCACAATATAAAGTTAGGGGGACAACCAGTAAGACGGGGGCTACAGGAAGGAAGCAAGGTCAAAAGGAAGCCATAGTTGGAAAAAAGGTTGAGAAACACTTGTTTAGATGATTCATGTAATCAATGTAAAAAGAACAGTACTTGCTACAAAAGAATAACAATCAAAAAATATGATCACTCAGTACTTTAGTTTATTTCTCCTCTAATTTTCCATCAGTCTAGACCTAGATTTTCTAATTTACAAAGGACAATTTTAAGTTAGAGAATCCAAAGAAAGCATTCATTGTTCCAATGAGTCACCGTAGACTTTTGAATACAGAGGACAAAGCAGTTTCTATGGACTATTTTCTGCTCTAGAAATAGCTTTATTTCGTATAATTCTGCTCATCAAAAGTCATTGTAATCAAGTCTTCCTGTGTTATTCTTAATACTAGAATGAAATTAAGAGACTGTAGAAAAACATAATGTTGATTTAAACAAAATGTTTTAATATAATTTATAATGGGAATCTTTGGAAATAAATAACATAATAAATATAGTTGTATTTATAACTACCATTGGAATATTGAAATATTGTAACAAATAACTAGCAACTTTAACTTCCTTGTAGAATATTCTGGTCAATTTTAATTTTGGAAAAATAGAACTTACCTGGGATCACACTATCTAAATTACCATAAATTGGTATGTCTTCAATATCATTCTCATCTTCCCTATAATAATAAAAAAATTATCTTTATAATTGACTTCATACATTACTTATGACAGATGCCCAACCAAATTCAATATTGAATAAATGATTGTATGCTCTTGTTCAGTCTTGACAAACCAAAGTACATGTTTATAAGTGAAGTGAGTGAGAGCATATTAGTACACATGAAGGCACCAATTAGATTCAAGTGCATGCACACAGTATTTTGTGCATGAAAGACCCAGACAACATCTTAAAAATTATTACTAGTGTTCTACACTTTGCATATGAGAACTCTACAATTAATATAAGTATATTTTCCCCTAATCTTTTGTCTAATAGCAATAATAACTACTAATTATAAAATCTTTGTGTCACTGTTCATCAGTCCTCAAGAAAACCCTACGAAGATCTAGCGGGACAGTACAGAGGTTGAGGTGGGTACATTGCATGGGATCACTCACGGTTCAATACCTGGCACCACATGGTCCCTCAAGTATTGCTGGTGCAGTCTGGAGGCCCCTCCAAATAACACCAGGTTTGACCCTGTTTCCTAAACACTCCAGGGGTGGACAATTAATACCTGGTTTTGTGAAGTTTGAGCAGTACCATCTCCTCAGACTCTTGGAGGATCTCCAGGATGAGCCTCTGGACCCTCTTGAAAGTACACACACACACATACACACACACACACACACACACACACACAAGCATACAGATACCTATGAGATTCATGGATATATTTTTAAATCCACATTGTTCAGATAAGGAATTTTCAATTCATCTAGGTAAGTTGTTCAAAGACATATGGATAGTAACTAGCAATACTAGGATTGTAATGCAAGACTGCTCTTAAACCCTGAATGCTATTTCCTCTGATGTTTCATTAATTTTTCTTACAGCCTCCTCAGAGTAATCCTATTAGGATTACCGAAGGCATCCGACAATTGACACTAGACAGTGGCGATGACCCTGGTGACCAGCTTGACAGTGGCAGGCTGAGAAGAGAGGCAGTGAGAGTGGCATTTCACAAAACAGTACCAACTGCTTTAACTTGAAAATTATACATCAATAAGAACTGGAGGGAATTGAATTAAGAGGGAAAAAAGAACTTTTATCTTAAGACATAACACTTACATTACTCCCCAGTCTTCCGACAGAACATACAGAATATGAAAATAATAACCAGGTATCTTCTAAAAGTAACAAATCAAATTTTATCTCTAAGAAATGGTTTGAAAAGTCCAGATGCTGGATTTTGCTTATCTGATAACAAATAAACTTACCCACCAACTTTTTTTTTAAACATTGGTAATTAATTCATATAGATTCGAATTAGAATGTAGCATAATCCCTGCTCTTGGGCTTTCTCTGGCTATGCATGCAGAAAATATAATAGCAAACAGTGAAGAATTTTTAATAAGACAATCCATCCATTTCCTAGCCTACAGATAGCAGATATAACCTGCAAAAGATAAATCATGTCCAAAACATGAACATCATTTTATTCGCGGTGAATGAAAATAAGATGTGATTTATAATGCAGTGCCCTGCGTCTACAGGCAGGTCTCAGATGATTAATCATGGCAAATAAACTATTATTCAGGAGCAGTTTCCTAACCAAAAAGTTAAAAAAATATTTTTTCACTTAGCAATGCCAACTAGCCCTAGTCTATTGAAAATATCTAATGAACTGTAGGCATCAATGCTTGGCATTATTTTGTGTATGGAAGATTAATTACTATTAAAATAGATTAATAAATGAACTCATATCCCAGAGATTGTTAAGCCTCTGAGATTTGGGTCTTTATCAGATTATCCATTGCTTTTAATTTGTTTGAAATGTTTCTCTAATTAATAAATACCTTTACTGACACTGCAAGTATTTAAGTATTAATTGCATCTTTTATTAGACTCAATATTTTTTATCCTCACTTGTATCACTGCCATTCTTTTAAAAGTTTTAAGTTATATTTTATTATTTTACTGCCAAGTCTTTTAAGAAAAGTAATTCAGGTATTATTTATGAATAAAATAAGTAAATTAAACAATTAAGCTATCATTACACACAAGTACTGGATTTCAATTTTCTTATTTCTTTTCAATTCCCAAAGACCACGCCATAAATTCACCATTCCTATCTATATCTAATTAAAGTTAAAGTAATTTATATAAAAGTATTTTAAGGAGCTATAAATTCATAAGATTAAGAAAAAATAAACTCAGGGATGTATCAGAAATTGGTTTTGGTATCACCTTGACTAGATTACTAAGTATGCATATATGTATATATATACATACATAAATAAATATATTTTCTTGATTGGTGTAAAATTGCTATTTAAAATAATGAGAGAGATTAAAATTACTTGTGAAATGAGTATAGATAGAGGAGAGATTCACTGGATGTGTTTAGATATTTATGGTTCAGCAAAGAAGGAGCCTCTGGCTAGGGAGGAGAAAATCCAAAGGAGTGGCCCAGAGTCCGGAGAAGCAGACGTCTCGAGAAAGAGAGTGCGGGGCCAGCGAGACAGGACAGTGGGTCAAGCACTTGCCTTGCATGTACCTAACCTGGTTTTGATCCCCTATAAGACAAATGGTCTCCCATGTACCATCAGGAGTGATCACTGGACAAAGTGCCCTGAGTAAGCCCTGAGTACCATCAGGTCCCCATGCCACTCCTCAAAACAAAACAAAACAAAACAAAAGGGTATCAAAGTGTCCAATGCTATAGCTGAGCAATGTGAAATGTGTCCATTTTGATAGTGGATTCCACTGAAAACCCTCAAAAACTGAGTTGGTGAATCACTGAGGACCAAAAACTGAAGAGTAGATTCAAGAAATTAAAAGAAAGATGAAGAGAAACCTGCATATGTGGGCAGATGTAAATTTAACTTTTAAGTTCTTCTGGAAAAGTTGCAGATCAATGAAGAGATGATTGTCAGGCAACTTGGTATAAATTTAGTCTGATATCTATTTAACAAGTATATATAATTTTTAAAATATATTTCACATTTTATGCATAATTTAGAAATAAGGCAGATTAATGGAATAGTGCCAAAAAATAAATGAAAGCTGTAATGATGGGGCAGGGAAGCAAAGCTGCCAAAGTGAAGAATTTATCAATATATGCTTAATGTGATTTTTTACTTTCTTTGGCTGGGTATGTGATAGGACATATGTATAGAAGTTTTTATACTGGAGTGAGATAACACAAAAGATAGCAGAAACTTGTCCAGGGGACGGATATCAATATAAATAAAATGTTATTTCTTTTTCTATTCTTTTACTTTTTAGTCAAGGTAACAATACTTTGCATATTTGTATTTTTATATTTTAGTGTTCAATGTTACCATACCACATCCACCACTGAAGTATCAATATCCCTCCATTAGCTAATCACAGGACCCCTTTCATCTTCCCCCACCCTGCCCCTTTTGAACTCTCAGTTTTGTCATTAGAATTTAGGAGTTGTTTTCATTGAACATTGTCTATTTCCTTGCTTTGTTTCGTTGTCCACCATATATATGTGACATCATCTGGTGTTTGTCTTTCTCCTTCTATCACAATTTACTTAACATGACAATCTCTGGTTGCATGTACGGTGTACACAAAGACAAGATTTTATCTTTTATTTTTACAACTGGTAGTGTGTTTGCCTTGCTTGAGGCCAACCCAGGTTCAATTATTCCGTCCCTCTCGGAGAGCCTGACAAGCTACCGAGAGTATCCTGCCTGCATGGCAGAGCCTGGCAAGCTCCCCGTGGCATATTCGATATGCCAAAAACAATAACAACAAGTCTCACAATGGAGACCTTACTGGTGCCCACTTGAGCAAATCAATGAACAATGGGACAACAGTGCAGGACAGTGCAGGACAGTGCATTTTTATGAATAGAATAAAAATGTGTATATAAACCACAATTTCTTTATCTACATATCTTTATCTAAACATCTGTTGCTGGGCACTTGAGTTGCATTCAAGTATTGGCCACGAGAGAGAGCATTGCAATGGACGTAGGCATATATGTACCTTTTCTAGTTAGTATTTTTGTGTTTTGGGATACATATCAAGAAGAAAAAATTGCTGCATCATATGGTAATTCTATTTTGAACTTTTTGAGACATCTCCAAACTGTTTTTAGAAGATGAAATAGTTTATATTCCAACCAACAATGAATGATTCAGTTTTATATATACTTGCAAGAACTGGTAGTTTCTAACCTTTTTAAATGTAGGTCATTGTCACTCCTATGAGGTGTTATCTCATTGTTATTTTGATATTTATTTTCCTGATAATTTCAGAGAGAGTCAGCATTTTTTAATTTGCCTTTTGACAATGTTTATGTCTTCTTAGAACAACGTTCCTTTAGCTCATTTCCCATTTTTTGGGAGGTGAGTTGGGGGGAGGGGGTGGGTAATTGGGTCACACTTGGCATTGCTCAAGATTTTTGCCTGGCTCTGAACTTAAAAGAATTACTTACTCCTGGTGGGGCTTGGGGGCCATATGAGATTCTGGGAATCAAATCTGGGTCCTCCACAAACATGGCAAATACCCTACTTGCTGTACTATTGTTCCAACCCCTTTTCTTCCCATTTTCTGATGAGACTGCCTGTTATTTTGTTGTGAGTTCTTTATACATCTTGAATAATAGCCCCTTAATAGATGTGCAAATATTTTTGCTTTCAGTAGAGTGTTTTCATTTTAGCATTTTTCACAGTTCAGAAACATTTTAACTTGAGGTAATTTTCCTTTATCTTTGCTTCTGTTTTGCTTTCCAATAGAGTTGAATCATTGAAAACACCTCTGAAGTCAATACATGGAAAGTTCTTTTGTAAAATTTTAAAAATAACTGGAACTTTTGAATGTACCTACAAGTTGACAGACAGGGCATGGGGAGTGGGGGGAGAGTAAGGGTTTGGATGGGGAAGGAATCTGGAAATACTGGTGGAGGGAAATTGACACTGATGGATATATTAGTGTTGAATTATTGTTGCTTAAAACCCAACTATCAGTAACTTTGTAAATCATGGATGTTTAATTAAAAAAACTAAACTAAAATAAGATGCATTTGGTGCATTTGGACCTAACATCAAGGTCTTTGGTTAATTTTGAGTTAGCTTTTGTTTATGGTAAGAGATGGTGGTCCAATTTCATTCTTTTCATTCAGCTAACCAGTTTTCTCAACACCATTCATTGAAGAGGTTTTTCTCCCTTCATTTTATGCTCTTGAATAAACAGTCATAAATGAACTGTCCATGTACATGATGGTTTCTTTTGGGGCTCTCAATTCTATTCACTTGGTATGCAACTCTGTTTTCATTTCACCACCACACTCTTTTGATTGCTACAGCTTTACAGTAATTTTTTGTGAGGAAATTTAGTTTGGGAAGATATCTTTGTTCTTCTCAGGCTTTCTAGCCAGTGTTTCTTTATGACTAGCGTTTGTTAAGAACTAATAATATTTCTAAGAAGAGGATGATTGTCGTTTTTCAGAGCAATGTTGTGTAACACTAAACTTAATTCTTTATTAGTGCACAAATTCCCCTCAAATACACCTACTTCAATGTAAAATTTATTAAGAACATAGAGCTAAGGGCCAGAGATATAGCTGAAAGGGCTGGTGTACATCTTTTGCATGCTTGGTGCCTATGTTTGATCCCTGGCATTTTGTGGTCCCCCGAGTAGCCCCTAAGAGTATCCATTCTGCACTTTTGGATGTTGCTCAGAAACACAACAAAGAACAACATATTCAATGGTGGATAAATACTGGTACCTAGATGGAAGTTTTGGTATGGTAACTTTGTACGCCTAAAACATAAACACATGTATGCTAGCATACCACTGCTACTTCGATAAGAAATAAAATAAAATAAATTTGATTACTAAAAATCAAAGACAGTCATTGTAAAAATTAAGAAGAAAAAAACAAAAAGTCAAATAGAATTCTGCATTGCAATTATTTTTCTCCTAGTCCCTTCCCTTTCTGGATGATATTGTTATTGTGATGATGAGGGGCTGCACGCATGCCTAATTGGGGTTAGTGCACAATGAGTTTCTAGTCTGTTGAGCTCCAGAAAAAAGTCATCTCAAGGCAGAAGACGAGTTGAGATGCTTGCAAGGGATTGCACATCAGGTTGTGGTACTTGTACATCCAGTCATGGTGCTCACTGAGGGTCACAGTCCTTTTATTTATTATACCTGTGCACATGTGCGTAGTTTAAGTTATGGTGCTCATCTGTGTTTTGATTGCAGTGCTCACCAGGAGCCCCTGTGATGCTCACACAAGTGTTCACCACTGCTTGTATTTCCTGACCATGAGGCATGGACATCATACCTGTCCATGTATATGATGGTTTATTTTGGGGCTTTCAATTAGTTATGGCATTTGCCAGTTTGTTGAATTGCTTAGCTGTACCTTTTTATTGTGCAACTACAGTTCACTAGTAACATAAGGGACCACAAACAGGAGAGCAAGCATCCAGGGTCTACCTTGAGGATGTGATAACACTAAGTATTGAATCTGCTTGCAAGGCTGATGCTTTTCCGCATTCGCCACTGAGCTATTCCCCTTGTTGTGACTATTTTGAAGTACTGAAAACAAAGGGTATTTTGGCCAAAATTTAGGGGAAAGGAAACCAGGAAGAGTTGCCCTCATGGATTCTAATATGATGGGGATAGAGTCTAAGGCATTATCACAGAAGTAGTGTCACCAAAGCAAAGCCAAGTTCCCATACAATTTTGGGAACCTGCTGGTATTTCTCAGAGGATCACAAAATTACTTAGGGAGGAAACTAGACTTGAAATAACATAAGGTTGGAACTTGGTTTGTGGTTCTTTGTATAGTTCTAAACAGAAGACTGGGAACGGACTACTTGGGTATAAACAGGGCCTCATCTGAATATCCACTTGAAAGTCTAGGCCATGAGTTCTATTGTCAAAAGATCCTCAGTGTAGAGTTAAGGTAAAAGGATCACTTTAAGATTCAAGGCCTTTTTCAGTGCATTAAGCAAAGAGGTCACTGAATGAGGGTTTCTAGCCTTTTGAGGGTCAGAGAGCCAAGATATCACCTCAAGGCACAAGACTGCATGAGATGAGATCTATTTTATTATGAATGTAAGTGTTTATTACATGAATGGATAGAACATGCAAAAGCTTCTGAGATGTGGTGAATTTTAGAAAAAATTCTAAAATCTCTGAATGCTGAGGAGTGATGATATATACATATATATATATGAAATACTTTTCTAATTTTAGGATTGAAAAAAATTCAGAATAAAATTTTCTTAGGCTTTTTATTAAAAAAACTACACAATTTTTATTTTATTTATTTATTTATTTTTTTGTTACTCCTGGCTTGATGCTTAAGGATAGCTGGTACCGAAAGAGAAAGCCTTAATTTCCCTTAACCAGCTGCTTGAATAATCTTTTTTATCTTTATTTTTTAATTTTATTTTGTTTTATTTTTTAATTTTTATTAGTGAAACACCATGAGTCTACAGTTGTAGGCTTACAAATTTTTGTGCTTGGGTTTCAATTATACAATGATCAAGTACCCATTCCTCCACCAATGTCTATTTTCCACCACCACTGATCCCAGTATCCCTCCCACCCTTCCGTTCCCCCATCTCACCCTGCCTCTGTGGCAGGGCATTCCGTTTTTTTCTCTCTCTCCTTCTGGGTGCTGTGGTTAGCAAAAGAGGCATTGAGTGGCAATCATGTTCGGTCTATAGTCTACTTTCAGCATGTATCTCCCATCCTGGAAGGATCCTCCCAACACCCTTTATTTGGTGCTCCCTTCTCTATCTGACCTGCTTTTCCTGCTAGCATGTGTGGCTGGCCTCCAAGCCATGGAGTGAACCTCCTGGTATTTATCTCAGCTATTCTTTGGTGTTAGTCTATTTTGTTACTTTATGTTCCCCAGATGAATGCAATCTTTCTATGTCTGACCCTCTCTTTCTGACTCATTTGGCTTAGCATGATACTTTCCATGTAGTACCACTTGTATGTAAATTTCATGACTTCATTTTTTTCTAACAGCCACATAGTACTCCACTGAAACTACACAATTTTTAATTGTTCATTTTCTGTGGATGAAGTACTATAATCTGCATTTTTCAGATGATAAAACTGAAGTTCATTAATCTTTTTTTCCTAGATTATAAGCTTAATCATTGCAAGCTTGTTTAAAATGCATAATGTCCCCTGTATTATTCTCCTTACACATATCCAAATAAAATAATTGTGGGGGAGTATATTCTGAAGGCACACCCAAGAACCTAGGAATAATTACCCAGTAGTGTATATTTGCTTTCTATTATACAGAGCTACTGTACTATCCTTGAAGTGATCAAGTTCCTGACCTGCTGGCACAAAGAAAAGGGATATGGGGGAGCAGAAAGCAAAAATCAGAGGAACAAATGTCTTCTCTAGTATATTGAACCAACAAAACGAACATTAAGAAGGACCCTGTGTGTTCGGAGATCCTGTGTGAGAGAAACTTGCTTCCCTTCTTTCTTGCCTCGAGCCATTTAAGAATTGAGGAGGCACCTGTTTTCCTTGCCCTAAGAACATTGTCCTCATTTCTACTTGCTCTTTTAACATTTGTTTTAGTGACTGGAGAAACATTTGCTTCTCTGCTTTTTTTCCTTCCTCTGGAGGTCATTCCACTTCCTCTCCAGAACCTTTGTGCCTGCCCCCACAAAGGTGATTTTTGAGTTCCAAATTATTAAAAACAGACAACTAAACAAGCTACGAAATACATACATATACTTATGAATGAACATACAAACTACTTTTATAGATAAAATCTGCACTGCATATTCAAATTTTGACTAAATTTAAATATCACAATAGACAATAGATTATTAAATCTTTAGGGGGAGAATCTGTCTCTGTCCTTTCTTTATGATCTATTTTGGTGCCTATTTGCTGATTGAATATTTATTGAATGAGTGTTACAAAAGAATCTGTCTCTTTAATATATTTTCCTTTAACAAAGAGCCTGCTTGATTTGAGATAAGTATTTTACTAATTTTTCTTTTTTGACACCTTCTATTTTAATCTAAAACCCACCAACCTAGCAAAATATGATTAAATCCCAAGACCTTCTATCTCACTTGCCTTTCAAATAAAAAATATTAAACTAATCACCAAAGAAACTGACTCTAGATAATCATATAAATCTTTATCATCACAGTATTTTTTATAAAAAGATTAGAAAATAATTTTGTATGTGAGGCTGTTTTTGTTTGTTTATTTGTTTTTTTTTTCTGCTAACACCAGTAGTTCTTAGGACTTACTCCTGGATCTGCTCTCAGGGTTCGCTCCTGGCAGTACTCAAGAGGACCATATGTGGTACTTCGGATGGAATTCAGGTCAGCGTTGTGCAAGGTATCTTATCATTTGGCACAGCAAATGCTTGTTTTATTTAAAAATTTTTTTATTAAATCACTGTGAGATAGATACTTACAAAGCTGCTCATGATTGAACTTCAGTCACAGTATTCCAACATTCATCCATCCACCAGTGTACATTTTTCAGCATCAGTGACCCAGGGTTTCCTCCCATCATCTCCCACCCCCTGTCTGCTTCTATGGCAGGTGCTTTTCTTTCTGTCTCTCTGTCTCTGTCTGTCTGTCTGTCTGTCTGTCTGTCTGTTTGTCCCTCTCTCTCTTTCTCTCTCTCTCTCTTGATCTCCCGCCCATTCCCTTTTGGGTATTGTGGTTTGCAATGTTGATACTGAAAGGTTATCAAGAATATCCCTTATCTATTTTAAACCCTCAGATCTTGTCCAGCGTGATAATTCCCAACTATTATTGTCATACGCCAGCATTCTTAAAAATCTGAGTTAAATTTATCTTAAAAATTATGTCATCTTACAAATTATTCAATGTAAGGAATAGTTAAAAAATAAAAATGTCTTTCTGGGGTAGGTTCACCTGGAAACCAGGTCCAGAATCTGCTAAATACATTTTTATGTTGAGTTTTTAAAAGACCTTTTAGAGACAAAAATGCTTATAATTATATCCCACCCTATGAGAAAAAGCTGTGGTTTTAAAAGACCTTTTAGCCTTGCAGTTTACCATTTCAGAAAGGTCTTGAAGAGTCCTCTAGGAAATTCTACTATATTTAGATATTTTGATAGCGAAAAAGAAATCTGAAATCTAATGACACATTTGGTCAGAACATACTATCCATAAAATAAAATTTCTTTACTACGAATATGCCATAAACTTTTTTCCTAAGGTATAAATTTTAAGAATATGTTTGTAATAAGCTATATTTACAACCATACATTACTTTAGAGTTGCTTTATAACATTTTCCTATTAATTGACAGTGTCTTTCAAAAGAACATACTACAAAGCATTCTTGATATGTATGTGTGCACATATATTTTAAATTAATAAGGTAGTGTTAATTTATTTCTACTTTGGGCTCTTAAGATTGACACAATTCTATTTATAGCTATACATTATATAATATTATATGAATAATAATCTAGTATATCACCTTTAAAACTTATATGACTTCTTGGGCCAGAGCAATGTGATACAATGAATGATACGGCAAATGTGCTCTTGCCTTGCACACAGCTAACTCAGATTAAATCCTAACATCCCTTATGGTCCCTCGAGTGATCCCTGTATGCAGGGTCAGGAGTAATCAGAATTTCCAGGTGTGTTCCCCAGATAAGCCCCCAAAATAAATTAAAAATAAAATTGATATGATTTCTGTAAGTACTAAGTTATAGTCTCATTTTGTCTGTAAGCAACACATTCATTGACTCAAAAAAGTAATCAACTAGGGCAAAAATTAATTTTCTAGCTTTGAATCTTATGATGAGAATAAGAATAGTAAAAGTTCATATTCACTTAATTTTACCTAAATGGAATATTATAAAGTCAAACCAACAGAAATTTAATATTTATTACTTTTATTTATTGCTTGTGAATCAAAATACATGTTTCATTTTAGACATACCTGGGATTGTAGTCACTGTAGTCCATGTTTATTTTATCTGAAATATATTAAAAATAGACAAATTAAAAGAAATGTTTATATTTATTTTTCTAAAGAGTGCTAAATCAAGTCATTCCAGCACCCCAGGAATGGAGCAAAGATATCTAATTTAGGGAACCATACTCCTTCTTCCTAATTTAGGTACAAACACAGTTTATCTGGGCTATGCAGTAGAGCCCAATGTGTGATATTTCTACTTAAGGTAAATAAGCAACCGAGAACTCTTGGATTCTTTGCTCTGTGTTTCCAGTCAGCAATGAGACAAAACTGGGTTGTCTATGTCTGAAAAACTACACTTTTGTTTCCACCTTTTCTAGTGCTACTTTGACTAGGCTTTTATTCATTATCCTATTACCTTCTTTCCCCGGCAACCCCTCCACAACCAATTCCCTAGAAGGTTGCATGTCTTTTTGACATGTCCTTTAACATTTATTGTATGTGAACAATCAGATAAAAATGATCTTCAGAGCCGTTCCTCCACTCTCTACTCACTCATGCGGGTACCCACCCGGCGGCAGGGCCCCTTCCCAGAGCCATGGCCGCTAACGCGGCCGCGAGTTTTTCTCCCCCTACATATCCTATAGGAACCATAAGTTACCTTCTTAGATGGAACTTTCACTAGGATAACTTAACCACCAGAAACACATTAGCCAATAATTCATTAAGCCCATCTCAAAATTTCCTATAAAGGAGCATCCTTAAGATTCACAGCTGGTTTGTCTGATGAAACACTCATGGCCCGAAAACAGTGGTGGGGTATAGTGAAAAAACTCAATGAAATAAATGCCTCACCAAAAATACTTTACCCAGCGAGACTCTCATTCATAACAGAAGGAACAACACACAGTTTTGCAGATCAACAACAGCTCAGGAACTTCATATACTCAAAACCATGGTAACAAGAGCAACTAAATGGGCTACTTTAAGACAAGACAGGCCCCTCAAATACACCAAATTTCAACAGAAAAATAGGAAAAAAAACCCATAACAATAATCTCTCTCAACGTCAATGGGCTAAACACACCAATTAAAAGACACAGAGTGGCAGGATAGATTAGAAAATTGAACCCAACATTCTGCTGCCTGCAAGAAACACATCTCAATAGTCAAAGCAAACACAGGTTGAGAATCAAAAGCTGGAAAACAATCCTACAGGCAAACAGCTACCCCCAAAATGCTGGGGTAGCCATCCTAGTATCAGACCACATTGATTTCAGACTGAAGAAGGTCACAAGAGACAATGAAAGCCATTTCTTATTGATCAAGGGATCTGTACAAGAGGAAGAACTTACAATACTAAGACATGTGTATATACACCAAATGAGGGACCAGCAAATTACTTAAAATAACTACTCATAGACTTGGAGAAAGACATCGATAGCAATACAATTCTAGTGGGAGACTTCAACACCGATTTATCACCTCTTGATAGGTCAACCAGACTCAAGATTAGCAAGGACATACTTCATCTGTGGTAAAAAGTGGAAGAAAAGGACTTAGTAGATATAGCAGAACACTTCATTCTCAAAAAGCTGAACACACATTCTTCTCAAGAGTGCATGGAACATTCTCCAAGATAGACCACATCTGAGCCACAGAACATGCCTTCATAAAATTAAGAAGATAGAGATTGTATTAACAATGTTCTCAGATCACAGTGCACTGAACTTTGAAGTAAATCACACACACAAACTAACTCAAACAGCTGTAAATTTAAAAGTTCACTATTGAACAAAGAGTGGCATAGAAAGGAAATCAAAAAGGAAATCAGAATATTCGTGGAAACAAATGAAAATGAGGACACGAGTTACCAAAACTTATGTGACACAGCAAAAGCTGTGTTAAGAGGAAAGTGTATAGCTCTACAAGCATTCCTCAGGAAGGAGGAGCAAGCCCACATAAGTAACGTAACTACACAGCTTTAGAGCTTGGAGAATGACCAACAAAAGGAGCCCAATCCGAACAGGAGGAAGAAAATAATAAAACTCAGAGCAGAGTAACGAGATGGAAACCCAATAAACTATCCGAAAGATCAATGAAACCAAGAGCTGGTTCTTCGAGAAAATAAACAAGATCAATAAACCTATGGCAAAACTCAAAAAGAAAGGGAGAGAGAAAACCCTAATAAACCAAATCAGAAATGAAAAGAGGGTAATTACAACAGAAACTACAGAAATTCAGAGGATCCTTAGGGAGTACTTGGAGAAACTTTATGCTACAGAACACGAAAACCTCGAGGAAATGAATAAATTCCTAGATTCCTATACCCACTCAAGGCTGATCCAAGAAGACCTGAACAGACCTATCACCATCAAGGAAATTTAAACAGTAATAAAAAGTCCCCAAGCACAAAAGTCCTGGCCCAGATGGATTCACTATTGAATTCTTCCAATTCTTTAAAGAGGACTTATTCCCAATCCTCTTTAAGCTTTTCCATAAAGGTAAAGGTAAAGGCCCTCCCGTTGATCGTCGATTTGCTCGAGCGGGCCCAGTAACGTCTCCATTAGAGACTTTGTTGTTACTGTGTCTGGCATATCGAATACTCTCGGTAGCTTGCCGGGCTCTCCGAGAGGGGCGGAGGAATCGAACTCGGGTCGGCCATGCTGGCCGCTTGTAAGGCGAACGCCCTACCCGCACACTTCCATACAGTTTCTATGAAGCCAATATCACCCTGTTACCAAAAGCAGACAGAGATAACACAAAGAAAGAGAATTACAGGCCGATATCCCTGATGAAGAGAGATGCAAAGATCCTCAACAAACTATTATCAAATAGAATCCAACGACTCATCAAAAAGATGATACACCAGGACCAAGTAGAATTCATCCCAGGGAGCAAGGAAACATTTGGAAATCAATCAACATATTCCATCATATCACAAAAGAAAAAAGAAAAGATAAAAAGCACATGATCAAATCAATAGATGCAGAGAAAGCATTTGACAAGTTCCAGCACCCATTTATGATAAAAACCCTTGTCAAAATGGGAAGAGAAGGGACTTTTCTCAATATAGTTAAAGCCATCTACCACAAGCCAACAGCAAGCATCATCCTCAATGGGGAAAAACTGAGAGCCTCCCCTCTAAGAGCAGGAATGAGACAAGGATGTCCACTCTCTCCACTGCTGTTCAATATTGTACTGGAAGTACTTGCAATAGTGGGTAGGCCAGAAAAAGATTAATGGCACTCAGGTAGCAAAGGAAGAAATCAAGCTCTCACTATTTGCAGAGATATGATACTGTACTTAGAGAACCATAAAACCTATACCAAGAAACTCCTAAAAACAATAGACTTGTATAGTAAAGTTGCAGGCTATAAAATCAATACCCAAAAATCCATGGCTTTCCTATATGCAAATATTGAGATAGAAGAAAGTAACATGAAAAAAAAATCCCATTCACAATTGTGCCCCAGAAAATCAAGTACCTAGGAATCAGCTTAACTAAGGAAGTAAAGGACCTGTACAAAGAAAACTACAAAACGCTATTTCAGGAAATAAAAGAGGACACTAGAAAATGGAAAGATATCCCCTGCTCATGGATGAGGAGAATTAACTTGTCAAAATGGCAATACTTCCCAAAGCACTGTACAAATTCAATGCGATCCCTATTATGATACCCATAAAATTCTTTAAAGAAATGAAGCAAACACTTCTGAAATACATATGGAAAAATAAGCCCCCACGAATAGCTAAAGCAATTCTTGGGAAAAAGAAAATGGGACGAATCAACCTCCCTAACTTCAAACTCTACTACAAAGCAGTAATAATTAAAACAGCATGGTATTGGAACAAAGACAGAGATGCAGACCATGGAACAGGGCTGAATATACTGACATCTCCCCCCAAACATATGATCATTTAATCTTTGACAAGGGAGCAAGAAATGTGAAGTGGAGCAAGGAAAGCCTCTTTAACAAATTGTGCTGGCAAAACTGGATGGCTACATGCCAAAAAGAAATGGGTTTAGATCTCTACTAACACCATGTATAAAAGTAAGATTAAAATGCATTAAAGACCTCAACATCAGACCAGAATCCATAAGGTACATTGAAGACAAAGTTTGCAAAACCCTCCATGATATTGAAGCTAATGGCATCTTCAAAGAGGTCACGTCACTGGCCAAGCAAGTGAAAACAGAGATAGACAAATGGGATCATCTTAAACTAAGAAGCTGCTGCACCTCAAAGGAAACAGTGACCAAAATACAGGCTGTCTAGAGAATGGGAAAGGATATTCGCCCAATACACATCCGACAAGGGGTTGATATCAAGGATATACAAAATACTGGTTGAACTCCACAAGAAAAAAACATCCAACCCCATTCAAAAAATGGGGCAATGAAATGAACAGAAACTTTCTCAAAGAAGAAATCCGAATGGCTAAAATGCACATGAGAGAGGCTGGAACGAGAGCACAGCGGGTAGGGCGTTTGCCTTGCATGCAGCCAACATGGCCAACCCTGGTTCGATTCCTAGCATCCCATATGGTCCCCCGAGCACCGCCAGGAGTAATTCCTGAGTGCATGAGCCAGGAGTAAACCCTGAGCATCGCAGGGTGTGACGCAAAAAGAAAAAAAAAAGCTAAATAAATAAATAAATAAAAGGCCCATGAGAAAATGCTCTACATCATTAATCATCAGGAAAATGCAGATCAAAACCACAATGAGATATGATCTCACACCACAGAGACTGGCCCATATCTAATTAACAAAAGCAACAGGTGCTGGCGCGGACGTGGTGAGAAAGGGACCCTCCTTCACTGCTGGTGGGAATGCCGACTGGTTCATCCCTTTTGGAAAACAGTATGGACGATTCTCCAAAAATTAGAAATTGAGCTCCCATTTGATCCAGCAACACCACTCCTGGGAATATATCCCAGAGAGGCAAAAAAGTATAGTCGAAGTGACATCTGCACTTGTTTGTTCATTGCAGCACTCTACAATAGCCAGAATCTGGAAAAAACCTGAGTGCCCAAGAACAGATGACTGGTTAAAGAAACTTTGGTACATCTACACAATGGATACTATGTAGCTGTTATAAAAGATGAAGTCATGAAATTTACATACTAGTGGTACTACATTGAAAGTATCATGCTAAGTGAAATGAGTCAGAAAGAGAGGGATAGACATAGAAAGATTGCATTCGTCTGGGGAACATAAAGTAAGAAAATAGGAGACTAACACCTAAGAATAGCCAAGATAAGTAACAAGATAAGTAACCTCCATGGCTTGGAGGTCAGCCACACATGCTAGTGAACAAGGTAGCTCAGATAGAGAAGGGAACACCAAGTAAAGGGTGTTGGAAGGATCCTCCCAGGATAGGAGATGCATGCTGAAAGTAGACTATAGTTCGAACATGATTACCACTCAATGTCTCTTTTGCTAACCACATCACCCAAAAGGAGAGAGAGAACAAAAGGGAATGCCCTGCCACAGAGACAGGTAGGATGGGGGGGTTCGGGGGTGGAAGGGATACTGGGATCAGTTGTGATGGAAAATGGGCACTGTTGGACGGATGGGTACTCGATCACTGTATAATTGAAACCCATGCACAAAAATTTGTAAGTCTACAACTGTAACCTCATGATGTTTCACTAAAAAAATTTTAAAAAATGATGTTCAAAAAATTGTTTGGGGAGTGTTTTCATTTTTTTATGCATCCAAATAGAGTAGAAAAGAAAGAAGGGGCTCTAGAGATGAGACCTTTAAAAAGTTGGGAATAGTATCTAACCTGCAAAGGAATAGAGTGTCTTCTAAAAGAAAAGAAACAATATAGTTTTCTGCAGAAAGAAGAGCTGAGTCATGATGAATATAAAATTATAAAGCTTGGAAAAAATTATGTGCCAATTATCAATTGGTTTTCATGTCATGTTTCATATAAAAATAAAAAGGAAATGTTTTAGTTCAATTTAAATATACTTGTATATACTAAACTGAATAAAAGTAGTCATGAAAAGTACTTTTCATTAAAACCAATAGCTGGATTTTTAGAGGAAATTAAAAAATCTATCTGAAGTTTTAATCATTAAGATAAATTTATAAAGAAATCCCTGCTCATCAATAAGTTTTCTCTGATGTCTAACTGAATATGGATATATGTGAACGTTGTCATATTTTAATTGTTTTATTTAATTAAGTATTGAATCAAAGTAAAAAAAATCATAATAGCTATTCATATAACAGTATTGTCTAGAATTATAAAAATCTATGACAATGAGAAGCAATAGTAGCCATATGGTAATTTTTAGCTTTTTTCTGAAAAATATTTTTTGTTGGCAAAGAATAAGCCCCAAAATTTTCAATTTATTTAAAAAACTACTAAACAACTGAAGAAATTATTTTCAGTTATATTTATGCATGACCAAGTTGAATTGGATTTTTTTTAGATATTTCTATTTCTTTCTTTGTACTGTTGTATTCAGTTTGCCAAGATTATGTTGAGAATATGTTGCCCTAAAAATAAATAAATTAATTAATTAATAAAAAAAAAAGAAAGTGTATTCTGGAAAAAAACAAAGTACAAGTTGTTTTCTTTTTATGTGAAGTATACAATTACATTCAGGTCCTTAGCTATTCAAATTTGTCTGGAATTTAAATTCATAGCCTAATGTATCATGGTAGTAATCAGAATTAAAAATCAATAGATACTTGATTTGGGTACCTGTTCTTCGATGCTCCTGGCGTGGTACAACATACAATTTTTTTAAAACTCTGACTCTCGTTTATTCTTAATGTGGGGAGAATAATGCTTGCATTATAGAGTATATGTGGAGAATAAATAATTTCTATAAAATCATTTACAAAATTACAGTTGCTGTATTACACCTGAAACATTTATGTCATAAACAAGCCACAACTCAATTGTGTTGATCTGAACTGGGAAGTCTGTTCACTGGAAAAACATTAGATGAAAACAAGCTGATATTACTAGGATATAATTTTATATTAAAAATTATAAATAAAGCTTCATTGGGGGCTGTAGAGATAGTACACCAGGTAGGGCATTTGCTTTGTACACAGTCACCTCATGTCTGATCCGCAGCATATGGTCACTGAAGCCACATCTGGAGTAATCCCTGAGAACTGAGCCAGAATCTTAAGCACAGCCAGGCGTGGCCCAAAAAAACAAAGAAAAAAAATTGATTGAAATAAAATGACCAAGTCTCGTCTTTAATAAGATTGTTAACAGCTGGAATTAACTTTAAAGAAAAATTAAACTTAGTAAAATCAAAATAAACTTTTAGATGTGGATATCAGAAAGAAGGATGAGAAAAATAGAATAGGTAAAATTGGTCGATTGGTGAAGGATCCAGAGGCAGATGTGTAATAATGTGCATCTGAAAGATAACATAATGTTCATCCAGTAAATAGTGTAATGTGTGGAACTGTTCAACAGTTCAGAGATTGCAGATTGAGAGGTAGAATAAAGTTTGCCCTACTATATGGATCTGTACATTGACTTAAATGTACAGATAAAAAATAAGGACATGACTAATTATTCTAATTATCATTACTAAAATAAAAAGCAATTTTGCTTTTGCTATAAAACCATTGCCTTTGTAAACCATTGTGAAAAGGGCTGGCTAAATTTTCTTCATGGTCTCCTATGATTCAAATACAAACACTTGTGGTCATCTTCATGATAGACAGAATGTGAGTAAACACTTGTGGTTTTTTCGTGGTTTTTTTTTTCTTCTTTTTAGTGTTAATCTTTCCATGAGTAAGAAAGAGTACTGTATGGGTTAGTTCCTTTATACATTTTCATGCTAAAATGTGCTCTAATTTTTTAATGAATAGGAGATATGCCAAAGAAATTTAATGTCTGAACAGAAAGATGAGCATTCTTTTTTTTATCCTTCTCAAACCAGAGAATAACAGCAGGATAAAGAATATATTGTGGCTCCAGGAGGACTCCACCAACTCAGGAGTGATATTCACAGAGAGCCTAACCTGCTGAAAATTTTAGGTACACAGGGTTTTTTGCTGAAAACTCCAGGCCTTCTCAAAATCAGGATGGGTGACCTCAAACCACCTCCTGGTACTTCCAGAAGACCCAGCAGCCACCTCCACATTTCACCACTGTCACGTAAACTCATCTATTTGGTCCAGAGACTCATAAATAAGTCTCAAAAGAAATCAACTGGCTGCAAAAATTTCTTCAATACCCATTCCCAGCTGAGACCTCCAGGGTGATCTCGGGAGGAAGGTGGGCCAGCTCCTACCCGAGCAAAGCCCTCAAAGCCACACCCTTGCATCACAGCTGCCACCATGCCTCAGGCCAGACTGCATAGTTAAATGTTCTGGATTTTCTGGAGCAACATTTCCAAAAGCTCTAGCACTGACATCTCAGTAGTAGCACACCAGACTGAATGGGACATAATCTAGAAACCAACCAAAACCCTGCACCTTTATTTGCAATTTTATGTGAAGTTTATGATTATATACAGGTCCTTAACTAAATTTTGAGATAGAAGACTTAACTTGCAACAACAGCTCAGTATACACTCAGGTAAGGATTTATTGTCCCCATGGTGAGATACAACAATTTTCACAAACTTTCTTTTACTAAAGTATTTTTTGGTCATTCCATTAGCCATTTAGTGATAATAAAAATATGAAAATAAGTTATTGTGAGCCTGTTACAGGAGCAAGATTGAGGGGTGATTGGGAAAACAGAGACAATAGTGGAGGAAAGGTGACAGTTGTGGTAGGACTGGTGTTGGAATTGATTGCCTGTAATAAATCTTCATAAACAACTTTGTAAAACCACATTGTTTAAATAAAGCGAGGGAAAAATATATTGGGGAATGCAAAGTTTAAAAAAAAAACAATGTATTCCTACCAGAAAAAGAAATGAATATAATCTTTTTTAAAACCGATTTATAGAAAGAATCACATAAAGTACAAAATACTTATTTTGGGTGAAAAGGGACAACTCCATTTCTAAAGCTTCTATCTAGCAGTGCTACAGAAAATATGAAGGAGAGGCTTATCTTGTCTAACTGATTGAATGTGCAGATACTGTGCTGTCGCTGTGATAGATTTTCTTGTGTAAGCTATTTAATACACCAGTAAACTTATTCACTCCGTGTACACCAAGGTGCAGCCATATCTTGCAAGTTTCTTAACTACAAAGAACAGTAGGGCGATGAAAAAATAAAGTTGCATGAGATCATTTACGGGCACATTGTGTTCACAGACCAAGTGGCAGAAAAGCTGGCAACTATGAATCTTTTCTTGTATGTCTAGAAGAAACAAAACAGGGGAAGGATAAATCTTCAGAAGAACTGGGAACGAGGTAAACAGTTTGCACAGCTGAGCCCAATTCATCTGGTATCTTTAGATGAGAAAGATAGATAGTGCTTCTTGCTCAGTTGAAACAGAAAAGAATGGCAGTTTTTGCTAATAATTGGGAGGAAATGGATAGAAGTTGGACTACTGGGAAAGAGCTGGGGAGAAAAAAGAAAAGATGGAGAGAACAAAAGACCTTTCTTCGGCATCAAAAAACTCTGCTCCAGGGCTAATGGTAGGTTTGGGCACCAGTAAAGGACAAAACCCAGGGTTGCACATCACTGCCTGAAATAATTTTTTATAGACTGAGATATTTAGGATTTATTCAATAAAAACCTACCGAAACCTCTAATAAAAAGCTGTATGTGACTTAAACACAGCAGCTATTGCTAAAAGTCAGGCTGTTTTTAAAATGTGGTAAATAATACAGAGATGGGAATAAGAATAGTCCAGCAGGTTTGGCAGTTTCCTTGCTCTTGGCCCCTGGGTTTGATCTCTGGCACCTGATATGGTCCCCCAAGCCCTGCAAGCAATGATCCCTGAGCACAGAGCCAGGCTTTACTACTATGAAGCCATAATAAGTCCTTAATAAATATTTGTGAAAAGAAGGAAGCATCATGGCCACCTGAAAAAACATGATGTGGTCCAGAACCAAGCTATTAAGAACCCAGCACTATACCAAGATATTTCCATCACTTGTATCACCTGTCATTCTGTTGCTCATCGATTTGCTCGAGCGGGCACTAGTAATGTCTTCATTCACCCCTGTCACATGCTAGTGTAGTTCAATGGCATCTTCTCACTCCAGGAACACCAAGATATTTCCATAGTTCTCACAAAAGCACTCTGGTCTACATGTAATTTGTCACATTTTATAAATAAGAAAACAAGTTCAGGGCTTTGAGCTAGCCCGGGGCACTGGGGATCATACTCTATATGTACAAATCTCTGAGTTCTATCTCAGGCACTGTATGTGCATTGCGTTTCTCCACCCCTGTGTTCCCCTGATGGTCCCCAGCACTGCTGCATCAAACAGTGCTACATTGCTGGTGCCTAACATTGAAGCAGTTGGCCCCCAAATCGCTGGGATCCAGGTCCCAGCATAGTACTTGGGAAGTACCCCCATCATCCCCCAGACCTCAGCTCCCACTATCCGCCCCCTACACACACAGAAAAAAAAAAGTGAAATTCAGAGTGAGTAAAATTATTCATACTAGATCTTCCAGGTAAAGTACTGAAATAGTAGTTCTAATCATACCAAGTTGACTTAGAGTTATGATACTAAAAACAATTATAGAAACTGAAATTGACACTTAAAAGTGCATCAAAAATGTAATTTTCATTTTCTTTTTTTTTACGTTTTGGGTCACACCAGGCAATGCACAGGGGTTAATCCTGGCTCATGCACTCAGGAATGACTCCTAGCGGTGCTCTGGGGACCATATGGGATGCTGACAATCGAACCTGGGTAGGCCATGTGCAAGGCTAATGCCCTGCTCTCTGTACTGTTGCTCTTTAAAAAGAATTGCTCCTGCCTTGTTTATTATTACCAATAGAGTTACTTATGGCTTTATTGTTCTACGTCAACATTTATGACATAAATTACCTAAGTCAGTAAGAGTCTGAACTACTAAAAGAAAAAAATTAATCTATGCCTGAGAAACACATTAAACATCAACTATTAAGCTATTGTCTTTTAGCAGTGGTAAGCTCATCTTTATAAGTGAATGGTTCCCCAAAGGAACTTCCGTGATGAATAAATGGTATGAACATGGAGAAGTAAGTTTACACATGGAGAAGTAAATGTACACATTTCCAATTATGGGGTACAAAAATCCTCCTGGTCTCTGGCTCCACATAAATCTCCATTGGAAGATTATCAGTGACTTTAATGAAATGGGGAGGCACTATTGCAAATGATTATTCTTGTCCTGCTTTCCATATTATTTCACCTTGATAATCTTCAAATCACGTCTTTCTAATTTAGGTGGCAAAACAGTCTGCATTCGTAAAATATATATTGAAAAACATAATATTAATCAATTGTACTAATATTAGTGCTACTTGGCTCATTTTTATTCTATAAAGGAATATTTTTGTAAAATGTTTGATTCATGTTACAGAGAAAGTTTATTTAAAAAGATACAGATTTTTAAAATAATTACTGAAAATATTGCAAATAAGTGAGCTTTTCTTGCTAGAATTTGATCTGAACATAGAAAAGATATAATAAAGATTCTAAAAGAATGTTATAGTTCTAGCTAGGATATTTGGTTTTGACCATGGAACTAGAAAAAGTTGGAATTTATCTTTGGCTTTTTTATTAAGTAGATTTATATCTTCAGCAATGCCACTTCATTTGTTAGTATCTCTCATTTTTTCCTTCAAACATGTATGACACAATATTTTACTATTTTACTTTAGTATTTTGCTATTTTACTTTAGTATTAACACTTAAGAAAATACTCCTAAAAGGATCAAGTCCTCTTCCCAGAATCTGTTCATGGTCCAAAATTTGTTTTCTGGAATTTTTCTTGGGCACATGGTGCCAAATTTTGTTTTCCAGTTTTTCTCATCTGTTAAAGGAAAATGTATTTGTCATCTCTTTTTTATTCATTTATTGGTACTTAAATGTCATACTCCCCAATGAATTTTTGGTTATAAACTATTAAATCTTCTCAAAAACAACTTATCAGTTATTCTTTCACACATCTATCCATGTATTCATACATGTGTTGAAGATACATGGACCTACAGCATGCATAAGACTGTTCCAATTGATGGGCAACCCACTATTTTAACAATGCACCTGAAGGTGAAAGTCACAGTGGAGTGGAGAGTATCACGCTGAGTGAAGTTAGTCAGAAGGAAAGGGAAAGACAGAGAATGAGCTCTCTCATATGGGGGGATATAAAGAAACATTGTAAGGGAGTAACAAATACTGAAAGGCAACAGAAACAGAACTGGTCTTCAATATAATGCTTACCACAGGAGAAGGGGATTGGATTGGAGGGATACTGGAACAACAGTGGAGGGAAGTGGACATTGTGGTAGATGGTGTGGTGCTGGAATGTGTCATGCATGAAACCCCTATGCTAACAGTTCGTAAGCCATGGTCCCTAAAATAAAATAAATAAAACCTCTGTCCAATTTTATGAAATTAAGTTACAGAAAGTAACAGTTCCTTTTGATATGTGTTCCAGACCTTGAGAGTGTATGTGTTCACAAAAGTGTGTGGGCACTTGTTCCTTAGGTTTGGTGGTCAGGTTGCTTCCTCACCCCAGATGGCTAATGCCAATGGATGGAAAAATGAGGAAACGGGTCAGGCTGGTTGGTGATCAATTGCCATTTATTCCAATCTCTAGTCTTACTCTCTGCCCCCCAAACTAGTCTTCCCCTGTAGCACATTCCCTTCATCTCTCCCTTGACAGACCCATCTCACAGTCTTAGTTATCAAGAACAATCACTAAGGGTTGGGGGTAGCAATTACACATAGATGAGATAACGGAATCAACATATGTAAAGTCCTCCCTTCTGGGGAAGCTTTTCCTAAGACAAAGATCTCATCCTGCTAGGAGATCTGTTCAAGGGTGAAATTTCATCTAAGTTCATTTTTCTCCTTCCCTTACTCCACATCCATTTAAACAATCTTCTTAAATTTACTTCTTAATAATCGTTCTAGTCATTTTATATGGACACAGTGAGAGATATATTAAGCTTAAAGGGTGGCTCTCCTGGGGACATCTCACCATATATTCCAGATTTCTGTCCTCAAGCCAGATTAGTCCTTCCTAAACCCTGCAGGGGTTACTTCAGTTATTTATTTTTGGGTCATGACAGTTTGTCCATTACCAAGTTCTTCAAATATTGTAAGTTTTATGGTGCTTGACCTTTCCCTTTTAGATGCCAGGATAACTTACAGCTTGCCCTGCGTCCATTCAAATCCCCTCATCTTTTCTTGTGGGGTGCTAGGAACTAAAGGAAACTGAGGCTTAAATCAAGTAAACATGACAGATTCCCAGGAGTAAATATTTTTCAGAATTAATTAACTCTCAAGTAACAAGAGCATAATAGCAACTGTCTTCCTGTGTCTATACAGAAAGGACCCTGCTCTAAAGTAAACTGCAAAGGACATAAAGGAAAAAGAAAAGCAATATTACACGTACAAATACAAAATTCAGAATCCTCTGAGGAATCTGACTTTAAAAGTCACAGTGTCTGATTAGGGAAATGAGCAATTAATAGATAGATAGGCTAGCAGAGCACAAAGGAGAATTTAAAGATGAAAGGGAATGCTTCAGGAGCATTGTGATATGTGTTACTCAGTAAACATAAGCTCCTTGTGGCAGAGGAAAAAGAACCAGACTAACATTATCTAACATTATCTAGCAGGAGAGTTTGCTATCAAGCCAAGATTCAGACTTTTGGTTGCTTTTTGTTTGTTTTTGTTTTTTAATGCCTCTTTGAGTCCAACCAATATGGCTACACTTTAGAGACCCCAACTGATGCTGAAAAATTTCATTAAATTTGAATGAAAACTTAAAAGAGCAAGTTTTCACTTTTCTCGTCATGCATCTGAGAGAACCTGTATGACTATATCAGAATTAACTACAATTTCACGAATTTTTCAGTTGGAAGAAGAAAAATACATTGCATCAGAAAAATCTTTTCATACTCTGTACCCCAAAGCAGATGGCAAATGATAAAGCTGAGACTGGGAGTATGTTTATGTTAGTAAAATGATCACATTCTTAAATTGAGAAATAGTAGTAAAAAAGAACCCCATAGATGTCTACAAAGTTATCCAATTGGATAATATTTCATAAAATTGTCATTTTCTGTATGTTATCCAGGGACTTGTCCTCTATTCAAGTAAGTATCATAGGCTGTTTAAAAACTGTCTTACCTCTTCGATGTGAATCCACATAGTAGGAAACATTGAAGATCAATGATATCACCAGAGCTAAACCCAAGAAGGCTAGAATTGCCCAAACATAAAACTGGCATTCATGGTTTCCTAGAAATAAAAGCAAAAATAAAAAGCAATACTGTTGTTATTTACTTTTTTTGAACTAGGTATTCTCACAATTAAAACTATTTGAATTTTAATTTAACCATAGTGTCAGGGATACAGCTAAAATGGTAAAGCATTTGTCTAGCATGTGAGAGCCACTGGTACCTAGTACCTCTGGATGTAGCCCTCGATGTGCCCAGGAATTGCCAGGGCTAGAGAGATAATTCTAATAGAGAAAGAGAGAGAGAAAGAGAGAGAGAGAACGAGAGAGAGAGAAGGCAACAGAATCATTATGTATACTCATAGTAAGGGACACATTCTCTGCCAAGAAATTAATATTAATAGCTAAAGACTTCTTATAAATTTCATAATGGGTATTGGAATAAATTTTTACATTAAGCATGGAAAAATCATCAAGTTTCCTTTATTTTTAGTGCTTATGAAATAGATAACAATTTTAACCTGGCTAATAAAATTTTAAAACCAATGACAGATTCTAGAATTTTTAGTTCAAAATCATGAACATCGGACCAGAGATATGTATAGGATGTGACCCTAGTTTAAATCCTCCGTACCATATATGTTCTCTGAGCACTGTTAGGAGTAATACCAAGCACAGAGCAAGTAGAGGGACCCACACACACTCTGAAAAACTAATATCCAAATTGCCCTGAAATCATGAACAGATGTTTTTGTCATTACTTTAATCCTTAGACTAATATATATCATCCGATTGTGATCAGACTATTTTGTTTAATTTACTATCTATTAATTTCTCTATTAATTTCTATATATGATGCAATATATTTGAATCAATAATTTAAGAGTCATCTAATCCAGTTTTTTCAAGACTGGCCACGGGAAGCTTTTATTTCACACCATTTAGAGTACCATGAAAAGATAGTAGAGGGTTGACACATTTCTCATTTATTCTCGGAAGGCCTCATTTTTAAATTTCCTTTTAGTTTGTTTTTGCTTTGCGGAGGTTTGGGGACCACATTCTGCAGTGTTCAAGGGACCATATGGGATGCCAGGGTTGGGATCAAACCTAGGTCTGCCATATGCAATGCAAGATCTTTACCACCTGTACTATCTCTATGGCCCATTTTTTAATTCTGAGCCAAAAAATGGGGTTTAGTGTGACATTGTGTGGCAGTTGTCCTTGTCAATGTTTATTAAATAATTATGCTCATGTGTTAAAAAAAAAGACATAAAATACTGCAACAAAAACTCAGTCATGAAGACCTGGAATGATGGTACAAAAAAGACTGAGAAGGTGTTAAGAACTAAAAATTATTCTAAATACATAAAATATCTCTTCAAAAGATGAGAAAGAAAGCAGATAATAAAAGGAAAAGATACAAAGTGAAATAAACAATTGTATAAATAATTAAATTGAGGTAATGATCTCTGATAAATTATACAGGCAAAATGCCTAGGAATTATATATGCACTGCATTAAAATAATTCATAGAATTATGATTCTGAATTTAAATTTTTATAAATATATTTATGCATATTGTATAGTCTACATAGAATAAATATATAGAGATATGTATGTATACATATATGTGCATATATGTAATTAGGTAGGAGTCATCAATGCCCTTGTAAGACTAATTCAAGAAGACTAATTTACGATTTTATAATCTACATTTATGTATTGAACTGGTAAAAACTGGACCTCAATTCTCTGTAGGAACTATGATCTATTATCGGTAATGAATTCAGTATATTTGCACTCGAGAAATTGCTTTTAGCTGAAGACAATGGTGTGTAAATAGATCATTATAAATGTAAAGTGGAAACAGCTACTATGAAGATTGTATTTCTTCAAAGTCCCAATTTTCTCACTATGTGATTGCCCCAGATTAGAGAACATTTTAGGTCCTTCAAAGAAATCCAAATAGACCCAATTAACAGAGCAGGCAAACACTTAACAGAAGAGAAATTGGTTTTTCTTAATTTGTGTTCAAGTCATCAAATGAGGAATCCATAAGCCAAAATGTTCTTTGTGCTGCTCTATTTGACTAACTTTTGTTGTTGTTGTTGTTGTTGTTGTTGGTACATGCTCAGGAGGCCCGACCAGCAATTCTCAGCTGAACAGGTTGTTGTTTTCACTTAAGAATGGAAGACATAATGCTGCTCGGACCCTGTTGTATCAGGAAGACCCAGGCAACACCCAGCAGCGCTCAGAGTTGCATCCAGGGCCCCAGGGCTTCACCCAGTGATGCTGGGGGAGGGAGTGAAGTGGGGGAGAAATCATGTGGTGCTAAGAATACAACCCATGTCTCTAACCTCTTTGATGCCTCTCAGTCTCTTTACTAACTTTGCACATCTCAAATTTTGTTTGCATTTTCTCTTTTTGTGAGTTCACAAAGTGTGGGGGTGTGCTACTCCTGCATTTGGTAGTTGAGAGCCAGGGCTCCATCCGCCCCAGACCTCTACAGCAGAGGAACAAAGAGATAGGGGACCACAGACTCATGGTAAAAATGGCCTGTTTAATGCAGAGCTGCTAGTATAGAACATCTGAAGGGGGCTGAAGTATAGGACACACATAGGTATGGTTGACCATTTACAGAACATTACAAAACATTTCAGCAGAGGCAATTCTCTTCGGGAGATTAACTTAAGGAGACACAATCTGTCTCCCAGGGACATCTATATTGCTTTTCTCTTTCCCTTAAGGAGAGCCCGGCAAGCTACCGAGAGTATCTCGCCCTCACGGCAGGGCCTGGCAAGCTCCCCGTGATGTATTCGATATGCCAAACACAGTAACAACAAAGTCTCCAATGGAGACGTTACTGGGCCCGCTCGAGCAAATATATTAAACAATTAAGTTTAATTCTTATTAATACTTACAGTTATTTGGATGAACACAGTAAGAGATCAAGATTCCAAAACTTAGTTCTCTGGGCTCCAAGGGCAAGAAAGTTTTTTACCGTAAATCCCAGACTAAGTCCTCAGGCCAGTTCAGTCTGTCCTTCCCCATGGGGGTCTTGTCTCTTAAGTCATGACAGCTTGCATCAAGAATGTGCTTTTATGCTTTCTAGACTGTCCCATTTCGATGCCAGGGGAGCTTCACCACTTGCCCTGAGTCCATCCTAGTCCCATCGCAGGACCTCCCTTTTGTGGTGTTAGAAACTACTGCAACCAAACATAATTTTATGTTTTCTAGATTGTCCCATTTTGATGCAAAGGTAGCTTCGCCACTTGCCCCAGACCCACCCCAGTTCCATGGCGGAACCTCCCTTTTGGGGTATTAGGAACTACAGCAACCAAATCCTGAGTCAAGAAATTGTGACAAATGCCCTGAAGTAGATATATTTCAGAGTCAATCAACTCCCAACTATTAAGAGCATAGCATTAAGGTCTTTCTGTGTGTATGCAAAAAACATTATAGTAAAATATAAAAGGCCTATAGGGGAAAGAAAAAAAGCAGGTATTTCACTACAAATACACGGTACAGAATTATCAAAAAATTTGGCTTTAAGTAACCAAAATTGACTTGGGAAACTCTGACAATGAAAGGTAAAACACAAAGAAAAGGTTAAAGATAAACTCAGGGGATTAGGATACTCGCAAGAGCACTGTAAGCTTCTCTGGGAGGAGGGAAAGGGACATTCACTGATGAAGCCTAAAACACTTAGGGTGAATATCCAACAGTCTTTGAATACTTGATAATATTGATAGGTTATTGAATGATATCAGTGATGTTTACGTCAGTTATCTCTTCTCTATCTCTCTCTCTTTTCTCTCCTCTTTCTCTCTCTCTCTCTCTCTCTCTCTCTCTCTCTCTCTCTTACTTTTTTCTAGGAAGAAGGTGGTAATCATCCACATCATTACTCCGGAGTTACTCCCAGGGGTACTTTAGGGACCACAGGGTATAATAGTTCAAATTCCCTCAAATTAAAAACATGCACAATAGTCTTTTGAGTTTTCTCCATATCCCTCTTGTCCATTGTCAATTCAGCGTAGTAGGCATAAAAAATATTGACTATGAAAAGTATACATTGATATGTATTTATGATATACATGGTAGTGCAATGTACGTTTTTCTTATTTTTAGAGAATTTTATAAATTCTCTCTGATTTAGGAATCTATAATTCCAATTTATCTTGTTTTCCTAGAGTTTGTTCCTTTTGTATTGTTATATGAGCTTTAAGTAGGACTATTTTCAGTAAAACGCTTTTTTATTTCATGATGCTCTTGATATCTCTCATATCCTTATTGCCAAAAATAAATGGAATTATAATGAAAATATACACAGCAAGTAAAGGAACATGCAAATGCTCAACATCAATTTTTTAAATGTATGCGTGCTTGCACACACTTTCTCAAACACGCATTTTATATTTCTCATTGCCAATTTCTTTTTCTTGTGTAATATGGCTTCTACACTTCTAAATATCTATTCATGCACATGGTGCTTCTGATAACATTAGATGCATAAAGTACTTAAAATCTGTGGTTCAACAAATATAATTTATTGATTGAATTTCTTTCACTTACACTGTTTTTATTAATTAAAATTATTTAAATCTTACATTTACTTACTACATTTTATTTACTCCATTTAAAATACCAAAAGTCTTGAGAAGTTAGTAATATGGTGATAACTGCTGGAAAAATATTATTTAAATTTCAGCTGTCAACTGCCAGAGGCTAATAGTAGTAGGCTTGATTTTAAGACCTATGACTTCCTTAAGGCCAAAATTACTTGGCAGGAACTCTTCAAAATTTACAAGTACATAAAGCACTGAAAATAAATCCAACTAAACAAATGTAATGTCTCTCTGTTAGCAAGTGTGATTGATACAAAAATCTTTACTTAAATAATTAGCCATTGAAAGGACATGAATGTCATTCATAAATGTTTCTTCTTCAGGAAGGTTTGTAGTGATGAAAGGAATGTGATTTTATAGTACATAGAGTATAGTCTTTCTTGAGTATTTCTCTCCTTTAACTTTAAAACTGTCAGAACAGCAACTATCTCTTGTTTGCTTTCCATGAATGTGTATATTTATTTTGGACACTCCAGAGAGTTCAGAGGGTAAGTTCTAATATTACAATTCCCATAGAATCTACTTATAAAGTGAGATTTTTCTTGCTGCGCTTATGGTCTAGTGCATTAGAGTCATAGATAGGAGCACTGGAAGGAATTCTCAAATCCAGACCAAGTAAATAAGATAATGCTTTTAATGGAAAATTTGAAAGCTGCCAGCTTTAAATGAGTATCTATTATGAGCAGACAGATGTCAGGTAAGAATGATAGGAAGAGGGAAAATAAACCTATGGGACATTGAAATGTCTCTAGCAGAAGAGTGGAGGTTGAAGGGAATAAAAGAAGGAACTTAAAACCCAGGTGACTTTTTATAAATCACTGAACCTCACTAAGCTAATTTTAAAACTGGAGTTCGAGGTCCATCTCTGTGATAAAAAGGTACTCTTTCTTGTATATTATGATTCCTCCAAACACTTAGGGAATTTAACGAAGAAAGCATAGACATAGGAGAGAGATGGAGGAGAGCTCTGAGACACTACATTATCCTACAGGTTATTTCTCAATATTAGACTTTTATAATTCAATTTATTGGTGATTGGTAAGATTGAGAAGTCTTGCTGGGGTTAAAATACTGTCAAAATTTGTGCTGTAGATGAACCTCTCTTTTTTATGTAGCTTTCCACTGTAATTCATTTATTATTTTCTAGTAGAAATGCCTTGTAAGAGCATCTGAAAATGCCAGGGATGTGTGTAAATTCAGTATATATTTCTTTGATGTTTTAAGAATGCTTAACAATTGCTTTCCTTTTTAGAGTTTAGGAATTCTGAGAAAATTAAATGGAAAAAATTGTACCTGGAAATGTGTCAACTTACAATATTTATTAGGAAATATCTGGATGTTTATTTATCAGAATTTTAAGAAATAAACTTATTTATTAATAAGAAATTTTCCTTATTATTTTAATTCTTATTTATTAATAATAAATTTTAAATATTATATCTACACTTTCCTAGAATGACTTTTTCTGAAATTCATGGCAAACATTACTTAGAGAAAATGATGAAATATTGTCTTAGACAAATCTTTAAAAAATATCTGATGTAAAGGATGATTAATAAGTTATTCTCTTAATTTGTTCTACCAAGGTTCTGAATGGGGCTGGAGCAATAACACAGGGATAGGGAGTTTGTCTTGCACGCGGCCAACCTTGCTGACCCAGGTTCAAATCCTCTGCCCCTCTCAGAGAGCCCAGCAAGCTACCGAGAGTTCCTTGCCCTCAGGCAAAGCCTGACAAGCTCCCCATGATGTATTCGATATGCCAAACTCAGTAACAACAAGTCTCACAATGGAGACATTACTGGGCCCAGTTGAGCAAATCGATGAACAACAGGAGGACAGTGACAGTGACAGTGACAGATTCTGAATGAAACACTATCATTGTCTCAAAAAGGTGATTTAGAGGGCAGAGTGATAACGTAGTGAGTAGGTCCCTAGATCATCTGTGGCATCCCATCTAGTTCCTGAACCCCACCAGGAGTGATCCCTGAGTGTAGAGTCAGGATTAAACCTTAGGCACTGTTGGGTGTGGCCCCAAAAGCCAAAAAAAAAAAAGGCAAATGTGTAATATGTAAATGGTGAACCATAGTTTAAATTAATTAATACTAACCCAAAGGGGTAGTTGTCATTGTGTGATTCAATGACTGGTGACTGCAGAAGTACAAGTGGAAATTATGATTGGGATACATGGGCTAATTGAAGAGGATAGAAATGAAGAGTTGGATGTTTCTTTTTTATACTTTGCTTAGAAATATTTTCACATTTTTTCACACGCACTTCTTTCTTTACTTCATAGATATAAATGTATTTAGATAGGTTTCTAATAACTTCTGATTCTCTTTAACTTCAGGTTTTTATTTTTCTTTCAAGGTCTACACTTTAACGGCAAATGTTTCATTTTATTTCTTCAGTGGAATTATAGAAACTTTTTAAATGACAATGAAGTACTCCAATGTATTTCTGAACGGAATATATCTGAACTATGAAATGGTTTGGAGGAAATTTTATCTCCTTCCTTATAAATATAAATTAATCCTGGAAATAATTAAATATCAAAGTCACTGCCTATAGGCTTCCCACTCTTCCATCACCTCATCGCTACCAGCTCAGAGGAATTGCGCATAGTATTTCTTTTTTTAACTTTTTTTTTATTCTAGCAAAACTAGAATAATTGTCTTTGTCTTATGATAATCTATATACATGTAGAAGATAGAGAGAAAATCATAGTCAGCTCATGCTCCTTGGGTGATTAATTCAACCAAGTGATTTTAAAATCCAGGAAGCAAAACACTACATTACAGATATTACAGCATATGACATCTCTATAAATGGCTTATGTAAATTAGTAGTAAAGTATTGTAAGCACAACAATTAAGCAAAAAGATAGAATCACACAATTCACAAATGATAGAATTATAAACAGTTTTAATTATCCTTCAAAAAAATTTCAACTTCCTTATACTCAAAGTGACAGAGGATGAGCATGTTGTGCTTATGAAATTAGCAAAGATTTTTAAAGACCCTATCAATAGGTTAAAGGGAACATTTCAAGAATTAGACAGAAATGACATAAACTCTTGGAAAGCAGTGTGACAATAAGGATACTTATATCTTCTAACCTTTTCTCAGCAATTCCAGTTCTAGAACTCTTTCCTAAAATAATTTTAATATTAAAATATAGCTTTTATTATTTAAATATTAAAAAAGCTAGACACATTTTTAACATTAAACAAATTATAATTAACTGAAGAGATGTCATTTGTGCGCTTTTTTAAATGATTAGGCAGAAGTTATCTATAAAAGGGGAAATATAATTAATTTCCATTTTGAAGAGAATATTATAACTTTAATGAAAAGAGCAAAAAGATGGATATTGGATATTATGTACAATGTACATTATTATTTCAGTCATGAAAGGTAAATCATTTAGGATGAAGATAAATAAAAGTTAGAAGAAAATGTATCTTGTGTTTCTGTAAGTGATGAAAATTATGAAATTTTTAAAGATATATTTTACAATTTTCCCAACTATAGACTGTTATTGTATACTCTTACAAAAAAAATACATTTGTTAAAGTAATAAGAGGAAATAAGAGGATAATGGAGCAACAAACCACCAACATCGAACTCAACTAACTGATGTAGAAACAACTCCACAACTCATTTCACAATGGATCAAATTTTTGCTGCTCTTTAAAAAATTTGAATCTCTCAGAATGTTGACTATTGGGGTGACTTCTGGGAAAACAGCTTACCGCCTAAACTCTAAGGACTTATAATGTGACTATTTCTAAAATGTTTTGTAATCAAATTGCAGTAATGAGGATAATGCTTGGTCAACAAAAATTTAAGTACTTTAAGTGAGCTAGTTATTAGTGAACACTTAATAAACAGGAACAGGTAGCTTTATATTATAAAATATTGCCCAATATTTTCTCTGAAGAAAAAATAAGCAACAAACACCCATTAATGTATTTCAAAGATTGTTCTAATTATGAAAAATATTATATAACATTAAACAACTAATTGTGTAAAAAATTTACTTTCTAAACCTTAAATTTCTTTTTCTTAAAGATTTTCAAATTTTGAAGTGAATATTTTAGATGGAAAAAGGAACAAAAAGTTTGAAATGCCACTTACCTGACATACTTCTTTTCTTAGAGAAATCCTCATGTAACCAAGTGTATTGATTAAAAATGCTCCCACAAACTTCTTTTTGTTAAGCAATGCTTCTTTGTTCTGTTAGAAGAAGTATGACAATAAAACTTTTCTTAATCTGTATCTCAGGCTCTATTTTTCTCTCACTCTCTCTCTCTCTTCTGTTTCTTAAAATCTTTTGTGTGTACTTTGTTCAGTTACAAACAGGAAATGTGGTGATAGAGTTTCTGAAACCAGTAAGCCCTTAAATTTGAGGGTACTGTAAAAAAGGAAAATCCCACATGCCTCTGTATCTGGTATTTGAATTTTCATCAGTCATTTTATAATTTTAATGTAAAAAATGAAATCAATATATGAATTAGACTAGGATGAATTTTTTATCCCTGGAGAAAAGTCACGGAGTCCTAAAGTGAATCAAAGTGACTTGGACTTGAATATTTTATAAAATATTCTAAACGGTGAGGAAGCAGGTTACAGTGAGAAGCACCCAGGTGTGCTGAGCTGTTGGCCATGTGGTTTTTGCTTGGTGGGGTGGGGGTTCTATTTTGAAGCATAACAGAGGAAAGGATATTCATGTACATTATACCGGTATGAGATTTCTTGCCAACTCTCACCAATGTGAGATCCTCTGTCCAACCCAGAATCACTTGGCAGGAAGATCCAGGTGTTTATTACTACTCCTCTTTCAATTTTGGAAATTCTTAAATTCTAGTGTGCATAAATACAATATGCAGTACAAGTTTTAGATGCATATTTCTGAGATCTATTTGAATCAGAATATTTGGTGTAGAGCCCAATTTGCTGGACTCATGTGAGTATCCAAGCTTACTTTAATATGAGTACTCTGGATAATATTTCGAGAAATTAATTAATATGGATAATTAATACATGTAAAACATGTAGTATATAAGATACATATAAGAATTATTTTAAAAAATAGCAGCAACATGGATGGAACTAGAAGATATCAGGCAAAGTGAAGTCAATTAGAAGGAATGGGGTAGACACAAAATGATCTCTCTTTTAAATGGAACTTAAAGTTACACAACAAGGTAACAACAAAGCCCTGAGGTAGAACTAATCCACTCAATTGATTAGGTGGGGAGGTGAGGGACAATTGAAAGGGAGGTACATTAGGGCCCTTGGTGAAGGGATGTGGGCACACTGGTGACAGGTGTGGTGTTAGAATTATGTGAATGAGAAACCATTATAAACCACAAAATCTCACTTAAAATATAAACATTTGAAAGGTAAAAATATATATGGCAATGGAAAATATTGAAGAGCTGAATCCAAGATTTCCAATTATGAATCTGACGCCCATCTGTAGGGTGGTCTTGAGGTGTTGGTCTTTGATTCAAGAAGATAGTTGTCAAGTTGGACAGAAGTCCCAGGCTCAAAAGGATCTCAATGGATAAATTTGGCAGGACCTCTGTTCCCTTTTCTTGCCCAAGACAACTTAAAATCCCTGCTTAGCCTTTCCCAGGACACAGAGCCTTGCCAAAGGTTTGTAGAGTCCCCCCAGGAGCTGACCCCAAAAAACTCCTCTTTCTCTATTTTTCCACTTTAGTCATCTCCATCTGGGACAGAATCTACCCACACGCTTTCTTGCATCAAGTCTATGTCTATACTCTCCAAGTGTGTGGATAAAGAAGAGGCAAAGGCAAAGGCAAAGTGGATACCCCTTTTTAACCAATGAGATAGCTGAATGATTATGTAATAGCCTATAAAAGGTCAAGTCCATGATTAGCATCTCTAAAATAGTAAATCTAAGACAGATAAATTTTAACCACTTCAGATTTTCTAACTGTTAAAATGGTTGTGAAAAGCCTGCATTATAATGCTCAATAATTTATCCTTATTATTTAATAGACTTTAATAGACTTATATAAACAGAATATAATGCAAATTTGTCTAAGACCACACAGAAAGTCTGTGAGTGCGCATTAGATAATCCATAGATGTTCTAAATTTTCCAGGAAATGATACATTAGTTTTTCATTAAATATAGATGGCAGACACATAGCAACATTATAAGAATATTAAAAGGCCTATGGATATGTTTGTTATAAAATATATTAGTAAGAACATTCAGAGATTTGATTGATAGCTTCATGAGCCATGTTCAAATAATAAATAAACATGAGATTCTGTGGTATTTTTTAATAAGATGGGTTATCAAAATGAAATTTAGAAGATAGCTAACCTAAGCAGAAATGTTCTGACAAGCTTCAGCAGTTAGAAATGTTGTAGGAAATTTGGGGGAAAGACATGAGGCTTTGATAGGCATCTGTCAAGAAATGAGAATTTTAAGACCAACAAAATTGAGAGTTTGTTGCCAAAAGAAAATGAAAAACATATCAAAATGGCAGGTGCTGCTCAGGGTTTCCATACTCAGAAGGTAGTGTCAGAAATTATAGAAAGAGACCCAGTTTTCAAACCTCTTTTCAGGTCAACAAAAGCTTTCTTGGCAACCAATCATCCTGTTAAATGGCAGAACCATGCCCTAAAAGCAACCACCTTGACTTCATGGCTTCAAGAACCTTTTAGAAAATTTTATTTTGTTTCATTTCTAATAGAAAAATAACAAGGATAATGGTAAGATTGCAATTGGTGGGTTCAGAATAAACAATAAATTACTTTCTGGGCGGATCTTCTGAGGGACAATGCCTCATCTTATTCAAAAATCTAAACAAAGAGGAAATGTGTAATCTTTAAGTTTTGGAACAGAGATAATAAGACAAGCATTCTTTCTAGGAGTTTGCCTTTTATAATTTCTCTGAAGTGGTTTTAAGCCCCAATGTCAGTTTTTCCTTTCATATCTATAGAAGTTGGGATCTTTTGTCAAAACTGCTTACTGTGAGATAATACTTTATAATCTCTTTTCCTAGAGATTTTTACATATCGAACATTTTTTTCTTATGGTTATGTATTATTTTTAAATACACACATATGTGCTATGAATGTTTCTGTTTTTATTCTTTAAGGCTCCAATGGTGAAGGGTAATTATTTGCATATATGAGACACTGTGTTGAATCCAGCATGAGGAGAAAAAAATAGAAAAGTTCTAAATAACAGTTATAACAGGGGCTAAATATATTTGATATGCTTATCTATGATGTGGTCACTATAACCACATCATATTCAATCGATGGTTTTGCCTGACCCATGTTGCTATTGTACCAAAATTCCAAACGGCATCTGATCACTGTCTCCTTCGTGCAAAATTCTACTTCAAGGAGCGGAGAGAAAGAGCTGCAAAGTTTAGGAAGAGAACTGCCAGAACGACCACCAACTGGGAGCTCTTTGGCACTATTGCGGCAATGTGAGAAAATGCTGTCATTGACTACATTGACAAGGAATACGATTGACTGGTTCAGAACCTCCTTGATTGTGCGAGGAATGCTGAGAAAAAAACAGAAAAATACGCCTGTCTTGGAAAACTCTAGAGCTCATTCACTAATGTGGCTTGGCGCGAGCCTCAGGCAACCACAAGCTAACATCCAAGCTCACAAAGCAACGCAGAGAAGTGATAAAGGAGAACCTCAAAGAGAAAAGAGCAGCAGTGCTGGCCAATGTGGCAGAAGCTGAAAAAAGCATTCACAACTACCACCTGTCCTTTGCCAACTCCAAGACCAAGATGACTGCCCTCCGACGTCCTTATGGATCTATTGCATCTTCCAGAAGGGAAATGGAGAAGATTATTCATGACTTCTACTTGGATCTCTTTGATAGTCACATCCACCTACCCACATACCAAATTCTGCAGGATGGATATGTTCTTTCCAAAGTTATCCCTTCCAAAATCTGACACACCATTTCATCAGTAAAGAAGCGAACAGAGCTTGGCCTAGGCAAGGTCAGACCCGAACACCTGAAGAACTTACCATCAGTACTCATCAATACACTGACTCGGCTCTTCACACACTACCAGTCTGAATGCAAGGCTCCATCCCAATGGAAAACCAGCAGGACTGTTCTACTGTACAGGAAGGGAGACATCCATGACATTGGCAACTATGTACCTGTTGTCTGTGGTCTATAAGCTGTTCACTTCAGTCATCCTGAATCTGATTGGCAGAACACTAGATGGAGGACAGCCTTGTGAGCATGTTGTATTTCAAAAGTAATTCAGCATGATCGACCATATCCACATGGTAATCAAGATCAGTGGGGTTTTGTCAGAGTTCAAGATGCCACTCTGTCTAACATTCATTGATTTAAAAAAGGCCTTTGATTCTGTTGAGACTGAAGCGGTCATTGAAGCCCTAGCCAAACAGGGCATTAGGATCCTCCATGAGCTGTATTACAGATTCACTACCAGGATCTCACCATTCTACAAGGAAGTGATCATTGATGTCAAGAGAGGGGTTTGGCAGGGCAATACCATTTCATTGAAACTCTTCAGTGACACCCTCAAGAATGTCATGTGATGACTGGAATGGGACAGAATGGGAGTGAACTACACCACTTCCACTTAGCTGATGACATCGTTCTAATAACACCACAAATTAGCCAAGAGGCAGAAATGTTGACCGACTTCAACTGTGATTGTGGAAAGATCAGACTGCAGCTGAATCTCACAAAGATAATTTTTATGAAAAATGGACTAGTTCCTGATGTTCCATTTGCTCTCAATGGAATGAAGATCTCCGAATGCAGCAGTTATATGTACCTAGGTCAAAAACTCAACATGACGAACGACCTGGCACCTGAGCTGCACAGGAGGAAGAGAGCAGCGTGGAACGCCTTCAAAAATGTTGAAGAAATAGCTAAGAAGATGAAGAACATACTGCTCCGGGTATATCTCTTCGACTCCACCGTTCTCCCTGCACTAACATATGCCTCAGAGACCTGGGCCCTATGAAAACAGGATGAGAACGCTATTCGGATCACCCAAGGAGGAATTGAACAAGTTATGCTTGGAGTATCATGCTTCACTCAAGTGAGAGAAGGATTCTAGAGTTCTGACCTCCATCGATGATCATAATCAGAGACACTGTCTCATTTGCCAAGGTGTCGAAAATCAGATGGGCTGGACATGTAATGTGATTTGAAGACAACCGCTAGACTAGAGCTGTTACCTACTGGATTCTATGTGACATCAAAAGAATGCGTGGCTGCTTGATGTTCAGACTTCTTCGTCAAGACTCTGAACAAATGGTTTGAGGCTCTTTGTGTTCCTGTAGCGAGTAGATGCCACTGGGCAACACTAGCATGCCACAGGGACAAATGGAGACGTTACTGGCGCCCACTCAAGCAAATTGATAAGTAATGGGATATCAAGTAATCAAGTGATACTTATCTGTTATTTAAATAATTTCCAATATGTACTGCTATTATTTGTAATAAACTTATGCTTCAGTATTTTTAAGATTCTTTAGAATACTGTCTTTTATAAAAACACAACATAACTCTGTGTTTTACTTTATTCCAGTGAATAACTCTTTAGTAAGACTAAAGTTGGCACAAATTAATCAAATTACTTTGTGAAAACAAGCAATGGGCCCCTGTGTTTCCAATTATGCTGTTTTAATATGTGAAATTATTCTAAATTAATCATGTGTTGCTATTGTATCTTGTTAGGCCATATTGATGATCCATATTTTCATTAAGTTTACACTAAGAGATCTTCCACAAAGCATAATTATTCTGGGGCTGGAGCAATATCACAGCGAGCAGGGCGTTTGCCTTGCACGCAGCTGACCCGCGTTCAATTCCCATCATCCCATATGGTCCCCCGAGCTGTGCCTGACATATTTCCTAAGCGCATGAGCCAGGGACGACCCCTGTGCATAGCCGGGTGTGACCCAAAAATGGAAAAAAAAACCATAATTATTCAATTTTTAAAAAATTTAAATCTATGTGGCAGTTCATAGAATTTGCAAGATTTGCAGACCCTATGTAATCAAACTTCTGAACTATCAAACTCTAAGGTGAAAGAATAAATTTAAAAATTAGAAAAAAGAATACTTGAATAGAAGACATTGTTTCATCACATGTGAAATTTTCCAGTTTTCAATTTTCTGAAAACACAATGATTTGCTACATAGCCCATATTTTTATACACAGATCCCTAGATGAAGTACTATTAGCAAAGTTAGAGCATTATGAGAACTTTTTTATTTGAAACACAGTGTGCTCAAGATAAATCTTTTATTTTCTTTGACATCTCATAGCTTTTGTGAGATAGTATGCTATTTCTCTTAAGAGGATATATTGCACTGTATTTCTGAAATTTATTGCACAAGCAAAATATTCTCTTCTAAATTTTTAGTAGAAGCTTAAAACACTCTATTCTGTGGTAAATATTTCAAGAAATGCTAGATAAAGCAATTTGTTTTTGTTTATCTGGTTCTTCTCTTCTGGCCTCTTAAGTTTATAGTCTGACTTACATGGTACATAGCACAAAAATGTCTTCTACACGACCAATGTTCTAATTTCCATCTCTAAAGATCTTTTGCTTCATTCAGCTTAGAGAGCAATGAGCCCTTACCATTCAAATATGGATCAGAGAAATAGAAATGCACACTTGATCTCTGCTTGATCTCAGAACTGCAAGCCCTCCACTCCTGGCATTGCCCTGTGGTACCACTGGATGTGGCTCTGGTTGTCCTTGGCATCACAGAACAAGGAACAACACCACAACCATGGGTCCTTGCTTTGAATGCTTGCCTGGTTGACCAAATTTAGTTGAAGTGGTTCCCAGGGACCCCTGATGACTGTTTAGAAGCCTCCCACTCTCTTCTGACCACCAACTCATATATCTTAGGATAAGACACAGAATTTGTATCTTCAAAATATACCATGAGAATAGTTATTATGGAACCTCCACCAAATAAGACATTCAAAGATTAAATTTTGATAAATATAAGAAATTTGGAACACAGACATTTCTCAAAGAGAGCAAGTTGTAGCTGGAAAACACTAGGAACTAGGACATTAGAAAGTGATACACCATTTCTCTGTCTCACCCCCATGCCCACTTCTACATTTCTAAACCACAGTTTGTACCTCTAACCTTTCAAGTGAGGTATGAGGTTAACCTCCCAGCTGACATTCATATCTGACCAGTCTCCATACTGATACCCTCTTAAATTTTATCAGCAGGTCTAACTCTACATCTACTGAATCTCTGCTGCCCCATGAACCCTCCACGTGAAGTTAACCTCACAAAGGACAGTTCTACTCATCATACCTCACACAGTTTACACTTATACTGTCACTGGGTGAAGACTAGTAGAAGAAAGAATAGAGCAATACCCAACCTTGTCCATCAGAGACTCCTAGGGGGGGAGGACTAACTACAAAGATTTAATGTAAGCATAGCATGAGCACATCAAACCAAATGGGAAAGACACTTAGAAGCCCACCAAGTTAAATGAGTGAAAATATTAACAGAAAGTTCTACCAATAACAACCAACCAGGTCCATAAACTCTCAAAGAATAAATTTAGTGATACCATGATTAGGATGTTTAATAAGGTCAAATAAACCATGGCACAGGTAGTCAGCAAAGTACAAGAAGAGTGAGATTGAAATGGGAGTGAAATGAGAACATTACATTCAGAAGTGACAGGAATGCAAGGTATGTTATATGATCTAAAATCACCAGAGAAGTTATGGGCAGCAGAATAACAGCAGCAGAGGAAAATATCAAAGAGTTCCACGATGAGATGCAGGAAACCTTTAGAAAACAATGGAAGATTAATAAAACTTTTATAAAGAAATGAACAGCACATCAGAGATCTATGAAATTAGTTAAGAGAAACAATATAAGAATCACCACAATACCCAAATAAAAGAAAGGCAAATTTAATGAAGATCTACCCATTTAAAAAAACATAGTTAAGAATATCCTAGAATTGAAGAGTGTGACTAAAGCCAAAAATCAAAACAGAATATTGAAAGCAGCAAGATCAAGAAAGGAATTTACAAATAAAGTCCAGAAAACTCTTTAGTAGATCTGTCAAATAAGACCGTATGGGTCAGAAGAAACTTGTGGGATAAAGCACTGTAGCACTGTCCTCCTGTTGTTCATTGAGTTGCTCGAGCAGTCACCAGTAACGTCTCCATTGTGAGACTTGTTATTACCATTTTTGGCATATCGAATACTCCACAGGAAGCTTACCAGGCCTTTTGGCTAAGATCAAGTGTAGTGGGATATAGTCTTAAAAAAAAAGAAAGAAATGAACACCTCACTAATAATACTCTCTCCAGGTAGATTATCATCCACATTTGAAGAAACTATACGGAACTTCATAGGCAAAACTTAAGGAATTCATAGCCTTGAAAACATTTTTCAAGAAGTGTTAAAGGAGCTTCTTTAAAGACAAGACAAAATTCTCAGCTCTTTTGACACCGAGTATAGCATTTGCTCATGAGGCTTATGGTTGCTCTGTACAAAATCTGTTTATTCCTAGCTTGCTAAGGGGTTTTATATTTTTTCAATAAGTAATTAATGTTTCATTTACATTGACTGTTCTATGTCCATTTAGGTGATTTTGTTGCATCTATAAAGATTTTTATTATAACCTTTCATTTATTTATGCAGGTACTTAAACATTGCCTGTAATATAATATTTTCTATCATCAGAAAATACAATATTTTTTTCTAACAGTATTTTCTAACATAAAGCCAACATTCCATTTTTAGTATAAAACACTGCTTAATACTTTTATAGGCCTATTCAAATTTTCCCTTAAAATTTTCTTACTTTTACTCTCCTCACTCTTATTAAATCATATATTATAGGATTTATATATTTCATGTCCATGTAAAAGTGTATTAGCATATAATTCTTCATACTATTAAATTTTTAATTTATATATCTACATAAAGATACTATTAATAATATGATTTTTTCAACTTATCATTAATTTACAATTTTGCGGAATTTAGGGGTTTAGCTTTAACCATATAAATGTGTGTAGGTATCACCACCTCTATAATAAATAAATTTAAAAGATTTCTCTTGGATGTGAGATATAAAAAGTCACTGTCACAGTCACGGTCCTCCCGCTGTTCATCGATTTGCTCGAGCAGGCCCAGTAACGTCTCCATCGTGAGACTTGTTGTTATTGTGCTTGGCATATCAAATACATCACGGGGAGCTTGCCAGGCTCTGCCATGTGGGCAAGATACTCTTGGTAGCTTACCGGGCTCTCCGAGAGGGGCGGAGGAACTGAACTCGCTTGGCTGGAGCGGTAGCATATAAAAAGTAAAGGAACAAAAAATAGTCAAAGTTATCAGTACTGGAGATTTAGTCTACAGAACTGAGATTACGTGAGAGGTTGGGTGATTCGAGGAGCCCTTGGAACACTGGTCTGGGGAAGTGGACACTCTGGTGATGAGTGTGATGTTGAGATGATATATCAGAATATTATTAATACTTAGCGAGGTTTGTGCTGGTATTGTTGTGAAGCTACTTCCAGCAGTCTCCCTCCTCTCCTCATCTTGAGGCTACTCTTCCTGTGCTACTTGGTGGACTATGTGATACAGTGCTAGGAAACAAACTTAGAAAATGGCACAAGCAATCTATGTACTCTACCCTTGAGCCCCACATCCCTTATTCCAATAATTGTTACATTTGGATAACAGTTATGTGGAATTTATTTGTACCATGTTCACATAATTAAAAGAGGAAAAATCTATTCAGTATTTTTGGTCAGAGGTATCCCCCGTGCTCCGGGATGCAGGGGCTATAGGGACCACTCTGGCAATACTTAGTTTGGTTATGTGGACCTGATGCTTTACTACATTGACCTGGCAATATGATATATCTTAGGTCCACTAATGGTAAGGGGAGGGACTGAAGTTCACTATGACCCTATTCAGTGGTGCCCAAGGGATCAAATTCAAAATTTCGTATGTGTCAGACATCCCCTCCAGTCCTTTGAAGTATCTCCCTTGGCCACTAAATCAATAATCTTATCTTTTAGCTTTACAAACAAAATGGAAGAAATAAAGGCCAGAGCAATGGCACAGTGTGCAAAGTAGATAGTACAGTGTTTATCCAGCCCACCAGAGTGATCCCTCAGAGTAGAACCAGAACTAAGTCCTGAGCACCACTGGATGTGTCCAACCCCAGCCTTCGCCCCCCCACCCCCCGCCCGGCTATTAAAGAAGGAAGAAATAAAACAAAATTTGTAGAAAAAAATTTTTTTGAAAGAATGCAATGAAAACCTAAAAAAAAAAAAGAGAGAGAGAGAAAATGTTAATGGAACTGAAAATGTTAATGGTAATTTAGATCCATAAAATCAACAAACATGTGTAGTCTCAATAGGAAATAAAAGACTGTTAGGAAAAAATAAACGCATTCCTTTTAAACTATAGATCACTGTATCACTTTATCACTGTCATCCCGTTGCTCATTGATTTGCTCGAGAGGGTGCCAGTAATGTCTTCATCTGTCCCTGTTGCATGCTAGTGCACCCCAATGGCGTATTGGGGGCTCTTTCAGGGTCAAAGGAATGAGGGCCTTCATTTGTTTTGTTTTTGACATATCAAGAACGCCACGGGTAGCTTGCCAGACTCCTGCTTTGCGGGCGGAATACTCTAAGTATCTTGTTCGCCTCTCTGAGAGGGACAAACTATAGATAAAATGGACAAGTGCTTACATAAACACACATTACAAAAACTAACAAGAAGTAATAAAAATTATAAAATGATAGTCCTATGCAAAATAAGAAAATTTAGTTATTAAAAAGGGCTGGAGCCATAGCACAGCAGGTAGGGCAATTGCCTTGCATGCGGCCAACTTGACCGAGTTAGTTTGATTCTTCCGCCCCTCTTAGAGAACCCGGCAAGCTACCGAGAGCATCTCACCCACATGGCAGAGCCTGGCAAGCTACCCATCATGTATTCGATATGCCAAACACAGTAACAAGTGTCACAATGGAGACGTTACTAGGCCTATTTGAGCAAAATCGATAAACAATGGGAGGACAGTGGAGAGTGACAGTGACAGTGATTAAAGATAAAGGAAAAATTAAAAAAGCAGGGAAGGAAAGTTAAGTTTACAATATTTTATATTATTCAAATATTTACCGTAGTAGTGTAGTTATGAATTATTTCTGATTATAATAAAAAGGTCAATTTCAGTTAGTAATAGATGTATAGAGTTCAGCTTAAACATGAAGACACTTTAGACTTAACCCAGGGCCAAATTCATTTAGTTTCAAGAAATAAAACAGAAAATAACATAACAGACACAACAACATAGTCCTGGTCTCCCACCTCCCAAGCATAATTTACAATTCTCTGCTGTGATGCTTATTAAATTCACATTTTCCTAAGAAATAGAGCTAAAAAATGTGCAGCTATTGAAGCTTGGGAGACATAAACGCTGAGATCCCTTAAACTTATCTTCCACTTAGTGACATTGCTTTCTCAGATGCATGTAACTCGTCCCAGTTCTTAGAGCTATGTGCATCTCATAGTACTCAGTCTCAATGCTCAGCATACTTTGGTCCTCTGCTTATTCTTTGACTGAATTCTTTGTAATATAAACCTGATCTTGTGAAATTCTTAAATAGAGAAAAATCTAAATGTCATTTATGATGACAATTATGATAAAGATAATATATTGCTTACTGGTAACATCTTGCTCCTTTAGTTATCATACAAATATGTGCTGTGAGATGCATTTAATAACATGCTGTATGTAAGTGCTTTAGACAGGGAACCATCTCCACCTGGAATATGTAAGGACTCACTCCATTATGGAGAATTCCTATTCTTCCTTGAGCATGTGCCTTTATTTACCTTCTTCCCTCACTTTGGTTCTCCAATAAACTTGTTAGCGATCACGATCACGATCATCCTGTTGTTCGTCGATTGCCTCGAGCAGGCCCCAGTAACATCTCCTTCATCCTAGCTCTGAGATTTTAAAAAGTGCCATATTCAAGGCTCTTTCAGGGTTAGGAGAATGAGATCCATCATTGTTACTGGTATATGGCATATTGGGTACGCCACGGGGAGTTTGCCAGACTCTGCAGTGTGGGCAGGTAACATTCAGTTGATTTTAGAATACACTCAAAATACTACAAGAAAACAAGGCTTACTATTTCTAATTAAATATTATATAATTAAGAGGTGCCCGTGGATGGTGTGAGGCCGGTCGTGGCCCGCGGCGCACCGGGCCCGGGTCTTCCCAGAGTCGGGTTGCTTGGGAATGCAGCCCAAAGCGGGTGGTAAACTCCATCTAAGGCTAAATACCGGCATGAGACCGATAGTCAACAAGTACCATAAGGGAAAGTTGAAAAGAACTTTGAAGAGAGAGTTCAAGAGGGCATTAAACTTGCTAACATTTCCTTAAAGAAGTTATTTGTTAGTATGGCAGAGAAGAGTGAACATGGGTCCAATCCTCAGACTTAGGCTAAAAGAAATATCAAAGATGCGTCTGTTAACACCTCTTATATGGTTGGACAGATATTTGAAGATGAAAAATACGTATGTCAAAATTAGAGGTGATATTTGTTTCATAATTAAAATTTAATATTATTAAAAAATTTCAATAAACACTAATTTTAGATGTAAAACAAAGTTATTTCCAAAATATAAAGTATTTATAAATAAAATTATGTTTTTTTTCAACTGCAGGAAATAAGGAGTTGTTGCAGATGGCAAATATTTTCAAACAGACATAAAAAGACAAAAATTTTAATGGTAACTGACATTCTTAAAAATTACATTTAAACTCTATGAGAGCCAGAAAAAATAGCAGGGAATAGTGTGTTTGCCTTGCGTGCAGCAGACCCTAGTTCAATCTTCAGCACCCTATATAGTCCCCCAAGACTACCAGGAGAGATCCCTGAGAACAGAGCTATAAGCAAGCCTGGCTTACATCTGAATGCGGCCCTAAAAATAAAAAACACGGGGCTGGAGCAATACCACAGCGGATTGGGTAACTGCCTTGCACACTGCTGACCAGGGTTCTATTCTCAGCATCCCATATGGTCCCCTGAGCACCACCAGGGGAATTCCTGAGTGCATCAGCCAGGAGTAACCCTTGTGCATTGCTGGGTATGATCCAAAAAGCAAAAAAGAAAAAATAATAAATAAAAATTACATTTAACTTTTAGTGACTATTTTTTTTTTTTGCTTTTTGGTTCACACCCGGCAATACACAGGGGTCACTCCTGTACTCAAGAATTACCCCTAGTGAAAGGGTGTTGACCGGCCCTCCCGCTCCTCTCTGGAAAGAAAGATGGCGGCCGCACAGGAGCCTTGTGGACAGCAGGTTTGAGCCGGGCTCGGCGGGAGCGGCGGGGACCTCATGGGAAGGGGGGCTTTGTGGGCCGTCCCCCACGCCCCACCGAGGTCGCCAGCTTCCCCCCACGAGCGGCTCTCCGGCACGGCCACGGCCCCGGAGGCACAAGGACTTAGCACAGAGAACCAGCCGCTTGGAGCAGAAAAGCAAATGGACTATGTGTTAAACAGTGCCACCAAGCCTGCCCGGAGGGGAAAGGGTGTTGACCGGCCCGCCCACTCCTCTCTGGAAAGAAAGATGGCGGCCGCACGGGAGCCTTGTGGACAGCAGGTTTGAGTCGGGCTCGGCGGGAACGGCGGGGACCTCATGGGAAGGGGGGCTTTGTGGGCCGTCCCCCACGCCCCACCGAGGTCGCCAGCTGCCCCCCACGAGCGGCTCTCCGGCACGGCCACGACTCCAGGGCACAGAAACCAATCTCTTAACTATCTAACTTTTAATAGAAATTCTTCCAGGGTCAATAAGTAAAATAGCAGAAATTCAAAACCGCGTGGCCACTACCGCGGCCGCGCGACATCATTTTATTCTTAAACCAAGTTGTAGAAATCAAATCATTTCACAACGCTGTTTCAGCATATCTGATTGTGGGGGGTGGGTCGTAAACTCTAAACAATAATTGTGCATCTTCTATCGAAACAATCTATCTAGTCAAAGTAGATAGAGTATTAACTAGAACTCATCTGCCTCACAAGAATTGGGAGGGGTGGGGGGAGGTGGGGGTCTATTGGGGTTCGGGGTTAAAAATGAGTATTGGTAAAGGGAAATGTGTTTGATATTTACATGACTGAGACCTAAACCCGAAAGCTCTGTAACTTTTCCCACAGTGATTCAATAAATAAATAAATTATAAAAAAAAAAAAAAAGAATTACCCCTAGTGTTGCTCACGGGACCATATGGGATGTTGGGAATCAAACCCAGGTCAGTCGTGTGCAAGACAAACGCCCTATTCGCTGTGCTATCACTCCAGCCCCTAGTGACTATTTTTTTATTGCATTAAAGTTGAAGCTGAAGCAAAAGAGCATATTTTGAGTACTGATAATTCCCTAGTCTATTTTTGTAGTACGTTGGGTTCCCCAGGAAGGAAATTCCAAGATAAATATTAGTATACAGAACATTTGCTAAATGTGCAGTTGCGATCAAGAGTACTGTCAGAGAATAATGGTCAAAAGTAGAATTGGGCAGAGAAAAGAGTCAAGCTGAAGAGCTGTCAGTGTTGAGAGAAGCTTTAGCCAACACCCAACTCTGAAGATGAAATAATCCTTTAGAGCTTTTCTGTGATTGGAGGGAGGAAGGCAAGGAGCATGAAGGGAAACAAAGTGTTGGGAATGGATTGGGGAAAGGTGTTGGCTGAGGAATAGGCTTTTCCAAGTCCTAGTAAAGTTCTAAACGATGGACATGGGAGTCTCCCGGTGGACGATTCCACAACGAAATAGACCACATCATATTCAATCGAAGGTTTTGCCTGACCGATATCGCTGTTGTCCCAAAATTTCGAACGGGATCGGACCACCGTCTCCTTCGTGCAAAACTCTACTTCACAGAGCGGGGAGAAAGGACTGCAAAGTTCAAAAAGAGAACTTCCAGAATGACCACCAACTGGGAACTCTTTGGTACTATTGCAGCAACATGGGAAGATGCCATTGTTCACAACATTGACGAGGAATACGATCAACTGGTTCAGCACCTCCATGAATGTGCGAGGAACGCCAAGAGAGAGATAGCCACAAAAAATCACCTATATTCGAAAACTCTTGAGCTAATTCGCCAGCGTGGTTTGGCGCATGCCTCAGGCAACCGCAAGCTAACGTCCGAGCTCGCAAAGCAGTGCAGAGATGTGATCAAGGAAGACCTCAAAGAGAGAAGAGCAGAAGTACTGGTAGATGCGGCAGAAGCCGGAAAAAGTATTCGTAATGCCCGCCTGTCCTTCGCCAACTACAAGACCAAGATGACTGCCCTCCGACATCCTGATGGATCCATCACATCCTCCAGAACGGCAATGGAGAAGATTATCCATGACTTCTACTCAAATCTCTTCGATAGCCATGTCCACTTGCCGACATACCAAATTCTACAGTATGGATATGTCGTTCCCAACGTTCTCCCTTCTGAAATCTGACACACCATTTTGTCGGTAAAGAAACAAACAGCACCCGGCCCAGACAAGGTCAGACCTGAACACCTGAAGAACCTGCCGTCAGTACTCATCAATACACTGGCTCGGCTCTTCACTCGCTACCTGTCTGAATGCAAGGTTCCGTCCCAATGGAAAACCAGCAGGACTGTACTACTGTTCAAGAAGGGAGACATCCATGACATTGGCAACTATCGCCCAATCTGCCTATTGTCTGTCATCTACAAGTTGTTCACTCGAGTCATCCTAAATAGGATTGGCAGAACACTAGATGAAGGACAACCATGCGAGCAAGCCGGGTTCCGCAAAGGATTCAGCACCATCGACCATATCCACCCGATAACCAAGCTCATTGAGGTTTCTCGGGAGTTCAAGATGCCGCTCTGTTTAACGCTCATTGATTTAAAGAAGGCCTTTGATTCTGTTGAGACGGAAGTGGTCATTGAAGCCCTAGCCAATCAGGGCATTCAAGCCCAATACATCAGGATCCTCCATGAGCTGTAATGTGGATTCACTACCAGGATCTCACCATTCTACAAAGAAGTGATCATTGATGTCAAGAGAGGGGTGCGGCAGGGTGATACCATTTCACCGAAACTCTTCAGTGCCACCCTCGAGAACATCATGAGACGACTGGAATGGGAAGGAATGGGAGTGAAGATAGATGGTCGGCAACTACACCACCTCCGCTTTGCTGATGACATTGTTTTAATAACACCAAACATCAGCCAAGAGGCATAAATGCTGGCCGACTTTGACCATGAGTGTGGAAAGGTAGGACTACAGCTGAATCTTACGAAGACAATGTTTATGAGAAACAGCCTCGTTCCTGACGCCCCATTCGCTCTCAATGGAACGACCATCTCCGAATGCAACAGCTATGTGTACCTAGGTCGAGAAGTCAACATGACAAACGACCTGGGACCCGAGCTGCGCAGGAGGAAGAGAGCGGCTTGGAACGCCTTCAAGAACGTCGAAGAAATAGCTAAGCGGACGGAGAACCTCCGGCTCCGGGCACATCTCTTTGATTCCACTGTTCTTCCTGCATTAACATATGCCTCAGAGACCTGGGCCCTATGCAAACAAGATGAGAACGCTATTCAGGTCTCCCAAAGAAGAATAGAAAGAGCTATGCTTGGAATATCACATTTCACTCAAATGAGAGAGAGAATCCGGAGTTCTGACATCCGTCGACGATCAAGAATCAGGGACGCTGTCTCATTTGCCAAGGTGTCGAAAATCAGATGGGCTGGTCACGTAATGAGATTTAAAGACGACCGCTGGACTAGAGCTGTTACCGACTGGATTCCACAGGATGTCAAAAGACCGCATGGCCACCCACCTACCAGATGGTCAGACTTCTTCGTGAAGATCATGAACGATTGGTTTGAGGCTCTTCATGTTCCTGGAGCTAACAGATGCCATTGGGCTACACTAGCACGCAACAGGGACAAATGGAGACGTTACTGGCGCCTGCTCGAGCAAATCGATGACTAACGGGAAGTTAAGTGATTAAGTGATTAAGTAAAGTTCTAGTGTTGAAAGGAGAAATTTCTTTGGTAAAATGACTTTCCAGTTCAAGCAATATCTAGAGTAGTCTCAACCCAAGGCATGGCTTCCTTTGAGTTGAACAACCATCAGGCAGCTCAGTCATCAGTCCTTTACCTTTAAGGGGATCTGAGCTGTGCATTCGAGTTTGCTTCACAACTTAAGAATAAGAAGTGAGTGATAATCGTACATTGTCTGAGTAAACAACACTTTAGTTGCTTAAGTAGACGCAAGAGTTTTGGAAATTCTCATTGTGGTTCTAATGTTTGAAGCAATGATGTGCCCAAGCCAGGTAAAGCAACTGGGGTGTCTAACCCAATGATAATCCAATTCCCTGTTTATTAGATCCTCCTACATCTGCAACAGTTTGATGTGGTCAATTCCTTCTCTCTTTTTTGGTACATAGTTGTGGTACTTTGAATCACATAAAATATCTTATAACCAAGAGAAAAAAAAGGTCAAGATAATTTTTATGATTTTTTTTGTCATGTTTGTGAGTCACTTAAAATAGCCATAAAGCTAACACTGGGCGTCTCCTGCCCCCGCGCCTGGCTATCCTCGCTGGGGCCCCTTGGAGGGGAGTGGGTTGAGCTTTCCTCCCCACCCCAACCAGGGCTCCGGCAGCGAAGACCTCCAGGACCAGCCACCACCATGCTGAGACCACTCTCCGCACAAGTGAAGGTACCAGCAGAGGAACAAAGGCAAGCTGGTCCTGGGGCTGAAATCGCCAAGCCTGCTCAGATTGGGGCTGAGCATCCTCCACCCAGATCCTCCAAATTCCAGTAGGCAGTGGTCACACCCACCAACTGGCCCCCTGGCGCCGTGTAATCCCATCTACAGCCAAGACTCAGAGACTATAAAAACCAGCTCCCGGAACCGCGCGGCCGCGAATGCTTCTTATTATGACATCTTATTATCTCATTCCTACTTTGGACAAACTGGCAGGCTACCGAATGTAACCTGCCCACACGGCAGAGTCTGGCAAACTCCCCGTGGCGTACCCAATATGCCAAATACCAGTAACAATGATGGGTCTCATTCTCCTAAAGAGCCTTGAACATAGCACTTTTTTAAAAATCTCAGGGCTAGGATGAAGGAGACATTACTGGGGCCTGCTCAAGGCAATCGACGAAAAACAGGATGGTCGTGATTCATGATTCGCTAGCACTGGGTACTTTGCTCTCAGAAGAGAATAGCCCCTGGATTATTTTTACTGGCAACAAATTATAACCTAAACTTTGCTAGGATTTATAAAATAGAGTGGTGCATTAAAAAATAAAACAAAAGCAAACTGCTGTAAAGGCAGGCTGGTAGTGGGGGTCGGGGTGTGGTGGTGGGAAGGACACTGGGGACATTGGTGGTGAGAAATATAAACTGGTTGAAGGGATGGGTGTTGTAATGTTATATGACTGAAACCCAATCCTGAACAACTTTGTAACAGTGCATCTCATGGTGATTCAGTAAAAAAAGGAAAGAAAAAAATCAAGCATAAAAAGTTTCCAAGAATAATTCCTAAGTATAAAGTCAGGAGTAACCCCTGAACATCACTGGGTGTGCTCCCAAACCAGACCACAAAAAAAAGAGAATAGTACATATATTTTGAAAAGGGGTAAAAGTGTACCTAGAAAGCTTATACAATCTTGGAAACTAATGTAACATCAATTAAAATAAAATTATAAGATAGAATGGGAACTCCATCCAGAATTTTTTTAAAAAATAGAGTTGGTGTGTGTATGTGTGTGTGTTTATTTATCTATTTATCTACCTGTCATGCGTGTTTAACAGATAATGCTTTGAAAATATGTTTGAAAATGCCAAATATGCTAATATGCTTGAAAATGCCAAATCATTCTTTTGGGATTTCATAGTATATATTATCATGAATAATATTATTAGCAATACTATGTTCTATGATAATTAAAATAATTTCAATGAAGCTTATGCTTCTTAAACACATTTGATTAAAAAAACCTAGCTATTAAAATTTTACTTACTTGGGACTGGAGAGATTGTACAATGTTAGGGTGTTTGCCTTGCATGAAACCAACTTGGATTTGATCCCTGGCACCCCATATGCTTCCCTGAGCACTACCAGGAGTAATTCCCAAGTGTAGAGCCAGGAGTAAGTCCTGAACATCACCAGGTATGGCCCCCAAACCAAAACAAACCAAAACAAACAAAAAGCAATCATTTACCTATAAATGGAAATGGACTGGGAAATATTATTCAGTCTGTATTCTGTTCCATAGTTCATTAACAGTGAATTACTTCTGTGATTCTTTTCTGCAGAAGAATTCTTTGTATCATCTAGCTTATTGTTGTGGTTTTGGTTACACACCCAGTTGTACTCAGGGGTTCCTGCAGACATTGATCCTGAGAATCTGCTGTGCAAAGGCCCAAACCTAGACCTCAAGCATGCAGTATAGCCCAACTCACTAACTGTTTCTCCAGCCTGAAATAATTTTAAGTTAAATTAAATTAAAATAATAAAATGATTACCTCTTTGTTATAGCTGAATTAAGCACTCAAACTAGGTCTGAATGGTTCACAGTGTTTTAGGATGTGGTCAAAGGCTAACAAAGAAACACATAACAGCATATATTCAGGTCACAACTAATCTGCACACTTTGCAGGTGATGATTGACATCCTGGGTCTCTCGACATCAGTTATTTTTATTTTTCTGCAAGCAGTCTCCTTTCACTTCTCTACAACTTATTGGCAGTCTAAAAAAAAAAAGACATGACTTGGAGGCAAGCATGAAGTTCTCTATGATATAGAAAAAAATCTTTCTCAATTTTGACACAGGAAGTAATGGCTGTGGCTACTTTAACAAAAGCCTCGTTACAGTAATTTTTATTTGATCCTGTAACAGATTTGCCAAATGTCAAAACATATCATGGTCCAAAGGGAGACTTTAGCAACTCCTTCTTAAGTCATTCTAGTATGAATAACTAGACACTGGCTTTTGTTTTCTTTCTGGCCTCTTTTAAAATGACCTATTTTCTTTATACTTATTTATTCCTCCTCTAAAGGATGATTCAGAATGTCAATCCAGAATTTTCTGAAGTTGAATATTTGATTCCTTGTCCATCCTCCACAGTTTGATAACAGCACTGTCCACATATGAAGGAAATCAGGGGTTGTTTTTTTCTTTCTCTGTCTTTTTCACTTGTCATAATACCTTCAAGTTCCATTCATATTTTCTAAAATGACAAGATTCTATCTTGTGCAACAGCTGGTGTTTTAATGTACCATATTCTCTATCTATTCATCCATTGATGAGCACTTCAGCTGTTAACATATCTTGGCTTTTGTGAATAATGCTGCAATGAGCCATGTCCTGACTACAGAAATAATTCACACCATCTCTCTGCTATCCCCTCTAGACTTCGTGCAAACAGCATCCATTCAAAGATGGTTTTTATCACTCTTCTCCACCCAGAATTCTGAACAACATCTTAAAAATTAAGTAAGACCAAGTCATTTTGTTGCTTAGCAGGTACTCTCAATGGCCTTACACCATACTAAGAATAAAATTCTAGCTTTTTATGTCCTCTGGCCCCACATGTTCTGGACACTTCACAGTTTCAATTTAAAAACTTAACACTTTCCTTTTTGTTCTATAGCCTAGTATGAGAGTTGATTAACTACATACAACACACGGGCAAATCGTATATTTTTTGAAAACAAATTTTTATTGGAATTCAGTTGTATATTTCACATATGTACCTCTATGATTGCTTTTGAACTGCAATAGCAGAGTTGAATAGTTTCAACAAGAGAGCACATGGGACCCCAAAAAGCCTAAAATATTTATTGTCAGATCCTTTCAAGAAATTTGCTATATTTTTCTCAAAAGGGTCTGTCAAGAAAATAATTATTTGTGTACATTTACTATATAAAGAGCCTCACTAGCCTCCTTTACCTACTTTGATTCAGATAAACTGATTATTACTTGCAGATTTTATACTTGTCCTTTCTGTTTTGAGAGGGTGAAACCTTGCTTAACAGAGAATCATTCAACTTCTTAAAATTTAGCTTTAACATTCAGAATAGTCTTCTGTTATAACTCTAACTGTAAAGTAGGACTCTCATCTCCCATCTATACTACATTCTATAGTATACTAATTTCTGTGTAATGCATTAAAATGGAAATAATTTTTCTTATGCTCTGTTTATGGTTTTCTTTTCTCTATGATTAATCAGCATTGGTCTTACAGGTCTCAGGGGAAAATGTACTATAGTAGGAACTGGATTTAGACATATGTGACTGAAAGTTTCTACAAGCAGAGATAAAGCAATGTTTCTTCTAATGATGGTAAATTTGGTCATTTGTAAGGAAAGAGCAATTGAAAAGATGTTTTTGGAATTTGGTGATAATGAGTTTAATGTGATATTGTATTGGAGAATTTTGGACAATATAGTCATTTGAGTATTTGTGGAGCTAGACAAAATGTCACCTGATTACTATGAACAGAAGTGGAGAAAAGAGAAATATCATAATTTTCTCATTTTGTATATATGAGAATTTTTCCATTGACCCCTGGCAATAATTTAACACCATCTACTTGGTCCTGGTCAGAGTTTGCAGTAGACTGCCTTATTCATCTTGAGAAATCTCAAACCATACAACTCAAGAGAATTTCATATAGTATTTTCTTCATAGTTTACTGAATTAAATAACAAGTACACTTTAAAATACAAGTGGTACAATATGGAAAGTATCATGCTAAGCAAAATGAGTCAGAAAGAGAGGGATAGACATAGAAAGATTGCATTCATCTGGGGGATATAAAATAACAAAATATGAGATTAATACCCAAGAATAGCTGAGATCAACACCAGGAGGATTACTCCATAACTTAGAGGCCAGCCGGGTATTCTAGGGGAAAGGACAGTTCAGATAGAGAAGGGAGCACCAAATGGAGGGTGTTTGGAGGATCCTCCCAGGAGGGGAGATGCAGGTTGAAAGTAGACTGGACTGAACATGTTTGCCACTCAATGCCTCTTTTGCTGATCATAACACCCAAAAGGAGAGAGAGAACAAAAGGGAATGCCCTGCCACAATGGCGGGGGGGATGGGGGGAATGGGGGGGGGGATATTATCCATGGTGGTGGAAAATGGGCACTGGTGGAGGGATGGGTATTTGATCATGGTATGACCGAAACCCAAGCACAAAAATTTGTAAATCTACAACTGTACCTCATGGTGTTTCACTAATAAAAAATAAATTAAAAAAAAGAAAATAAAGGCTTTCCCTATGATTCATCTTCAATGAATGCACCAAAAGACTTTACATGCTTGGGTATTTTATTTATTTTACTAGAATATGGCTGGGGGTTTGTACTAAAATCTCACATTAATGAATGCAATTAGTTTCTGAAATTTTTGTTCACTGTATGAAGAATAAGTTTGCAGGGATAGTTTTGAAAACTAGGCGTAACAGAGCTTGATGTTACAAGGTAAATCTGATGATAGGTTTCAGAATTATTGGCTCTCTGTAATACAGTTAACCTGCCCTTGAAGCCAGTTTTGCTGCAAGGTGCAAGGTGGATTTCCTATGGGAAATCACTTGCTTACCCCAACCATTTGTTTCCCATCACTGAATCTTATCTGGCATTATTTCAAAGAAAGTTCTGCAAAATTAGAAACTAATAATAATAAAAGTGGCCACTTTTAGGTGTCTACATTTCTAGACAAAAGAAGAAAAATGCCATTTTTGGTTTTGAATGTTTTGAATGCAGTTGATATTTTAGCACTTCTAGTTGAAGTGCTTTCCATACATTTGTCCACCTTAGTTTTTGCTTACTACAGGGAGGATTAAAATATTATATTTTAATATTTAAAGGATTGTTATCCTATTTTCATTTTCATGCTCAAGAGACACCACTTACCAAATTGTCCTGGTTAACATTCATACGTATTGTTCCTATTTACAATTGTCCTTCTTACATAGCCAAGTCTTTGCTTTAAGAATTCCAGAACAAATCAGTGATTATACAAGAACTCAATCACATTTTGTTAATAAAAGAAAAAACTGGTAGAAAAACATTCCTTGCCTCAGAAGTCTAAGTCCTCACTTAATACCAAAAAAGATGTAAAATTGAACCCAGATTGCACAGGGGGAAAAGGCTAGTAAATAATTTTGAGAATTGTGGCTAAGGATATTATTGGAATTTCACAGCTCTTTCTGGTACTGCCATGTATTTGAACAACATTGAATTAATGTGTCCAAAAGAAAAATGAGAAAATGGTCTTAGTCAGTAAGAAAATGCAGAAGAAATTTTTAAATTAAAGAAATGCACTATTATCTCAGTGTCAGTTGGATTCTAATGCAATTGAGAGAAAACTAACTCTATTTTTCTCCTAGAGGTGAAATACACAAGCTCATTGTCCAGAAAAACTCTGAAAGGCAAATATCTAATTTAATTACTGATTATTGGTATAAAAATATAGGTTAAAGGAAAAGGTAAATGTTATGCAAGTTGTGAAAAATGGCATTTAAACTGTAATATTTGACCTTCTCCATGCAAGCCTATTTCTGATGGATTTTTCTGATTCTCTATAATGCCTAAAACGGTTCTATGAACATAGGAAGTGATTTTTCACTTACTGGCACAATGGAATCCAAAATAAATCACACTGGTAAATCTAGGTAGCCCTAATTAATTAAGATGTAAACATATTTAATACTTAAATATTATAAAGGTCTTTGTTTTATATGCACTCGTAAATTTTCACCTCTTCCAAAATTCAAATATATATAAATGGATAAAGTAATATTAGTGTTTGATAAATAGGAAGTAATTTTTTTAGTATTCTGGTCTTTGAATTACTTATTATGTCATCCTTATATATTGTGACAATTTTTTACTTAAAACAGAATACAAGGTGAGACACTGTGATCTTTAAGATGTATATTAAAGAGCTGGGGATGGAGCAATAGCACAGCAGGTAGGGTGTTTGCCTTGCACGCAGCTGACCTGGATTTGATTCCCAGCATCCCATATGGTCCCCTTAGCACTGCCAGGGTAATTCCTGAGCACAGAGCCAGGAGTAATCCCTGGGCACTTCTGGGTGTGACCCAAAAGGCAAAAAAAAAAGATGTATATTAAAGAGCAGAATCTTTCAAAATGCAAAGGTATTTCATTTTGACTTTTATTTATAATCAACAATTTTGTTACAGGTATCCATGGCAGCTTGTTTCTGACTTAAATAATTTATCATTTATTTTATAACTTTTAAATGTTTACATGTTGTATTTTTACTATGAAAAGCTAAAAGACTTAGAATTTCATTTTTCCGAATTTCAAAATTATTACAATGATGGCATAGAGTTCACATGCCCCACACTCAATTTCTCCTAATAGCATCCTACATTACATGGGTACATTTGTCATGCCCACAACCATCGTACCAGCATCCCTCCAATTCTAAATCTCCAGGGTTCATCCATTCTCCTCCACTTAGCAAATTCAGTTCTATGGGCCAGTGCGCAGAGTCTGTTGGCCATTGTTTATTGCCTTACTATGTTTCTTTTTACTCTTTATATGAGATCATTTCATATTCAGCAACAGTGTTTCTTTCTTCAACAATGTCATCTTTCTAGCATTATTAAAATCATTCTAATGGGGCTGGAGAGTAGTGTACTTGCTATGCACCCAGCTGACCACTTTGATCCCTGGAATCATATGATCCCTCAAACTCTGCCTGGACTGATCCCTGAGCATAGAGTCATGAGTAAACCATGAAGACAGCCGGACATGGCCCCAAATCCAAAATAAAGTAAAATAAAATAATAAATTAAAATGCTTCAAGCAGATGCGTTTCATAGTATTCTTTCCTTTGTCTTGTTCAGGATATAAGCAGTAATTCTCTCAAAGCCTCTCTACAGAGGTAAAGTTAAAAACTTTGTGTAATTTGTAAAATTTAGACTCCCCAAGAGTTATTCACTCTTTTACGAGTCCAAAGTCAGACTTCACCAGTACATCAAAATTGCACTTAGATATCATCAGTTAATAGTCCCAGAGGATCAGAGACCTCTACCCTAGGCAAATAATACGGACTGCGATGTTGGCTTCAACTGTCTCTTCAGATTTCAACAAGATGTCTTGCTCCACAAACCGATTCTTTGATGGGTTCAATAGGAGTTGTTGACTTACAGTTTGTATAACTTTTTCTTTTAATGATAAAAATAATGACCTCAGAGCCCTTTCAATATTACAGCTAAAAGCTGCATTTAGCTTTCCTTGGCTATCTCTTGCTGATGAAAGCTACACTCTTAAATCTTAAAACTGTTTTCACCGTTTTTTTTGGACAATACATCATTTACCATTGAATTAGATTTTTATGACCAACAATAAAAAGGCCTTATAACCATTTTATGCCTCACCCTGCCTGACTATGATGTTTCTTTATATTTTGTCAGAAATGCTTAGTTTATATTCCCATCCACAATCTTAAATGTGCAAATGAACATAAATTATATCAACTGACCCTTTAAAATGGATGGATGGTTTCCTTATGTTATATTTTTTATTGTGAAATGAAATGCATATTCAAACATTGCACAAAATAAAAGATACAGTTCAGAATTATTATTAAATCATTGCCCCTACAACCACCCACGTTAAAAAATACAATATGGCTGATTAAAAGCTTCTGATACAATGCCAAATGTAGTAGAAGTAGTGGACAGTGTGTCTTGTTCCTAATCTTTTTGTTGTTTGTCTTTTGATTTGGGGCCAAACCCAGTGTTCAGGGCTTCCTCCTGACTCTGCACTCAGAAGTTCCTCCTGGCAGTGCTTGGTGAACCATATGGGACGCCTGGGATTGAATCCAGGTTAGCCATGTGCAAGTCAAATGTCTTATCTGCTGCACTATTGCTCCAGTCCTCTTGATCCTAATTATAATGGGAAAGTTTATCCATTAAACAAAGTGATTGCTTCAAGTGTCAAAGTATATGCATTTTATTAGTTAAGGAAATACCTAATACCATTTTTATTAATATTTTATAAGAAATGAGAGTCCATTTTCCTTAAAAACTTTAACAGCATTCACGGAGATAAAAATTTTCCTTTCAGTAACTAATTTGGTAGTAGAATAAATAAATCAGACCCCTTATATTGAATAATTGAATATTGAATAATCTTTATATTGCAGTGATAAAACCATATGTGGTCATGATAACTTTCCAAAAAATGAACTTGTGGTTCAATTTACTGATTTTTAGAAAGCAAGTAATCTCAGTGCCTTTGAAATTGTCTACATAAACAAATAAAAGAAGCAAAACAGTATCAGTATCCAATTTCTTTTTTGTTACCTGCTTCTCTACACAATAAAAAAATTATCTATTAATTTCCCTTAAACCTCTTGTACAAATGGCTGCTATGTCATTTGGTACATAAGTATAATTTTTATGTCTTTGTGTTACTAAACTATGTCCTTCAGCCTACTCTTTATATTCTTTAATGTCAGGAGTTCACATATGTCTCATTTATATTTGTGGATTAGATTATACATTCCCTACTATAACGTTTCAACCTCTGCTTTTTTATATATACATATATTTTGGTTTATTTTTGCCTATCCATTGGTTTTCAGCATTTTTTGACTTTTGGGATCACACGAAGCAATGCTCAGGATTTATTCCTGGTTTAGGAATTACTCCTGGTGGTGCTCCAGGGATCGTATGGGATGCTGGGGATCAAACCTGAGTCGGCCATGGGCAAGGCAAATGCCCTTCCCCATAGCTATATACTATAGCTCCAGTCCCCGTTTGCAGCATTTCTTAATCAGCCTCTATGTATCTTGTACATGTACAGCACAGGGTTTACAGATAAACCACAGCTCTAGCTTATTGACATTCTTGTGCTTGGTGTCAACTCTTTGATGTTGTTAGACTATGTTTACTATGTGGGATATATTTATTATGTTGACCCTACACAATTAGTCTTTATGTGATTTTCTTAAAGAATAGTTTAGATTTTAGGAAGTTTTCCTCCAGCCAATTAATCTTTTTATACTATCTTTAATAATGTTTTAATCTTCTTAAAAAATTTTATGTCTACTAATTTTGGTTTATTATCCCTTTATTTTTTTTAGGCATTGTGGTTTACAAAGTTATTTTTGGTTGAGTTTCATAAATACAAACTTCACCAGTGTCCACTTCCCTCCACTAATGTCCCCAGTTTCCTTTACACCACCCAAACTGCCTCTATAACAGGCAACTTTATGTTTCCTTTTAAAACTGCGGTTTGCAATACTGTTACTAATATCCTTTCCTGCATACCATTTTACCTCTTTCCAGTATCCCCTCCTCCTCCAGAGTAACCACTTCCCTCCACCTGTCATAGTGTTCATGTCCCCATCCTATCTCCCTCCATCCCAGTGTGAAACATTCTACTGAAGACAAGATCTCATGGTTTTTGTTTTTATTGCCATTGACCATTGATTATTCTCCAGCTGTTTCTTTATATTCTACATAAGAGAGAAAACTTTAAATGCTATACTTTGATTATTTTTTATTTTCACAGTAACTCATAAAAGAATTTCATTTTAGCCTTTTCTCTTATTGTTTTTCCTTTTATTTTGGAGGACCTCTCAAGTGGTGTTTAGTGGACTCATGAGCCCCTCCCAGTGACTATTGGACAATTGGGCTAAAGGTTCAGGACAGAACTTGAGTATGTAGTTCTGTTTGAGTTCTGCTGTGTCAGGCACTGCCAGGGCCACCCACTTGAAACTCAGGAGGCTCCAGGGCTATGCCCATCAATGTTCAGAATGCCATGTGGTGCCAAAACCAGAATGGACACCAAACTCAGGATGGGTACCTTTAGTTCTATACTATCTTCTCAGTCCTGAGTCTGACTTTTTTCTTTACATTTTTTAAAAAAGCAGAAAAAATTATATTTTATAGTTATTTTAAATTACATAATTGATGGGCTGGAGCTATAGCACAGTGGTAGGGCACTTGCCTTGCATGCAGCCAACATGGCTGACCTGAGTTCGATTCCTCCGCCCCTCTCAGACAGCCCGGCAAGTTACCGAGAGTATCTCGCTCACACGGCAGAGCCTGGCAAGCTCCCCGTGATGTATTCGATATGCCAAACACAGTAACAACAAAGTCTCCAATGAAGACGTTACTGGGCCCGCTCCAGCAAATCGATGATCAATGGGAGGGCCTTTGAAATAATTGATATGATTATATCTGCACATTTTACATTTATACACAATTATTATTTTTCCTTTACATTCATCCAGTTAAATAAATGGGTCATCTTGATTTTATTAGTTATCTACTTTGAATTTGTTTTATTGTTTTGTTGGTGTTGTTTTATATTTTTATTAGTGAAACACCATGAGGTACAGTTGTAGACTCACAAGATTTTGTGCTTGGGTTTCAGCTATATAATGATCGAGGAACCATCCCTCCACCAGTGCACATTCTCCACCACCAATGATACCAGTATCCCTCCCACCCCCCATCCCCCTCATCTCACTCTGCCTCTGTGACAGGGAACTCCTTTTTGTTCTCTCCCTCCTTTTGGGTGCTGAGATTTTCAATAGAGGCATTGAGTAGCAATCATATTAGGTATATAGTCTATTTTCAGCATGCATCTCTCATCCTGGGAGGATCGTCCTAATACCCTTTACTTGGTGTTCCCTTCTCTATCTGAGCTGCCTTTTCCCCTAGCATGTGCGGCTGGCCTTCAAGCCATGGAGTGAACCTCCTGGTACATATCTCGACTATTCTTGGGTGTTAGTCTCCTACTTTGTTACTTTATTTTCCCCAGATGAATGCAATCTTTCTATGACTATCCCTCTCTTTCTGACTCATTTCGCTTAGCATGATATTTTCCATGTAGTACCACTTGTATGTAAATTTCATGACTTCATCTTTTCTAACAGCTACATAGTACTCCATTGTGTAGATGTACTAAAGTTTCTTTAACCAGTCATCTGTTCTTGGGCACTCAGGTTTTTTCCAGATTCTGGCTATTGTAAAGAGTGCTGCAATGAACAAGCAAGTGTAGATGTCACTTCGACTATACATTTTTGCCTCTCTGAGATATATTCCCAGGAGTGGTATTGCTGGGTCAAATGGGAGCTCAATTTCTAATTTTTTGAGAATCGTCCATACTGTTTTCCAAAAGGACTTAACTAGTCAGCATTCCCACCAGCAGTGAAGGAGAGTCCCTTTCTTACCACATCCACGACAACAGCGGTTGCTTTTGTTCTTTTGGATGTGGACCAGTCTCTGTGGTGTGAGATGATATTTCATTGTTGTTTTGATATGCATCTCCCTGATGATTAGTGATGTAGAGCATTTTCTCATGTGCCTTTTTGCCATTCGGATTTCTTCTTTGAGAAAGTTTCTGTTCATTTCATCACCCCATTTTTGATGGGGTTGGATGTTTTCTTCTTGTGGAGTTCAAGCAGTGCTTTATATATCCCTGATATCAACCCATTTTCAGATGGGTATTGGGTGAATATCCTTTCCCATTCTGTATATTGTCTTTGTATTCTGGTCACTGTATCTTTTGAGGTGCAGAAGCTTCTTAATTTAAGATAGTACCATTTGTTTATCCCTGTTTCTGCTTGGTCGGTCAGTGGAGTGTCATCTTTGAAGATACCATTAACTATATCTTGAGAATCCTAAATCCTCTACCAAGAAACTCCTAGAAACAATAGGCTTGTACAGTAAAGTCACAGGCTATAAAATCAAAGCCCCAAAACCCATGACTTTCCTATAGGCAAATAATGAGACAGAGGAAAGTGACATGAAAAAATAAACATTCCCGTTCACAATTGTGCCCCAGAAAATCAAATACCTCAGAATCAGCCTAACTGAAAAGGTAAAGGACCTCTACAATGATAACTACAAAACACTACTCCATGAAATAAAAGAGGACACGAGGAAATGGAAACATATCCCCTGTTCATGGATCGGAAGAAATAACATTGTCAAAATGGCAATACTCCCCAAAGCATTATACAGATTCAATGCAATCCCTATAAGGATACCCATGAATTCTTCAAAGAAATAGATCAGGCACTCCTGAAATCCATATAGAACAACAAACGCCCATGAATAGCTAAACCAATTCTTGGGAAAAAGACATGGGGAGGCATTACCCTCCCCAACCTCAAACTCTACTTAGAAAGCAGTAGTAATTAAAACAGCATGGTACTGGAACAAAGGCAGGTCTGCAGATCATGGAACAGTGTGGAATATCTGTACACACACAACCCCAAATGTATGAACATCTAAGCTTTGATAAGGGAGCAAGAAATGTGCAGTGAAGCAAGGAAAGCCTCTTCAACAAATGGTGCTGGCATAACTGGACAACCACAAATGCAAAATATGGGCTTAGACCTAGACCTAACACCATGTACAAAAGTCAGATCAAAATGCATTAACGATCTCAAAATCCATAAGGTACACTGAAGACAAGGTCTGAAAAACCCTCCATAATATTGAATTTGTTTTATTGTTATAGTTACAGGGTTCAATAGTTAACATTTGTAACACTGAGGCACATGATTACCACCACCAAAGTACAAAAGACCATCTATCAGTCCCCTAATATTAATTCTAGTCCACTGCTTCCTTTACTTCCATACCACTCCCATTGCTCGCCAGCACACCAGTTTTGTAATTCAAAATCATATATTATCCAAGATCATTGTCCTCTTTTGATGTTATCAATTTCCTTGCTTTATTTTCCTATATACCACAGTTGAATAATATCTGGTATTTTGTCCTCTCTCTGACATATTTTGCTTAGCAAAATTACTTTCAGTCTCATCCATTTGCAGTGAACAGTAAGACTTCCTATTTTTTTTTAGAACTACATAGTATCTAGAAGCTGTTCTCTTGAGTCATCCTGAATAGGATTGGCAGAACACTAGATGAAGGACAACCATGCAAGCAAGCCGGTTTTCAAAAAGGATTCAGCACGATAACCAAGCTCATTGAGGTTTCTCGGGAGTTGAAGATGCCACTCTGTCTAAAGTTCAGTGATTTAAAGGCCTTTGATTCTGTTGACACAGAAGCAGTCATTGAAACCCTAGCCAATCAGGGCACTCAAACTCAATACATCAGGATCCTTTATGAGCTGTATTACGGATTCACTGCCAGAATCTCACCATTCCACAATGAACTGATCATTGATGTCAAGAGAGGGGTTCAGCAGGATGATACCATTTCACCGAAACTCTTCAGTGCCACCCTCCAGAACATCATGCGATGACTGGAATGGGAAGGAATGGGAGTGAAGATAGGTGAGTAAAATTCTTCACAAAAATTTCTGTCACCATGGTGACAAAATAGAGGATTAGAAATTTAGTGGGGGCTGAGTTAGATACGGAGCAGGGGGAAGTAAACATCTTCTCTCTTACTCCCAGTTGTTTTTTAGAAACCCCTTTGAATCTAGGATACTAATTTTTTTTTGCAACAACAGGCTTCATATCACTAGCCCATTCCAGCCTCACAGTATTGGAGTGATATTAGGGGCAGGAGAACTAGCCTAGCATGTATATCCACAGTCAGGCCATTCTGACTCATCTCTCCAGAGACTATGGAACAACAATACCAGAATGGTTCTCAGGGACATCCGACACTTCCTGTGAAGAGTGTGGGCTGACACACCTCAAACCACACTTCAGTGAGGCAGAGGCTTTGTCTGCATGCCTGGCAGCTTATCTGGATATGGTGCTTTAGTCAGGAAGGAGATAACATTGCTTTGTGGTTGGGCCTATATTTACACTTTCCTTGTTAAACCCCAACCTTAAAATATCTTGAATTCATACATTCTCCACTAGTTTTCTCTGAAGTTTGCACTCTGGTGTAATGTCTTTCACTGATGGGAAATGACAGAGCACTCAGATGAGTGTATTATTTGGAGAAGAAATGAAGTCAGTGCATTGGACTGATTATAGGTGCAAAGGGCCTATTAACTGTGGCTTCTTCCCTAGTATGCTCACCTCTATGAAGGAGCCTTATCAGGAAGATGACAAAGAAGGTTCTTACTGTTGTCTCCACTTGATATGGGAAAAGTGAGTTACAAATTTATTGCCATACTATTTTTACTCTTTCAACAATTATTCTTTGAGTACTCATAGCCACTTATATTAACCTAAATAGTGAGATTACTAAAATGTCTGATACCTTTATAATATACCAAAATATGCATGAAAATAACCAGTTATTCAGGAAACACAGTAAGATAAGCCCAGACACATATATGTATATAAACAAACACATATATGTATATATATAAAGCTATGCTTAATCTTGTAAAAAAGATATCACTGAGTAATTAGCATTTGAGGAAGAACTGAAAAATCAGCCTATGGAGGAGACAGAAAATTCCCTAACCTAATAGAACTGTATCACTTAAAGCAAAATGTTATCAAAGAGGAAGAGAAGGACAACATGGAGGGCGGGATCCACAGATCCCGAAGGAAAAAAAAAAAACAGGTTCCAAAAAGAGCCGAGATCATCGGGAAGTCCCAGATGGGGTAGGTACCGCATCCCGCCTCCCCCAGATGGAACCCCTGTGACCAGAAGCCTCTACAAGCACAGCTCGAGTATGCGGGAACTAGGACTTCTCCTCAAAACCACGCGGCCGCTTATGCGGCCGTGCGACTTCTCTCTATGTACAAAGTGATCCATGGGAAGTAAACCACCCAACCTTTCTCCCTGAAAATCAGAGTTAAGTTTGGAGCATGGCCACAGCCCCAGAAACACAAGGACTTAATGCATAACCCAGCAGCTTGGAGCAGAAAAGTGAAAGGACTATGCGTTAATCCAGGCCATCATGTCTCCCCAGAGGGGAAAGGGTGTTGGTCCCTTCCGCCCTCCTCCCTCTGGAAAGAAAGATGGCGGCCACATGGGAGCCTTGTGGACAGCAGGTATGAGCCGGGGCTGTGGGGGCAACTAAAACCTCATGGGAAGGGGGGGCGTTCCAGTCTGCCCTTCACACCCTACCGAGGTTACCAGTTGCCCCCCGCGAGCGGCTCTCCAGCACGGCCACAGCCCCAGAAGCACAAGGACTTAATGCAGAACCCGGCAGCTTGGAGCAGAAAAGTGAACGGACTATGCGTTAATCCAGGCCATCAGGTCTGTCCGGAGGGGAAAGGGTGTTGCCCCAGTTGCCTTCTCCTCTCTGGAAAGAAAGATGGCGGCCGCATTGGAGCTTTGTGGACAGCAGGTATGAGCCGGGGCAGTGGGGGCGACTAAAACCTCATGGGAAGGGAGGTGTTTCGGTCCGCCCTTCACGCCCTACCAAGGCCACCAGTTGCCCCCGCTAGCAGCTCTCCAGCACGGCCACGACTCCAGAGCACAGAAACCAATTTCTTAACTATCTGACTTTCAGTAGAAATACTTCCAGGATCAATAAGTAAAATAGCAGAATTCCAAAACCAACATTTAATTCTTGAACCCAGCTGTAGAAAGCAAATCACTTCACAATGCTTTTTCAGCATGTCTGATTTGGTGGGGGGGTAAACTCTAAATAATAGTGGTGAATCTTTTATTGAAACAATGAATCTAATCAAAGCAGATAGAGTGTTAACTAGAATTCATCTGCCCCACAGAGACTGGGAGGGGTGGGGGGTGGGGTTTTATTGGGGTTTTTCATGGTAAAAAATAAGTATTGGTAAAGGGAAATGTGTTTGATATTTGCATGACTGAGACTTAAACCTGAAAGCTTTGTAACCTTTCCCACGGTGATTCAATAAAGAAATAAAAAAAATGTTATCAAAGAGCATCAAATCTAAATACTATGTGGCTGTTAAGAAAATTGGGTTAACTAGTCTTCAAATTCTATATATCTTTATTATCAGTATTAGTGCTACTTTATCATTTTAAATACTAGCCACCAAAAATCTCTTAGTCTAAGTATGGTGTTGCCCACTGACTCCCATTTTATGCTTTTTTAGCAGCAAAGATTTAATCACTATTTTATCCTCTTAATGGGTTACATATTTGTGAATATATGTGAATCATCTTTAACTTAGTGCATTTGGCTTAAAGTTATACTTTGTCTAATTTATTAAATTACTTTTTAAACATAGAATAGTTGAATCTATGAAAATTGCATTCAGTCTTCTGCTTTCGTCTGGAGAAGGAATAATACAATAAAATACAAATATATTCTCCAGTGTAATAATTAGTGAAGGCACTGCTTTGATATATAGGAACTAGAGAGGAATAAGAAAATATGTAAAATCTCTGCATCCTGGAAACACCAAATAGTATAGTAATTATAACTTTTCTTATTTTACACTTCTTTAAACTCAAAATCACTCTTCTATTTTCTCTTATGTTAAATGTAAGACACTATAGAATTAAGCTATTGTCCAGATAAAACCATTAACACTTCCCAGAGATCAGTAGGCTACATGTTCTCCCTAGAAAAAGAATGCCCTTCACCCTACCATGGTATTAAATATAAAAATGAAAGGGAAGACAGTTGCTTGTACTTGCTCTTTATTCTCTTCTAAACTTCTAATTTTTAAACTTTATTTTTGGGAGAACTCTCAAGCAATATTTTTTGGGACCCTGAGCCTTCTCCCTCTGGGTTCAAGAATTCAATGACTGAGACTGAGCTATGTGATGCTGTTCAGGCTCAGCCATTCTAGACAGCCATGTAGTCCCTAGAATCAAATTTAGAGTATACATACTTGTGTTAGACTAAGTAATATCCAAGCTATAATAGTAATAATATATAAGGGTGGACATTACATACTGGCTAGTGAATCAAAAGGCCAAAAGAGCTTAAATCTTGTCAACATAGATATACCAAATGAAGGAGCAAAAAAGCTTATATAAACAACTATCAATAAACCCTTAGAGTTAAACTGATGGCACCCAATAGGAGTGGGATAATTTAATGTGGCACTTATATCTTTGGTTAGATCAGTCAGACAGAGCATCAATGGGGAAACATGAGTCCTGAATGAAGAACTAGGGCTAATAGACAACAGGACCCTCCATCCCCCAAAAGTCAAATAAGATTTTTCTCCACCTTGCTTGGAACATTTTCCAGGATAGATTACTTTCTGGGACACATAATTCTAGTATCCATAAAGTCAAGGAAATAGAAACGATATCAAGCATTTTCTCAGATGACAGTGACATGAAGGTAGAAATCAATCATAAAATAAAAAGTTGGGGAAAAATCTGATATTTGGGAACTTAATGACAAAATTTCAAGCAATATTGGACTGAAGATAAATTCAAAAAAGTGAAAAGACTCTTTGAAACAAACAGGAATAAAGACACAAGCTCTCAGAAACTGTATTGTCTTGGAAGTCTTTGGAAGGCACAAGAATGTGGCAAAAAAATTTAAAGTATCTAAATTGGACATGAATAAGTTAAATTATCACTGCTTGTGTGTAATATAACAATATATCTGGAAGATCCTAAAGACTCTACTGAAAGCTCTTATAAGTAATGAACCAATACAACAAAGTAGGAGGCTACGAAGCCAACAAACACACAAAAAAAATCTGCATACTTTTCCCCCCACACACAGTTGTAAAGTTCCTCATGACTGGGTTTCAGTTACACAATGTTCCAGCCCCCATACCCTTTACTAAAATAAATCTGCATTTTTATGTGTAAATAGAAAACTAGAAGAGAATGACATATAGAGAACAATCCATTTATTTCTTTGCTTTTTGGGGGACCAAACCTGGCAGTTCTCACAGACTTATCCCTGGTTCTGTTCTCAGGAATAATTCCTGGTGGGACTCAGGAGACTGTATGAAGTGTTGAGGATAGAATCTGGGTAGGCCACATGCAAGGCAAGTACCATACCATCTGTAGTGTCTATTCACAACATACAATCCACTTAAATTGCACCCAAAGATGTAAAATACCTATGTATCAATTTAGCAAAGGATATACAAGGCTTATACATTGAAAACTAGGAACACAACTAAAAGAAATAGAAGATAATACCATGCAATGGGAAAAAATTCCATGATTATGAAATGGAAGAACTAATAATATCAAAATGAATATCCTATCCAACACATTATATATTCAATGTAATTCCCATTCATATTTAAATGAAATTCTTCAAAGACTTAGAACAAGATATATTATAGTTTATGTGGACTCATGAACTCACTAAAGTCATAAAATAACCAATCATTCTGAGAAAAAAATGAGAAGTATCACAATTCTGGACTTTAAATTATACTATAAACCTACTATAAACCTAGAGTTGTCAGAACAATGTGATGCTTAAATAAAGGTAGACTCTCCAGCCAATGGAACAGAACTGAGAGCCCAGAGATAAACCTTCAAATTTATGAACAGTTAACCTATGGCAAAGAAGCATGAGCTGAGCACACAAAGAGAAACAAAGAAAGCTTCTTCAATAAATGATGTTAAAAAAAACTGTATAGATACATGGAACCTATGCCTAATACCTATATAAAAGTTAATTCAAAGTGGATTAAAAGCCTAGAGATTAGGCCAGAATCTATAAGATTCATTGAGGAAAACATAAGCATAACTCTAGAGAATATAGGATATGGACACATTAGTGGTATTTTCAATGATTTGACTTCAGAAGAAAGATAACAAAAAAATTTTTTTAAATGGGGTTATATCAAACTAAAAAAGATTTTATATGGTAAAAGAAATGCAGGCTAAAATAAAGACACCTTACCAATGTGAGAAAATATTTGCATACAATGTATCAGATAAAGGGCTAATATACAACACACTCACAAAGTTCAACAAAATCTGATAACATCAAAATATGGGGAGCAGAGATGAGCAAACATTTCTCTAAAGAGAACATATGACAGCAGTAGGTATAGTCAGTCAAATGCACATCAAAACAATGAGGTATCGTCTCTCACCAGTGAGAATGGCTTATATCAAAACAACTGGAAACATCCAATGTTGGCAAGTTAAAAAAGAAACCCTCATTCACGATTAATGGGAATGTTGTTGGTTAAGCTCTGTGGAAAACAGTATGAATGTTTTCCAAGCAAACAAAAATAATGTTTTCTTATGACCCAGTTACTTTTCTTCTTGGCTTCTGCCTCTGAAACAAAAATTAATGGGAAAAAAATGTTCACCCATATTTGTTGAACTTACAATAGCAAGAATATGCAAACAACTTAAGTGCTCAGTGACTAGTGAACAAAGAAATTGTGGTGAGACTGCAGAGATAGTACGGTGGATAGGGCATTTGCTTTGCCTGCAGCCAAGTGGAGTTCAATCCCTGGCACTGAATATGATCCCCTGAGTGATGCTAGGAATTATCCCTGAATGCAAAAACTTTGAGCACGGTCAGATGTGACTCTAAAAAAATTTTTTTTTTTTACAATTGTAGACTTACAATTTTTTGTGCTTGGGTTTTAGTTATACAATGATTGAGTGCCCATCCCTCCACCAGTGCCCATTCTCCACCACCACTAATCCCAGTATCTCTTTCACTCCCCATCCCCCCATCCCACACTGTCTCTGTGGCAGGGCACGCCCCTTTGTTCTCTCTCCTTTTGGGTGCTATGGTTTGCAAAAGAGAAAATGAGTGGCAATCATGTTCGGTCTACAGACTACTTTCAACATGCATCTCCCATCCTGGGCGAATCTTCCCAACACCCTTTATTTGGTGCTCCTTTCTCTGTCTGAGCTGCCTTTACCCCTAGAGTGTGTGGCTGGCCGCCAAGCCATGGAGTAAACCTCCTGGTATTTATCTCGGCTATTCTTGGGTGTTAGTCTCCTATTTCGTTACTTTATGTTCCCCAGATGAATGCAATCTTTCTATGTCTGTCCCTCTCTTTCTGACTCATATCACTTAGCATGATACTTTCCATGTAATACCACTTGTATGTAAATTTCATGACTTCATCCTTTCTAACAAGTACAGAGTACTCCATTGAGTAGATGTACCAAAGTTTCTTTAACCAGTCATCTGTTCTCGGGCACTCAGGTTTTTTCAGATTTTAGCTATTATAAACAGTGCTGCAATGAACAAACAAATGCAGATGTCACTTTGACTATATTTTTTTGCCTCTCCTGGGTATATTCCCAGGAGTGGTGTTGCTGGGTCAAATGGGAGCTCAATTTCTAATTTTTTGACAATCGTCCATACTTTTTTCCAAAACGGCTGAACCAGTCAGCATTCCTACCAGCAGTGAAGGAGGTTCCCTTTCTCGCCACATCCATGCCAGCACCGGTTGCTTTTGTTCTTTTGGATGTGGACCAGTCTCTGTGGTGTGAGATGATATCTCATTGTTTTGATCTGCACCTCCCTGATAATTAAGGATGTCGTGCATTTTCTCATGTGCCTTTTTGCCATTCGGATTTCTTCTTTGAGAAAGTTTCTGTTCATTTAATCGTCCCATTTTTGATGGGGTTGAATGTTTTCTTCTAGTGGAGTTCAACCAGTGCTTTGTATATCCTTGATACAACCCCTTGTCGGATGTGTATTCAGTGAATATCCTTTCCCATTCTGTAGACTGTATTTGTATTTTGGTCACTGTTTCTTTTGAGGTGCAGAAGCTTCTTAGTTTAAGATAGTCCCATTTGTCTATCTCTGTTTTCACTTTCTTGGCCAGTGGCATGACATCTTTGAAGACACCATTAGCTTCTATGTCATGGAGGGTTTTGAAAACTTTGTCTTCAATGTACCTTATCGATTCCAGTCTGACGTTGAGGTCTTTAATTCATTTTGATCTTACTTTTGTACATGGTGTTAGGCAGAGATCTGGGCCCACTTTTTTGCATGTAGCCATCCAGTTTTGCCTGCACAATTTGGTAAAGAGGATTTCCTTGCTCCACTTTACTTTTCTGGCCCCCTAATCAAGGATTATATGATCATATGCTTGGGGGGAGATGTCAGTGTATTCAACCCTGTTCCAATGGTCTGCATCTCTGTCTTTGTTCCAGTACCAGGCTGTTTTAATTATTATTGCTTTGTAGTAAAGTTTGATGTTAGGGAGGTTGATTTCTTCCTTCCATTTTCTTTTTCCCAAGAATTGCTTTATCTATTCGTGGGCGCTTATTGTTCCATATGTATTTCAGAAGTGTTTGCTCCATTTCTTTGAAGAATGTCATGGATATCATAATAGGGATCACATTGAATTTGTACAGTGCTTTGGGAAGTATTGCCATTTTGACAATGTTAATTCTCCTGATCCATGAACAGAGGATATTTTTCCATTTCCTGTGTCCTCTTTTATTTCCTGAAGTAGCGATTTGTACTTTTCTTTGAACAGGTCCTTTACTTCCTTAGTTAAGCTGATTACTAGGTACTTAATTTCCTGGGGCACAATTGTGAATGGGATTGTTTTCTGCATGTCACTTACTTCTCTCTCACTATTTGCGTATAGGAAAGCTATGGATTTTTGGGTATTGATTGTATAGCCTGCAACTTTACTATACAAGTCTATTGTTTCTAGGAGTTTCCTGGTAGAGCTTTTAGGGTTCTCTAAGTATAGTATCATATCATCTGAGAATAGTGAGAGCTTGAGTTCTTTATTTTCTACCTGGATGCCCTTAAAATCTTTTTCTTGCCTAATAGTTATTGCAAGTACTTTCAATACTATAATGAACCGTAGTGGAGAGAGTTGGAATCCTTGTCTCATCCCTGATCTTAGGGAGAAGGCTCTCAGTTTTTCCCCATTGAGGATGATGCTTGCTGTAGGCTTGAGGTAAATGGCTTTAACTAAATTAAGGAAAGTCCCCTCTATCCCCATTTTGACGAGGGTTTTCATCATAAACGGGTGCTGGATCTTGTCAAATGCTTTCTCTGCATCTATTGATATGATCATATGATTTTTATCTTTTCTTTTGTTGATATGATAGAATATGTTGATTGATTTCTGAATGTTAAACCATCCTTGCATCCCTGGTATGAATCCCACTTGATCATGGTGTATGATCTTTTTTGATGAGTTGTTGAATTCTATTTGCTAGTATTTTGTTCAGAATCTTCGCATCCGTGTTCATTGGGTATATCCGCCTGTAGTTTTCTTTTCTTGTGGTGTCTTTGTTTACTTTTGGTATTAGAGAGACATAGGCTTCATAGAAAGTTTGGGAAAGTTTTCATTTTTCCAATTTCCTGGAAAAGCTTGAGAAGAACTGGCAGTAGGTCCTCTTTAAATGTTTGGAAAAATTCGCTAGTGAATCCATCTTGACCCGGGCTTTTGTTTTTGGGAAGACTTTTGATTACAGTTTCAATTTGCTTGATGTTAATAGCACTATTCAGGTACTCTATATCTTCTTGATTCAGCTTTGGGAGATTATAGGAATCCAGGAATTTATCCATTTCTTCTAGGTTCTCTGTTTCATTGCATACAGACTTTCAAAGTATTCTCTGATGATCTCTTGAATTTCTTTGGTTTCTGTTGTGATATCCCCATTCTTATTTCTGATTAGATTTATTAGTGTTCTCTCTCTCTCTTTCTTTTTGACTGTTGCTAGTGGTTTATCTATCTTATTTATTTTCTCGAAGAGCCAGCTGTTGGTTTCATTGATCTTTCAGATTATTTCTTTGTTTTCATGTCATTGATTTCTGCTCTAAGTTTTATGATCTCTTTTTTTCTGCCTGATTTGGGCTCCTTCTGTTTATCCTTTTCTAAGATCTTGAGCTGTGAATTCAAGTTGTTTATGTGGATCTTATCTTCAATCCTGAGAAATGCTTGCAGAGCTATAAATTTTCCCCTTAATACCGCTTTAGCTGCATCCCATAAATTCTGGTAGCTCGTGTCTTCATTCTCATTTGTTTCCAGGTATCTTTTCGATTCATCCTTGACTTCCTTCCTGACCCACTCATTGTTCAGCATTGAGTTGTTTAATTTCCAGGTGTTTGATTTTGTTCTCTCTTTCTTTGTGTGATCCATTTCTATTCTCAGTGCTTCATTTTCTGAAATGATTGTTGATAATATTTCTATCTCCTGATTCTATTGAGGTATGTCTTGTGGCCTAGAACATGATCTATTTTGGAGAATGTTCCATGCGCACTGGAGAAGATTGTGTATTCTTTCTTTTGGGGGTGTAAAGTCCTGTATAGGTCTATAAGCTCTTTCTCTTCTATTTCTTCTTTCAAAGCCAAAGTTACCTTGCTGAGTTTTATTCTTGTTGATCTATTCAGAGGTAATAAGGCGATGTTGAAGTCTCCAACTATATTGTGTTGCTAGCAATGTCCTCCTTAAAATCTGTTACGGTTGTTTTAAATATTTAGCTGTTCCCTCATTAGGTGCTCATACACTTAAGAGTGTGATTTCTTCCTTTGTGCGTATCCGTTGATGAAGAGAAAATAGCCTTCACTGTCCCTTTCTGATCTTTTTCAACCTGAAATTAATGTTGTCGGATACTAGTATGGCCACCCCAACTTTTTGAGGGAGCTGTTTGCTTGCAGAATTGTTTTCCATCCTTTAACTTTGAGTCTGTGTTTGCTCTGACTGTTGAGATGACTTTCTTGAAGGCAGCAGAATGTTGGATTCTGTCTCTGAATCCATTTTGCCACTCTGTGTCTCTTAATTGGTGAATTTAGATCGTTGACATTGAGAGACATTATTGTTATGGGGTTTTGTGTCATCTTTCTGTAAGGGTGTGTTGTGCTTTTAGGGTTTGTCTTGTCTTTTAGTAGTCCCTTTATTTGGCTGAATTACAGATAATGTGAATTTATAATTTAATTGAACTAGGCTAAAAACTTCTTCCACTTTTTACACTTGCTCAAGTAGGTTACTAAGATGGCTATAACATATTGGGAATTGGTGAGGCATGACAGTTCCCACCCCCCACTACACACACACACACACACACACACACACACAATTTGCTGTTCAAGTACAGGAGATTGTTTACTCCACCAATCACACACAGAGAAAAGATCATTAACATTTTCTAAAACATTTTCCTCAGACACTAAAAGTAGACATTCTTCCTCCTTTGCCTTCTCTCTGTCTGCATGGCCATTGCAGAGGAACTGGTCACAGAGCAGGTGGAGGGCAGTGATGGGAAGTTAAGAAAGTAATTAGAAGAAAAAAAATTTTTCTTTTGCGTTTTAAAAACCACACCCAGAGCTGCACAGCCTTATCTTCTCCTAAATTTGATATCAATTATGAAATCCATGTGTTCATAAGATTTGGAGAATAACTATGTTACATATGAGAGATAAATGAATTGTCTCCAGATAAAAGACTGTGAAAAAATTATATTTTACAATACTGGATGTAATCGGACCTACCTTCTTACTGCCTGATCTCTTGCTTGTCCTGTTCAATCAGCAGGAGCTTCAATACTGTAACCTTGTCACTCTCCATCAATTGCCCTTTCCCTTGAATCTGATTCGATCACAGTAAATTATTTGGCTATTACATAAAAAGTGGTTGAAGTGATGTTATACATTTTCAGAGGTAGTCATAAGTCTTTAAGCTTCCTCTGGGTCTCTCAGAATTCTTGTTCTTGTGTAAAACGTTTTGTATATCTATTAACTGTGCTCAGAAATGCCCATGTTCTTGAAAAAGAGCATGTGGTATTGAAATTAATAGCCCCATCTAAACCATACACAGTGACTAGCAATAAGATGGAGCCCTTCTAAATACCCATTTCCTTTGAGTCTGAATTTGCTAAAATCTGAACACAAATGCAGCAGTAACTCTAAATGAAAATCATCTAACTGACTCGACACAACAAAGTTTACCACAAGAGATAATAAGTGAACTTAAAAACATAATAGAATAAACTAGAGTTCTTGTTCATAGTATTGAATGTGTGGTCTCATTTGTGACGAAACAATCTGCTTTACTTTTTCTTTTTTCAAAGCATTTTAGTATTGAGTTTTAAAATATTTGTTCTTTTTCTATCCTCTTTTCCTCCCATCTTGCTTTCTTAGAAATTTGATTCATGCCATTAAAAAGCTGTTTTACCTGTGGTTTCTGTTTGCCTTTAGAGTCTTGCCCATTTTCCACTCTGTTTTTAAGAACACAATGAAAAAATATATTTGTTTTAATAAACTCTTATCAGTTAGTATTGCAAAACTCAAGAATTAAACCACACCAATTCAGTTTGTTCTCAATATTAGATGGAATCCCAGTAAGCAAATTGGCCATACATTTGAAGCCCTTCAAATGGAATATTTTCTTAGCATTTGTAGGGGTTTCCAAGTATAATAGCATGTCATATGCAATTAGTAATAGTTTGATTTCTTTTCCAGTAAGGATTCCCTAATATCTCTTTCTTGCTTAGTTGTTGTGGCAAGGAGTTACAATATTCTGCTGAGTAATAGTGGAGAGAGTGGGCATTTTTTCAAAGAGATCTTAGAGGAAAAACTTTTAGATTTTCATCATTAGTTAATGATGTTGGGTGTGAATTGATTCTGAATTTATTTAAAAAGGTTTCTTCTATCCCTAATTTGCTGAGCATTTTTAAAATCACGAATAAATGTTGCATATTGCTAGAAAATTAAGCATAAATCAATACATTATTTTTTATAATTGTATATTCCTTCTGTTGACCTGGTGTATTACATTTATAAATTTGTATACATTGAACCATTCTTGCATCCTTGGGATAAAATAAGCTTGGCCATGGTGTATTATTCATTTACTGTATTATTGGATTTCATTTCATAAGATTTTATTAAGGATCTTTGGAACTATATTAATCAGGTATATTGGTCTATAATGTCCTTTCTAGTGATGTCACTGTTTGCTTTTGAAGGTAGAATATTATTTGCCCCATAGAAACTGTTCTGAAGAATTTCTATTTAATTAACATTCTGGAAGAGTCTGAAAAGTATAGGAAATAGATCTTTGTAGTCTTGAAAGAACTCACTGGGCCTATTATTGTTCTGGGGAGAAATTTTACTACATTTCAGTTTGTCAGTAAGTGATCTGTTCACATGTTCTGCTTCTTCCTGACTCAGCTCTGGGAGAATATAAGATTCTAAAAATTTGTCCAATTTTTTCTAGGTTCTCCCATTTTGTTGTATAAAGTTTTTTTTAAAAAAATATTGGATCTTTTAAAAACTAATTTTGTTCCAACTTTAAATTCTTTAAATTCTTATCTAAAGTATTTGTTATTTTCTTTGTGAATCTAGCCAAGAGTTTATTGATTCTTGCTTATCCTCTAAAAAAAAATGCTCTTGTATTTTGTTTGGATTACATTGATTTCTGCTCTAGCTATATTATTTCCCACTTACTTACTTTGGCCTCCAACATTCTTCTTTTCCTCTTAGAATTGTTTTGGCTATACTGAAATTTTTTGTGGTGTTATATAAATTTTAGTAATTTTTTCATCTTTGTGAAGAATGCCTTTGGAACTTTGGCAGAGATTTTATTTATATTTTTGTATTACAATGGGTGAGCTGGAGCAATAGCACAGCGGGTAGGGCATTTGCCTTGCATGCAGCTGAGCCAGGTTCGATACCTCTGTCCATCTCAGAGAGTCCAGCAAGCTACCGAGAGTATCCCGCCTGCATGGCAGAGTCTGGCAAGCTCTCCATGGCGTATTCTATATAACATGCAAAACCGTAATGACAAGTCTCACAATGGAGACTTATTATTATCATTCTTACTGGTGCCCGCTCGAGCAAATCTATGAACACAGGATGACAGTGCTACAGTGCTGTGCTATTACTATGGGTACGATATTCATTCGAATAGTTCTCTATCAACTCTATTTTTCTATACTCGACTCTTTCTTTTTAGGGGGCTAGGGGAGTTGGTTAGACCAAAAAGTACTCTGAGGTTACATTTAGATCTGAGTTCAGGGATCATGTCTGGCAGTGTTCTTGCGAACTATATGTGGTGCCAACATTCAAACCTGGTCAGTCGCTAGCAAAACACCCTATTTGCTGTACTTTTTACACCTCCTCTATTTTATTTTAACAATGTTTTATAACATTAATTACATAATCTTTCACCTTTTTTATTCCCAAATATTTGACATAACTAAAATTTTAGTTATTTTCTTAACTTTCCTGTCTTCTGATTGTTTGAATATAAAAATTCAACAAATATGTTTATTGATTTTGTGTCTGCACCTTACCCTGTTCCCTATTTCCAGTATTTTGGTATGGATTTTTTCTATACTACCCTTTTTATATTATATCATATTTCTATGTTACTTTTTATATTATGTCAATTATCAGATAGTGATAATTCACAGCTTTTCCAATTTGAATCCTCTTTTATATTTTTCATTTCTAATTGCTCAGGTTAGGAGTTCCAAGACTATGTTGAATCATAGCGGTGTGTACATCTTTATCTTGTTCCATATCTTAGGGGAAAGCTTTCAGTTTTCACCTCAGATCATGTGTTTGCATTTGCATTTCTCATACATGGCACTTACATGCTGAGACTCATTCCTATTATTTTAAATTTACTCAAAGTTTATATCATATGTATATTGAAACTCCTTGATATTTTTCAACCTCTCTTGATATGATTGTTATTTTCATTTTTATGAAAATCATTGTTAATATTCTATATTAGATCATCTGTTCATATTGACCCTTCTCCACATCCGTGGGATGAATTCCAATAGTCATAATAAATAATTTTCTGCATATTTTTCCTTTGTACCTATCATGATGATTGTCTTAAATGTGATAGATCTAAAATAGTGTTTCATGTGCTGCTACTGACTAATTGTTTATACAGATTCTATCTGTCATTCCTTCCTTTTTATGTTTTATTTCATATCCATGTTCTCAGTCCCTGATACCGTATTACTATTTATCAAATCATTCAAGAATAGACTCAAGTGAATGGTTTGGAAGAAGAATTTGGGAATTCAGGATTTTATAGCCTCACTTACAGGCAACATTATAAATAACGTGCAAAAGTCTACTTTGAAGTAACATTTTCAAATTTAAATATCAATGATCATATAGTGAAAGAATTCAAATAGATAATAAGTTTCTCCTGTACTCTGTCCAATACTCAAAGAAAATTAAAGTGAGAACTAAGAAATACAAAATCTTTGGTGAAAGGACGTTGATATTCTGATGGTGGGTGTGGCGTTGCAACATTATATGGCCTCCAACTCTGTAATTAACAGTATTGTAAATATTAGTTGCTGTTACTGTTACTGTCCTCCCGTTGTTCATCGATTTGCTCTAGCTGGCCCAGTAACGTCTCCATTAGAGACTTTGTTGTAAATATTAGTACCTAAGTAAAAATATAATGAAGGAAAATTATGAAAAGAAATGCAAATTTAAAATCATCCCTTTACTTTAGAATGAATTAAGTAGTTGAAGAGAAAAATCCAGATATCATAGTCTTCCATAGCCTGGCTGAGAACATACAAGGTGCTTCAGGAGGAAATAAATATTTGGATTTGAATCTAAAAAGTACTGTGGTTAAATTATGGAAAACTAACTTTAATGTTTTTCAAAATATTACACTGGAAAACTCTTAACCAAAATTTGCTTCCTTTGTATTATTAGATGTTCTCTGTTTCAATGTTGTTTTTACAACTTTTTATCAAATTTGCTCAACTACTGACTTTCAGGGTTCTGACTTCTGTTCTAAATGTCATGTCCGTATATCATCATAATAAAAAATCTCTCCAATACCAGGCTGACTCATCCTATAGATTTTTAAGTTCTTGATCTATATATTATTCAGATCTCTAATGTCACTACCAGATTTTCAGTCAGATCCCACAAGTGTCTGGACACTACGCAAATGAAGAGTAACAGCCCCTACAAGTATCCTGGGTTTCTGCCAAATTTCTGCAAGAATAACATATCATCTAGTTGGCATAAGAGTGAGATAAATGATAACTCAGAGAACCAAGAAAAATTGAAGGCTGTCAGAACTCAAAAAAGCTCAATCTTGTGCCAATATTGATGTAATAGAGAGTGTTAAGGTCTCACCCCAGATGTCTTGGTTGGCATCAGAAAGCTTCATAAAGAGCCAACTTTTTAAATTCTTCCCTTATTTATTGGCACAAAATTATTTATTCCAGGGAGAAAACATAGCATGAAGAAGAGGGCCCCCTCCTCGCCCCCACACACTCACAAACTAGAGCAGAACTTACTCCTAATCTATGGGCACAAATGTTACTATTGAACATGTGATAACAGATCATTATCATTTTACTTAAACTTTATAACACAACTTTGAAGTCTCAAATGCTGCTTGAGGCTCTTGGCCAGTACTTGGCATGGAAGAGACAAAATAATAATAATGGAAACTGATTGCAGAGGAACATGTCAGTGAGTGTGAAGTCCCTGAGAAGTATGTTTAGGGAAGAGGAACTGTGAAAAATTAAATATTGAAACTAGCAGTTGTCAGAATTTTCCTCCTCAAACCTCACATTTCTGTTTAGTTTTATAATAAATATCTATTACCCAGTTGGATAGGAAAGAGTCAACATCCATCATGAGACATCTGGCTTTAGAAACAGATTTGATGATGACACAATCTTTAAAACTGAATTGCTGCAAATGCCATTCTTCAGTGGTCTCATGAGGTGACGTCTAGAGAAAGGAACCACTTCTTCCAAAAATTTTAGTTATATTTATAGCATTGAGTGCAACCTTAAAAATGGCTTTCTGTACTTTCCACTGTTACTGCCAATGTGTCCACTGAATGTGAAATGTACTTAAGATCATAAAAGGCAAAATTTTATTTCACCTCATATTTCACATTGGACACACACTCACACACATATAACATTGATGATGCTCTTGAAAGTCACATATATTGAACATGTATGTTAATTTCTTGTGTGTCACAAAAATGCATGAAAAGAAATCTTTTATATTTTATCAGTCTTGGTATATCTAAATAGAGAGAGGCAACTATATGGATATTCTCAACTCTTCTATTTATTTTTAGTTAAACTGTCCTCAAGAGCTTTAAATAACTAAAGAACATACAGCTCCTAAAATGCCTGTGTTATGGTCATTCTGCCTCACCTAAACTTTACTTATTTACTTTTGTCTGGGGTCTACACACCAGCTGTGTTCAGGGATAACTCCTGGTTCTGTGCTCAAGGACCAATCATCAATCGTGGCTGGGCTCAGGAAATTTTATGTGGTGTTGGGGATTGAAACTAGGTTGACTTCATGTAAGGCAAGAGGCAAGTGTCTTACCCGCTGTATTATATCTCTAACCAATAGCCCTAACTTTCAAAAAAGAACTAATTGGAGATCAAATGGCAGCTTTTATTTCGAGGAAGATAGCAGCAGAGATACTACCAAATGACCTTTTACTGACCTCATACTTTAACCAGATTTCTTATATCTGTGACTCTACAGAGTACCTATCATTTTCGCTTTATCCATCTTTTTCAAATCTTAAAATTCTCCTATTGCTTCCTAGAACCAAAACCAGGTGAAAGAATTACAAATTGGAAAAGAGAACAAAGAACTAAAACAACTGTCATAGCGATTGATTTCAGGATGAATTTGATCTTTTACACTATACCAGTGATTTTCTTGATTATTTTTAATAAGAAAATGAAAATTTTCTTAATTTTTATTTATTTTTAAACTACTATTATTATTGAAGTATCATGATTTCAATTGTAGACCTGTCATTTTAAACTGCTCGTTAAATAAAAAATATTTCTAGGAATATAACTTCCTGAAGTATCCTTTGGCCTCAACCTTATACATAGTTCTTTTTAAGTCTTCTCTCCTTTCTTCTTTATTCTCCCTGTGTCTCTCTTTGCATCTTCATGAAATACTTCTTGTCCTTTTTTTAAAAATTTATTATTTTTTTGTTGAATCACCACAAGCTACAATTAGAAAGCTTTCATTTTTGAGTTTCTCTGTTCCTTTTATGTTTTTGTTCATAACTAACAACCAAATATATTAGACGCGTTGAATTCCAGATAATTTGACTATAAACAATGTTGATAACAAATTACTGTCTAATATTGGCCATTTTTTATATACAAAGAATGACAGTTTTAGACAAATCAATTTCACTGCGACACTATTGGGTAAACCCTATGGCTCCCAGAACAAACTTTTCTATTCCTTATATATGATGAACCTTACTTTTAAATCTTGATTAGTAAAGAATCTTTAAGGCTTCATGCTAATAAAGAACACCCAGCTTAAGAACTCTTAGTGAATCACTTCCCCATTGATTGCTGATGCATAACTCTTATTCATGTTCCTACATAACACAAGAAGATTCCAAGGTCACTTTAGAGGGACATTTTTCCCTAGCATCAAAAATACTAATGACTAATTAACTGTTCAGTGTGGGTCAGCCTCAGTTTCTATTTTTAGTTTTCACATTTAATATCAACTTATAGATTTTCATGAACTATCTAACATATGAGCACATGTAATGAAATATCAGCAGTGCTTCAGATAATTCTCCAACCAAAAACAGAGCTGGAAACTTATGTTTGAGAGAACTAAAAACTTTGTGCAAGCGTTTCTTCTGTTGATCCATTATTAAATTTTCAAATACACCACAAATTAACAAAAATTAGAATACATTCAAATGCAATTAGTAAGCTCAAAATATGCACTGGTCAGTTTAATATAATACATATGCAAAACAGAAAAAGTTAAGGAATGAGAAAAGTAGAATAAAAATAGAAATTTTGTTGTTTATTTCTTATAATTCAGTGTATCATTTTACACATCAGACACTCTACATTCCTCATTAAAAACAGACTTCTGCCCCTAGGAAATAGTGCTGTGCCTTGACCTACTCAATAATAAATGATTATGTCATCCCTATCTTTCCTTTCCCAAGTATACTACTTTTTTCAAAAAAAAATTTTATTAAATCACCGTGAGATAGTTACAAGCTTTCATGTTTTGGTTACAATCACACAATGATCAAATACCCTCCCTCCACCAGTGCACATTCCCCACCACCAATATCCCCGGTATACCTCCCCTTTTCCGACCCTCCCCTGCCTCCATGGCAGACATGATTCCCCATAATCTCTCTCTACTTTTGGGCTTTATGGTTTGCAATACAGACCCTGAGAGGTTATCGTGTTTGGTCCTTTATCTACTTTCTGCACACATCTCCCATCCTGACCGATTCCTCCACCCATCTTTTTCTTAGCGATCCCTTCTCTATTCCAACTGCCTTCTCCCCTTTGCTCATGAGGCAGGCTTCCAGCTATGGAGCAATCTACCTATCCAGTGTATCTACTATCCTTAGGTGTCAGCCTCATGCTATATTGCTTTATACACCACAAATGAGTACAGTCCATCTATGTCTATCCCTTTCTTTCTGACTCATTTCACTTAGCATGATACTCTCCATGTCTATCCATTTCTAAGCAAAGTTTATGACTTCATCTCTCCTGACAGCTGCATAGTATTCCATTGTGTAGACGTACCAAAGTTTTCTTTAACCAGTCATCTGTTCTAGGGCTCTTGGGTTGTGTCCATATTTTGGCTATTGTGAACAGTGCTGCAATGAACATGTAGGTACAGATGTCATTTCTACTGTGCTTTTCTGCATCCCTGGAATATATTCCCAGAAGTGGTATTTCGGGGTCAGATGGAAGCTCAATTTCTAGTTTTTGAAGGACTGTCCATGTAGTTTTCCAGAAAGGCTGGACTAGTGGGCATTCCCAACAACAGTGAAAGAGTGTCCCTTTTCCCCCATATCCATGCCAGCAATGGTTGCTTCTGTTCTTTTGAATGTGTGCCAGTCTCTTTGGTGTGAGATGATATCTCATTGTTGTTTTGATTTGCATCTCCCTGATGGTTAGCGATGTGGAGCAGTTTTTCACGTACCTTTTGGCCAATTCTATTTCTTTTTTTTTTATATTTATTGAATCACTGTGGGAAAAGTTACAAAGCTTTCAGGTTTAGGTCTCGGTCATGCAATGATCAAACACCTTTCCCTTCACCAGTACTTATTTTTCACCACCAAGAACTCCAATATACCCCCCTTCCACCCCTCCCAATGCCTGTGAGGCAGATCAATTCTACTTAACTTTCTATCTACTTTGATTACATTCATTATTTCGACAAAAGATGCACCATTATTGTTTAGAGTTTCCACCCAACAATCAGAACTGCTGAAAAGGCATTGTGAAATAATTTGTCTTCTATAGCTGGTTATGAGAACCAAATGATGTTTCATGGCTGCAATAGCGGCTGCGCGATTTTGGATTTCTGATATTTTACTTATTAAGTCTGGAAGGATTTCTGCCAAGGGCCAGATAATTACAAGATTGGTTTCTGTCGCCCTGGAGCCATGGTTAGTGCTGGAGAGCCACTCATGGGGGGCAACTCGTGACCTCAGTAGGGCCTGAAGCATTTGTATTTCTTTTTTTTTTTAATGTAGGAGTACTGCTATTTATTCAGCCACTGATTAGCTGATTGAATTGTGCATGAACTCCACCTTACTGATCAAGCTGCTTAACGGCCATGATCCCAGAGACTCAGGAGCAAATCTCAGAACCCAGAAGGTTTTTGCAGAAATCCCTCCAGATTTAAGTGTTAAAATTTTGAAATTTCAAAATCGCGTGGACACTACTGCAGCCATGCGACACCATAGTATTTCTTTTTTGAGGAAACTTCTGTTCATTTCTTCTCCCCATTTTTTGATGGAGTTGGATTTTTTTTCTTGTGTTATTCTACTAGTGTCTTAAATTATTTACCTAAAAAATCAAGTGAATAACTAATAACTGCATGGAAAGGGGATAAGAAAGATTAATACTTTGTCTTCACACCTGGGTCATTATAAGGGGTAGAGGATACACTTTTAGAAAGAAAGCATCTCTAAAGAAAAGGTTTTAAAAAAAATCTCAACAGTCAAATTTTGGATGAACAAAAACCCTTTCTTCCATTTTATCTATGAAGGACTTTATGAGTAGATTCTAGCAAAGCTGAACTGGAAACTCTCCCATGTAGTGGCTGTTCCTAGGAAATGTCTTTATATCATAAGTAGTGATTACCTTAGAGATACTTGCAAGAAATTGGGTGTATTATCTGTAGACAATTTAAAATATTGATGTGGGCGTTAGCTTGGGAAACATAAGGTGGTGCCCAGGGATTACTTCTGGCTCTGAACTCAAGGATCACTCTTGGAAGTGCTTAGAGGACCATGTGTAATATCAGAGGTCCAACCTGATGACTCATGTACAAGGCAAGCAGCCTACCCACTGTAATATCTCACCACTACCAAGAATTTGAAAGGAATACATCTTAGTAAAAATAAATTATGTGGCTGGAGATATAGTACAGCAAGTAAGGCGTTTGCCTTGCATGCGGCTGACCTGGATTCAATTCCCAGAATCCCATATGGTCCCTTCAGCACAGTCAGGACTAATTCCTGAGTGCAAAGCCAGGAGTAAGCCCTATGCATAGCCAGTGTGAGCAAAAAAGGCAAAAATTTAAAAAAATAAATTCATATTATTCAGGGAATAACATTGCTTTATATAGGTTTCTGGCGTTCAGCATTATGAAAACAACATATGTATGTACTATCTTCACTACCAAAAGTCTCATTTTCATCCATTGCCACTGATCCTTTTTTTACATGGTTTACTCTACTCATTACCTATTTCTTTCTCATAACTTCTATTTTATTCACATAGTGTAAAAGTCTGGTTTGGTTTAGTTCACTCATTTGTCTGGTTTCTTTAATTATCGGCTATGACAAATGTTACTTGAGGTTCAGCTGAACGATGATGTTCAGTGATGACCAGATTCGTTTTGTGAGCTGAAGGTGCTTGGGCATCTTCAGAACGGAATCAATATATTTTCACAGGATTTTCCCTTTGACATAAGAGTAGCAGTATAAGTGTATGTGTTATATTTTAGGTAGCATTATTTACAATATTTAACAGGGTTTTGTGCATGAAACATTATAATGCCACACACCACCACCATAGTGTCAGTTGTCAGCTTCCCTTCGCAATTATCCCAGTGTCCCTCCCCTATCCTAGTCTTCCTCACTGAAACAGTGATATGCTTCTTCCTGAAGACTATATCTTGGTATCTGTTCCTTCTGGGCATTAGTTGTTTCCTTATTTTGTTTCTTTACATCCTGCATATGAGAGAGATCATTCTGTTTCTGTCCCTGTCTTTCTGACTGTTACTCAGCACAATGCTCTCCAGATTCATCTACATGGCAGAAAATTTCATGATTTCAACTTTCCTTAGCCAAGTAGAACTCCATTCTGTATATTTACCATAATTTCTGTATACGTTCATCTGTTTGGACTGTGAGTGGCTTTCAGATTGTAGCTATTGTGAATAGAGTTGCAGTGAACATAGGGGTGCAAATGTATTTTCTGAACAGAGTTTTGGGGTTCATGGAATAGATGCCAAGAAGTACAATTGCTAAATCATATGGAAGATCAATACCTAGTTTTTTTTTTTTTTAAAAAAGTGTCGATACTGTTTTCCAGGGCTGGAGCAATAGCACAAAGGTAGGCCATTTGCCTTGCACGTGGCCGACCCGACTGACCATAACTTCTCAATTTATACATCAAATCTAAGTCTGTGCTCTTTCATTCTCTCATTTTTTTCTCAAATCCTCTCAGATAACTAAGGACACATTCTTTTATTTGTTTGTTTCTGTACTACACCTGGTGGTGCTTAGGGGTTAGTTCTGGCTCTGCACTCCTCCTGGTGATGTCCAGAGTATCATATGAAATTCCAGGGATCAAAGAAGGATTTGGCTACATGAAAGGCAAACATCCTGCTCTCTGTTTATTATTGCTTTGCCCCACATCCTTGTCTTTTTGCTAGCATTCTGAACCTCAAGTTCATGTATATGTCACACAAATGTATTATGGAGTGATAGCACTGAGGGTAGCACCACGGGAAAGGGTTTTGCCTTGCATGTGGTCGACCCAGGTTCGAACCCTCTATCCCTCGTGGAGAGCCTAGCAAGTACGGAGAGTATCCTGCCCTGAGCCTGGCAAGCTCCCCGTGGTGTATTCTATATGCCAAAAACAGTAACAAGTCTCACAATGAAGACATTACTGGTGTCCGCTTGAGTAAATCAATGAACAACAGGACGACAGTGCTACAGTGCTGTATATGTATGTGTAGCATATAGTAAAAATATAGTATAAATATAGAAGAAATAGGCATTTTTTGAAGAACACTACCTCCACTACACAGCCATCGCCACACTCCAAGACGCTTTCCGGACCCGCACGGCTGCAAAGCAGCCGTGCGACACATCACAAGACACTAAATACCCATCTTCGGAACAGTCGTACCATATTTGATAGGGTTCAAATATGGTAACACCTACAAGGGTGATTAGAGGTCGCCCCAAAAGCCTCTATCCCTCTCGGAAAGACTGGCAAGCTACCGAGAGTATTCCGCCCGCACGGAAGAGCCTGGCAAGCTATCCGTTGTGTATTCGATATGCCAAAACCAGTAACTACAACTGGTCTCATTCACCTGACCCTGAAGGCTTCACCGACATGGCAGCACTGAGAAGGATGAGAAAGGAGAGGCTGACAAAATCTCAAGGCCGAACTAGGTGCCACAACGAAGGAAGACAAAAATGATCGTCTGTACTTTCAATGCACATACGCTAGCATCAGATACATCCATCGAGGAACCGATGGTACAAACGCGAATGATCAAGTATGACATCATTGGTCTGACCGAGACAAGAAGGCACAAATCTCACCATGCCGTTTTTGACACTGGAGAAGAATTGTTCCTCGGAACATGCGATAAAAGAGGTGTTGGAGGCGTCGTGTCCTTGTCAACACAAACTTGGCCAAAAGCATTGATTCATTCGAATGCCTAACAACCGGAATCGGACGTTTACATATGAATAGATGTGGCTCACTGCTGGCAGTTTCTATCTTCGTTGTCTACGCACCAACATCTCATTATGATGAAAGAGAAATCGAGAAGTTCTACATGGAGCTGAAGAAGTTCTGTAAAGAAGAACAACATCTCTAAGGAAAGGAAAATGAAACTAAGCATAACAAAAGCAGAGGCAGGTTTTCTCCCACTTTTTTCATTTTAATGAATCACCATGAAATACAGTTAAAGACTTACAAACTTTCATGATTACGTTTCAATCAAACAATGTTTGAATAACCATCACTCCACCAGTGCCTATTGTCCACCGCCAATGTTCTCCAAAATTCGTCCTGCCACGACCTTCTGTTCCCACCTCCTGCCTCTGTGGCTGACACATTCCCTCTTACTCTCTCTCTCCTTTTGGCTGTTATGGTTTGCAATGTAGGTACCAAATGGCCATCATATTTGGTCCATGGTGTACTCTGTGGGTACACTATGCGGGTCCTGGGGCTGAGATCTCCAAGCCTACTCAGATTGGGGCTGAGCATCCTCCACCCAGATCCTCCAAATTCCAGTAGGCAGTGGTCACACCCACCAACTGGCCCCTCCTGGCTCTGTGTAATCGCATCAATGGCCAAGACTCAGAGACTATAAAACCAGCTCCCGGAAGCGACATCTTATTATCTCATTCCTACTTTAGACAAACTGGCAGGCTACCGAATGTAACCTGCCCACACAGCAGAGTCTGGCAAACTCCCCGTGGCGTAGCCAATATGCCAAATACCCGTAAGAATGATGGGTCTCATTCTCCTAACTCTGAAAGAGCCTTGAATATGGCACTTTTTAAAAAATCTCAGGGCTAGGACGAAGGAGACGTTACTGGGGCCTGCTCGAGGCAATCGACGAATAACAGGATGGTCGTGATTGTGAGTGTACTTTCAACAAGCATCTTCCATTCAGAGTGGTCCCTCCAACCATCATTTACTTAGTTGTCTCTTCTCTATCTCACCTGCTTTTTTTCGCAGGACATGAAATCGACTTCCAAGCCATGGAGTGACCCACCTCGCTATTATCTCTACTATTCTTAGGTGTTATTCTCCTATTATGTTACTTTATATGCCACAAATGAGTGAAGTATTTCTATGTCTGTCCCTCTCCTTCTGTCTCATTTCACTTAGCATGATACTCTCTATGTTGATCCACTTATATGCAAATTTCATGGTTTCATTTTTTATAACACCTGCATAGCATTCCATGATGTAAATATACCAAAGTTTCTTTAACCAGTCACCTGTTCTCGGGCACTTGGTTTTTTTCCAGTGTCTGACTATTGTAGATAGTGCTACAATAAACATACAAGTGCAGATGTCATTCCTAATGTACCTTTTTGCATCTCTGGGATATATTCTCTGGCATTGCTGGGTCAAATGGGAGCTCAGTTTCTATTTTTTTAGAAACATCCACATTTTCTAAAAAAGACTGAACCAGTCGGCATTCCCACCAGCAGTGAAGGAGAGTTCCTTTCTCCCCACATCCATGTCAACACTGGTTTCTTTTGTTCTTTTGGATGTGTGTCAGTCTCTGTGGTGTTAGAAGATACATCATTGTTGTTCTGATCTTCATCTCCCTGATGATTAATGATGAAGAGCATTTTTTCATGTACCTTTTGGCCATTCAGATTTCTTCTTTGAGAAAGTTTCTGTCCATTTCATCACCCCATTTTCTGATGTAATTGGATGATTTTTTTTCTTGTAGAGTTCAATCAGTGCCTTGTTTATTCTTGATATTAACCCCTTATTGGAGGAGTATTGGGTTAATATCCTTTCCCATTCTGTAGACTGTCTTAGTATTCAGGTCACTTTTTCTTTTGAGATGCAGAAGCTTCTAAGTTTAAGATAGTCCCATTTGTTTATCTGTTTCCACTTGCTTGGTCAATGGCATTTCATCCTTGAAGACATCCTTAGCTTCAATGTTGTAGAGGGTTTTGCCAACCTTTTCTTCAATGTAACTTATGGATTCTGATCTGATGTTGAGGTCTTTAATCCACTTTGTTCTGACTTTTGTGCAAGGTGTTATGTAGAAGTCTGAGCCCATTTTTTGTATATAGCTGTCCAGTTTTGCCAGGATTGTTTGTTAAAGAGGCTTTCCTTGCTCTACTTCACATTTCTTGATCCCTTATCAAAGATTATATGATCAGATATTTCATATATTTGAGGGTGTATGTAAGGATGTTCAACCCCATTCCACTGGTTTCTGGATATGCTTCTGTTCCAATACCATGCTGTTTTAACTACTACTGCTTTGCAATACAGTTTGAGTTGTGGAAGGTGATGCCTCCCCCCATCTTTTTTGCCCAAGTATTGTTTTAGCTATTCGTGGGAGTTTGTTGTTCCATATGAATTTTAGGAGTGTCTGATCAATTTCTTTGAAGAATATCATCAGTTACCTTTATAGGGATTGCATTGAATCAGTATAATATTTTGGGGAGTATTGCCATTTTAACAATGTTAATTCTCCCAATCCATAAGCATCCTTCCACATTTTTTGACTTTTTCCACTAGTTGTCCTGCTTCTTCAACTTTCTCTGAAATTGTGGAGTTGAGCCTTGATGACTGTATGCTTTATGCTGGAGAATGATTCATAAACTTTCTGTTTCTCTAACTCACATGCATAGCTTCAATCTTTGTACATTATTCCAATATCTAATATTCTTAAGCCTTAACATTTTCTCTGACCTTTTTTCTCTTTTGGTGGTCACACCGTGAATGCTTAGGGGTTATTCTTGGCCCTGCACTAAAGAATTATTCCTGGAAGTGCTTGGGAGACCATATGGGATGCTGGGGATCGAACCCAGGTAAGCCTTGTGCAAGGCAAATGCCTTATCTGCTATACTATGGCTCTAGCTTCAATTTTCTCTGACTTTAACACTAACTCATTTATCAGCAAACCTTTGTGTGATGTGGTGTTGGATTATTCATGCTACTTATTCCATATTTGGAGAATATTCATACATTATGCAGCAGATATATCAATGTCTTTGATGACCTCTTTGGTAGGATACTTCAGTACACAAATCTGCACTTTTAAGATCGGGAAAAAAAATTGAGTTCTAAAAAAAGATCTGGCACAGTAGACTTGAAGTGAGGATTGTGAAAGCTTATGTGCTTACAATGTTGACATGGTGAAAAGACCAGGTAAACCAGAAATAAACAATAAAATGTAAGGGGGAATCTCCTTGAGACACTAAGGGAAAACTTTTCTCCAAAAATGAAAAGTCAAAGTCCCCCGCAAAGGGTCTGAACTAAGACTGTAATACCTGCTTCTGTATAACCACAAGAAGCCAAGTATGGAAGCCAATGAGCTAAAGATGATGGAGAAAATTGAAAGATCAGGCTTGTAATGACCAAACTGAACCTCCACAAGACCTCTGCAATCAATCACAATGCTCCTGGTTAAGTAAACATCCATGTTTTGAAATTGATTGAGTTTACTGAGTTTTTTCTTACTTTTTCAAATATGGGATTACCCAGGGAAAATAAAATGACTGTTTAGACAGGTGATAACTAGGGTTCTTATTCTGCGGAACTCATGTATCTACCGCTTCCTCATAAGGAATCAAACAAGATGGGTATTACTTGCAGTAGTCCACAGAAATCCTCCAGGTGTTGACCTTATCAAGTTGCGAAGAGGAAATACGAGGATCGAACAGCAAGACAATAAGATTACTCTTGATCTAGAATCAGAACAAAGGTAGTTGTTGTGTATTATTAAAGACACATGAAGCTTATCATAGCGGTGAGTCACCCCAGCTAGAATGGTTCTTTGCAAATATACTGGGAATTTGTCTCTATGTGTCTGGTTCCTGTAGTGTAAGGCTATCCAGATAAGAACCTCAATATATATATCCTGCTGCTGGCCTGCCCAGTCCTTGGAGAGAGAGATTTTGGATTTTTCCGTAAGTCTACTCTGTTGTTACTCTCCCTTGCTTCTCCATACTGCTTAAGGAGATCCAGTCTCCTTACAGACACAGTCAATCTTCTCCTTGCATTCTCTCTATATTCCCTTTTCTATTCCTTCCCTACACACTAGAGCTGAGATTTTTAAAAACAAAACACTTTCCACATTTTCTTCCAGCACTAGGATTCTGCTTTGCCTCACGATGAAGTCATCCTTTGGCTTCCTTTTCGTCCTCATCTTCCTCCAGCTGATGATCCCAAACAATGCTCTGTTTTCCTTTGAGTCTGTTGTGGATGGAAAGATAAAGGATGCTCTTCAAGGTGACTGAATGGGATTGTGGGGAAGAAAGAAGGTAATATCTGATCATGCCTTGTGTTTCTAAATGGTAACTCATCCTCTAATCTATTTCTATATTCTAGACTTTAATTTTTCTGTGTCTATTCAAGCTTAATTTTCCTATACAGAGTCTTTCACACTCTATCACTTTTGTTGTTGTTGTTGTTGCTGTTTTGGGTTCACACCCAGTGATACTCAGGGGTTACTCCTGGATCTGCACTCAGGAATTACTCCTGGCAGTGCTCACAGGACATGGCCCATTTAATTTTTTTGAAGTTTAGTGGTTTCTTCCCCTCACCTTTTAAAAAAATTGACTAAATGTGAGATAGTTACAAAGTTGATGATTGGTTTTCAGTCATGCAATGTTCCAACATTCAATCCTTCACTAGTGTAGGTATTTCACCACCAATGTCCCCAGTTTTCCTTTTGCCACATTCCCACAGCCTCTCTCTTGGCAGACACTATTTTTAATTCTTCTTCTTCTTCTTCTTCTTCTTCTTCTTCTTCTTCTTCTTCTTCTTCTTCTTCTTCTTCTTCTTCTTCTCTCTCTCTCTCTCTCTCTCTCTCTCCTTTTAGACATTGTGATTTGCAATACAGGCACTAAAGGTTATTATGTATATCACTACCTCATTTCAACACTCAATTCTTGTCCAGAGTGATAATTTCCAAGTAGCATTGTTATAGTGGTCCTTTCTTTGTCCAAATTGTACTTCCCTCCATCCCTCCCTCCACTGTTGCAATCATCCTCATTACTATTTTTTAATCTGTTGGCTAATAGTTTTTTTTCCTCTTCTGTTAGTGAGTCAATGAATTGGGAAAGAAAAGAGAGGAATATAGCTGTAATTTATGAGTCATGTATAATATAAAGCTTTATATAGATTATGCTATTTAAAATCACAAATGATTTGTGAGGTAAGTTTAACTACTACATTCCTATTACAAATGAGAAGTCAAATCTTAAAAGTCAGTGAATAATCTGATTATGGACACAGTATTTTCTTTGAGGTAGACGAGGAATTGGAAGTGGATTATGAAAAACAGTATTGTTATTTACTAATGCGTTTGTCTCATACTCAGATTTCAAATATTCCAGAGTAAAGCTGTCATGTACCAGTGTCAGCAGCCGAGGCAGCCTGTCCACTTGTCCTGAAGGTAAGTAATTCCATTAGCAAAGCTGGTAGACATGGTGCTCTGTAGCAGCCCCTGTCTATTCTCTGTGACCCATATATTTTTTACTGAATCACTGTGAGCTACAGTTACAAATTTTCATGATCAAGTTTTAGCCATACAGTGATCAAACACCCATCCCTGCACCAGTACACATTTTCTACCACCAATGTTCCCAGTATCCTTCCCCACTCAGGCCCTTGTCTCTGCTTCGGGCACCTTCCTTCTTACTCTCTCTCTCTACTTTTGGGCATTATGGTTTCCAATACAGATACTAAGAGATCATCATGCTTGGTCTTTACTCTATTTTCAGAACACATCTCCCATCCTGAGCAATCCCTCCAACCATCATTTACTTAGTGGTCCCTTCTTCATTCCAACTGCCTTTTCCTCCAGCACATGAGGCAGGTTTCCAAATTGTGGAGCAATCCTCCTGGCTCTTGCCTCTATTGTCCTTAGGTGTTAGTTTCATATTATGTTATTATATATTCCACAAATGAATGCAGTCATTCTCTCTGTCCTTCTCTTTTTGACTCATTTCATTTAGCACGATACTCTCCATGACTATCCACTTATAAGAAAATTTCACGATTTCATCTTTTTTAAGAGCTGCGTAGTATCCCATTGTGTAGATGTACCAGAGTTTCTTTAACTAGTCATCTGTTCTTGGGCACTCAGGTTGTTTCCAGATTCTGGCTATTGTGAACAGTCTGTCACCTATACCTTACCCTGTCTCATTATCCTGGGACTGAATCATAGCTCCCGAGAGCCCTTATATATCCCCCACTTTCATTAACGTTGCTGCTGAGAAATCTAGGGCTTCTCTTTTTTTTTTATCATTTTTTTTATTAGTGAAACACCATGAAGTACACTTATAGACTTATAAATTTTTGTGCTTGGGTTTTAGTTATACAATGATCAAGTACCCATCCCTCCACCAGTGCCCATCCTCCCCCACCACGGGTCCTAGCATCCCTCCCCCCCATCCCCCCCCCCCCCCGTCCCACCCTGCCGCTGTGGCAGGGCATTCCCCATTGTTCTCTCTCTCTTCTTTTGGGTACTGTGTTTTGCCAGAGGGCTTCTCTTTCCTATTTCAAGACCTCAGATACAAGCCCTTCCTGTCCTCAGTTGTCATCTCCCACTCCCTCATTTATTTTTATTTTTAAAAATCTCCTTTTGTTTGTGAATCACATTCAGCAGAGTTCAAGGCTTACCCCTGGGTCTGTACTCATGGATAAGTCCTGTCAGAGCTTGGGGGACCATCTGTGATGCTCTGGATCAAATCAGAGTCCGTAGTAAGGCAAGCACCCTACATGCTGTACTATTGCTCCAGCCTCTTTTTTTTATCACCTTTTCTCTGTTTTGGAAGTTATGATCCAGCTCTCAGGAAAATTTATTATGAACCAAAAGGGGAAAAGTTCACAGTTACCTCCCTTTTATGAATCTCTTCCAGGGTCCTATATATTTGTATTAGCAATTTTTACATTTTTTTTTCCTTAAAGAAAGACCTCAAAATGAAGGACTTGAGGCTTCACTTCGAATGAATAGCCCTTCCTCCTCTAAAGGCTCCTCTATGTCTCATTGTTCATACAGGAACCATTGTGACTAGCTGTGCTTGTGGCTTTGGTTGTGGTTCCTGGAATATCGAGGGAGAAGACACATGCCACTGCCAGTGTCCCAGGATGGATTGGTCCACTGCCCGCTGCTGCCATCTGAGCTGAAAGGGAGGAGAATGTGAATTCAATGGTTGAAGCAGAATGGCAATGAAACCCTGACTCCTTATAGCAATACATCGTGCCCCTTTCATTCGTTACAAGTCTGCTTCTAGGATAATAAAGACAATTTTGCATCTCTCCATGTTTGTGTTTTTGATGTTACTGTCCCCAGTTTAGGACTCAAATTAGAAAATGTTTCTCATGTCTTTATTCCATTTCAGCAGAGATCAGAGGAAATGTGTGTGTGCGTGTGTGTGTGTTTGTGTGTGTGTGTGTGTGTGTGTGTGTGTGTGTGTGTGTGTGTGTAGAGGGAGGGGGTTATCATATTGAGACTCTGAGACTCCAGTGTCTTAATTAGTTACCAAGAAGAAAAGAACTGGCATTTGATTTTCTGTCTATAGTTTCCTAAGGTGAGCTCCAAATTTTGTATAGGACAATTTTCTGAGGTATACATAGACAAAGCCAGTTTTCAAAAATCCTTTGGTAATTTCTGGGTTTGCATATGTACTTTCTTCTAAATTTATATAGCAAATCTGTTTTATTCAAGGTGAGAAATTTGTTATTGTCTTCACTGTCTCCCATAGGAAAAAAATTTCCTTCCTTCCTTCCTTCCTTCCTTCCTTCCTTCCTTCCTTCCTTCCTGTCTGTTTCCTGCCACAGTTCCACCTCTGCTTCTTTGTACATAAGGGGACTTAAAAAGGTCAAGCTACTTCTTTTAATTTACATATTCCATACAATAATATATTAGAGTTTAGTTCTCTTTGTGTTGATTAAAATTCATATTTAATTTATTTCTAGGTCCCAGTCCTTTGTCCTTCCTGAAGAATAAATACTTACTGACCAGCCACTAAATGCCTTGTTCTATGAATGGAGTCAGGGTATATCACTTAAAAGTAGCAAGAATGACAACGTGGCTTGTCTTCAAGCCCACATTCTCCCTTAAACATGTATCTCATTTGCTTATCTGTATGCTTCTTTGCTTGCTTACTTCTGCTCTAGAGAAGCCTGTATTTTCCCTTCTCACCATCTCTCCCCTCCAGATATTTATAAATAAGTTTCAATAAAAACTTTCTTGTTTCACCAAAACGTAAAAGGCAACTAATACTTTTTTTTGTTTAGGCCAAATATATAGGAGTCACCCTTAACTCACTCTTTTTCATAGAATACATTCTAAAATTATGAACTAAAGCAGTGAACAATCGTGTGTGGTAAAGGTACTGCCTGTATTTGGAAGTTGCAAGTGGTACTGAAGGTCACTGAGAAACTTCCCTGAAGTACACAGCTGGGAAAAATCAGAGCTGGGTGATTACAATTCGCTGTTCTGTGATTCTGAGACCTCTTCCCCCAAAGACCAAACTCTGCCCAGTGCAGACTTCCATAATATGCAGGCTGCTCTTTCTGATCCTGCTCCAGCTCCCAAACCCACACCTCGGTTAAAGTTCTCTTTCCTCACATCATATCTTTTCAAATCACTCTATTTCACAAACACTTTTCAGTGCCCTGCCACCTCCCACACCACACTGTAACTGGTAAATTTATCACCCTTAGTTTTTGCTTGGTGCCCTTATCTTGCTTGCTATTTCTCCCCTATTGAACCTCCGCTTAATTCAAATATGTTCATTGCCCATAGTCCTAATCTACATTTAATTTTTTTCCCTTTTTTCTTTTTGGAGGGAATGTGAACACTAACAGTACTCAGGTCATATGCCTAAGCCTGTGCTCAGAGATGACTTTCGGCCTGTGCTCAGAGATGACTCTTGGCAGTGCTTGGTTATCTAATCGCATTCAGTGTCTGGGATGGAACTGAAGGTATTTGGTCACCTGCAAGAAAGTTTCTCTGTATTATCTCTCTGGTCATATTTTTATTTCTCTGTCCTTATATAATTCATTTTCTCTATCAAAAATTCTACCCTGGGCCTGGAAAAATAATGCAGCAGGGAAAATCTTTATTTTTCATTGAGTTGACCTAGTTTAATCCCCAGTATCACTTATGGTCCCCTGAGCACTGCCAGGAGTAATCCCTAAGCACAGAACCAGGAGTAAACTCTGCGTACAGCTGAGTGTGCCCCTCCCTAAAAAAATCCCATCCTATGAACACAGCTCATTCTCTTCAGTCCCTCCTTCCCCAACTCTCATTTAGGCTGAACTTTTTTGGACAGTATTTATTTTAAATAGCATTGCTGTGTAATATTATGTAAGTTTCAGGTATGCAAGAGCAAAAATCAGAATGAGTACATGCCTCATTGTGATTTTCTTGTCTGTATAGGCCAATTCTATACTTCATACATTTGCCCACTTTTTCCTAATTTATTCCCCACTTTCTGCCTACCCTCAGGAAGTCCTACTATCCTTGAAGACCAGAAGCAGGACATTTCCACTAAAGCTCTAACTCAACCACAGTGACAAGTGTCTTTTAGCTGATACCTGCCTTTACCCTTATTAGCATGTGCACGGTGCTTGCTGTGTTTTGATTATCTTTTGATGTGTCATATCTCTTTTATTCTGCTAAGTGTCACAATCCCTGTGCAACAGGAACTATCCCATGTTCTTCCTCCAAAAATTTTAGGACAAAATTTTACATAGTGTAAGAGTTGAGCAACTGTTTCTTAAAAATCGTTAAATCATCATTATGTTCAAGAATCAATATGTACAAACAAGATCCTGGAGAGTGTTACATCCTTCTTATATTTTATTTCAAAGTTAGAAAGTAAATGCTGTGTACAGAGCATTGATCTCCAGTACACAGATGAGCAATCAAATATCACCTCTTTCATGATCTGCATCAACTCAACTGATTCTCTTAATCTGTCAGAAATTTGGTTCCCTTTCTGTAAATGGGATAGTATTACATTCCTCAGGGAAAATAATAATGATTAAATGATTTTTTTTCTGCTAAATGCTCAGTAAAGAGATTGGTACATAGAAAAATCTGAAATATGTGGTGTTACTCTGCAACCATCAGAAACAGGTCACTGTCACAAAATCAGGGCATTTTGTGATTAGAGAACATCTTCACCTTCTTATATTCCACTCCCTTTTTTAGGTGAATTATTGGAGGGAGGGAGTCATAACCAAGGTTACAGAGATAGCTAGCAGATTCCAGTCATTGTATATTTGATTTCCAGTAGAGTTTTATTTATAGTGTTTCTCAGAACAAAAATGACATGTTTAAGGAGTGTTCAAAACTATTAAGTTATTTCTAAATAAACATAGATTCCCTTGAAAATTGTATTTCTCACTTATGCATTGGCTAAAAATTGTACTCTTTTCCTTATAGAAATAAAATTGGATATAGCATTTCAATTTTGGCTTGGCATAAAAAGAATGATAATTAGTGTCACTCCAATGCTTCTAACAAGAAAAAGACTAAACAAAAGGCAAGTTCATTACTTTTTTGGGACTTGCTGGAAGAATAAAAATATAATCCAAAATCATAGGAGCAACAGCTCTTGAAGGATAAGAGGACTTAGCTCTTGTTTATTTGAAATACATGCAAATAAAAAGAGGCTGGGCTATTTCTATGTTTCAAAGTATCTCCCCTCAAAGCCTATTACTTTAAAAGAGAAAATAGTAGCTAGATCAGATAAATATAAAAATTTCCACCACAGTCAGTGATCTAAGTGAACATCACTAGTGTACCCTGATGATGTGTACATCACTTTGGTGTGCTTTTAAAAATTATTTTTTATTAAATCACCGTGAGATAAAGTTACAAGGTTGTTTACAATTGAGTTTTATCATATAATGTTCCAACATTCGTCCCTTCAGAACCCTTCAGAACTGCACATTTCCCACCACAAATGTCCCCAGTTTGCCCTCCTGATGCCTCCCCACCTCCCTCTCCCTCCCTCTCGCCATCAATCACTCCATCCCTGAAATCTGCCTCTATGGCACAAACTTTTTCTCTTCCTTTTTGTTTTCCTTTTATGCACTGTGATTTGCAATACTATTACTGAAAGTGTATCAAGTATATCACTTTCCCTCCTTTTAGCACTCAGTATTTGTCCAGAGTGATCATTTGCAAAAATTACTCTCTCACTCTCACATGTTCCCTTCTCTGTCATAACTTAACTTCTCTTCCCCTTTCTGGTAAGCTTCCTACCATGAACCAGTCCCTCTCGCCCGTAATATCACTGTATCATTGTCATTCTGTTGTTCATCGATTGCCTCGAGCAGGCTCCAGTAACGTCTCCTTCATCCTAGCCCCGAGATTTTAAAAAGTGCCACATTCGAGGCTCTTCCAGGGTCAGGAGAATGAGACCCATCATTGTTACTGGTTTTTGGCATATTGAATAAGCCACAGGGTGTTTGCCAGACTCTGCCATGTAGGCAGGATACTTTTGGTAGCCTGCCAGGTTCTCCAGAGTAAGAACTAGATAATAAGATGTAACATGGCAGCAAATGCGGCTCATGCTTCCAGGAACAGGGTTTTATAGTCTCTGGGTCTTGGCCGTTGATGGGATTACATGGTGCCAGGGGCAGCTGATGGGTGTAAAGCCTACATACTGGAAGATGGGAGGTCTGGATGGAGGAGGACCCAGTCCCAATCTGAGTAGGCTTGGAGATCTACACCCCAGGTTCCACACACCTGGGTTCCGCTGCTGGTTCCTTCATGCGTGAGGCTCTTCTGAACATGTGAAGAGTAGTCTTGCATCAAATACATGAAGATGGGTGAACTATGAACTGTGTGTGTCTTTGTGTGTGTGTGTGTGTGTGTGTGAGAGAGAGAGAAAGAGAGAGAGAGAGAGAGAAAGACAGAGAGAGGACCTGCGAACACAGGAAAACCAATAAATTCTCATTAGGTGCTGGGAGATAGCACAGTGGTTAGGGCATATGTCTAGCAGGGTTCTGGCCTGGTTTGAATCCTGGTTTCACATGATCCCTGATGATTTCTAGATGAGCCCTTGAGCCTTCAGTGCCACTGGTTGTGGAAATAAAATTTCCAGCACCTGCATGGTGGCCTGAATATTCCTGGCACCACAAGCAATATCTTATCTGCAGGCCCTTGCTCTGTACCATTGAAGTAGCTGGCCAAGATCACTAGGGGGCCTGAACCGCCTCCTAAGCACTGCTTAGAAGCTGCCCCCACCTCCAACCACAATGAATAAAAATTTTAAATCCCCTTACTGAAGAACTCACACATGAAGGAATCGGTAGAGGAACCCAGGTATGCAGGACCCTGGACGTAGATCTCCAAGCCTGCTCGGATTGGGACTGGGGCCTCCTCCACCCAGATCACCATCTTCCAGTATGTAGGCATTACACCCACCAACTGCCCCCGGCACCGTGTAATCCCATCAACGGCCAAGACCCAGAGACTATAAAAGCCTGCTCCCGGAAGAGAATAGCGCAGAGTCTCCTGCCTCTATGCCTGGCTGTCCTCACCGGGGCCTCCTGAGGAGGGTGGGTTGAATTTTCCTCCCCACCCTGAACAGTGCCCCGGCAGCTGAAGACCTCCGGTTCTAGCCACAGCCATGCTTAAGACCACTCTCCACACGTTCAGACGAGCCCGTAATATACGTACACATCTCTCTATATATGTATATATACATAGAGAGAGCTATTTTGATTACTATGGTACATTTATAGTATATTTTCAAGTTAGGTGATATCTCTAAGTTTCTTATTTTTCAGCATGGTTTCGGTCATTTGAGATATTTTATGATTCCACATAAATTTTATTATGGACTGTCCTAAATCCTTGAAGAATGTTGTTGTCTGAATTTGGACAGGGATTGCATTGAATCTGTATTTTAGTTAGTATGGTAACTTTGACAATATTGATTCTTCCCCTTTAAAAGCATGGATGCTATCATTCATATATGCTATCAAAAATAACTGAATAACTGAACTGGAGGGAAGATGAAACAGTAGTGAGATTGGTGCTGGAATATCCAATGTATAAAACACAACTATGAATAAATTGATAAATTATGGTGTTTAAAAATTTAAATATAAATAAATTAAAATATATACATATGTAATCATATCCTAAACATAAGGGAATGCAATCTGAAAGTGGAATGATTATATCACCTTTGACCCCAGAGTATAAAAAGGAGGAGAACGGAGTCACGGTCGGTCTGTCCTCCCGTTGTTCATCAATTTGCTCGAGCAGGCCCAGTAACGTCTCCATCATGAGACTTGTTGTTACTGTGTTTGGCATACCGAATCATCACGGGTAGCTTGCCAGACTCTGCCCTGCGGGCAAGATACTCTCGGTAGCTTGCCGGGCTCTTCAAGAGGGGCGGAGGAATCGAACTCGAGTCGGCCATGTTGGCCGCTTGTAAGGCAAATGCCCTACCACTGTGCTATTGTTCCAGCCCCATTCAGAGAGAGGGAGAAGAGAAGCAAAGAACAGGGCCCAAGTGGATCTGAGTACATCAGATGGTGTGAAGAAGTTCTATAGCTAAGTAACCAAACCACAGAGTCGATGACACTGAAAACAAGAAATCCAAACTTTAACCACCAAACTTAAAGACGTGCCTGGCAATATGGATGACTGAGGATAGAAGAGAACCCAGGAACCCTGGTGGAGGGAAGATGAAACAGTAGTGAGATTGGTGCTGGAATATCCAATGTATAAAACACAACTATGAATAAATTGATAAATTATGGTGTTTAAAATTTTAAATATAAATAAATTAAAATATATACATATGTAATCATATCCTAAATATAAGAAAACAAGATCATCTTTTAAAAACTGATCGTGTAGTGCCATTGAAGTTTTAAAGAAGGATAACAAATTGAGGAAGAGCAAGGTGGTATGGCAAATAAATATCAAGATGGGATTCCAGATCAAATCCTTAATATTAAAAATGTACACTGATAAAAATAAAATGGGAGTAATCTTAGGGAGAAAATTTGAAGTTTGTTTAACAGATTTATTCAATGTTTACTTCACTTTTTAAATTATGCTATAATTATACAAAAAGTTGATTCCTGGGGTACCTGAGTAAAGTTGATTCCTGGGGTACCTGAGTAAAGTAAAGAGGAACACTGTTAGGGTTAGAGCTTTTCTGAAAAGTTTATTTATTGCAAAATAAAATATTTAAACATGAAACTCAATCATGGGCTCTTGAAATTGTAAAGGATATTTCAACGTGATTTTGTTCACTTTCCGTCCAAATCTTATATGTATAAATCAAACTTTGTAAATATTCTGATAGAAGTTAGAAGAAAGTGTGTATATATATATATATATATATATATATACAGAAACACACACATATCATATTTTTTCCTTAGTTCAGGAAGAAGCAATGTACCTATGAAAGTTCAAACAAAAAATTGTCATTTAGGGTGGATAAAGGAAGAAAGATGCAAGGTATACTCTTAGTTCAGGTAACAATCTTCTTTATTTATTGTTCTGGTAGAGAAATCAAATTATCTAGTAACAAGCTACTCATTTAGACTGAGTGCAAATATATTTAAGAATGTTGTCAGAGTTAGATAAACTAAAGAGTAAAATGACACATTTCAAAGACTCCTTTACAAACATTGACCTTGTTCCTGGAAGGTCTATCTAAGTTAATCAATATAGCTAAATTGAGAGAGAGAGAGAGAGAGAAAGAGAGAGAAAGAGAGAGAGAGAGAGAGAGAGAGAGAGAGAGAGAGAGAGAGCTTCAGCCATACAATGATTGAACATCCATCCCTCAACCAGTGTATATTTTCTATTACCCATGTCCCAGTGTCTGCACCACCTCCATCTCAACCCTCCCCTGCCTCTATGGCAGACAATTTCCCTCTTACTCTCTCTATCCTTTTGGACATTATAGTTTTCAATACAGATACTAAGAAGCCATTATGTTTGGTCCTTCACTTTCAGCACAAATCTCCCATACCAAGCAATCCCTCCAACCAACACTGACATGAAATTTGCTTATAAGTGTATGGGCATGGAGATTATCATGCTAAGTGCAATGAGTCAGAAAGAGAGGGACAGACAATGACTGTATTCATTTGTGGAATAGAAAATAACATAATATGAGACTAACACATGAGGACAATGGAGACAAGGGCCAGGAAGACTGCTCCATGGTCGGAAGACTGCTTCATGAGATGGGGGAGAAGGCAGCTGGAATAGAGGAGATTTTCCATGTTTTGATAAAAGCTTCGTAAGGTTTGCTCAACTAATGGCACCACTTGGGACCAAATGGTGATCGGTGATGATATAGCAAAATTCCCGGAATCAGAGATCACTCTGTCCCTTCCTGGTAGTGCCAGGAAGCTACCATACTGCATCCCATGCTTCCTCACATCAACCTCCTATATATAACAGAAGTTCAGATCAAACACCATGGTCCCACTGATCTCTGTTCCCTTGTCCCGCCCAAGACAACTTAAAATCCGGCTTACCTTTCCCAGGGCATGACTCCATCCCAGTCTTGGCAGGCGCCTGCAAGGGTCTGCATGGAAGCGCACCCCAATAAACTTATCTTATTTCTTCACTTTTCTCTTCTCTGTTCCTCTATCTGCCATGAGGTCTCTATAATTCTTATTTCAAAGTAAATATTTTTTTTGTCCCTTAAATATTGTCATTGTTATGGCAGAGTGGGTGGGGAGGACCTGAGGATGGGGTTACAGGCAACTAAGAAAGAAATCACCATTTGCCTTCATGACCTAGAATCACTTTCCTTTGTGGGTTTTTTTCCTCATGTTCCTCTGCATGAAATCACTACCAAAAGGTCTTCTATAATGAAGTTGAGAATTAAAAACACCAAAGTATCAGGGGAATACATAGTTGCATAATTTATCTTTGCTTTAATCTTTTCATATATATAATAGAGTAGATAATAATGTAGCTTTGTAAGAATCTTAAAAAGATTAAATGGGGAATTTAGGCAAATAATGCATAAATATTACCTTTGTTTCTATAGCCAAAAGATTTAGTTGTAAATTAAACATTAAATATATAAAAATATGTAATTTTTATGATTTAAAAATATGCAATTTTATAAAAAATATTAAATATCCTTAGAATATGTTTAGACTTTTGGTTCCGGACCTAGCACCTACTAAGTGCTCTAGAGCAGTGTTTGTCACCGTTTTCCCCTCTGACATTGTTTTCTTCCTATTTTTCCCCTTGTCCTACCAATTAATGCCCTAGTCTTGTGCTGTCGCTCCTGTTTACATGACTTTTCCCCCTATGACCACCTTGGACTATTCTGGGGACCTCCAGAGGGACATAAAACCTCCCTGGTTGAGAAATGTTGCTTTGGAGTATTATTTATCTCTTCAAAGTTACAACCTCAAAAGTGTTCTAGCAATGCCATTAGTCTCTTTCCTGTCTACATCAAATCTTCATTTTTTGAGCTGTAAACAGTAAAGAATTTGGCAGAATAAGGCCTTTGTCAAATGCAAGGAGATCAAATAAGGAGATAGGGAGTTTTGCCAGGGATCTACCCATTTGTCATCTCCCAAAAAGAGAAGACATTTCTGAATCATTAGCTTATGAGCCATGAGCCTAGAATTCTAAATTATATCACCAATAAATGTAAACTCCCCTTGATTGAAGCTTATACCTGAGCTTGGATCCTGAATAATAATCATTTTATTTATCTGCTATCTACTCTATCTACTATTTATCTGCTGTGAATAGCAAAAATTTCAGGATTAGTCTTAATAATAAAGTCTAGAAGTACTGAGTACTCTAAATCAATTCTAGGTTTTTTATCTGGCAACAATATGTGTTGTATAATTCAGACAGGAAATGAAAGTGCCAGTGACAGGAAATTTTCTGGTCATAGGTTTTTGTTTTGTTTTGGGTTGGTTTTTCTTCTTTCTTCTATTATTTTTTGTCTTGCTGACTTGGGGAGGTATTCAAGGTATTTTTAACTTTTTCTTCCCTTCTGGACACCACATGCTGTTTTAAATGAGCATTGTGTTAAAATGCGATAGGAATTGCTTGGCAGTATTGATAATAGCAGAAACATAGTCTATTAAGCTGTCTAGTTAGTGGCAAGAAAGGAATGTGGCAAAGGAAATGAGTGACTGAAAGGAAATGAAAACTTCTGTCTTCTCTTTGTAATTTTATTTTTGCCACAGGCTTATAAACAAGTAAATGAGAAGAAACCACTCTTTGCCTTAGTGAGCTAGAACTCTCTCTCTCTCTCTCTCTCTCTCTCTCTCTCTCTCTCTCTCTCTCTCTCATGCTTTTTCTTATGTTTCTTTGCACAGAATCACAGATAAAATATTCTGTGAAACTAATTTGAGGATAAAAAAGCACTTAAATGCTTTTAAATACATAATATTTGAAATTTATTTCCATTGGTGTTGGATTTTTTTTAGAATTTTACTTAAGAAAGGTAAGCCACAAGTTTCTCTGTAATGTATGAGCCACATTCTAGAAATGTGTTAACTTTCGATTAAATTTTTGACTCCAGTAATATTTAATAGGACAGTAAGTCACATGATATCATCATCCTACCTTCAATTGATCTTACTGAATAATTTAAAGACAAAAAAATAGGAATATTATCTCCAGTAAGAATAAGAATTGCTAAGGTAGCCTAACACTCTTCCTTGAATAAGCCTTCAAGGAGTTAGATTTTTCCCTAACTCTATAAATCTTTCCTTTTATTTTATTACTTCCCTCTCTTTCTTCTTGCTCCTTTCTAGCCTTCTCCTAATCTTTCCCTTATTTGGGTCTTCTTCTTTCTGAAATATTCTCAAAGGGACTAAATAAGCAGTACATCATGGACTAATTGCCAAGTCATTCTTTATATTTGAAGGAGACTCAGTACTTCTATATAGTTTGAAATTTTGTCTATTATTATTCTTGTTTTTTATTAATCCACACCTGGTTGTGCTCAGGGCTTATTCCTAACTCTGTGCTCTGGCAGGGCTCGAGGGATCATCTGGGATGTTGGGGATTGAAGCTGGATGCACAGTGACCACTATACACACTGTTTTTCTTTTCCCTTTATTTTTATTGCTCCAGACCGTAGTCTATTATTACTATTTCCTTTCTAAATCAATATGTTCTTTGTTAAAACAGAATTAAAGTAGGGACGTGTAGGAATGCCTCATTTGGAATAGAACCTGACTTGTAGGCATGAAGCCATAAGTTCAATCCCCGGGTCCTCCTTACATGCCATTGCAATCCTCATGTAACTGCCATATGTGATCCCTGGCACCATCTCCAGCATGCCCCAACCAAGTGGTCATGAGCATCACAAACGAGTATGGAATCATTACAGTCAAGTGGTGTGTGAGCAGCAACCAAGTAGAGAACTTCCCATCAAAACAACTGCAACTACAAAGGAAAGGAAGGAAGAACTAAAGTCAAGCAACAAAATAAAGATAAAAAGCACCTGTCATCTCCCATCCAGAGAAGCAATGTTATATTTCAGAATGAATCTTTCAGTGGTGCTATGCATCTAAAACATATTTTTAAAAAATATCATGCTCTCCTACAATTTTATAATTTACTGTCCTTTCACTTGGGACTAGAGCGATAGCACAGCAGGTAGGCTATTTTCATTGCACGCGGCCAATACGGCCGACCTGAGTTCGATTCCTCTGTCCCTCTCGGAGAGTCTGGCAAGCTATCGAGATTATCTTGCCTGCAGGGCAAAGCCTGGCAAGCTACCTGTGTCGTATTCAATATGCCAAACACAGTAACAACAAGTCTCACAATGGAGATGTTACTGGGCCCGCTAGAGAAAATTGATGAACAACGGAAGGACAGTGACAGTGACAGTGTCCTTTCACTTAATAATTACATAAATTTCTCATGTCATTTAAAATTCTGTAACAGTCCTCCATTTCAATATAATGAGCACTTAAACCAAATTCTATTGACTTCCCTATGGTTTACAATAATATTTGTACTGTAACATACAAATACTTGACTCACTGTAAAAATTGGTGTGACTAGTTTCACAGCACTTGTGTGTAGAAGTTTCACAACACCAAGCACTAGAGTTCTAATGCCATCCTATAATCAAAATGACCTACCCCCTTGGGTAGGGTAGTAGGTCAAGTGGTAACAACACATCCCTCATATATTTGAGGCTCCGAATTTGATCCCAGGTATGTAGTCATGGGCTACTCAACAGTGTGTGATCTTGACAGCCTCTGAGCAGTGAGGGGATTCTGTGTGTGTATGTGCACACACACACACACACACACACACACACACACACACACACACACACTCCCAGCTCTTCTGAGTGTATCTCCTGTAATAAGAAACCACTTCATCTACTTACTTCTCCTACTCATTTCCCTCTGGTGAGCACCACTATTCAGAGTTTAAGAATTATTTGTATTGTTTTGCCATTTCATTAGCTGTGAGTTCACAAAGCATGGGTGCTGCAATGCTTGAGTTTAATGGTAGAGAGCCGCCTCCACCCCCAGGCCTCCCCAGGAGAGAACAAAGAGAAGGGAGATCACAGACTAATGGTGAAACCATTTTCACCCATGGCCCATTTGATGGAGAGCTGCTAGCATACTTACAGCACATCTGAATGGGGTTGAGGTATAGGACTGCATGTAAGTGTGAATGGAGGTAAAACATTTTGGTAGAGGCAATTGTCTTGGGGAGATTAACTGAAGGAAACACTCCGTCTCCCACGGACATCTATATTGCTTTTCTCTTTCCCTTAAGTTGTATATGTTAAACAATTAAGTTTACTTCTTATCAATACTTGCAGTTGTTTGGATACACACAGTAAGAGATAAAGATCACAAAACTTAGTTCTCTGGGCTCTTAGTTCTCTGAGAGCAAGCAAGGTTTTTACCGTAAATCTCAGACTAAGTTCTCAGGACAGTTCAGCTTGTCCTTTCTCATGGAGGTTCTGTCTCTTACATCATAACAACTTGCAACAGGACCATGCATTTATACTTTCTGGACTGTCCCATTTCGAAGGCAGGGTGGCTTTGCCACTCATCCCGGATCCATTCCAATCCCATGGTGGAACTTCCCTTTGGGGGTGTGTTAGGAACTACAGCAACTGAAGACTGAGTCAAATAATTATAATAGATGCCCAGAAGTAGATATATTTCAGAGTTAATCAACCCCCAAATATTAGGAGTACAGAATGAATGGTCATTCTGTTTAAGCAAAGAACATTGCTCTATAGTAAAATATGAAAAGGTCATAGGGAAAATAGAAAAACAGGTAATTCACTACTAATTACAAGTCCAGAACTACCAGAAAGTTTTTGCTTATAAGCAACAAAGACTGACTTGGGGAACTGTTAAAATGGCACATAAGATACAAAGAAAACGTTAAAGATAAACTTGGGGGATTAGGGATGCTCCCAAGAGCACTGAGAGGAGGAAAAGAGACATTCACTGATGAAGCCTAAAACATTTAGGGTTAATATCCAGCAATTAGCTTTGACTATTTATGGTCCACTTATAAATGAAACCATCTAGTAATTCTCTATTACCTCCAGACTTATTTCATTTAGCATAATCACTTTAAGATCCATCCATTTTATCCCTAAAGCCACAATTTCATTTTTTCAATTATCTGTCAGAGGTCATTCAAATTGATTCCATATTTTGACTATTGTAAAAAGAATACTGTTAAATATTGTTAAAAATAGTATAAACATAATGCTATAAATATCTGTTGGCTTTATACTTTCCTATCATTATGTAAACTCCTAGGAATAATATTGCCATATCAGATGATATTTATTTTTAGTTTTCTAAGAAACATCACACCATTCTCCAAAAGGGATACACCAGTTTATATTCCCACCAGCAGGATATGAATTCATTTTACTTCATACCTTTGTGCCAATACAATAATGTAGAAAAGACTACTTCTAGTCTTTCAAACAGACCATTCTCACAGGTGTGTGGTAGTATTGCATAAACATTTCCTTAGAGATACTTTATACCCAACATACGTTAACTGATAAGGATCAGAGTTGAACTGTGCAAAAAAAATGCTAGCAAGCAAAAGACAAACAAAAATTTGGTGAGCATTACCAAGGGAAGTCAGAATATTATAGAAGTAAATAGGGGATTAAATTTTGAGCTGAAGTTGGGAAAGATGAGAATGCAGGCATCCACCATGTGTAGAGAAACCTATAAACGTTTTCTGCTAATATTTGAGGCATCCTTACCTAGCTACGTCTACTAGTTGTTGACAGATAGCTTCTTCTTGTTGTTATTGTGTTTTGAACCACTCCCAACTGTGTTCAGGACTCAGTCCTTGGTCTGTGTTCAAGGATCATTCCTGGCAAGGCTCATGGGGTTCCAGGGATTGAGCCTGGGTCAGCTGCTGTGTGCAAGGCAAGTGACTTGGCTGCTGTGTTATTTGTCTTTCCCCAATATTAATATTATGCTTCATAACTACAATTAGATATTGATGTTTAAATAGGCTTTGTCCTTTGCCTCTTCCAATTAAAAGAGAATTTGCCTATCTGATAATTATCTTCCAGATTGAGCAAGTTATCTTCTAGGTCACCAGCCTATGTTTCTGTGTTTAAAAGGAGTGTTAGAGCAGAAAAGCAAATGGACTATGTGTTAAACCGCGCCAGCATGCCTGCCCGGAGGGGAAAGGGTGTTGACCCAATCGCCCTCACCTCTCTGGAAAGAAAGATGGCGGCTGCATGGGAGCCTTGTGGACAGCAGGTTTGAGCCGGGGGTGGGGGCGGCAGGGACCTCATGGGAAGGGGGGCGTTCTGGTCCGTCCTTCACGCCCTACCGAGGTCACCAGTTGCCCCCCAAGAGCGGCTCTCCGGCACGGCCACGACTCCAGAGCACAGAAACCAATCTCTTAACTATCTAACTTTTAATAGAAATACTTCCAGGGTTAATAAGTAAAATAGCAGAAATCCAAAACCGTGCGGCCACGATAGACATCATTTAATTCTTAATACCCAGCTGTAGAAAGCAAATCATTTCACAACGCTTTTTCAGCATGTCTGATTTGGGGGGGGGGGTCGTAAACTCTAAATAATAATGGTGCATCTTTTATCGAAACAATGAATCTAGTCCAAGTAGATAGAGTGTTAACTAGAACTCATCTGCCTCACAGGAATTGGGAGGGGTGGGAGGTCGGGTTCTATTGGGGTTCGCGGTTAAAAATAAGTATTGGTAAGGGGAAATGTGTTTGATATTTACATGACTGAGACATAAACCTGAAAGCTCTGTAACTTTTCCCACAGTGATTCAATAAATAAATAAATTATTATTTTAAAAAAAGGAGTGTTAGATAGGAAAATATGGCACTGAATATTTCTCCAGTCTCACTGCAACTTCAGAATGACTTGCTGATGTGTTCTGTGCACACAGCCAGGGTTCAAATTCTGTTTCTATAAGAGAAATTAGTGGAAATTTTTTATCTTTATAAACCTCGCCCTTCACCTGTAAAGTAGGAGTAACTATCCCATTTCATAAATATGTTTCAGGGGTGTTAGAAAATGTATTTGATATCTGGTTTAAATTTATCATCACTACTATCATCACTCGTCTGCCCCTCTCAGAGATCCCGGCAAGCTACTGAGAGTATCTCACCCGCATGGCAAAGCCTGGTAAGCTACCTGCGATGTATTCGATATGCCAAACACAGTAACAAGTCTCACAATGTTACTGGGCCCACTCGAGCAAATTGATGAACACTGGGAGGACAGTGACAGTGACAGTGACCATCATCACTACCACTCCATCATTGCAATTGTTTTTTCTTTTTTTTTTCCTGAAAATGTCTGAAAGAAAGATGACTGGATGCTGGTTCCTCAAAGAACTTCTCCATATTCCCAAGAGACTGGTTGGTGGTTTCCTCTTATCAAGAGTTTCTAGTTTTCTCTGAGAATTTCTGCAAGGTAGAAGTCTCTTTCAAGACTACCTAGAGAGGGGCTGGAGTGATAGCACAGCAGGTAGGGTGTTTGCCTTGCACGCGGCCAACCCAGGTTTGATTGCCAGTATCATGTATGGTACCCTGAGCACTACCAGGAATAAGAGCACTATCAGGAATGATTCCTGAGTGCAGAGCCAGGGATAATCCCTGAGCATTGCCAGGTGTGAACCAAAAAGCCAAAAAATAATTTTAAAAAACCTACCTAGAGAGTTGCTTAGATTACTGCCTGCCAAACTTCAAACACTACAGTTCCTGAAGGATTTTTTTCTGCATCATTTTCCTCTAGACCACTCCTGCTTCAGATTATTACTCTTTTCTCTACATTTCTTCAATTCCTTTAAGAAATAATCTAAGAGCACTTTCATTCTATCTGCCCAGTGGCCTCTGGATAAAACAACACCAAAAAAACCTCAATATGAAGGAAATCCAAAAATCATTTCCCCATGAGAGCAAATACTTCCAGGTACCTTTCTAGACGGCTCCCTCCCTCTCAGCCTACTATGAGCATGCTTTTCCATTTTTCTCTGTTTTGTGTTTATGCTTTTTACATTTTATATTTTCTCTTTGTTAATTTGAAAGTCACATATTCCCGATTTTTTCCATGTAATAGTTATTTTCTCTTGATTTTATGTTTAGAGAGAAATTTTAGAATAAGGAATAGCATTTGATATATTCAATTCAGGGAAATATTCTGAAAGCCAAATTACATAGAAAAATCCCCAATCCAATATTTGAGTCAGCAAATCTATTTTGTTTAAAGGGAAAAGAATATATGTTGTAAATGTAATTTTTGGAGTCAAATATTACCAGTGCTGTGGAAATCTTAAAAAAAAAACAAAGATGACTAAGTGATGCAACAGTACTGGAATTTATAGATTTTTAAATGCTTCCTTTCTGCTTTCCCTCCATTTCCAGACTGATGAGCTGGTAGATCAACCCAAGCCCTCAACCATGTTGCTTTATCACAGTGAGGGACAAGTTGGTATCAAGTTTAGTTACTGAAAATCCTCCATCTGGAAAAATCTTGTCTTATAAGACTATATCATAGGCATAGTGATAATTGCTGGCTCAAGTGGTATGAAGAACAGTGAATTCAAATCTGTGTCTTTATGGATGTTTGCTCATTGAATAAACAACAATTTTTTATAGGATGGTGATGATAATCCCCTCCAACCATTTTTTTCTTATTTACATATGTGTGGCTAGTGCTTGAAGTGGTTTTATAAATCACTATGTCATTGCCACCAAAAAATATAATGCCCCTGGCCATATTAAAAAGAGCCCAGGACAAGGGAACTATCAAATTGAATAGAAAGGCCATAAAACCATTCGTTCATTTGACATTAAACTGATATATTATGTGATAATGCTTCAAGTAGAACCCAAGATCCCATTCATCATTCAGGCTGTTGCTGGGCTAGGTTCTGCACTGTGTGTTAATGAGACCATCACACTCACTCATGTAGGCAGACTGCAGTTGCCAATACAGCACTGGGGATGTACAGAACAGGAAAAAAATCTGTTAGAAATACCTTTTAACGAATTAATGAACCTTTATGGGAGAAAGTCACATTAGCACAGATATCACACAGCAACTTTGAAATAGTCTGTAAGCATGTTAAAAGGCTAGGCTAGATCCATGCTTTTCAATAAGAGGAATATATCAGACTTCCTGGCCTGCCTGTAAAGAGGTAGTGGCTGGGGTTCTTCTCAGGAAAGGACCAAGGAATCCTCAGTTCTGAAAAAATCGCTAGGTAATTCTGATGCTTACCTGGGGGTTAGTAACACAAGGACCAGCAGCAGCAGTAGCTGCTGGAAGCTTATTAAATATGCAGAATATCAGGTCTGAGGATCCTGAATCTGAATTTTAACAAGATCCCCAGTGATTTCATGCACATTACAATCTGAACTCTAAAACAGTGTTTCACAGCCTTAGATCCATATAGTAATATTTCTTGGGAAACTTAAAATATCCCTTTTCCTAGCCATGCCTCAGACTCAATAAAATCAAAACTTCCTGGAGTGAAACTCCAGCAATAGCATTTTTGTTGATGTTATTGTTGCTATGGAGCAAGGCTCAAGACCCTCTGGAGTTTGAACTTAATTCACAGTTTACACCTGAGGCCTCAACTGGAGATCCCTAAGCATAATGATGATGAAAAGGCACAGAATCACTGGCTTCAAAAGTCAACTTCAAACAACACCTGGGACGAGAAAGGAGTTTCTTATCAAACTCCTCACTGCTAGGTATTTCATTATTTCATAAATACCTTTAAGACAAACTTGTCAATAATTATCAACTCTATGCATACAATGCAAATAAAAGTCCACAAAATGATTTTTCCAAGAAGATACAACTCCAAAGGCTTCCACTCTACAACTCATGCTCTTCTTAATCACCCTCCTCTTCCTGAGAACTATTATCACTCAGTGGGGCATCCCAGAATACAATAGATTGTATTTTCCTTATTCATTTTGTTTGGGGGCTGTACCCAGATATGTTCAGGGCTTACTTCTGACTCTGTGCTCAGAGATCACTCCTGATTGGACTCTGAGCACCAGTCAGATGGGAAGCCAGGATTGAATCTAGGTTGGCCTAGTGGAAAGCAAATGATCTACCCCACTGAACTGTCTCTCTGGCTCTGTATTAGAGTTTTTAAAGTAGAAGCACATTTTCAGGTGTGATAGCTAGAAAGATTGTGTTTGTCTTTTCCAGGCTTCTTCTATGGATATAATCAGAATAATTTATGGGAAATGAACCAAATTTAAAGCTGTCTGGGAGCAAGAGCAGTGGAAAACTAGAGGAGCCCAAATCAATTCACTGGATCAAAACTTGCCATCCTTTTTTTGTTCTAATTGACTTATACAATTTCTTTCAAACAGAATCACTATGTGATATTTATTGCTCACTTGAAAGTGGAACTGAGATATAAATAATACAAAATAAATGATACATATTTAATAAAGCATATAATCTGATATGTAATTTTGATATATTCATATACCTATGAACCTTTCTTATGACCAGTAATTGAACACAACTTCCATCTTCATACTTATTATTTTTGGTGCTTCTTTGTAATAAAAATTATTTTTTTTCCATACCCTCTACAGGCTAACCATTGATCTACTCTCTCAATATGTGTTTATTTTCTAGAATACAAAATGTCATAATATAATGGATACTCTTAGTCTGACTTCTTTCAGTAAGCATAGGAGCATTGTAGCACTGTAGCACTGTCCTCCTGTTGTTCATCAATTTGCTGGAGCAGACACTAGTAACATCTCACAACAAATTGTGAGACTTGTTACTGTTTTTGGCCTATCAAAGCACAATAAGTTTTAAATTTTTGTATTTACAATTTAGAAAACATGGTTTGCCATGGCATCCATGTACAGTTACTGTACATCCCCACCAATAACAAAGAGCAAATATTTTGAGATTTACCCTAATTATATTAGTTTTTCCATTATTTTTTATAACATTGCATTATAATTTCAGTTGTCCACCATTATAAATTAACATATTTGCATTCCACATTTGTGTCACTGTGAAAAGCCCAATTTTATTCCTTATCATACAAATGAACTCATTCGACCATATTTACTTGTCCACCCATCCTCAACATTTCTGGTAATCATTAATTTTGTTCTTATCATCTAGAAGTTTATTTTTTCTTAGTATTTATTTCATTATTTCACTTATTACTATTTATTACTGCAGTCACGTGATGTTTGCCTTTAGTTTTTTTCACTAGGGATAATTGTTCTAGGTCTTACCATGTTACTGCAAATACCATTTCATTTTTCTTTATAGCAAAATCACATTCTACTATGTATATATACCATATTTTCTTTACCCAGTCATCAGTTGATAGTCACTTAGGTTGATTCCAGTTTGTGGCTATTGCAAATACTGCAATAAATATAGGAGAGATCATATCTCTTCTAATCACTATCACTATCACTATCACCCCATTGTTCATCGATTTGCTTGATCAGATGCCAGTAACATCTCCATTCACCCCTGTCACGTGCTAGTGTAGCCCAATGGCATGTTGTGGGGTCTTTCAGGGTCAGGGAAATGAGGACCTCATTGTTACTGTTTTTGGCATATCTAGTATGCCATGGTAATGGGTAGCTTGGCAGGTTCTGCCATGCAGGCAGGATACTCTCAGTAGCTTGCCGGTTTCGCTGAGAGGGATGGAAGCTTTTGGGCTAGCCTCTAATCACCTTTACAGGTGTTCCCAGTCAGACATATATGTGGGCAGGATACCCTCAGTAGCCTGCTAGGCTCTCTGAGAGTGAGAACTAGATAACAAGAGGTTGTGTGGCCGCAAATGCTGCTGCGTGCTTCCTGGAGCTTGGTCTCTGGATCTTCGCCTTTGATCGGGTTACAAGGCAGTTGGTGGGTGTAACTGCCTAGGAAGATGAGGGATTTGGGTGGAGGAGGCCCAATCCAGAACCGAGCAGGCTTGGAGATCTCAGCCCCGGGTCCCACACACCTGGGTTCCTCTGCTGGTTCCTTCATGCGTGAGGCTGTCCTCGCATGTGGAGAGTGGTCTCAGCATGCATGGCTGTGGCTGGGTCCTGGAGGTCTTCAGCTGCCGGGGCTCTACTCAGGGCGCAGAGGGAAACTCAACTGGACCCCCTGCAAGGGGCCCTCTTCTAATTAGGTAGGATTTTTTTGTTTTGTTTTGTTTCATATTGGGGTAAATACCCCAAAGTGAAATAACTGAATTGTACAGAACTTCTATTTATTTACTTTTGCTTTTGTGCTACACTCAGCTATGCTCCAGATTTAATTCTGGCTCTATTCTCAGGGATCACTTATGGTGAGGTTCAGAGAACCATTCATGGTGCTGGGGAATGAACCCAGGTCAGCAGCGTGCAATGCAAACAACCTATCCACTGAAATGCCATTACAGTGTTTTTAATGTTTTAAGAAATACTTATTTTTCTTATCATAATGGCTACCCCAGTTTACATTTGTACCAATAGTTATAAAAGTTCCATTCTGTCTGCATCATCTCCAACACTTGTTTTATCTTTTGATAAGAGCCTTTCTTACAGGGCATGATGATCCCTTATTGCTATTTTGATTTGCATTTTCCTGATATGATAAATCTCTTTGTATGAGGCTGTTGGCCATTTGTCTTCTGTTTATGAAGAGGGGCAAACCCCAAAACAATCAGGGTTTATTATCGGATTTGTGCTCAGGGATCACTCCCAGAGATTACTACAGGACCACATGCAGTGCTGGGGAATGTAATACTGGTCAGCTGTGTGCAAAGAAAGTACCCAACCAACTGTATTATCTATCCTGACCTTGCATAGATCTTTGGAGAGGTGTCTATTCAAATCATCTTTTCATTTTGCAGTAAGATTGTTTAAGATGTTGGAATATTGTAGGACTGAAACTCAATGATGAACAATTTTGTAACTGTATCTCACGGTGATTCAGTTAAAAAATACATTACAAAAAAGAATATTTATCTTTTTCACTATCACAATCATCCTGTTGTTCGTCAATTGCCTCGAGCAGGCACCAGTAACATTTCCTTTGTCCTAGCCCTGAGATTTTAGAGTGCCATATTCAAGGCTCCTTCAGGGCTAGGAGAATGAGACCCATCATTGTTACTGGTATTTGGCATATTGGGTACACCACGGGGAGTTTGCCAGACTCTGCCGTGTGGGCAGGTTACATTCAGTAGCCTGCCAGGTTGTCCAAGAGTAAGAATGAGATGATAAGATGTCTCGCGGCCATGAATGCGGCCACGTCCTTTCAGGAGCTGGGTTTTGTAGTCTCTGGGTCTTGACCATTGATGGGATTACACGGTGCCAGGGGGTCAGTTGGTGGGGGTGACCCCTGCCTACTGGAAGATGGAGCATCCGGGTGGAGGATGCTCAGCCCCGATCTGATAAATTTATCTTTTTATTGTTGCCTTTTGTGAGGGTTTTTTGGGGGGTCTATTTCAGATTTAATTACTCTCAGATATATGATGTATTAATCTTTCTATTTTGATGCAAGTTTCTCATTGTACTAAGATGTTTTAGTATTTTGATATAGTCTTACTCATTTGCTCTTGTTTTTATTTCCCTTGCCACTGGAGTTCCCAATCCTTTCACTAAGACTGATATCAAGGAGTTTATCACCCCTCACTCTAGTGTCTTTTATGGTTTCAGTTCTAATATACAAATGTTTTAATTTTTGTGTGATGTTAGGTCTAATTTCATTTATCTCTATGTAGTTGTCCAGCTTTCTCAGTACCATTTACTAAGTAAATTTCCTTTTTCTATTACAGGACAAGAGTGATAGCACAGCGGGTAGGGCTTTTGCCTTGCACACGACTGACCTGGCCAACCCAGGTTCAATTCCTCCACCCCTCTTGGAGAGCCCAGCAAGCTACCCAGAGTATCTCACCCACAAGGCAAAGCCTGGCAAGCTACCTGTGAAGTATTTGATATGCCAAACACAGTAACAAAAAATCTCACAATGGAGACGTTACTGAGCCTGCTGGAGCAAATTGATGAACAACAGGAGGACAGTGCTACAGTACTAGAGTGCTTTTCTATTATAGAACCTTAGCTACTTTGTTTTTTTTATTTTTTTTTATTAGTGAAACACCATGAGGTACAGTTGTAGACTTATGAGTTGTTGTGCTTGGGTTTCAGTTATACAGTGATCGAGTACCCATCCCACCACCAGTGCCCATTCTCCACCCCCACCAGTCCCAGTTTCCCTCCCACCCCCCATCCCCCGCCCACCCTGCCTCTTTGTCAGGGCACTCCCTTTTGTTCTATCTCTCCTTTTGGGTGCTGTGGTCTGCAGAAAAGACATTGGGTGGCAATCATGTTTGGTCCCGAAAACTACTTTCAGCAGGCATCTCCCATCCTGGGAAGATCTTCCCAGCACCCTTTATTTGGTGCTCCCTTTTCTGTCTGAGCTGCCTTTACCCCCAGAGTGTGCGGCTGGCCTCTAAGCCATGGAGTGAACAACCTGGTATTTATCACAGCTGTTCTTGGGTGTTAGTCTCTTATTTTGTTACTTTATGTTACCCAGATGAATGCAATCTTTCTATGTCTGTCACTCTCTTTCTGACTCATTTCGCTTAGCATAATATTTTCCATGTAGTACCACTTGTATGTAAATTTCATGACTTCATTTTTTCTAACTGCTACATAGTACTCCATTGTGTAGATGTACCAAAGTTTCTTTAACCAGTCATCTGTTCTCGGGCACTCAGGTTTTTTCCATATTCTAGCTATTGTAAACAGTGCTGCAACGAACAAACAAGTGCAGATGTCACTTCGACTATACTTTTTAGCCTCTCCGGGGTATATTCCCAGGAGTGGTATTGCTGGGTCAAATGAACCTTAGCTACTTTGTTATAAATTGTTCAAATATATATGTGATTTTTATTTCTGGGATCTCAGTTCAGTTTTATTGATCTGTGTCTATGTTTCTTTCAATACCATGTTGTTTTAATTATTATCCTGACCTTAGATAGGTCTTCTGTAGTAGAATGATATCTCCACTTTGATATCTCCACTTTACTTTTTTTAAGTAGTGGTTTTGCTATTTGAAGTCCTTTGTAGTTAAGAATTTTCTGATTTCTTAGTTTCTATATCTGTGAATAATGCCACTGGGATTTTGATAGAGGTAACAATGAATCTGTATATTACTTTTTTCTTTTTCTTTGGGGGGGGTCACACCCGGTGATGCACAGGAATTACTCCTGGTTCATGCACTCAGAAATTACTCCTGGCAGTGCTCAGGGGACCAAATGGGATGCGGGGAATTGAACCTAGGTCAGCTGCACGCAAGGCAAATGCCCTATCCTCTGTGCTATTGCTCCAGCCCAAGTCTGTATATTACTTTAGATAATAGTCATTTTAATCATATTATTTTACTAGACAAAATTTTCATATTCCTCTGCCTTTTATATTTATTAGAATAATGTACTGTTTTTTCCATGCACCAACTTTAGTTAATCTCACTAAGAGAAGAGAAACAATTGATACTATGATGCTATTATGAATGCCTATGCCAACAAATTGGACAATCTAGAAGAAATGAAAAATTCTTAGTATCAAACAGTATTCCAAAACTGAGTCAGGAATAACTACGTGATCAAATTTATTTACATTGAGCCAGTAATTGAAAAAGTTTCCCATAAAACAAAATCCTAGGACTAAGCAGCTTTACTAGCAAATAATATCACACTTCCAAAGATCTGTAACTATGAAAGTGCAGTTCCACTGCTACTAATGGGCTAATTAATCAGATACATGGTAGTGGATCAAGAATCAACCACTTTGGGGGCTGGAGCAATAGCACAACAGGTAGGGTGTTTACCTTGCATATGGCCAACCCGGGTTTGATTCCCAGAATCCCATATGGTCCCGGGAGCACTGCCAGGAGTAATACCTGAGCGCATGAGCCAGGAGCAATCTTTGTGCATCGCTGGGTGTGCCCCAAAAAGAAAAAATAAATGAACCACTTTTACCAACAAAACTGGATGGTTGGAAGATATCAGTCTTATGTCCTAGAGAAATAACTTATCTTCATTGTCACAGAAAATCATTTATATAAGAAAAAAATAAGTACATATTTTTTAGAAAGGGCAAGTTTCAGGTTGTTAGGCATCATCAGAGTGAGTGATGAACAAATTCCCTTAGTTCTCTGAGGCATACTCTACAATATGTACAAATCAAAATAAAGATTTTGGGACCAGGGAAATAGCTCAAAGCGTTGTAGCTTTGCACCCTAAAGCCAGGGTTTGATTCCTGGTACTGCATGACTTACTGAGCATTACCAGACGCGTACCATCAAACCTTTCTATTAATATTTTGGGAGTGAGTTTGGGGTCACAACTTGTGGTGCACAACTGGTGGGCTGGAGCAATAGCACAGCGGGTAGGGCATTTGCCTTGCACGAAGCCGACCTGGCAGACCCGGGTTCGATTCCTCCACCCCTCTCAGAGAGCCCGGCTAGCTACCAAGAGTATCTCTCCGACACAAGGTAAGGTAGCTGTGATGTATTCGATATGCCAAACACAGTAACAACAAGTCTCACAATGGAGATATTACTTGGCCAGCTAGAGCAAATCGATGAACAACGGGAGGAGTGACAGTGACTGCATGACTTATTGAACATTACCAGGTGTGTACCATCAAACCCCCAAACTATTACCTTTCTATTAACATTTTGGGAGTGGGTTTGGGGTCACAACTGGTGGTGCTCTGGGCTGACTCCTGGCACTCTGCTGAGGGATCTTACCTGTTGATGTATGGGGACCATATGTGGTACGAGGGAACTAAACCAGGGTTGGCTGCATTGCAAGAAAGTATCTGATTCTCTTTTTTTTTTCTTTCCTAGAAATATTTTTAAGCATAAAAAACTACAGGGAAAAAATTTTGTTTTAATATTTTGGGGACATACCCAACTGTGTTCAAGGTAGACTTCTGACTTTGTGCTTAGGGATCACTGATGGTGAAGATTAGTTTCTGGATCGGCTGCACTCAAGGCCTTGCCTCTTATACTATCTCTCTAGTCCTAAGCAAAGATGTGAATATTAGTTGTTGGGTGAATTACGGATAGTTCTATTTTCCTTTGTGTTTCCTGTATTGTATCATCTTGTCATTATAACAGTGTGTTTCTTTCTTTGATTTTTATTAAAATATGATATAAGTATTGAAAAGTATAAAAAATATTAAATGTAGAGAGGTCAGTATATTAGTATACCCAAAATTTTATAAAATCCACTTCCTCATGTTCATTCCTGTACTTGTCTTGTGCATCAGATATATTTTTGAGCTTTCTAAATGGAATCATAAAACATATACTTATTTTTTATAAGTATTTATTCAAAATTATGTCCTGTGTGATTGACACATGGAGATCTTTCATCCTTTGTCTTTCTCAATGCTTTAAGTTTTCTATTTTAAAGAAAATACAATTTACCCATTTTCCCTATTTGCTTGGTAACTTCACCAAAACTCTTCAGTGCCACCCTCGAGAACATCATGCGACGACTGGAATGGGAAGGAATGGGAGTGAAGATAGATGGTCAGCAACTACACCACCTCCGCTTTGCTGATGACATTGTTTTAATAACAGCAAACATAAGCCAAGCAGCACAAATGCTGGCCGACTTTGACCATGAGTGTGGAAAGGTAAGACTACAGCTGAATCTTACGAAGACAATGTTTATGAGAAACAGCCTCGTTCCTGATGCCCCATTCGCTCTCAACGGAACGACCATCTCCGAATGCAACAGCTATGTGTGCCTAGGTCAAGAAGTCAACATGACAAATGACCTGGCACCCGAGCTGAGCAGGAGGAAGAGAGCGGCTTGGAACGCCTTCAAGAACGTCGAAGAAATAGCTAAGAGGACGAAGAACCTCCAGCTCTGGGCACACCTCTTTGATTCCATTGTTCTTCCTGCATTAACATATGCCTCAGAGACCTGGGCCCTACGTAAACAGGATGAGAATGCTATTCGGGTCTCCCAAAGAGGAATTGAAAGAGCTATGCTTGGAATAGCACGTTTCACTCAAATGAGAGAAAGAATCCAGAGTTCCGATATCCATCGAAGATCAAGAATCAGGGATGCTGTCTCGTTTGCCAAGGTGTCAAAAATCAGATAGGCTGGTCACATAATGAGATTTAAAGAAGACCGCTGGACTAGAGCTGTTACCAACTGGATCCCACAGGATGTCAAAAGACCGCGTGGCCGCCCACCTACCAGATGGTCAGACTTCTTCATCAAGATCATGAACGATCAGTTTGAGGCTCTTCATGTTCCCAGAGCGAACAGATGCCATTGGGCTACACTGGCACGCGACAGTGACGAACGGAGACATTACTGGTGCCCACTCGAGCAAATCGATGACTAACGGGAAGTTAAGTGATTAAGTGATTAAGTGCTTGGTAATACCAATTCATATATATTGTGAATAATACAGCTGTATATACTTATGTGCATGAATTTTGTTGCATTTATGTACATATTTCTATTATTAGAATAGAATTTATAAATTGTAGAATTGGCCTTTTTTTCATTGTTTTGAGGACACACCAAGCGATGCTCAGACATTCCTAGCTCTGCATTCAGGAATTGCTCCTGGAAATTCTAGGACACCATATGATATTCCCAGGATCAAACCCAGGCTGACCATAAGCAAGGTAAATGCCCTACCCACTATACTATCTGGCCGCAGAATTGGTCTATTTTTAATGTTCACAAATCTGTTAAATCTGCTTTCCAAACTGGTTATGTCCATTTTTTCTTATAAATCTTAAATTTAAGTTGTATTTTTATGATAGTTTAGGTAACATAGCTACAATTGTATTAAAATTTATACTATTAATATACAAAATTACCATGCCTCACCAACACAAAAATTCCCAAAGCCCATCACCACTGCTCCCACGTCACTTCTATTCTGAATTTTCATTCACCGTGTACTTTCCCCCTACTGTTTCATAATCTGGGCTTTGTAATCAAAGACCAAGGGTTTGCCATTATTCAATACTGCCTATAGCCTACTTTCACCTCTCTACATACCACATATAAATGAAATCATCCATCATTTGTCTTTCTCCCTCTTTCAAGTTGCAGTGAACAACATGATTTCATATTTTCTTATAAGGCATGGTATTTTGTGAGTTCAAAAAGTGTGTGGGGGGTGAGGGTGACACATACTCATGCCTTCAGTAGCCAAGAACTGACTCCCCGGCCTCTCCATCAGATGAACAAAGAGAAGGGGGACCACAGACTGATAGTCAAAATGGCGCATATAATGCAGAGTTGTTAGCATACCTATAGAACACCTGAAGGGGTTCAAGGTATAGGACTGCATGTAGGCATGATTGATCATTTACAGAGGTAAAGCAATTCAGCAGAGGCAATTCTCTTGAGGAGATTAACTCTTGGAGACAATGTCTCCCAGGACAATCTACAGTGCTTTTCTCTTTTCCTTTAGTTGTACATATTAAACAATTAAGTTTACTTCCTATTAATACTTGCATCTATTTGGATAAACACAATAAGAGATATAGATTCCAAAACTTAGTTCTCTGAGCTCCAAGGGCAAGCAAGGCTTTTATCATAAAACCCATACTAAGTCCTCAGGCCGGTTCAGCTTATCCATCCCCATGGGGGTCCTGTCCAAGTCAGAGCAGCTTGCATCAAGATTGTGCTTTTATGCATTCTAGACTGTCTCATTTTGATGCTTACATAGCTTGACTGCTCGCCTGGCTCTATCCCAGTCCCACAGCAGGACGTCCTTTCGTGGGGTGTTAGGAACTAAGGCAACCAAAGCCCGAGTCAAGTAATTATGATGGATGCCCAGGTGTAGGTATATTTCAGAGTCAACCAACACCCAAATATTAGGAGCACAATATATAATGGTATTTTTTGTGTTTAATCAAAGAATAGTTCTCCATAGATAAATATGAAAAGGCTATAGGAAAATAGAAAAGCAAGTAATTTACTTCAAATACAAAGTTCAGAGTTTCCAGAAGTTTTGGCTTATAAGTGACCAGTCCTGACTTGGGGAATTGTGACTGTATCACTGTCATCCTGTTGTTCATAGATTGCCTTGAGCGGGCCCCAGTAACGTCTCTTCATCCTAGCCCTGAGATTTTAAAAAGTGCTACATTCGAGGCTCTTTCAGGGTCAGGAGAATGAGACCCATCATTGTTACTGGTTTTTGGCATATTGAATACGCCATGAGGAGTTTGCCAGACTCTGCCGTGCATGCAGGATACTTTCGGTAGCCTGCCAGGTTCTCCAGAGTAAGAACTAGATAATAAGATGTCGCACAGCTGCAAATGGAACGCTTCCAGGAGCAGGGTTTTATAGTCTCTGAGTCTTGGCCGTTCATGGGAGTACATGGTGCCGGGGGCAGTTAGTGGGTGTAACACCTACATACTGGAAGATGGGGGATCTGGGTGGAGGGGGCCCCAGTCCCAATCCGAACAGACTTGGAGATCTACGCCCTGGGTCCCAGAAGAGAACAACAGAGAGTCTCCTGCCTCCACACCTGGCTGTCCTCACTGGGGGCCCTTGTAGGAGGATGGGTTGAGTTTCCCTCCCCACCCTGAGCAGAGCCCCGGTAGCTGAAGACCTCCGGTTCCAGCCATAGCCATGCTTAAAACCACTCTCCACAAGTTTAGACAAGCCTCATGCATGAAGGAACCAGCAGAGGAACCCAGGTGTGCGGGACCTGGGGTGAAGATCTCCAAGCCTACTTGAATTGGGACTGGGGCCTCCTCCACCCAGATCCTCCATCTTCCAGTATGTAGGCATTACACCCACCAACTGCCCCTGGCGCCGTGTAATCCCATCAACGGCCAAGACCCAGGGAATTGTGACAAACTCAAAGTAAAGGTTAAAGATAAACTTGGGGGCTGGAGCAATAGCAAAGCAGGTAGGGTATTTGCCTTGTATGTGGCCAACCTGGATTTGGTTCCCAGCATCCCATATGGTCCCCCGAGCACCACCAGGAGTCATTCCTGAGTGCATGAGCCAAAAAGAAAAAAAAAGATAAACTTGGAAGATCAGGGAAGCTCCTGAGAGCACCATAAATTTCTCTGGGAGGAGGAAAAGGAACAATTCACTGATGAACCCTTAAAACATGTAGAGTTAATATCCAACAGTATTCCATTGTGTATGCAACATGTTTTTGTTGGTGGTGTTTTTAGGTCAAACCTTGCAATGCTCAGGCGTTACTTGTGGCAGTGCTAAGGGGACCTTATAGTTAGGCAAGTGCCTGACCTGCTGTACTATCTATCCTCCAGTCCCTTCCACAGATTCTTTTTTATTTTTATTTATTTTTGTTTTTTATTAGTGAATCACCATGTAATGCAGTTACAGGCTTACAAGCTTTCGTGCTTGTGTTTCAATGATACAATGATCGGGTACCCATCCGTCCACTAGTTCTCATTTTCCACCACCAATGGTCCCAGCATCCCTCCCACCACCCCCACCCTGACCCCTCCACCCTACCCCACCTCTGTGGCAGGGTATTCCCTTTTGCTCTCTCTCTGTTTTTGGGTGTTGTGGTTTGCAATAGAGGTATTAAGTGGCCATAATATTTGGTCTATAGTTTACTTTCGGTCCACATCTCCTATCCTGAGCGGGTCCTCCTAGTACCCTTTACTTGGTGGTCCCTTCTCTATCTGAGCTGCCTTTTCCCCCAGCATGTGAGGCTGGCTTCTAAGCTGTAGAGTGATCCTTCTGGTACTCATCTCTACTATTCTTGGGTGTTAGTCTCCCATTCTGTTACTTTATATTCCACAAATGAGTGCAATCTTTCTACGTCTCTCTATTTCTGACTCATTTCACTTAACATGATACTCTCCATGTTGATCCACCCTTATGAAAATTTCATAACTTCATCTTTTATAACATCTGCATAGTATTCCATTGTGTAGATGTACCAAAGTTTCTTTAACCAGTCATCTGTTTTCAGGCACTCGGGTTTTTTCCAGATTTTGGCTATTTTAAACAGTGCTGCAATGAACATATAAGTGCAGATATCATTTCTACTATACTTTTTTGCATCTCTGGGATATATTCCCAGAAGTGGTATTGCTGGGTCAAACGGAAGCTCAATTTCTAATTTTTTGAGAATCGCCCATACTGTTTTCTAAAAGGGCTGAACCAGTCAGCATTCCCACCAGCAGTGAAGGAGAGTCCCTTTCTCCCCACATCCTTGCCAACACCAGTTGTTTTTGTTATTTTGGATGTGGGCCAATCTCCCTTTCACAGATTCTTTATCCATTCATCTGTCATTGGGTACTTTCTATTGTTTCTAGATATCTTTTTAAAACAAAGGTTTTGTTTTTGGATGATAGATTCCAAGAGGTCTAACTGATGGATGATATGACAGCTCTATTCTTACTTTTGACTTTTTCCATACAGGGTGGTGAACACTCAATTTTAAATGTTTGGATATCAATTGCTTCTATATGCGTCTTTTTTCTATGGAACATTGGTACTTTAAGTCATATAGTTCTGAATCCTTTTCTACATGATATATAAAGTTACAATATTTTAGATAACTATAGATAAAATTGATTCATTTATATTTTGTTAAAATACTGAATACATAGCAATATCTTGGGATTGAAACAGCTGTGACAGAAGTCAATTTCTTTATTTCTTCTGAACTAAAACATAGAACATGTTGACATGAACATATAAACAAAATTAAATAAACAAAAGAAAAAATCCAAACCTTGTACATTCATTTTAAATAAATTCAAGATGGAAAAAAAAAACTTGTTAGCACAGCAGGTAGGGCGTCTGCCTTGCACGCAGCCAACATGGCCGACCCGAGTTCGATTCCTCCGCCCCTCTCGGAGAGCCCGGCAAGCTACCGAGAGTATTCGATATGCCAGACACAGTAACAACAAAGTCTCCAATGGAGACGTTACTGGGCCCGCTCAAGCAAATCGACGATCAACGGGAGGGCCTTTACTTTACTTTTACCATAAATACCATAGATACCACAGAAATACAGGATATCATAGAGGAAGATAATAAAAGTGAAATAAGGAATTGCTCAAAGACTAAAGCCCATTATTATATGTCATTAGATTGAATATACTTATGTAAGTGGGAAATCAAGTTCTTGCCAATAACTCCTTCCTTTAAAAAGCTGAGAAGAAATGAGAGGATGAAATGTATACACGGATGTTTTGGTTTCATTCCTGTTTATGCAATACCAAGTTTTTTTTTCTTACTATGACAAAAGACGAATATGGCAGGACTTCCCAGATAGTGTTTCGGGGACATGAGGCCCCTCCTGGTGATAGTGGCCAATTAGCTTAGTAGTTCAATGCAAAGGTTTGGTATGCAGTGCTTCTTGTCCTCGCAGTGCTGAGCACCATGGTGACCACAGCACTTATGCATGAAAAGCTGCAGAGCCATGCTCAGTGATGCAGGGGGGCTTCTAAGTCTATACATGGTGATGCTCAGAGGCCATTTAGTTCCAGGAATCAAAGCCAGGTCTGTGCCCCAAATCATGTCCTTTCTCCAGCCCCAAGACAAATATTGTAAGAGGTGTTATTGATGTTACAATTGTACTCCAGAGAAAATTTGTATATGAATCAGGACTAGGTAAAATTAAGATTCAGTAACATTTATTAGGGGCTGGAGTGATAGCACAGCAGATAGGGCATCTGCCTTGCACACAGCCAACACGGGTTTGATTCCTCCATCCCTCTCTCGAGTCCGGCAAGCTACCAAAGAGCTACCTGCACATCAGAGCCTGGTAAGCTCCCTGTGGCATATTTGATATGCCAAAAATAGTAATAACAAGTCTCACAATGGAGACGATACTGGTGCCCGCTTGAGAAAATCGATGAACTACAGGAGGACAGTGCTACAGTGCAACATTTATTAGAGCAAGGAATTGAACGATCTTTATGTTCACCAGATTTTTGCACTAAATATAAATTTAAGACTATTATATAGGGTGGAAAATAGTCTATAGGGAACCATGGTGGTCGATACCTCTTCCTCTCTTCCACTTATATTTATGTAGCGTGAAATATGTCTTAATAAGCACATATCATTTTCTTTTTGTTGTTGCTGCTGATGCACTATTTGGGGGTTACTATGAAGGCCTACACATAGGGGTGCTAGAGGTGGCATTGCTGGAGATCAAACCTAAACCCAGACCAGGACCTTACATGAATGCATGTGCTCTCCTACTTGAGTCATATCCCTGGAACACATAATTTCTCTGTGGGGAAAAACAGTGTTATTAAAACAAATGCCTTTGAAAATATAATTTGGTAAAATTCAGTCAAAGCTGTAATACTTTGTTAAAAGCCTCACTCTGAACTACCACCTTTATTTATTTTTATTGATTTTTAGTGATTCACTGTGAGATAGACCCTTGAGTGCTGCCTTTACTAGCAATAAGTATACATTTGATGAGCTTTACTATAAAGAGAACTGAGATGATACTGTTAACTTCCTCTCTCAAAGAAATTCACTCATGCTAACCCAAGTTGACTAGGCCAGGGGTAATCTTGTGACACAGACTGGATAATAATAAACTAATGGCACTCAAATTTATAATTCCTTCAGTTTTCTTTTGTTGTTTTGCTGAGAGAGTAAGTTCATAAAATCTTGTCTACTCAGTCATGAGAAGGATACCTACTTTGTCAATGTCTACTTGAGGAGAACCTGAATGGTTAAAATCACAAATTTGAAAAACACGTTTTAATCAACCCCTAAAAACTGTAGCATGCATTCATTCATATTAATACTTCATCATAAAATTTTAGCCTCTCTTATTCATGGAAATTGCAAAATATTAGGCCAAAATATTTAATAAAATATTAATATTTAATAAATTTATACAGTAAATTTATACTATTTTAATAAAATATATAAAATACTGAAATGTTTTTAAATTTCAATCCTTTCATTTTTTAAAAAAAAATTTTATTAGTGAAACACCATGAGGTACAGTTGTAGATTTACAAATTTTTGTGCTTGGGTTTCGATTATACAATGAACAAATACGCATCCCTCCACCAGTGCCCATTTTCCACCACCATGGATCCCAGTATCCCTCCCAAACCCATCCCCCCATCCCACCCTGCCTCCGTGGCAGGGCATTTCCTTTTGTTCTCTCTCTCCTTTTGGCTGTTGTGGTCTGCAAAAGAGGCATTGAGTGGCAATCATGTTCAGTCCATAGTCTACTTTCAAAATGCATCTCCTCTTCTAGGAGGATCCTCCAAACACCCTTTATTTGGTGCTCCCTTGTCTATCTGAGCTGCCCTTTCCCCTAGAATGCCCGGCTGGCCTCTAAGCTAAGGAATAATCCTCCTGGTACTGATCTCAGCTATTCTTGGGTATTAATCTCCTATTTTGTTACTTCATATTCCCCAGATGTATGCAATCTTTCTATGTCTATCCCTCTCTTTCTGACTCATTTCGCTTAGCATGATACTTTCCATGTAGTACCAATTGTATGTAAATTTCAGGACTTCATCTTTTCTAACAGCTACATAGTACTCCATTGTGTAGATGTACCAAAGTTTCTTTAACCAGTCATCTGTTCTAGGGCATTCAGGTTTTTTCCATATTCTGGCTATTGTAAATAGTGCTGCAATGAACAAACAAGTGCAGATGTCACTTCGACTATACATTTTTGCCTCTCTGAGATATATTCCCGGGAGTGGTATTGCTTGGTCAAATGAGAGCTCAATTTCTAATTTTTTGAGAATCGTCCATACTGTTTTCCAAAAGGGCTGAACCAGTCAGTATTCCCACCAACAGTGAAGGAGTGTCCCTTTCTCGCCACATCCACGCTAGCACCAGTTCCTTTTGTTCTTTTGGATGTGGATCAGTCTCTGAGGTGGGAGATGGTATCTCATTGTGGTTTTGATCTGCATATCCCTAATGATTAATGATGTAGAGCATTTTCTCATGTGCCTTTTTGCCATTCGGATTTCTTCCTTGAGAAAGTTTCTGTTCATTTCATTGCCCCATTTTTTGAATGGGGTTGGATGTTTTCTTCTTGTGGAGTTCAACCAGTATTTTATACATGCTTGATATCAACCCCTTGTCAGATGTGTATTCGGCGAATATCCTTTCCCATTCTGTAGACTGTCTTTGTATTTTGGTCACTGTTTCTTTGGAGGTGCAGAAGCTTCTTAGTTTAAGATAGTCCCATTTATCTATCTCTGTTTTCACTTGCTCGGACACTGGCGTGACATCTTTGAAGATACCATTAGCTTCAATGTCATGGAGGGTTTTGGCAACTTTGTCTTCAATGTACCTTTTGGTTTCTGGTCTGATGTTGAGGTCTATAATCCATTTTGATCTTACTTTTGTACATGGTGTTAGGCAGAGATCTGAGCCCATTTTTTTGCATGTAGCCATCCAGTTTTGCCAGCACAATTTGTTAAAGAGGCTTTCCTTACTCCACTTCACATTTCTCGCACCTTTATCAAAGATTAGATGATCATATGATTGAGGGGAGATGTCAGTGTATTCAAACCTGTTCCACTGGTCTGCAGCTCTGCCTTTGTTTCAGTACCATGCTGTTTTAATTATTACTGCTTTGTAGTAGAGTTTGAAGTTAGGAAGGTTGATTTCTCCCATTTTCTTTTTTCCAAGATTTGCTTTAGCTGTTCCTGGAGGCTTATTGTTCCATATAAATTTCAGGAGTGTTTGCTCCATTTCTTTGAAGAATGTCATGGGTATCCTTATAGGGATTGCATTGAATTTGTACAATGCTTTGGAAAGTACTGCCATTTTGACAATGTTAAGTCTCCCGACCCATGAGCAAGGGATATCTTTCCATTTCCTCATGTCCTCTTTTATTTCCTGAAGCAGCGTTTTGAAGTTTTCTTTGTACAGGTCCTTTACATCCTTAGTTAAGCTGATTCCTAGGTACTTGATTTTCTGGGGCACAATTCTGAACGGGATTGTTTTTTTCATTTCACTTTCTTCTCTCTCACTGTTTGAGTATAGGAAAACCACTGGGTATTGATTTTATAGCCTGCAACTTTACTATACAAGTCTATTGTTTCTAGGAGTTTCTTGGTGGAGGTTATAGGGTTCTCTAAGTATAGTATCATATCATCTGCACATAGTGAGGTCTTGATTTCTTCCTTTCCTATCTGAATGCCCTTAATATATTTTTCTTGCCTAATCACTATTGCAAGTACTTCCAGTACTATATTGAACAGCAGTGGAGAGAGTGGACATCCTTGTCTCATTTCTGATCTTAGAGGGAAGGCTCTCAGTTTTTCCCCATTGAGGATGATGCTTGCTGTAGGCTTGTGGTAGATGGCTTTAACTATGTTGAGGAAAGTCTCCTCTATACCCATTTTGGCTAGGGTTTTCATCATAAAGGGGTGCTGGATCTTATCAAATGCTTTCTCTGTATCTATTGATATGATCATATGGTTTTTATCTTTTCTTTTGTTGGTATGATGGATTATGTTGATTGATTTCCAAACGTTAAACCATCCTTGCATCCCTGGGATGAATCCTACTTGGTCATGGTGTATGATCTTTTTGATAAGTAGTTGGATTCTATTTGCTAGTAGTTTGTTGAGTATCTTTACATCTGTGTTCATCAGGGATATTGGCCTGTATTTCTCTTTCTTTGTGGTATCTTTGTCTGCTTTTGGTATCAGGGTAATATTTGCTTCGTAGAAACTGTTTGGAAGTGTTTTTGATATTTCAATTTTGTGGAAAAGCTTAAAGAGTCAATCCTTTCATTTTATAACATAAACATGTTTTTTCTTGGGGTTCCTATTCTGTGTACGCAAGGGTAATAAGAAAACCTAAGAAAATACTCACTTGCTCAAGACGACCAGGAATTATGCAATAGTGGCAAGGTCCCATCCTTTGCACTATTAACATTTCAGATATCATAAATGGAATGACATGGAGAGTATCTTGGTGAGTGAAATGAGCCAGAAGGAAAGGGATAGATATAGAATGACTGCATTTATTTGTTGTATAAAAAAATATATAGTAGAAGACTAATATCCATGGACAGGGAAAACAGGGGTTAGGAGGACTGGTCAATGGTTGGAACTAACCACAAGTGTGTGGGGAGCTTAGGGTAGGTAAGATAGAAAAGAGACCATTATGACAATAATAGCTGGGAATGATAACACTGGACAAGATCTGAGGGTTAAAAGTAGGTAATGGATATTCTTGATAATCTTTCAGTATCAATGCTGAAAACCACAATGCCCTAAAGGGAAGGGGAGAAGGAGAGAGGGAATAGGAGGTAGGGAGAAGGAGGGGATGGAGGGAGGAAGGGAGAGTTAGAAGAAAAGTGCCTGGTTGGGGGGTGATGAAGGGAACCTGGAGACACTGGTACTGGGAAACGTACACTGGTGGAGGGATGGGTGTTGGAATACTGTAAAGCTGAAATTCAATCATGAACAGTCTTGTAAGGGTCTATCTCACCGTGATTCAATAAAAAAAATTTAAAAAACTTTCATATATTCTGAAATTTTCATAAGTAGAAATTCATTTCTAGATCATGATTTGGAATAACCACCTAAGACGTACCTATTTTTCAAACTATTGTCTTTGCTTAAAATGATGCTGTTCTCTGATTTCTGTTCCACTTGGTTCACAAAGCCCACTTTCTCAAAAAGTATTTACTGAATATATTAAATGCCTATGTTCTGCCAGATGTTTTAGGCAAGTATTAGAAAATTGTAAGTAAAAGATTAAATTATGGCTCTCATAAATTTTATAAGAAAAGACAATAAAGGATAAAATAAAACTAAACTTTAGATAACAAGGGGGGAATTTATATTTGAGGTGTGGAAAAGGTCTATTTTCATATGGTAGTCAAAAAATACTAAGAAATTATATTTGCACAGATAACTTAGAGAGAAATATGCTACTTAAGGACATAATGTTTCACGTGGAGTGTACCTCAGGTAGAATCTTGATGTGATTGAGAATCAGCAAGATTGAGTTATGTTTCTCAATTTTCATTGAGAAGCTTTGATTTACCTAGATTGTGATGACCAAACTCTTATAAAACTGCTTGCCTGTGTAATTCATTTGGCTTTAAATGTGTGCTGCATTATCACACTAGTGATCTTTGAGACATTGTGATCACTGCTTTTCATCATAGACAGGAATTTGTTCTATGCTTTTCTTTGCTCTATGTGTTTTAGCTTTCCACTAAAGGACAAGGACTTTGTTCTTGCTTTTCTTTAGGACAAGGACTTTGTTCTATGCTTCCTAATAGATCATAAATAAAAAATGGTCTTTCTTATAACATGCATTCAATAAACATTAAAGAAATTCTGGTCAGATATAATGATCTGAACTATTGCCATACTTCAAAGTCAGAAAACCAATGAGGGTTCTGACTATTAAAAATACATATATAATAAATAAGTTGGTTTTAAACTTAATGTTGCAATGATCTAATAGTGTAAATAAATTCGTAACTTATTTTTAAATCCACTTTTAATTGAAATTATAGTGAAAATATTTCATCTTTAGTTGCTGAGAAAATAGCTTTGTCATAAGTCTTTAGAATAAAATTTTCTTTGACTAAAAGAATACAAATTTTATAAGTGCAGCTTATGAAGGCTTTCCTTTTGTCATAAAACAAGAATTCAAGAGGTCAAAGGCCCAAAATACTAATTTCCTTTACCACAGCTTTTTCTTTTTTTCTTCTGAGCTAAGAACGCACATTGACAAGAATCTTCACACTGCAAAACTATGTGATTAAGATACTGAAATGCTGATATTGGTTATAAAATTTCCTGACTTAAGAAAATGATACAACTCTAGAAAATTGTTCTAAATGAACAGCAAAATGTTGTTTGAAATAGAAAATTTGTGAGCTGAAGAGATAGCACAGCAGGTAAGCTGCTTACCTTGACATGTGCTAAATCTGGCTTCGATCCTCAGCATCACATATGAATGGTCCCCTAAGCATAACCAGGAATGTTTTCTGCGCACAAGCCAGAACACACTAAATGCTTACTGGGTGTAGCCCCAAAGAAGAAAAAAAAGAGGAAAAGTTATAAAATCCATATTTTTAAAGCATTGATTGAATATTATCAACCTTGAAGAAGAGCAATTTTTATCTTCATTCTTAGAATGTCTCCTATAAGACTATTCTCACACTTATTTTACTAATAATCTACTCCCCCCGCAAAAAAATAAACCCTGATTTTTAAGTAGATTTTGTTAATTTTTATAGGCAATTTTTATGTTGGAATAACATAAATTTTGATGTTTGATGTGAGATAATAATTATGAACTTTACGGCTGGAGCGATAGCACAGCGGGTAGGGCATCTGCCTTGCACGCAGCCAACATGGCCGACCCGAGTTCGATTCCTCCACCCCTCTCGGAGGGCCCGGCAAGCTACCGAGAGTATTCAATATGCCAGACACAGTAACAACAAAGTCTCCAATGGAGACGTTACTGGGCCCGCTTGAGCAAATCAATGATCAACGGGAGGGCCTTTACTTTACTTTACTATTAAATAATTGCTTGACCTCATGTAAATCATTTTTTGGGGGAGAAAATCATTTCTTCAGTACTGTTATCTTCCGAATGGAGATAACGTATTTCTTCGTATCTTCAAAACTTTCATTCACCTTAAGTATTGTCAGTTATTCAACTTAGCTAGGCATTATTCGATATGCCAAAAAGAGTAGATACAATGGGTCTCATTACCCTGAGCCCCTATATGGCAGCGTTAAGAAGGATGAGGAAGGAGAGGCTGATAAAATCTCAGGGCCAAACTAGGCTGCCGAAACAAAGAAGAACTAAAATGACGTTCAAAGCATGTATGCTGGCATTGGATGCATCCATCGAGGACCTGATAGTGCAAGCTCAGAAGAGAAAGTATGACATCATTGGTCTGACTGAGACGAGAAGACATTGATCACATCATGCCATTTTCGACACTGGAGAAGAACTGTTCCTCGGAACATGTGAAAAAGAGGTGTCAGTGGTTTAGGTGTCCTTATCAATAAAAACTTGGCCATGAGCATTGATTCATTTGAATGCCTAACAACCTGAATCGGATGATTACACTTGAATAGATGTGGCTCACTGCCAGTAGTTTCTATCTTTGTTGTCTACGCACCAACATCCAATTACGATGAAGAGGGAAATTGAGAAGTTCTACATGGAGCTGGAGAAGTTCTATAAAGAAGACCACATCTTCTATATAAGATCATTGTTGGTGATTTTAATGCCAAGATAGGACCGAGAAGATCAGCCAAAGAACTCTACATCAAAACCCATGGCCTAGAATGGAACAAACAGGGTGAGAGACTGAGTTCATCATGTCAACCAAGACCATCCATGGTAACTCATAGTTCTAGAAGGCCAAATCTAAACATTGGACATGGGAGTCTCCCGGTGGACAGTTCCACAACAAAATTGGCCACATCATATTCAATCAAAGATTTTGCCTGACCGATGTCACTGTTGTCCCAAAATTCCAAATGGAATTGGACCATCGTCTCCATGCAAAATTCTAATTCACAGAGCAGGGAGAAAGGGCTGCAAAGTTTAAAAGGAGAAATCCCAGAATGACCACCAACTGGAAGCTCTTTGGCACTATTGCAGCAACATGGGAAGATTCCATAGTTGACAATATTGATGAAGAATATGATCGACTGGTTCAGCACCTCCATGATTGTGTGAGGAACGCAAAGAGAGATAGCCACAAAAAAATGCCTGTTTTCGAAAACTCTTGAGCTCATTTGCCAACGTGGTTTGGCGTGAGCCTCAGGCAACCACAAGTAGACGTCCAAGCTTGCAATGCAGTGCAGAGAAGTGATAAAGGAAGACCTCAAAGAAGAGCAGCAGTGCTGGCTGATGCAGCAGAAGCCGGGAAAAGCATTCGCAATGCCCGCATGTCATTTGCCAATTACAAGACCAAGATGACTGCCTTCTGATGTCCTGATGAATCTATCACATCTTCCAGAAGGGCAATGGAGAAGATTATGCATGACTTCTACTCAGATTTCTTCGATAGCCATGTTCACCTGCCCATATACCAAATTCCACAGAATGAATATGTTGTTCCAAACGTTCTCCCTTCCAAAATCCTACACGCCATTTTGTCAGTACCTGGCCTAGACAAGGTCAGACTCGAACACCTGAAGAACCTGCCGTCAGTACTCATCAATACACTGGCTCGGCTCTTCACAAGCTACCTGTCTGAATGCAAAGTTCTGTTCCAATAAAAAGATAGCAGGACTGTTATACTGTACAAGAAGTGAGACATTCATGACATTGGTAACAGTTGCCCGATCTGCCTGCTTTCTGTCATCTACCAGCTGTTCACTTGAGTCATCCTGAATAGGATTGGCAGAACACTAGATGAAGGACAACCATGTGAGCAAGCTGGGTTCTGAAAAGGATTCAGCCCGGTCGACCACATCCACCTGGTAACCAAGCTCACTGAGGTTTCTTGGGAATTCAAGATGCTGCTCTGTCTAATGTTCATTCACTTAAAGAAGGCCTTTGATTTTGTTGAGACTGAAGCGATCATTGAAGCCCTAGCCAAACAGGGCGTTCAAACTCAATACATCAGTATCCTCTGTGAGCTGTATTACAGATTCACTACCAGAATCTCACCATTCTACAAGGAAGTAATCATCAACATCAAGAAAAGGTTTCAGCAGGGTGATACCATTTCACTGAAATTCTTCAGTGCCACCCTCGATAAAATCATGCGACAACTGGAATGAGAAGGAATGGGAGTGAAGACAGATAGTCGGCAACTACATTACTTCCACTTCATGATGACATCGTTCTAGTAACACCAAACATTAGAAAAGTAGCACAAATGTTGGCCAACTTTGACTGAGAGTGTGGAAAAGTTGGACTGCAGCTGAATCTCATGAAGACAATGTTTATGAGAAACGAACTCATTCCTGATGTTCCATTCACTCTCAATGGAACAAACATCTCCAAATGCAGCAGTTATATGTACCTAGGTTGAGAACTCAACATGATAAATGACCTGGCACCTGAGCTGTGCAGGAGGAAGAGAGTGGCTTGTAACACCTTCAAGAGTGTCGAAGAAATAGGTAAGAGGACAAAGAACCTGTGGCTCTCGGCACATCTCTTTGACTTCACCGTTCTTCCTGCATTAACATATGCTTCAGAGACCTGGGACCTATGAAAACAGGATGAGAACACTATTCGGGTCTCACAAAGAGGAATCAAAAGAGCTATGCTTGGAGTACCATGCTTCATTCAAGTGAGAGGAAGAATACGGAGTTCTGACCTCTGTCGACAATTGAGAATCAGGGACGCTGTCTCATTTGCCAAGGTGTCGAAAGTCAGATGGGCTGGACACTTACATTTGGAGACGACCACTGAAGTAGAGTCATTACCGACTGGATTCCATGGGCCATCACAAGATCAAGTGGCCAACTACCTACAAGATGGTCAGACTTCTTCATCAAGACTCTGAATGTTAGGTTTGAGGCTCTTCGTGTTCCTGGAGAGATTAGATGCCACTGGACTACAGTAGCACATGACAGGGATGAATAGAGATGGTACCGGCGCCCGCTCAAGCAAATCAATGAGTAATGGGATGTCAAGTGATCAGTGATCATGCTGGATTCATAGCACAGCAGGAAGGGTGTTTGCCTTCCATGAGGTCGACCCGGATTCAATTCCTCTGCCCCTCTGAGAGAGCCCGGCGAGCTACTGAGAGTATCCCACCCTAATGGCACAGCCTGGCAAGCTCCCTGTGGCATATTTGATATGCCAAAAACAGTAACAAGTCTAACAATTTAGACGTTACTGGTGCCCGCTCGAGCTAATCAATGAAAAATGGGAGGACAATGCTACAGTGCAGTGCTATTAGGAATTATTAAAGTTTATATGGTATAAGTGGGCTGGAGCAATAGCACAGCTGTAGGGCGTTTGCCTTGCGCACAGCCAACATAGCCGATTCGAGTTCGATTCCTCCGCCCCTCTCGGCGAGCCCGGCAAGCTACCGAGAGTGTCTTGCCCACACGGCAGAGCCTGGCAAGCTACCTGTGACATACTTGATATGCCAAACACAGTAACAACAAGTCTCATGATGGAGACGTTACTGGGCCTGCTCGAGCAAAATATGGTATAAGTGGACTGGTCAAATGTTATGGGAGTGTAATATTTTATGCACTGTAGTCTGAGGCTACATGACTCTGGAATCTGTAGTCTCCTTTTTCTTCAATGCAATAAGGGCCTTTAAAGATAAAAATCCTTTAAGATCTTTATGATCAAGGAGTAAATTCTAACAGGCTAAATGACATATGAGAGGTTTTCTACAATGACTGCTACAGCATTTAAGACTACTACTACTACTACTACTACTACTACTACTACTACTACATTTAACTACAGCAGTTCTATTGGACAAGTAGTCTTTCCCCATTTTGTATAAGAGGATTTCTTTGAAAAGTTAAGTAATGTGTTCATGACTATACAACATGTCAGAGTTAGCATTCAAAAACTCAAACCTATATCTGCCCAAGAAAGCCTAAATTTTCTAGTACAGCAACAGTTTTCAAAGTTTAGTGCACTTTAGAACACCTGGGGTACTTGTTCCAAATGCAAATTCTATATGGACTCTTCAGAAGATCCCATTAGTTCTGAAAACCTCCCATTCAGGAAAATCAGAAAATCAGAAAAGTCATTTATTTTTACAATAATTTTTTTTTTCATTTTTTTCATCTGACTATAGGACAGTGAGTACTAAGTTACATCAGTCCAAGAATCCCATAGGATTCCCATAAGAATCCTCATAAGGCTTTGTGATAAAAGTGAAGCATCCAGCAACATTTTATGAATTCAGAATTTTTGGGGTGTGTTTTTTGTGTTTTTTTTAACGAACTTCAATTTGGTTTAAAAATAAAAATCTGTCATCACTAGGACATTGTTGAGAATAAAAAGGAGGCACTATCAATAATCTGCGAGAAGAACAGACACAACTGGAACAATTCCAAGGAAACTAAGACATGGGAAAATCAAACTTTTCACACCTTAAGCTACTATTACTGTACATTTTTATATCCTCAATATTGCATTCCTAGTCTAAAAAAACATATTAAGGCTAGAGCGATAGCACAGCAGATAGGGCGTTTGCCTTGCACACTGCCGACTTGGGTTTGATTCCTCTGTCCCTCTCGGAGAGCCCAGCAAACTACCGAGAGTATCCCGCCTGCATGGTAGAGCCTGGCAAGCTCCCCGTGGTGTATTTGACATACCAAAAAAAGCAACAAATCTCACAATGGAGACATTACTGGTGCCTGCTAGAGCAATCCATGAACAATGGGAGGACAGTGCTACAGTGCTACCTTTTGATTCAATTTATTTTGATGAATAGTTTTTGTTTACTCCTTGTTTGGGGGGTAATTTTCAGGGGTGCTCAGGAGATAGTCACTGCACAGTGGTCTCCGATTCTATAAAGAATCCTACTACATTCTCACTCTATAGAGTGAATGGCCTTCTAAGCATTGCCCAGTTTAGTTCAGGAGCCTGTCCCTCACTCCAACACTTCTGGGTCTGAACACCAAATAGTCAGGTCCACATCATCATGCCAAGTTACTGGGCAACCCTAGCGTCCCCTAAGCAATGATGGATGTAGTCCTCTTAAGAGTCATCTAACATAACTTTTGTGGAGACATAAATCTGAATATTAGAACTATCAGGAGATAACACTAGCTTAGTCACTACTAACAACATGACTCTAAGCAAGTGATATAACAAATACCCTGTAAGTATTTGTTATCTAACATTTTATGCAATTGAGAAATTTTTGGTTCTACAGGCCAGGTTCAATCCTGTCACCACATGGTGTCCAAAGAACTTCCAGGAGCGACCTCCAAGCACTGCCGCATGTAACCCAACAAACAACAAAATAAGAAATGTCTGTTCAGAAATCCTCAAATCTCCAAACAGAACAGGTACTGGAAAGCAAAGCTCTCCACAAAAATACAACCAGAAATCAGGATGATCACAGAGGAGGTAGAATATTATGAACCTCTCACTCTGGGCAGTTTCCATCTCCCATGCCATTAACAACACTTCAATTTATTTTAGTTTTCCATCTCCTAATTTCCTCCCCCATCTTCTCCTGGTCATGGAAACAAAGAATAATTCTCAAACTAAGTCTTAGAGCCACGTTAAAGGGGGACTAGAGGGGGACACTAACTCAGATTAGCAAGCAAAAAATTCTGCAAGGCAGCTGTTTAAAAAAATGATGAAATTCTTTAAAGAAAATGGTAATAAATCTCCAGCATGCATACATAAAGGCATATAATTGAGAAGAGAAAAAATATAGAAAATCCATCAAAACAAAATGTAATGAAGTTATGGATTCTCAACTAAACATAGAAGCAATTTCAAGAAGTCAAAAAAGAGCCAAAGAGCACAGGAGTTCGTCACCAAAGAACTGAACAAATTAAATTTCAAACGAGATAATGGATATGAAGAAAATACTGAATGAAACTCAGTCTAATATGAAAAGTAGAACAGACAGATGCAAACATGTAGAATAAGATGAGAAATTGAAGATAAAATCACAACAGTGACTCAATGGAAGAAAGAAACAAGATTAAAACAAAAATGAAAAAGAAACCGGGCCTGAAAATGTAGGACTGCAGCACAGTACTCTTCTTGCAGGTGGCCAACCCAGGTTTTATTCCTGCCACCTGGATTTGATCCCAGCATTGAGGATTATAGGCAATGAGATTCAAGATGCCCGAAGGGTCCCAGTAAAAAAAAAAAATCAACTAGGAAAACTCCAAGTCACATTATGCTCAAAATGACAAAATCCAAAGATAGAAAAAATACTGAACACAGAAATATCTAAAAAAGGAACTCATGTTATGTTATTCTATACTCCACAAATGAGTGCAGTCTTTCTATGTCTGTCCCTCTCTTTCTGACTCACTTCCCTTAGCATGATACTCTCCATGTCTATACACTTATATGCAAATTTCATGACTTCATCTCTCATAACGGCTGCAAGAAATATAAGGAGCTTCATGGACAGGTAACACTGTCACTGTCATTGTCACTGTCCTCCCATTGTTCATCGATTTGCTTGAGCAGGCCCAGTAACGTCTCCATTGTGACCATTGTTACTGTGTTTGGCATAATGAATATGTCACGGGTAGCTTGCCAGGCTTTGCCGTGCAGGCGAGATACTCTCGGTAGCTTGCTTGTCTCTCCAAGAGGGGTGGAGGAATCGAACTCGGGTCGGCCTTGTTGGCCGCTTGTAAGGCAAATGCCCTACCTGCTGTGCTATCGCTCCAGCCCAGGACAGGTAACAGTTTAGGGAATTTGTTTCTTTGAAACTATTTTTTTCTTGCAAAGTTCTACCAGAGGCTTGTATATCTGATATTAGCCCTTTATCAGATGGGTACTTGGTGAAGAATCATGGACTGTCTTTGTACCTTGGTCACTGTTTCTTTTGAGACGCAGAAGCTTCTTAGTTGAATACAGTACCATTTGTTTATATTTGCTTCCACTGGCTTGGTCGGTTGTGTTTCAACTTTGAAGATACCTTAAGCTTCAATGTCATGGAAGGTTTTGCTTACCTTTATTTTTCTATGTACCTTATCTAGCTACCGAGTGTATCTCACCCACATGGCAAAGCCTGGCAAGCTCCCTAAGATGCATTTGCCAGGCCAAACACAGTAACAAGTCTCACAATGGAGACATTACTGGGCCCGTTTGAGCAAATCTATGAACAATGGGAGTACAGTGCTACAGTGCTACCTTATCTGATATTGCGGTTTTTAATTTATTTTGATCTGACTTTTGTGCATGGTGTTAGAGATCTAAGTTCATCATTTTCACATGTATCTGTCCAGTTTTCCCAGCACCACCTGTTAAAGATTTCCTTGCCCCACTTCATATGTTTTGCTCCCATATTTAGGATTAAGTGATGATTAAGTGATAATATATTTGAGGGACTGTGTCAGGATATTCAATTCTATTCCATTGGTCTGCAGGTCTGTCTTTATTCCTATACCATGCTATTTTAATTATTACCACTTTGTAGTAGTTTGAAGTTGGGAACGTGATGTCTCCCATTTTCTTCTCTTAAGGTTTGCTTTAACTGTTCTTGGGGTTATTGTTCCATATGAATTTCAGGAGTGTTTGATCTATTTCTTTGAAAAGTGTCATGGGAGTCTTTATAGGGACTGCATTGAATTTGTATAATGCTTTGTGGGGTATTGCCATTTTGACAATGTTAATTCTCCCAATCCATGAGTAGGGGATATGTTTCAATTTCCACATGACCTCTTTTACTTCTTGAAGTAGCATTTTGTAGTTTTTTTTTGTACAAGTCCTTAACCTCCTTAGTTAAGCTGATTGTGAGGCACTTGATTTTCTGAAGCACAACTGAGTACTACACAACTGTAAGGAATGACAAAGTAATGCAATTTGATGCAACATGGGTAGAAGCATAAGACTATTAAATTAAGTCAGAAAAAGAAGATAAGCACAGGATATCACTTTTATGTAGGATTTAGAATAAATGGATGAGGTTATACAATGTTTTAAAGTTGGCCCCAGAGTAGAAGGGGAAGGAAATAAAAAGTGGAGTGCAGGGGGAGAAGAGACAGATGAGAAGCAATGGGAGCCAGGTCAGCATATTAAGTCAAAAAGGTGGTGTTAAGGAATGATAAAAGGGTAAAAAAAGGTAAAGGCCCTCCCGTTGGTCGTCGATTTGCTCGAGCGGGCCCAGTAACGTCTCCATTGGAGACTTTGCTGTTACTGTGTCTGGCATATCGAATACTCTCGGTAGCTTGCCGGGCTCTCCGAGAGGGGCGGAGGAATCGAACTCGGGTCGGCCATGTTGGCTGCGTGTAAGGCGAACGCCCTACCCGCTGTGCTATCGCTCCAGCCTGTTAAGGAATGATAGAACCAAATATCCAAACCACAGTCAACACAAATGAAAAGACCCAAACTTTAACATCCAAATTCAGAAAGGTGCCTGTCAAGAAGGCAGGCTGTGAGTAGGGGGTAAAGAGAGTGGGGTGGGATATGGGAAGGAACCTGGGAACAATGGTGGATAAAAGTTGACACTGGTTGTGTGTGTGATTGGTCGGAACACTACTGTATAAAACTCAACTATGAATAACTGTAAACGTTCTTTAAAAAGAAACTTATTAGATTGAGAAAAATAAAAAATAAAAATGGTGTGTACCTTTTGGTTCAAAAAAGGATGAAAACTTGCAATTTTGCTAAATGATATAAGGAAATAAAAGACTATTATTTCATAGTTTTGCTCAGTAGATTATGAATAACTGAAGCAAAACACTGATATAAAGCAACATAAAAAATTGGCAAATAATCTAAGGTAAGGTAAAGGTAAAGGCCCTCCCGTTGTTCGTCGATTTGCTCGAGCGGGCCCAGTAACATCTCCATTGGAGACTTTGTTGTTACTGTGTTTGGCATATCGAATATGTCATGGGGAGCTTGCCAGGCTCTGCTGTGCGGGCGAGATACTCTCGGTAGCTTGCCGGGCTCTCCAAGAGGGGCAGAGGAATCGAACTCAGGTCGGCCATGTTGGCTGCGTGCAAGGCAAACGCCCTACCACTGTGCTATCGCTCCAGCCCAGGCTCCAGCTCCAGGCAAATAATATGGGAGTAAAAAATTAAAAAAAATAATTCCTTGCATTTTATAAGTCTAAACCAGTGGTTTCCAATTTTCTGCAGAAATTTCCTAATCATGGAACTGGTGCATGTGGAAAAATGGTTGAAATCAACTGGTCATTAGGGCTTCAGTTATATGGGTGATATGAGTGAGTGGTTGTAGTCATATATACAAAACACGGGCCCAACAAAACTCAAAACATGAGATCTAAGCTGCAATCTCTGAAACTTTGTGTCTGTCAAGTTGACAGGCAAGGATGGGTTGTGACTTGGGGTGAAAGGGAATATGGGAACATTGGTAGAGGAAAGCTGATACTGATGGTAGGATTAATAAAATATTATTTGGCTAAAACTTAACTATCAATAACTTTATAAAGCACAGTTCTTTAAAAAATATATAAAGAGTAAAGAAAACTACTGGTGTAGACCAGTGTTTCTCAAACATTCTCTGACCTTGGAACCATTCCAACTTTGTTCCCTCCTAGGGGCTCCCATCTTATCTGTTGTGCCCTTAGTCTTGCTGTGGCTCTCTATTTATGATTTTCACTTGTGCTCCCCTTGTAATATACTGAAGGCTCACAGACAGTCTCATATGGCTCCTAACTGAGAAAAGCTGGTCAAGATAACAGGTTCCTTAGATACTTTCCTATCCTTTTTCATAACATAAAAAAAGAAGTCAAAGCCAAATTAAACAGCAACACATGAAAGATTTAAAGTAGTTTAAGCATTTAAACCAAAATACACAGATAAAACAGATTTTTTAATTAAACATTTATTCTTTTCCACATGAAAGTGAAACTGCTTTTGTAAACAAAAACTTAGAAACAGTCATCTCATAAGATAATCTGCTATATGACTATGGCATTGAGGTTGATAATTATTAAAGGCCCTACATTCTGAATTCTGTAATACCTGTCTTTATACAAGTTGAGATGACATCCTTCATTTTTGGAAATTTCCAGTTTATTCTTATTATAGAAGATGACATTTAGCACTAACTTAGAGAAATGGCAGTATTAAAAAGATTTAAAATAACTTCAAAATACATTTACATTGAAATACACAAAATAGTTGCTGAAGCAGGAAACATTTATTCACAGTCTCAATTTCATTAATTTTTTGAAAAGAATATGGACCATTATTTGTCTACAAGGTACTTAATTTTGTTACTAGAGACATGTACAACACTTACAACATTTACATGAGACTATTTCCAAAATAGTTTTTTGCCTCGAGTGAAATTTCTAAGTGACAAACTTGAGATATGAAATTTAGCCCAATGTATAATAACATCGTCATAAAAGTCAATTATACATGAACAGTCCTCAATACATCTCAGAATTAAAATATGAGATAAGAAAATTTTAAGGCAGGGGAAAAAAACCCTCCAACTACAAATGATTGAAATCCAAAGGATAAACTCATAAATCAAAATAAAATCCCAACTATTCTGTAACTTCATTTGTACCATAAGTCCTTTTCTGACTAGTTTCTGATTTCTGATTCTGGGAATGTTTATACTGCATCCATAAAAGTTGGGAAAACAAAGGATCAGAAATGGTCCAGCAGTATGTTAATAAATGTTCAGCTCTTGAAAGAAAAATCTTTTACTTAAATATATACTAATTTATGGCATAGAAATATTCTCACTTTGACAGATTTCAACCCACCAACACTTTGACAAATGGATCACAATATTCCTGAAACTTTACTAATAAGCCATTTCTAACAACTTTTATACAGTCACCACCATTTAGTACCCTCTAGTGAGTACATATTTTAGATGACAGAATAGAGATAAAATGTGAAATTATATTTTTATAAGCGGTGCTAAAAGCTAGAGAGACCACTAAAATCTAAAATACTCCTACTTGAAATGAATTTTAAGTAAATTCTTCCTCATTCATTAAAATTCAAGAAATTAAAATATATATCTGGGAAAAACTAAAGGAAAAGAAAGTGGAATAAGGAGAAATAAGAAAGACATATTGATATATATAGTAAGTTATCATATTGATGTTGGAAAAGAAAACCTACTGAGTTATAACTTTTAAAATTCCATCACAAATCCTGAAGATGTGTCCTGTCTTCTTTGGCCACAGCTTTGATGAGATTATCAAGCGTCTTTTGAATAATACTGAAAAAAAACATAGCTACACATTCTTCACACTATGAGCTTATAGTAAAAAAGGCAAAACTAAATTCTGGAGTATGAAAACTGAACAACTGCTGCATAATCACCCCCATGTATCAGATCTTGGGCAAATGCTGGCTGGCATGACCAGGAAACTCTTCTGGTAGCAAAACGTGGAGTCTGCAAGTTGGACATGTCCCCTGCTGCATCAACCAAGGTCTAATACACTGAGGAACAAAAAGATTCAAATCAGTCTCCTAGATTTAGTCTAATAGAGGGCATCATTACTGTCTATAACAGGGTTACCAACCAGTGTGCTTTCTCAGGTATCTGAGGACCTTATCTCAAGCCAATTGCTATAATCATGGAAACTTTTCTGCAGTTTGCTGAACAATACAGTGGGTTATTGCAGAACATTTTTTGGCTAGTTAATTATATTAAAATCCTTTTCCCAAGTTCAATTTTCATCTGACCATGAATTCTAACAGAGAGACTGAGGGAATCCATAGTTTTTTCTATTTTACTATACATTGTTTTTATTCATAACCCAAGAAAATTCATAAGAAAACATATAAAGTTTACAATACATCATATTAAGTACTTAGAGAATTGAGTTAGAATAATGAATATACTTCTTAAACAGCATTCTCTGAAGATGATAGTACTCTTTGCAAATAAACTATGCCAATTCATTTGCCTCAATACTGACTGCAAAACATATATATACATATATATTTATAATATATGTAACATATATATGTGTGTACATATATATATAATTGGGGGGATTTGGAGTGGGTCATATCCTATAGTGGTCATATCATATATCCAATAATCAGGGATTATTGCTGGCTCTGTACTCAGGAATCATTCCTAGTGGTGCTTGGAGAGCCATCCATGGTGCCAGGGATCAAATCAGGGTGAGCCATGTACAACGCAAGTACCTTATCCTCTGTACTCTCAATTCCTCCACCCAAATAATTTTTACTGCTATAAATAATAAAAATTCAAGTCAGATGGGAGAGGAATAAGCATAGGTACTGTAGGGCTGGAGTGATAGACAGCACAGCAGTAGGGCATTAGCCTTGCGTGCAGCTGGCCCAGCTGAGCCGGGTTCAATTCCTCTACCCCTCCTGGAGAGCCCAGCAAGCTACCGAGAGTATCTCGCCTGCCCGGCAAAGCCTGGCAAGCTACCCGTGATGTATTCAATATGCCAAACACATTAACAACAAGTCTCACAATGGAGACATTACTGGGTCTGCTAGAGCAAATCGATGAACAATGGGAGGACAGTGCTACAGTGCTACTCTAAATAAAGTCTACCAATCCTAACCTGTTTTATACTCAATAGCCAATGTTAAAGAATAAAACAAGTTCTTACAGTTAAGGCTTGAAGTGAGAGTTTTCCTTTGTGGCTATTGTTTACATCACCTAGAAAACTATCTTTTCCTGTGTCAAATTACAATTCTGCACCAGAAAACTGAGATCACAAACCGTATACCAAAAACTCCAGACAGGCAGCAAATAGGAGTTAATCTTAATAAAATGCCAAAAATCAACAAAACATATGCCAGATTAACATCAAGTCTGACCTTCAAAAGGAAATGAATATAAGTATTATACCTTATATTGGGAGAGGGCTACATTATATATAGAAAAAAGGATACTATACGTGAGCATTTCATACTAAAATAATTATTACCACAAAACCAGTCATGGAAACTGTCTACTCTGTATTATTTTAATCTCATTATTATTTCCTTCTTTTTGAAAGGCATATGGAAAACTCAGAAATCATAGTGTAATCATAGTTAGGTTGGTGAAACCGGTATAGACTTTTTCTATGTGGTACGTCAAAGCACAGAAATCATTGGAAATCATTAACAGAGCAATGAGTGACATGAAAAATGATACATGTACATGATTTCAAGTAGGTCATATATACTTCATTACAATATGGTAAAATATGTTAAAATACTAAGATGCAAGTTTAAAGGAATACCTGAGAATGGAATTTATGAGCACAAGGCAACACTGAGAGGTTTTCTGGAGAGAGGTTCTCATGACAGATTACACAAGGCTCCTCTTCATCCTCATCTTCCTCCTGGAAAGAAATACACATAAAGTTAAATTCGGTTTACTTCTTTTTCCTATACTTAAATGCATTGATCACCAACAGCTTAAGTCTCACCACATTATTGGCTTCTTCCCACGTGTCAGAATCTTGTGAACTGAGGGATCTCCAGGATGATTTAGGGGTCTGGGAAGCATTAGACTGTGGTGGAGTATGGCTGGGTGAAACACAATTACCATTTGGAACTGATTGTCCCTTACTCTGAAAATGAGAATATTAAGTATTTTTAGAATTATTTTAAAACAGGAAGAAATGATAGAGTAGCACACAATGGCTATAGTCAGAATTAGTAAATGGGTTTAAAACAGGAAGAAATGATAGAGTAGCACACAATGGCTATAGTCAGAATTAGTAAATGGGTAAAAAGATACAGAGATTTATAAAATAAATGCTGTAACAAAAAACTGGTAATATTTTATACCATACGTTTAGAGCCAGATCAAGACCACATTTGTTTGCTTTTTAATAGCGGCTACATCCTCTACTGACGGGTGCTGGAGATGAGGAGATACTTCTAGCAATACTCAGTTAGTGCAGACCTAATGCTTCACTACTTTTCTGATTCTGTGGGGCCTGGTGGTCCTTGGGGGTCACCAGGGCTACATCCTCAGTGCTTGAGGGACCGCTAAGGATCAGACTTGTGGTCTGAAGGCTTTTGTACCATCCATTTGAACAATATGCTCTGCATCTTGGGAGTAGAAACAGAAGATCCTCCAAGAAGTACTCAGGAGGTCCAAGGACCTCACTGATGATTCTTGGGCAACCAGACTATTGATTCAGTGCAAGGGCCAGAGGATGTGGTGATGTTCAATATTGCAGTTTGGATACCTAAGCCACCCTCCAGGGCTGCACTCACTGATGCTCAGAGGACCATGTAGTGTCAGGAACCAAACCAGATCAGATGCATTGTAGGCATGCACCCTAACCATCATTACATCTCCTGGACTAAATATAAATATGTATTATTCTCTTCATTAAATGAATTATTCAAAGTAATCTAAAGTCACTTCAAAAAGACCAGTCAAATTATTTAAGTATAGGTTAATATATAGCTAATAAGTATAACTAATTATAAATTACTCATTTTAGATTACTGATTTTTATTGATTACATGCTATACAGATAATTAAAAATATCTGATGACTAGATATAAGATTAAAGATAAAATTTTCACTTTTTTTGCTTTTACCTGAGATCTCTTGGGATCAATAAATTGGGCAATCTTATAAACAATTTCATCAAATGTCATTCCAGATAAGGACTTCTCATGAGAATCCTTCAATTTCCGTAACAAATCTGTAAGCTCTTTTCTGGAACAGATCAAGGAAAAAGTGGTGATTTTTCCTACATCCTTTACGATATGGTGAACAAAGAAGGTATAAAATTCTTTTGTACGACAGAACTGTTGCATAGAGACATGATTCTTAGGCTGTCTGATCTGAAAATAGTTCACAGGACAACCTACATTCACTTTAAACCAAAGTAAAAACTCTTAATGTGTTTGTTAATATATTTTAGCATCTGCGTTCTCTACAGAAAGAAACAACCGTGGCTTGATTTTCAAGCTGATCCTCCCTTGAACACATATCTCACTGGCCTGTCTCTATGTTTCCTTGCTTACTTCTACTCTGGAGAAGCCTGTGTTCTCTCTTAAACACACACTTGTCTCTTCCTCTCAACTCTCTCTAAATAAATTTCAATAAAAACTACCTTACTTCACTAAAAATAAAAGAGAAAAGGAAAAGAAAAACAGGTGTGTGTGTGTAGGAGGGCATGTCTGGGTCACACCCAAAATTGCTGAGGGTTTACTCAAGGCTGTGCTCAGGCATCGTCCTGACAGTGCTCAAGGCTATGTATGCTGTTTCAGGGATAGACCCAGTAATCCTTGTATTATCTCTCCAGTCCAAAGACTTAACTCTTGAAAAAAGCCTTTGTTTTCAAAAGCTAACTTTCAGTGTAAAAAGTAACTTTGTTATCTACATAATTATGTCCTCAGACCTTAATATCATACTTCTCAATGCTCTTTTAAATCAGATTACTCCTTTTAAATTGTGAATGTTGCTTTCATTTCTCCTCTGTATGATTTAAAAGTCTTACTCTGGTAAAATTCAGGAACAAAAATTTAAGAATTTTTAAAATAAAGATATTAAATATTTAAAAGACTAATTAATCATGTAATGAAAAAACCTAAAATGTCAGTAATTATATTTCTTTTCGTCCTCTTAGCTATTTCTTTGACGCTCTTGAAGGCGTTCCAAGCCGCTCTTTCTTCCTGCCCAACTCAGGTGCCAGGTCATTCGTCATGTTGAGTTCTCGACCTAGGTACACATAACTTGTATTCGGAGATTTTCATTCCACTGAGAGAGAATGGAACATCAGGAATGAGACCGTTTCTCATAAACACTGTCTTCGTGAGATTCAGCTGTAGTTCAACCATTCCACACTCACGGTCGAAGTCGGCCAGCATTTGTGCTGCTTGGCTAATGTTTGGTGTTATTAAAACAATGTCATCAGCAAAGCGGAGGTGGTGTAGTTGCCGACCATTTATCTTCACTCCCATTCCTTCCCATTCCAGTCGTCGCATGATGTTCTCAAGGGTGGCACTGAAGAGTTTTGGTGAAATGGTATCACCCTGCCGAACCCTCTCTTGACATCAATGATTACTTCTTTGTAGAATGGTGAGATCCTGGTAGTGAATCCGTAATATAGCTCAGGAGGATTTTGATGTACTGAGTTTGTACACCCTGAATGGCTAGGGCTTCTATGACTGCTTCCATCTCAAAAGAATCAAAGGCCTTCTTTAAATCAATGAACGTTAGACAGAGCGGCATCTTGAACTCCCGAGAAACCTCAATGAGCTTGGTTATCATGTGGATATGGTCGATGGTGCTGAATCCTTTGCAGAACCCGGCTTACTAGCATGGTTCAATTGCGGTTTCCTGAGGCATGCGCCAAACCATGTTGGCGAATAAGCTCAAGAGTTTTCGAAGACAGGCGATTTTTGTGGCTATCTCTCTCTTGGTGTTCCTCGCACAATCATGGAGGTACTGAACCAGTCGATCGTATTCCTCGTCAATGTTGTCAACAACGGCATCTTGCCATGTTGCTGAAATAGTGCCAAAGAGCTCCCAGTTGGTGGTCATTCTGGGAGTTCTCTTTTTAAACTCTGCAGCCCTTTCTCCCCGTTCTGTGAAGTAGAATTTTGTACGAAGGAGATGGTGGTCCGATCCCGTTTGGAATTTTGGGACAATAGCGACATCGGTCAGGCAAAACCGTCGATTGAATATGATGTGGTCTATTTCGTTGTGGAATCGTCCACCGGGAGACTCCCATGTCCAACGTTTAGGTTCTGCCTTCTGGAACTGTGAGTTACCATGAATGGTCTTGGTCGACATGATGAACTCAGACAGTCTCTTACCCTGTTCGTTCCATTCTAGGCCATGGGTCCCGATGTGAAGTTCTTCAGCTGATCTTCTAGGTCCTATCTTAGCATTAAAAGCACCCACAATGATCTTGTAGAAGGTGTGGTCTTCTTTATAGAACTTCTCCAGCTCCATGTAGAACTTCTCAATTTCTCCTTCATCATAATAAGATGTTGGTGCGTAGACAACGAAGATAGAAACTGCAGGCAGTGAGCCACATCTATTCATATGTAAACGTCCGATTCAGGTTGTTAGGCATTTGAATGAATCAATGCTCATGGCCAAGTTTGTGTTGACAAGGACACCGACGCCTCCGACACCTCTTATATCACATGTTCCGAGGAATAATTCTTCTCCGGTGTCGAAAACGTCATGATGAGATTGGTGCCTTCTTGTCTCGGTCAGACCAATGATGTCATACTTGATCTTTTGTGCTTGTACCATCGGGTCCTCGATGGATGCATCTGATGCTAGCATACGTACATTGAAAGTACAGACGATCATTTTTGTATTCCTTCGTTGTTGCAGCCTAGTTCGGTCTTGATATTTTATCGGCCTCTCCTTTGTCATCCTTCTCAATGCTGCCATATTGGTGAAGTCTTCAGGGTCAGGGGAATGAGACCCATTGTAATTACTGGTTTTGGCATATCAAATACACAACGGATAGCTTGCAAGGCTCTGCCGTACAGGCGGAATACTCTTGGTAGCTTGCCAGGCTTTCCAGAGGGATAGAGGCTTTTGGGTCAACCTCTAATCGCCCTTGTAGGTGTTACCATATTTGAACCTATCAAATAGGTTCAAATTCCGGAAAATGGGTATTTACTGTCTTATAATGTGTCGCACGGCCGCGTCCAAAAAGCATCCTGGAGTGTGGCAGCTGGGTAGTGGAGGTAGTGTCCATAGTGGAGGTCTGCCAGTGAGGTATTTATCTGGTCCCGGTAGGGCTAGGGTGGGTCTTCTGTGCGCAATCCAATCCCTGGGTCTCTGGTGGTTGGTGGAAGCAGACAGGGCAGGGTAGGGTGGGGCTCCTGATTTTAATCCCTTTGTCACCTGTGGTTGGTGGGAGCAAGCAGAGAATCTCTTTCCTTGGGTCCGTTGGGCCTGGGGTTCAAGGTCTCAGAGTTCTGCTTATCTTGTTCTGTGGGGCTTCAGTCGTGTGTGAGTCTTGGCCAGAGCAGCCGCACGGGTCTGGAAAGCATCCTGGAGTGTGGTGGCGGCTGGGTAGTGGAGGTAGTGGAGAACCTCCGGTTCCGGGCACATCTCTTTGATTCCACTTTTCTTCCTGCATTAACATACGCCTCAGAGACCTGGGCCCTATGAAAACAGGATGAGAACGCTATTCGGGTCTCCCAAAGAGGAATTGAAAGAACTATGCTTGGAATATCACGTTTCACTCAAATGAGAGAAAGAATCCGGAGTTCCAACATCCATCGGCGATCAAGAATCAGGGACGCTGTCTCGTTTGCCAAGGTGTCAAAAATCAGATGGGCTGGTCACGTAATGAGATTTAAAGACGACCGCTGGACGAGAGCTTTTACTGACTGGATTCCACGGGATGTCAAAAGACCGCATGCCTGCCCACCTACCAGATGATCAGACTTCTTCATCAAGATCATGAATGATTGGTTTGAGGCTTTTCGTGTTCCTAGAGTGAACAGATGCCATTGGGCTACACTAGCACGTGACAGGGACAAATGGAGAGGTTACTGGCGCCCGCTTGAGCAAATCGATGATTAATGGGAAGTCAAGTGATCAAGTGATATTTGTTTTCAATAGCCATGACCTGCATACATTTTTGAGATGACAGGGCAGATGAAATATTGTTCATTCTCAAAGGACATAAAAAAGTATGTAATCAATGTCATAAAACAGATTTAGTTATTCATGTAACTAAAATAAATATTCATTTTAGTATTTTCTTCATTATTATATTTAAATAACCATAGTCTAATTCTGAAGCATTAATGATGTATGAATTTTAGTAAAATTGGTTCTGTATCCATAAATAATGCTGTGGGAATTTGATAGTCTTTGAAACTTACAACAAAGATAAATAATTTTAAGCTAGAAATGACAAATTTCATCCAACAAAAAAATCCTAGTATCTATCAGCATTTTTATTTGAAAAGCAAAATTTTTGTTTGTTTCCTGTATACACCATTAAAATTCATATAACTACAAAGTTCCCTATAGGGAGAAGAGAAGATAGGAGTGAAAACATAGGCAAAATACAACATAGTACTAACTTCAGTAGTGTCGTCTATGATTTGATTCCACTATCAAGGAAAACAAAGAAAAAACAAACAAATGATATTACTAGAAGGTCTTCTGCACTGCTAAAGAACCTGATATTAAAACAAAAAGATACCTGACTGAAAGGGAGAAAATATTCTCACATCTTATGTTTGAAATATGCATAATACTCAAAAAATTGACAACAGCCCAAAACAAGTAAGAACACCATTAAAACAATGAGAACTTATCAAATCCTTTCCCAAAGAATACATAGAAATAGCCAACATAACAAACAATCCAGAACGTTCCCTTCTAGGCATATACTCAAAGGACAAGAAAAGATACATGCACACCTATGTTGAAAACATCACTATTTCCAATAGCCAAGACTGGAAACAACCCAAGTGATCAGTGACAGATGAGTGGGTAAAGATGATGTGGTATATATACACAGTGGAATATATATGTATTCTATATGCTAAAAACAGTAACAAGTCTCACAATGGAGATGTTACTGGTGCCTACTTGAGCAAATTGATGAACAACGGGAGGACAGTGCTACAGTGCAGTGCTACTCAGATACAAGAAAAGATGAAATCTCGCCTTTTGCTACAACATGGATAGAAAAGGAGGATATCATGCCATGCAATATAAGACAAAAAGGGGAAGTAAACACCAGATGAACTTGCCAACTAGGTGTAAGGAGTGGTCTGAAAGTGTTCTCTGTTATTATTTCTTAATTGTTTTTGGGAACATTTGGCAGTGCTCAGGGCTTACTCCAGGCTCTGCTCAGAGATCACTCCTGGTGGGTTTGGGGGACAATATAAGGTGCCAAAGATTGAACCCAGGTCAGCCACATGCAAGGCAAATGCCCTATTATACTAGCTTTCTGGCCTCAGTGTTCTATATACTTTGATAGAAAAATATTGGCATCAATATGGTGGTGGTGGTGTGGTATGGTAACACTGTACCCCTAAGATATATGAACGCACTATTGTAAACTGTTATACCTCGAATTAAAAATCATTATGTTAAACTCAGACTTGTGAAAAAACAGTATAATCATGGTTTAGGACATTTCACTATTTCATGACAAAGATACTTAAAAAAAAATAAATTAAGGAACTGTCATGGTCACTGTCACTATCCTCCCATTGTTCATCAATTTGCTCAAGCGGGTCCAATAACATTGTGAGACTTCTTGTTACTGTGTCTGGCATTATCAAATACGTCACAGGTAGCTTGCCAGGCTTTGCCTTGCGGACGAGATATTCTTGGTAGCTTGCCGGGCTCTCCAAAAGGGGCGAAAGAATAGACGGGAGAGGAATTGAACTTGGGTAGGCTGGGTGGGCCTCGTGCAAGGCAAACTGCCCTACCTGATGTGCTAATGCTCCAGCCTAAATTAAGGAACAGAAAAGTAAAACCTGATGATATCTGGGCATATATAGAACACAGTCAACTTAAAATTGACTTTGGAAAGATATAATTATTGCAGTTGGTGGCATTACAATTGGATAAGTTTACAACTAGTTTTACTTTCACAATAAATGAGCAAATCAAAGTTTAAAATGTTTACTCTATCATGACTTAACTTTGGAGAAGTGGTTTAGCATTTATACTGAACATACCCTTAATTGATGAATTTCATTTTTTTTGCCAAGTCCATGTTAAGAAAATATCTAATTTTTTTGTGTTTGTGTGTGAAAATTTCTCTGACATGTTCCACCATTCAATTATGACTATAGAAACTTCATATAAATAGAAACTAACTTACCTGCTTTGCTGAGGAAAGGTAGTTTTCAGCCTATCTATAATCCTTTCCCAATTCACCAAGGTGGAATCACTTCCCAAAACAGCACTGGGAGGCACAGCTTCTGCAACAGGTGCTGGCACAGTCCAGGCTATACCAGTCATCTGTAAGAAAACAGTAATAATCTATCAGCTTCAAGTAATTTGTATTAACATTTTATGGTGACAAGCTTGGTTACTTAAGATTAATTAGTCTTAGGGGTACAGTGATACCATCCCACACCACCATCACCAATTAGTCTGATTACTTAAGATAATTAAAAGAAAATGGAAAGAATAAAGAGAAAGATGAAAGTACATATTCCTTTAAAATGTTTTTTCTTAATTAGCACAGTACTTTTAATAGTAGTCCCTATTTCAAAACTAAATGTTAATCTCAATAGTTGCAAACATAAGTAGTGCTTTTTATGTGCTTGTTTTTCTTCTTTTTGGGGGGGGGGGTCACACTCAGAAATGCACAGGGGCTACTCCTGGCTCTGCACTCAGGAATTACCTCTGGTGGCACTCAGGAGACCATATGAGATGCTGGGAATGGAACCCGGGTCAGCCGCGTGCAAGGCAAATGCCCTACCCACTGTGCTGTTACTCCAGTCCCTTATGTGCTTATTTCTATAAATTTTACAACAATGAAAAACTAAAAACAACTTAGTTTGTTAATGAGTAAATAAGCTACGGTATAAATAGATCCATCTATCCGAGCAGAGTGGAGGTCACTGAACATGTTTCATTTTTTAAAAGTGTGGCACAGTATTTATGGCATGAGTTGTTATGCTAAAATTTTTAAAAATTTGTATGCACAGTAAAAGGTCTGTAAATTGTAAAGGAATGAGGGCTGAAGACAGGGTAAAGGTACTTATCTTGCATGTGCTGACCCCAGTTCAAATTTTGTCTTACATTAACTCAAGCACTGCCAGATATGCTATTTTGTTTCTATTTTATAATTTTTAATGACTAGAATATACCTTTAGTATATTCTAGAAAAGTAAAAAGTTGTATTTTCAAATGACTAAATAAAAGTCTACTATCATAATGAGTATAATGTCTGCCTAATATCTCATGAGTGTTTCAAAGATGATGGGGATGCTTTTCTAGAGAAAGTTCTATTCTATGAAATCACTGGAGTTCAGTATTTTATGGTGGTTCTTAGATAGAACCATTAATCAAAAACAAACAAATAAATGAATAAATAAATAAACTGAACCATTAATCAGGCTCAAAGGGCTACAGGGCATGCTTTGAATGCAGGGGAATATGGTTTCAGTCCCAGTAATACAAGGTCCCTTTTATAATATTGGGTGTGACTCCCCAATATTTGACTTAAACAATATCAGTAAATTTGGAGTTCTAGTCTGATTACTTTAGATAATTAAAAGCATGCCATCTTTTTCTGAAGACTTACTTGTATAAGTAGTGTATAGCTACTACTAGCAATCATTTGAATAGCTCACAAAATCTACAAAGAGCAGAAACCAAATATCCCAGGTAACTGTACAACCACATAATTACCCACTGCCTAATTGTCAAACCATGTTTTTTTTTTTTTCTTTCTGGATCACACCTGGCGATGCACAGGGGTTACTCCTGGCTCTGCACTCAGGAATTACTCCTGGAGGTGCTCAGGGGACCATATGGGATACTGGGAATCGAACCTGGGTCGGCTGCATGCAAGGCAAATGCCCTACCCACTGTGCTATTTCTCCAGCCCCCGAACCATGTTTTTAAGAGTACAATTTTAAAAAACTGTGCAATCAAAGGCATAAATATTAACACTACTGTAGGATAATATTGGTTTGTCCTTCTTGTCTTGGCACAGGGAGCTACGGTCCTTTGGGTTACTCCCATCGCAGTGCTTCAATTTCTCTGTGTTTATTTGTAAACTTTTATTTAGTGTTCTGCTCCTCAACAAGTCAATCACCTTTATCTCCTGATCAGAGTCTGTTAACTTGTAAATATCGCTTTTCTCTTCTCCTTAAGTCCTTTGCATAGTTAACTCAGAGTAAAGTACTTTTTGTATAGATTCAAGAAGACTTAGATTGTGAGCTATTCAAATGCTATGCTTTTGTAACTTGGGAGTTAATTGACTCCGAATGGTAGTCACTCTGGGGCATCTGTTCCCTCAGTTTAAGCCTCAGTTGCCCTTACTTTCTAGCACCCCAAAAACAAGATCTCCATGAGGGAATGGATGGACCCAGGGGCAAGCTGTGAGCTACCCTGGCATAGGAATGGGGCAGGCCAAAGTGCCATGTTACTTAACTATAAGTTCAGGGCATGATGTGGACAAATTCTGTCATGATCCAAAAAGTAACAGCTGGATTAGGACCCTGCTAGGGTTAGGAAATATTAATCTGGCTTGAATACTGTAGTCTGAGATCATCGATAGAGAGATATCCCCAGGAGAGCCACCCAACAAGCTTAATGTATCTCTTACTGTGTCCATACAAAATAACTAATATGAAGAAGTAGAATTAAGATGTTAATTAAGATGTTAATTAAGTTATTGGACTAAGGAGAGAAGAAATACCCCTATGTGGTATTTTGCCCTTGAGAAGAAGAAGGACTTTCATACGTTGATTGTGCTATGGATGGGGAATGGGGTGTGGTGGCTACCCCCAATGCTAGATGGAGAGAGACTAGAGAGAAACCAGGGTGGTGAGTGGGAACATAGAGAGATGAGAGGGAGAGACAGGAGAAAACGGGAATGAGGAACAGTGTGAGACTAGAATGGGGAGCTTAGGGAGATTGAAACAGGCACGTGGGGAGAATGGAATAAACAGTAACAGATCACCAACCAGCCTGGCGGCCTAATTCCCTCCTTTGTCTGCCCATGGCACTGGCCATCTGGGTGGGGGGGCGGAGTGAGACCATCAAATGCAGGAGGAGAGGGAGAGGGAGAGAGAGAGAGAGGGAGAGAAAGAGAGGGGGAGAGAGAGAGAGAGAGAGAGAGAGAGAGAGAGAGAGGGGTCGGGGGGAGGCAGGGCTTCCCCAGTCCCTCAGAGAACACACTACTATAAACATGTGATGCAAACTATAATAATACTTAACTAGAATTACAAAAGAACTTCACATAATGATCACATTTCACTTTTTGTAACATAAAAATTTCGGCATAAAATCTGTGATAATTTTGCAATGAAATTTGGTATCCAGTTTTGCTTCACTATCCAGCTTTTTCCCAGGAATCAAAAGTAATTGTAACAGAAGTGTTAAGGATCTTCAAAGTTTTCAGTAAATTTTATAATACATCCACATAGTGTAGTATATTAATGTATCCAAGGCAATCCAGGAAAATGACAATTATACCATAGAGATAGAAAAAGGCTTGTATTACCTTATAATATGTGCCAAGATAATGTTATTTATATTGTCTGCTGATAGATAAAACTAAAACAGTGTCCTCTTAGAAAAATACTCATATGCATGTACAATTAGGTGTATATGTAAATAAAAACTTTAACTTTGTGGTACAACTTACTCTGCTAGTAACTAATTTAATGACTAATTTAGTGATTTCTTTATCATTCAACTTACCCAACAATCTTACTAAATTGAAATGACCTATTAAAAATACCCATCTATTCTGCAATGCTGCTTGTTATAAAAGCAAATCTGTAGTTGTAATGGGTTTTCTACTCTGAATTGTTTTTTTTTTTGCCTAAAAATGTATTTATCTTTATGTTCCCAAACTACCTAATTATTTAAAAAAAATTCATAATACCCTTACATAGAACTTAACATTTAGTTATAATCAAAACTTATTGATAATAAAACTCAGTCTATTAAGAAGAGATCTATACCATGGGTGCTCGAGGTTGGCCAGGGGTAGAGATGATTCCAGGACAAATTGCAGGCATCTGATTAACAGTAAGTACGGGTCTAAAGAAAGGCTGTTTCAAAACAGGTCTTCCCAAGAACTGCTGCATCTAAGAGAAAAAGTAAAAACAAACTCCACAAAAAATGTACATATAGGTATCACTGTATCACTGTCACCCCTTTGTTCATCAATTTGCTCGAGCAGATTCCATTAATGTCTACATTTGTCCCAGCCCTGATATTTTTGCAATCCCTCCTTACTTGTCTTTCTCAATGGTGACTTACTGGAGGCTCTTTCAGGGTCAGGGGAATGAGACCCATTACTGTTACTGTTTTTGGTATATCAAATATGTCCTGGGGAGCGTGCAAGGCTCTGCTATGTAGGCGGGATACTCTTGGTAGCTTGCTGGGCTCTCTGAGAGGGACGGAGAATGTATATAAGAGAATACAAGCAAGTATGTTAAAACCAAACACATGTGTGCTGCTTTAGGTACCTCGGTGGGCTAGACTATAAGAGGTCGCTTCTGGGAGCTTTGTTTTATAGTCTCTGGATGTTGGCCATTGATAGGATTTCATGGCACTGGGGGCAGTTTGTGGGTGTGACTGCCAAGCTTCTGGATAATGGGTATATAGGTAAAGACCTAAACTCAAATAGGAATGTTTGGGGTGAAACGGTGATTTCAAATAATAGGTAAAAAGCACAAAGAAATGCTGCCATACCATTAAGTACATAAATATTTGAAAGAGCAAAGGGTGGTGAAATAAGCTTATGAACACAAGAAAGAAGAGGTTCTGGTCTAATTAGGCTCTAGTCTCACTTTCCGCATAACTGAGTAACCAGACATGCTAAATTGCTAATCCACAAACTATAAAGATTGGGTAGGTGATTTTTAGAGTTCCTTCCCAACTGTAGTAATACAGGATTATGCAATGGAGCTACTCATTAACAAGTGTCCATGATGAGCAATACCAATACTCAGAAAATCCACTAAAGAATCAAAGTTAGCTACAGAAATATCACTTTCACTATTAGAGAGCTGTACCGCCTGTAGAACAGTGCCTTCATATTTAAAATCAAAGTAAAAATTAAGATGCAATGTCTCTGGGAGAGAAATTCTACAGTAACTTGGAAGCATTTTTGTGGGTACACCTGAACTTTTCTGAGTTATAGAAAAAGCTGGCTCTTCTAATCCTCTGCCAACGGAAGAAGTAACTTATTGGTTGGGCTACATAAGAAGAGGATGTATTTACCAAGTACCCACCATATGCCAGATTTGGAATGAACATAAAGCAGGTGTTTAAATATTTATTGAATTTTTAAAAATGTATCACAACATGTATCTTAAGCAGTGACCTTAGAACCAGCAGATAAAAGCTTAATGAGGAACTTTATGATGGAAAGACCCGATCAACATTCAGTATTTTGTTTGTTTGAACACAGGGTATCACACATGCAAGGCAAGTGTTCTACCAACTGAACAAAATGCCCATTGAGACATTTGATTTACACCATCACTAGAGAGACACTTAAAAGTCTTCTGCTGTGCATTTATATCATTATCTTTAACATACTATTTTTTTTTTTTGCTGGAAGCCATACCCAGCAGTGTTCAAGGATCAGGGACTACTCCTGACAGGGATTTGTAAACCAAATGATGTCCCAGGGACCAAAGCAGGTGCAAGATGAGTTCTACCTGTGGGGCTGGAGTGACAGCACAGCAGGTAAGGTGTTTGTCTTGCATGCAGCCGACCCAGGTTTGATTCCCAGCATCCCATATGGTCCTCTGAGCACTGGCAGGAGTGATTCCTGAGTGCAGAGCCCTGTGCATTGCCTGTGTGACCCAAAAAGCAAAAAAAAAAAAAAAGGAAAAGAAAAGAGTCCTATTTGCTGTACTATCTCTCCTATCGCTCTCATACACTCTTACCAAAAAAAAAAAAAAAACCCTATTTCTAACCAACCCTCCAAATCTAATGAAAAATTTTTAAGAAAAAGTAGAACTTAAGTGGAACACAAGTTAAATCAACAATGGACCAAATAAGTAATTGAAAAAAAAAATATATATGAATAAAAGAAAGACGCTGGGTAGCTGTTAGAGATCTAAAGAATAATTAGCCAAATGTCAAGAGTTAACTTTATTTAAATTGTTTTTTCTTTTTTTTTTTTTAATTAATCGCTTGTAAGGTAAGGAGACCTTAACTAAACTGAAAATATATTTGAATTAGGGCTAGAAAGACAATACAGTGGGTAGGGCACTTGACTTTCACTTGCCCGACCCAGATTTGATCCCTGGTACACCATATGGTACCCCGAGCCACCAGGAGTATCACTGAGTCAAAGTCAGGAGTAAGCCCTGAGAATCTTTGAGTGTGATCCAAAAACTCAAGTATGTGTATGCGTATACTTATCTGGGTTAGATAACAAAAATAAATATTTGAAATAACTGGAACAATACATGTCTTCCTCTACCCCTCTTGGAGAGCCTGGCAAGCTACCAAGAGTATCTCGCCCGCACGGCAAAGCCTGGCAAGCAACCTGTGATGTATTTGATATGCCAAACAGTAAAAACAAGTCTCATGATGGAGACGTTATTGGGCCCGCTTGAGCAAATTGATGAACAATGGGAGGACAGTGTTACAGTGCTACATGTCTTGACAATATTATTAGATACTAATTTTTTCTAAGGTAATAAAATGATATTGTGCTTATGTTCAATATTGTTCTCCTTTTTGATAAATATATACTACAGTATAAATGGATGGTAGTATTATAGCATCTAGGGTTCACCTGAAAACATTTCAGTGGGGAAGAAGAAGGGGAATAACATAAAACAAGACCAATGCTGAAGCTTATTCTTGGGTTTGCAGAAGTTCCCTATACTGCTCTATTTTTAGATATGTTTCAAATTCTTCATAATGCAAAGTTTTAAAAAAGTAAATGAAAAGTGGTATTTATTAATAGTCCTACCCTATTTGAGGATAACCATTACCTAAAATTTCTTTTAAAATTAGATAGCTAATGTACAATAATCAATGGAACATTGTATGCATAAAGTCCTATCATGAAAAATGCTATAAATCATGTTTCCCTCCTCAAAAACAATACAAAACAAAACACATATGGGGATCCATGGACAGAACCCAATTGCTTTGTAACCAGTACTTGCCCTCAATACTATTTCTCCAGTCACCAATTAAGAATTTAAGAAATAAAAATACACCATCATTAAAAAATCAAGATTGAATAAAACAAATTAAAATATTGAGTTAAACTGGAAAATGTATTCATTATGCCAGGCATATTACATTAGACTACTACGTAATTAAAGCATAGTGACTATTCCTTAGAATACTAGAATCTTAGGGGCCCCAGGATAAGAGACAGGCTCAAAGGGTTGCATACATGTTTTATATGCAGATGGCTTGAGTCTGGTGCCTTAGACCTCTCGGCCATCCTAATAGCACAGCGGTAGGGCGTTTGCCTTACAAGCGGCCGACCCAAGTTCGATTCCTCCACCACTCTCGGAAAGCCCGGCAAGCTACCGAGAAGTATCTCACCCACACAGCAGAGCCTGGCAAGCTACCCGTGACGGATTTGATATGCCAAACACAGTAACAACAAGTCTCATGATGGAGACGTTACTGGGCTCGCTCGAGCAAATTGATGAACAATGGGAGGACCGTGACCATGATGCAGATGGCTAGGGGGAAGGGGAAGTGGGCTGTTAACTCCCAGAACTTAATGGTCTTCTGAGCACTGGAGCAATGCAAGGATCTGGGAGTAGCTGCTGATCACTGATGGGTGTGGCCCTCAAATATAAAAAGAAATGAACACAAATTTAAAATAATATTAGAATCACAGAGCTACATTGACTTTAGTCATTAGCTCTTAAGTACAATTTACTTATTGTTAGGTGAGAAAACTAAAATTCAAAACAGTTAACTTTTTCAAGACCAAAACAGTTCTTCGTAGTTAGAACTTAAGTCAGATTTCTAGTGAATTTCTATCGCAAATTATCGCCTCAATTTATATCAAAAAAGGTGTACCATATGGTTCCACTAATGCTCAGTGGTCACTGCTACACTAAGTGCAACAGTTAGCTAAGCCAAACACAATAATGATTATGGTTAGGAAGTCCATAAGATACACATATACTTTCAGGTTAAGTCAAAGAATGTTGTTAGCAATCTCATTTATCCTCTAAAGTCTAATTACCAGTGGCTTTTTACTCAAACTAAAGCTGACAATAAGCCACATCAGAAAATCTGAAGAAATGTAGACATAAAAATGTAACTAAATTGTTCTATTCTAAAACTTTTGTTTTTTTTTTTTTTTGGACTACACCCAGGAGTGCTCAGGGTTGATTCCTGACTCTGAGTTCAGGGATCATTCCTGGTCAGGTGTGAGGGACCATATGGGTTGTCAGGGATCGAACCAGGGTTAGTCAAGTGTAAAGCAAGTGACCTTGCCAATGACTATTGCTCCGCCCCCCCCCCCCCGACTAAACTACTTTAAAAGGTTGTATGAGTTTACTGAATTAAGATGCTGATTCCCAGAAGGTTACATAAATAGTAGAGAGTAGAGATGAATTTGTCTAAGACTTACTAATTCTAACAGCAGGGAAAAGGCACAAAGGGAAGTTATTCTTAGTGGAAAAGATAGAACAGAACAGGTTTTATTAATTTTTTTTTTACATTGCAGCCTGTTTGGCCGCCCATTTTTTTTATGACAATGGGTATATAAAATAGAAAAAACCAAACATTCATTGATAATAAATCATAAATTAATTTTCCCCCACAACCTCTACAATTCAGTTGCATAACTGCACATAGACTTGTGACCTACATACAGTTTAAGAAGCTAGGGAATAGAAGATTAAAATTTAAAGTAAGGAAAGTTTAAAGTAGAAGTGAAGTGGTGAAGTCCAACTTGCTGGAATATTATCTGAAATGCTGCAGTCATTTAGGATAATTGAGAGCTGTGGGAGTTCTGAGCATTCAGATATTTTCTCTGATAATATAGGTAATATATATATATATATATATATATTTGTAACACCCCAGATGTCTTTATTTTTTTTCATGAATCACTGTGAGGTACAGTTATAGACTTACAAACTTTCATGTTTGCGTTTCAGTCATACAATAACCTATCCCTCCACCAGTGCCCATTCTTCACCACCAATGATCCCAGTATCCCTCTCACCACCTCTACCTCACCTCCCCCACCTCTCCCGGCCTCTGTGGCAGTGCATTCCCTTTTGCTCTCTCCCTCCTTGTGTGTTGTGGTTTGCAATAGAGGTACTAAGTGGCCATCACCCTTTATTTGGTGGTCCATTCTCTATTTGAGCTGCCTTTTCCCCCAGCATGTGAAGATGGCTTCCAAACCATGAAGCAATTCTCCTGGTATTCATCTCTACTATTCTTGGGTGTAAGTCTCCCATTCTCTTATTCCACAAATGAGTGCAATCTTTCTATGTTTGTCCCTTTCTTTCTGATTCACTTAACATGATACTCTCCATGTTGATCCACTTACAATATAGGTGATATAATATAGGTGATATTATGATTACTCAGAATGCTGATTAGACAGAAAATGCTAAGTCAAACCTGATCCCGACTGAGTCAGTCAACTAGTTTATATCATATAAAGATGATACAGAAGGAATGGACATATTTACAAGAAATATACACACACGTCTATTCAATTTTGAACACATACTAAATGTATGCAGTGTTAGAGAATTCTTAAAATTTATCAAGAAGAAGTTTCCAATTTTTAAAAATCTCATTTCTTACCAGTATATCAGGACTGGGTGGTGGGGGAGGAAGTTGGATTGGAGGCAAGGTACTCAAAGGAAACCCTTGTTTCACCTTGTTGATCTGTTCATTGTACTGTGTCTAGTGGAACAGAAATAATGTTTCACAGAAAAAACATTTTCATCAAAAATAGCATAGTTTTGCAGTTTTGGAAAATATAAAAGAATAGTAATTACCAATGTATTATATCAGAAAATTTTAGACATAAGAATAATTCTACAGACCTGTATATCAAAATGTGACAGCTGTTTAGAAATTTAGGGACACTTGTGGACTGACAAGGTAAGCACAAAATTCACTGGCCCTCATGATAATTATTCACTGTTCATATACTTTTAGCACAAAAACTGGAGCTACTGACATAAAGTGAATAATAAATAAAGATTCAATAGGCTATAAATAATATATTAAAAATATGGGAAGAAAATAGGTTTGTAGGAAAAGTGTTAAACTACTTGCCAATGTTCATTTCTAAAATAAGGGAAGATTTAGTTAATACGTATTAAATATCTACCTTTGATCTCAAAAGTTACATCTCTACCTTTCTTTAATTCTGTATGTCTCTTTTGTTTTATATTGGACTTTACAAGATTAAGACTCTAATAATTGAAGCTTAACAATAATGTTTTCAGTTTAAAACATTTTTGTATTGTTCTCACTTTACCATATTATTTATTTGGTAGACTATCTAAAATAACCAGAAGAAACTTTAACACAGAAAACATGTGCTTGGAGGAAAACAAGAATAAAGGACAAGAATAAAGGACAGCTATTTTGAGCTTACAACTCAGATTAATTCAAACAGAAATTCTAAGTATTGATAGAAACTGAGTATAAGAGTTCAGGAAAATAAATGTCAAAACTATTAAAGATAGACAAGTAGATAGTGCCTTGAAGCAACTTTTATAATCAAATGTCATTGTTTTATGGTCAGTGTTGCAAAATCACTAAATAATCAATATTATTCATCAACTCTAAATAAGAAAAGTAGATTATAAATATAAATACAAAAATATTCTTAGTCCAAATGAATAAATTAAATATTCAGTGGGATAGTACTAACTCTTTTGCACTGTGTAAATAATTACATAAAATTCATGATTGAAAACTAATATTGATTTATTTGATGTTCCTTTAATTTAAATATGTAATCTCTCAAAGTCAAGACATTTATTTCTAATTGAAACAGAGCTTTGGAATTCTAGGAAAATTAGTAAGAAATGCTGGAGTTCTTTCTGGCACAACTCCCTGACCATTTGGGCTACAGGGTCTTCGGGAAAACTCTAGTCCTGGACTTGATGAGGCTGAACTGGAACCAGGGAACCTGGCATTTACTGCAGATTTGTACAGCTTGATGACCTTGCAATTACTGGTGGATGGGGCTTGAAACATGGGAAGCTGACGACCTTGGTATCAGTAAGACTTACAGCTCTGCCTCTGCAATAGACCATGGGGACTCCATATCGTTCTGTCACATGTAGCCTAAATACCATAAATCTGACCTTCCTCTTCCTCCTTACCTCATGGGCTCTCATCTCTCATGATCTGCATGTACTACATTCCTTCTGCCCCTGTATAAGCATTGTTCTCTCTGAATAAACTTTATCATGGGACCAGCAGTCAGTGACCCACGTGGATGGTTACCCTGGCCAATTCTTTCCATGCATATCTTTGCATGGATATCTCAGCTATCAGCCCCAGACTGCATAATATTCTCCAGGTTCCCAGGCCTTCCCACGGCCGCTGGATGGCTACAAAGAGACACACACTTTGTGTTCCTTATTTACCATATGAAAGAACTAAAAGACAACACACATGACTCCAGAATGTATCTCTAACTAATTAATTACATGGAAGCAATTAATCTCAAGCTTCAAAAAGGCATAAGGTTTTGTAATTGAAATGAAAAATGGTTTTCTTTGAATTACTCTAGTAATCGTTTTTAAGATCAGATGTTCTCTTTAAGAGTATGTCCCCTACAATAATCAAATTTACTCTCTATATGTTTCACAACTTACCCTAAGGAATGCAATCTTGTTTCTAACATCTGTCACAATGGCATTCCAACTGTCCACAGCAGCCTTTAACTGAAGTGATTCTAGGTTGCTAATATAGACAAGGAGACACAGAGAACATTCACTTTTTTATGTGGAACATTTATTATTTTTATGTACCAATTAGTTTTCAAAAATGTTCATTATGTTCATTAGTAGATATATAAATAGCATAAAACAATGTAATTACTTCCATCATAATTTTTTTTGTTAAGGGCACAAAAAGTTGTATGATGGACTTGTTATGGAAAATAAGCCTTAAAACTAGAAAAATGAAAGATTAATTCTTTTCATGATAAAATGTAATTTCTGCTTCCAGAGCATCAAGTCTTTTCCTATTTTGGCTAAATATTTTTGTCATATAACAAAAATACCCAGCTCGTGGAAGAGAACAGCACAGAGTCTCCTGCCCATGCTCCTGGCTGTCCTCACAGGGGGCCCCTTGCAGGGGGGTGGGTGGAGTTTCCCGCATGCCCCGAGCAGAGTGCCAGCAGCCGAAGACCTCCAGAACCAGCCACAACCATGCTGAGACCACGCTCCACACACATGAAGGTACCAGCAGAGGAACAAAGGCATGCGGGTCCCAGGGCTGAGATCTCCAAGCCTGCTTGAATCGGGGCTGAGCTTTCTCCACCCAGATCCTCCATCTTCCAGTAGGCAGGGGTCACACCCACCAACTGGCCCCCTGGCGCCATGTAATCCCATCAACGGCCAAGACCCAGAGACTATAGAACCCACTGCGACATCTTATTATTTCATTCTTTGGACAACCTGGCAGGCTACCGAATGTAAACTGCCCACACGGCAAACTCCCCTTGGCGTACCCAATATGCCAAATACCAGTAACAACGATGGGTCTCATTCTCCTAACCCTAAAAGAGCCTTGAATATGGCGCTTTTTAAAATCTCAGGGCTAGGACGAAGGAGACGTTACTGGTGCCTGCTCGAGGCAATAGACAAACAACAGTATGATCGTGATTGTGATCGTGAACAAAAATACAAAGCCTTTGTACAGGAATCCCTCCATTAAAGTAGGGCAACAGAAAAAAGCCAACAGAGAAATCTGTCCTAGCCATCCAACCTTTGAGGAGTATTCTTAAAAATATTGGCTCTTTTGGAAGCAAGCTTTAGACTGCCTTCACATTAACTCTCACATCACAGTGTAACAGTTCACCTACCAAACTCTTTTGAAAATCAAAAATATATACTTAATTTCTGTTTGAATTTGATTATTGCCTTTTTGGCAAATGAATTCATCAACTTCACAAATATAACTCTGTCAGCCATGCCCACCAAATACCTTCAGCACTACTCTAAGGTGTTTAGGGTCTTTATATCTCTAGAAAAGGGATTTCATGTTTTAACATCCTTATTCTAGGATCACCCAGGATAACAGCTTTAGAAAAGCTCAAATTAAAAATGAGATAATCTCATACAGGGAGTCTTGATAATATTCTTTTTTGTAGAGTGTCTTCTCTATTAAAATTAGAATGATCATACACATCTATATTTCTCCAACCCAAATGCACAATGTATAATCTGGGAAACATGATAAATATCAGAAAATTTGAATTTTGTTTTGTTTATAGGCTACATTCAGCTGTACTCAGGGCTTACTTCTGGTTCTGTGTTCAGGAATCACTCCCGGCAGTGCTCAAGGAACTATCGGTAGTGCTGGGAAATAAACTGGGATTGGTGGCATGCAAAGTAAGACCCAGTATAAGAGATAGTGTTCTTTTAGCAGTGAAGAATAATGACCATAAAAATAATAACCGGATCAGGCATATGATGCAGCAATTGGGGCATATACCAAGCAAGACAAGAACCTGATCAAGGTTCAATCTCTTGGCACTGCATGACCTCCTGAACATTGCCAGATATGCCCTGAAGGCCCCTGAGAAGTTATCGGGGTGACCACAGTGGTTCCTGACAACAGAATTCCATTAGCAATATAACCTCAGGCTCTTGCATTGAATTGGAGACCTGATTAATTGAGTATTACTGGAAGTTGCTCCTGAATGCCCTGAGTACTGCTTGGGAGGAAAGGAAAAAAATAATCACTAAAAAATAATGGTATCTTGGTCCCAGAAACTTAAATTTAATGATTTAAGTTTGAAAGTATAACCTATAAAATTACACTTAAAGGAGAATCTTATGCAACCTGCCAGATAGCTGAAAATCACTTGTACAGCAGGAAACTACTCTCAAGATAAGATATTGATAATGATTTTTCTTTCAATATACTACAAAGATATTATCAACCACCTGACTAGGGGCTTGATAAATCAAGCACTAGAAATAATTAGAAAATGTTTTCCAATTAGAACTATGCTATTTTTCAAATATCAAGTTTTATACACATATATATGTATATGAGATTTTTTTATATATTTCATTGCAGAACAAAGAACAATCTGTCACCAGCAACTTATATTGCACTCAAGAGACTTCCCAGTGCCTCAATAGAAGCAATGAGAAATGGAATAGTGGGTGTAGTTTTGCCTTTTGTGTGGCTGACCCAGTTTGATCCCCGGCACTCCTGTTGTCTCAAGCCCTGGTAGGAGTAATCCCTAAGCATAGAGCCAGGACTATTAAGCCATGAGCATAACTGGGTATGGTCCCCAAACTACACAATAACCAAAAAAGTGACTACATGACTTTAATAAGTTTAAAAGACAAGAGTTTCTACTCTCCAAAAATTCTGAAGTAATTAAGTTTAACCTTGAAACACTTGTAATCAAGATGCCTTACAAAAGAGGGATAGTTACCTTGCTGCCATGTGAGTCACTCTGGCAAGTTGATTGAGGCATTCCTTTTCTGTCTGCTCCAGATGAAGCAAACCAAAATCTCTACGACATTGTAAGAAATAAACCTACAGATATTTGAGAGAAAGAAAAATACTTGAGATGTCCTTTTTGTTTTTAGTCATTTCAAGCAAATTTCAGGCTTTTTCTCTCTGAATAGTACCTGATCTTATTTGCCATATATAATATATTATAAAAGCTTTTTGATCAATTCTACTATTTTAATTTTTTTAATTAAATGGTTACTGGATTCTAAAATAAGTTTTCAAGTATACAAACTGAAATCAGTTCAGAAATGATCTCAAAAAGTCCAATTTAATTGATATTGTATGGGTATTGGAATTTTTCAAGGCTCACAGTTAATTAATAAAAGCAACTGTAAGAACACTAAAAAGAAGTCCCATCTGTTTTAAGTTAATGAAAAAATTTTTAAAACCAGACTTTTCCTCACTTGCAATCATATTATAAACACCCAAACTCACTATAAATTAAAAGCATCAAAACTGATGGTGGCCAGAAGTTTTGGCTTAGTGTCAGTCCCCAGAATCAAGAAACCAGTATTCTACCACATCTTACATTAGATGATAATACTTTCATACCACAGAGGCAAAAAATAAGAGAAAAGATTTTACTCTAACTGAGGATCAAGTTTGACTATCATTAAATAAAAATGAAGGCATACACATTAACATTTATCTTTTAAAAAATCCTGATAATGTTCATTCAAATAAACTTAGAACTTTGGGGGAGTCTAGAAAGCAGATTTTTGACAATAAAGTGTCTAGCAAATTTTAGAAGAGCTCTTCAATAAGTACCAAATGAAAGGAGATATTATGGCAGCATAAAATATTACTCTAACTGTTACTAAGTTCTTTTCTGAAAATTATCCCAAATTTGCTATACATAAAATAATTAGAACAATTTCTAAGATCATTTTGGGGAAAACAACACAAGATTATCAACAGTGAAGTAATCAAATATAAAATAATAAATGAAAAATCAAAAAGCACAAGAGTTGGGCTGTGTTTTATTCCAGTTATTCCTAAGAAGTTTTATCTTTGTTTATTCAATCAAGTTTTTTTTTCAATTCTTTGGTATACTGATCCACAAATAGAACTTCCCACCCAACCCTATCTTTCTCCCAAACTTCCTCCCCTCTAACTAACCCCTACCTCCACACTTCTCTCACCTCAGCATTTATAGCTCTGCTCGTTTCTGTGTTCAATCTGTTTAAATATGTTTTAATTGTGCTTTCCAGATTATGCTTCTCCATTTCCCACTGAGATCTGAAATATATATTTATTGAAGAGTCAGTAACATTGCTGCAAGAACAGGATTTTGCACCTATTCAGGAGGAAAGAAGTTATTTATTGGGTAGGTAATAATTTCCTAGTATTGCTGTATACAGCAACTAAAAGAGAAGACATTACTTAACCCTTAGTGTTAAGTCTTTATATCAAAAGCTTGGGAATTGGGGCTGAAGAGATAGCACAGTGGGTGGGGTACTTACCTTGCACATGGCTGACCCGGGTTCAATCTTTGGGACCCCTGTATGGGTCCCCCTACCCTTGCCAAGAGTAATCCCCAAGTGCAGAACCAGAAGTAATCTCTGAGCTTTCTCAAAAACAAAAACACTTTGGGCATTTTAAGACTGTTAATATAGAGGTTTACCTGGTTTAAAACCAAGCTGTCTGAGGATGAATCTGAGCTCTACACTAAACTATGAAAGTTTAGGCAATATACTTAACTTCTCTAAATCCCAATTTCTTCATATGCAAACATGGAGATAATTGTACTACTTACCTCAAAGAGCTGTTATGGAAATTCATTCAGATAAAATATGTAAAGCATGTTATGGTTGGTACATTCTGAGTACTAAAGAGACATTAGCTATTCTAATTATTAATACAAAATTTTACATAAAATGAAGCTCCTACAAGTCTTTTTATACCAATCCATACCAAGGTTTTCTTTGGAATTCCATAAAGCTAAAGCACTAAATTAAAATATTTTACTGGTTATTTCAGTGCTCACATTCAACACCTTGGAATGAAATCAAACTTTGTATATGAAGAAGGGAGGAAGATGATAATAAGGACATTATTTATGAAGGACACTAAGGAAAATGGCTACTGATAAGGTTTTTCTTTTTCCCATCCTATTTCAACTTCCTATTCTGAGTCCCAGAACTCCATATCGTAAAACTAAAATTATGTTCTTAATAAAAATAATGAACATAACATTTTCATTGGGATTTTCACAAAAGTTACAGTTAATGTTTTATTATTAAAAATATGGATGCTTAAAAACCAGGAAAACATTAATGAGACGCTTGACAAAACAATATATTACTTAAACTGTTAATGCCAGGGTATTATCAGGGGAAAATCATAAAATATTCAGTGAGCTATATTAAAAATAAAGAGGCAATGAATTGTACTAAATCTGTGTATTTCATCAAAATCAAAAATGTTTGTGCTTCAAAATAAAGAAAATAAAGACAACCTACAGAATAGGAATAAGTGTTTGAAAATCATCCATTTGATAAGGGGCTTAGATATAAAAGACAGATTCTAAACTAAAGAATAAAAAAGATAAATGAGTAACCCAACTTTAAATCAGCTGGATAACTGAAGACATTTTTTCATTGTAAAAATAGAAAGTATATGAAAGAAAAATACTCAACATAACCATTAGAAAAATGCAAACCAAAATCACAATGAAAACTACATCATATCCCAAATAATGGGTGACTTTAAAACAGAGAATCTAACAAGTATTGCTGATGATGTGGAAAATCAAAACCCTAATCTATTGTTACAGATTTCTGAAATGTAGTCACTTGGAAACTAGGGTAAAGGTTCCTCAAAAAACTAAACAGAGGACTGGAGCAACAGAACAGGAGGTAGGGTGTTTGCCTTATATGCAGCTGACCCGAGTTCAACCCCCAGCATCCCATATGGTCCATAAGCACCACCAGGAGTAATTCCTGAGTGCAGAGACAGGAGTAAACCTGACCACTGCCAGCTGGGACCCCAAAACCAAAAAAGCAAAAATCCCAAAAAACAAAAAACACATAAAAAAGTTTATTACATATCTCAATACTTTCACCCATAGTATGCACCCGAGAGAAGTGAAAACATAGGTCCACACAAAAAAAGTACACACATATTTAAAAGAACATTATTAGTAATATCAAAAATGTGATCAATCAAATGTGTATCAACTGAGAAAAGGCAAAGGAAAATGTGGTATATTACCATAACTGAAAATTAAAATTTCTCTATAAAAAAGGAATTAATGGGTACTCAAAGGTTAACTTTACAACCATAAAATAAGTTGACCATAATATACTACATCATTATATTTAAAACTAACATGTAGAATAAGGTATAAGAAGTTTTTAACATGTAGGAAAATTATTAGCAATTCCTAGGAGAGTGTGGTATGAGAGTGACTTCTACTAGACCAAGGAATTCTTTCTAGTGTGAAACAAATGTTCTGAATTAGATAGTGGTAAAGGTTGTATACCTCTGCAAATATACTAAAAAATAATGAGTTGCATAATTTAATAGAGTGTATTTATCCTACATGAAATAGCATAAATATTACCTACAACTATTATTTAAAAATATCTGTAGGTAAAAATATACCTTCAGATAAAACTTAGCTAGTTACATAAAAAAGTTATACTTAGTTATACTGGTTAAGATGAAAAAAATAAAAACTCGTAAGTTTAGTTCTGAGAGTTTGCTATGATATCATCATTTTGCTGATTTAACCTCTCTCAGAAGTTTTTTAAAATGAACACACCCTCCCAGTTTTCCTAAGACACTTCTAGTTGTTAAGCAATGTCCCTGTGTAACTATTAATAATTATAACAATATATGGCCAATTTAGTGTTCCAAAGTAACCCAGTTTGACTGTCAAACTATAACCAGATTAAGCTGCATGGGATACATGTGCTTTAGACTGGGTGATTTCATAAACACAAGAGTTGTTTGTACCTTTTCATAGAAAGTTGCTCTTTAAGGTTCTTGATTTCATTATCTTTAGCATGGCTCTGACGTTGCAATCTGAAAAGAATAAAAAGTCATAAAACATTAAAAGTTATTTGTTATTATATAGTCAAGAGTTCTGCTTGTAGTTGAAAATGGACTAAATATGACCACTTTGGGCCATAAATCTTGAGCTTGAAAATAATTGGACTCTGACACTAAGACTGCTGAAATTTATCTTTCTTGTTTCTGGTATCTGATTCACTGAGTTTTAAAAGAAAGAACATCTAACCTCTCAAATTAAAAAGCCAAGAAAAACAGTTATCTTCTATTCCCAGTTTAGTGACATAGAAAAATATAATTACTTCCTTATACTTTAGGATGCCAGAAAACAGAAAGTGTCTCTCTATTTTCTAGGTCCATTACAGGATAAGTAACTTTAAACTTTCAAAAGATAAATTATATCAAGTCATGTAAACTACTGAAGACTTAAAGTACAAAAGAAATCAGACATTGAATATATAAATGATGAGACTGTGAGCAACACAAAATTTAACTAAAGTCATAAATTATAAGCGCAGTTAAGTGACCTAATCAAGGAGAGACTGGATAAAAATTCTGAGTAAGAAAACATTACCTGCCATTTGTTTAAAATTTAATAATTAATATGCAAAAAGCTGTGAGAAACTGAAATACTTTTGTTTGGCATGCATTCATATATTTTATATTCCTACCTTAAACAGTTATGTTTCTATTTGGAACAAAGCTTTAACATTTACCTGTTAATTTGCTTCTATATGAAGAGATCTGTAGCAAAAAAAATTTCTAAGTCTCTAATATGTTCAGACACTTGGAATACATACACATCTTAGCACTGTAGCACTGTCCTCCCATTGATCATCAATTTGCTTGAGTGGGCACTAGTAACGTCTGCATTGTGAGACTTGTTACAGTTTTTGGCATATCGAATATGCCATGGGGAGCTGTCAGGCTCTGCCATGCAGGCAGGATACTCTCAGTAGCTTGCCAGGCTCTCTGAGACAGACAGAGTAATCAAACTCGGGTCAACTGCGTGCAAGGCAAATGCCCTACCCGCTGTGCTATCACTCCAGCCCATCTTAGTAAGTACAAATTATTATAATGATTAAGTCTTAAAGCAAGGGCCTTAAATGTTGTCTGGATTGTTCACTACAGATTTCAGAAACAACTTACTTATTTTTACTTCAAGCTTTCCACAAACTATACAGACTTAAAATTAAGGATCTATTGTATTTGAGAATGCAAAAAAAAACAATTTTTTTTCTATATGAAAGAGATCACGTTCTTAAAGAAGAGAAGCACAACTATATTACTGTAGTAAACAGTAAGGAGTAGGTAACTAAGTTGAAAAATAGTAATATTTCTCAGGCTGACATCTTCCTTTTCTTGAGTACTCCCATAATTCAGTATTTTATATACTTCTAGTTCAGAGTTGATAATAAGAATTAACCGAACTGGTGAGAAATTCCGAGACCTGGAATCTTAAATTTAATCTTAAATCTTAAATAAAAATAGAGTTAAGTAAAATAGGCAAAGCTCTATTTTTTCAGCTAAGATATGAATCAGCTCTGCATGGTCAGGGACTCATACTCTGTAAATTCTATTTTTCCCATGAATAAGGTAAGTTGGGATTAGACATAGTTTTCTAAAAGATCAAAAATTCTCAAGCTTACATTTTCTAGCCACTAAGTTTATTACACCATTTTATAAAGTTTTGCCTTTTATACAGTCACACTTACTTCCCTTCCACTATCTCCTGTGTGAAACTTTGAGATGTTTTAATCATTTTCAAAATTGTAATTTTAATGATATAGAAATGGAATTATAGTTTAATAAGCTTTATATTTAAACTTTAGAGAGAAGTTAGAGTGGCCCTTTTCAACATAATTCTCTGATATAAATATGGTGATAATATTATTTCACTCCTGATAATAATTTGCATACTTTTGTCAATTTTGAGAGGTCCATTTATGCTTTTTAAAGAAATAGCTGCTTCACAGCTTGCTCCTACTGCTTTTCTTTACCAATTTCATCTCTTCCCTCCACTTGTCTTTAAAATAAATTTTTATTATTCCATCTCCTCCTCCCATTCTCTTCCATTCATTGTTGTTACTAATGTTGCAATAACCAGAGGTGCTTTATGCCTGGTTGTGATGCTTGTATAATTTTTCAGCTGTGGTGTTCAATGGGGATTTCACAGCAGGAAGCAATGCTTGCACTCTCAGCCATACAGTTTATTGAGGTTTGCACTCCTTTAGTTACACTGTTTGCACATGTGCTTGATGAGATCATTTGCCTCTGAAGTCTATCAGTTATGGGGATGGTACTTACACTAGAGCTCCTTTGGTGTTCACACACATTCTCCAGAGGTTTTAATTCCTGGCTCAGGTGCTCACACATCATGTTAGTTGTGGTGCTAACCGAGGGTTATATCTTTATAGTTTCTCTAAAACCCTTGACTGTGGTATACCCATATACTGCTGGCATTGCCATGATTGAAACAGCACAGCTGATGGCACTTAAGAACAGAGCTGCCAGGACTACATTTGGCATTTATAGGATATCAGGGATTTGAACTCATGACCACATGCTTGCAAGGTGCTCTATCTAAACCAACCATTTCTACAGATAGGTCCCTGATTGTTTCAGTTTGCCTTTATTTTCCTGGGTTCTTGAGGTAGAGGCTTAAGATTGTTCACATGAAATTTCATCCTTTTCTAATATTCACATTTAGTGCTTTTATTCAAACTCTAGCAGACTCAGAAAATGTGATGTTTTATTATTAAGTTCAACATTATCTGGGGTGAGGGACTTCAGTAAATCATTATAATAATTTGTACTTACTAAGATGGGCTGGAGTGATACCTACCTGTGCTGAAGGATCACTCCTGGAAAAGCTCAGAGGGCCTTATGCACTGGTGAACTGAACTGGCATCAGCCATGTGCAAGACTCTTAAGAGCTTTAACCACTGTACTAGCTTTCTGGCTCCTACGTTCGACATTTTATTTTCTTCATCTTTGACTGATGGGTTATGCATAAATTTTATGTGCAAATGTAAAGTGTTTGAAAATTCTTTTTTTACCATTTTGTAACAATTTCTAGTTTTATTCCACTCAAATCTGAGTACATGCTTTGTATGAATTCAATACTTTTAATATAGCCGATCTCTTTTGTAGCCCAAGAAATGGTCTTTCTTGGAATATTTACTATAGACAAGTAGTAAATATTTACCTACTACACCTAGTACTGTAGAAAGTCTATGTAAGTTGATGTTGTCTGGTAAAGCAGTTTATAAATATCAATTACATCTAGTTGGTTGATAATGTCATCAATGTCAACTAGACCCTTGCTATTTTTGTTGTCTAGTCATTCTGTAGAGTTGTAAATAGGGTGTTGCAGCTGCAGAGTATAATTGTAGATCTTTCAGTTTCTTCTTTCAACACTAAAGGTAAAGGTAAAAGTAAATGCCTTCCCGTTGTTCATCGATTTGCTCGAGCGGGCCCAGTAATGTCTCCATTGGAGACTTCGTTGTTACTGTGTTTGGCATATCGAATACGTCACGGGGAGCTTGCCAGGCTCTGCCATGCGGGCGAGATACTCTCGGTAGCTTGCCGGGCTCTCTGAGAGGGGCGGAGGAATCAAACTCGGGTCGGCCATGTTGGCTGTGTGCAAGGCAAACGCCCTACCACTGTGCTATCGCCTTTCAACACTATTAAGCATCATTTCATGTACTTTGGGGCTGTTATTTGGTGTCTACCCTTACCTATAGGTTTATGTTTTTCTGGAGGACTCTTTCATCATTATGTAACATCTTTTTGTCTCAAATTTTCTTTGTTCTGAAGCCCACTTTATCTCATGTTAATATAGTCATTCTGCTTTTTTGATTAGCATTTTAATGGTGCTTTCATTTTCAATTTATATTGTTGAAATATATTGTTGAAATTCTTGTAAATAGTACATTGCTAGATAAATTTTTTTAATTATTTTGAAAATCTGCTTTACTAGTCTGTCTTCTATTTGTTTATTTTTTATTATTATTTGTTTGTGGCCACGTCCAGATGTACTCAGGATTTATTTCTAGCTTTGTGGTAAAGATCATTCCTGGTGGTGCTGGAGATTGAGCCCAGGTGTAAGACATATGCCCTATACACTGTGCTTTCTCTCCCAAATTAACTACTGATTTTTCTTTTCCAACATCAAGAGTAATACAGAATCCTTACATTCATACAGGTTCCCTTACCCACAATATTTAAGAAGTAAAATCATTCTATTTCCTCTGAATACATTAAACTCTACATGAAATGGTGCTTCAATTTTTGCTTATAATATCAAATATGATATACTTGGAGAAATACAGGTACTGGATGATCTCACCTTTATTAAGTGTATAAAGAAAAAGAGCAAGGAAACCCCGAAGTCAAACAAAAACAAATCATTGATCTCTCACTACAAAACTGAGATAACAGTGGGAGAAGAGATAAAAGTCTTACTGGGAATAGTTCAATAAATAGTGGTGAAGAGACACTGGTACCTGGGTAGTTTGGTATGGTAATACACATCTTTCAAGGTATGAGCTTGAAACTATAAAACACATATAGTCTTAAAGGCAAAGTTAACTCAATTAAAAAAATAATGAGAAGTAGGATAGACTCATTATTTACTTCTATCTTGATTTCATTCTACTGTTTCCTTTCTAAAATTCCAAGCATCTATGATCATTTCTTTTATAAATATTTTTCTCTTACTGCTTATTCTTAAAATTTTTCTTTGTCCTGATTTTTAAGAAGTTTAGTTATAATGTATCTTAGCATAGATTTCTTTGGGTTTATACCCTCAGAATTCATTCAACTTCCTGAATTTGTAATTGTATTTTACAAAATTTGGAAGTTACTATACATTTCTTTGAATAGTTTTTCAGTCCCATACTCTTCCCACCTTCTTAGATTCTGATGAAAACTTTAGCTTTATCCCACATACCTATAATTGTTTTGATATTTTACCGACTCATGTATATATCTTAAATATAACCTGACACATCACTGTATTTTATATTTTTTCTCCGTTCAGATAGGTTAATTCCTGTTACTCTGACCTAATAATGTTCACTAATTCAATCCTTTATCATCTCCCTTCTAAGTGATTTCACCCAACAAATATTCCTTTATCAACTGCATTTTAAAATTTTTTATAGTTTCCAGCCTCTGTTAGACTATAAATTTGTCGCTATTGTTCTTTTAAATCACAGTGATGCTCAGGGGTTACTCACAGCTCTGTGTCTAGGGGCTGCAATTTGGTGGTGCTCAGGTCATGTGGAGTCAGAGGTAGGACTCAGATCTCCAGCTTACAAAGTATGGGCCAGACTATTGAGTCTCTCTCTGGTGTTAGAACATATTTCTTTTGCTGAGATTTTTTAGGTTTTTGTATGCTTCAAGATAATCTCTTCTTGAGGTATTTATAGCATGACTGCTTTAAAACCTTTATCAGATAATTATTAAATATGAATCATTTTGATATTGTCATGTTACCTTTTACCTTCTAATGTTGTATATGTCCTGGTTCCTGATGCAAGTATTTTAATGTGTCTGTGTGATGGTGGTGGGGGGAAGGCAGGGAAGGGAGGTGGTGACAGGTATTGAGCTTAGGGCTTCATATAAACAAGGCAAGTGCAAGTATGGAAATTTTATACCCCTTGGACTGACAGACATTATCCCATGAAAAGTGGGACATTAACTCAGACCACTACTTTGCTTCTAGATTAAAAGGTAAGATCATCTTCCTGCCAGGTCCTACTAACACAAGGGAAGGAGACAGAAAATGGCTGACACAGCTTTGTTGCCTCAGGGTAGACAGGCAGGAGTCCCCTAATGACTTCCTTTGGCACCAGTTGGGAAGTGGGGTGGAGAAATGGGAGTACCAACTAGTCCTAAGGGAAGAGACTCAGTTCCCAATGACAAGAGCAGGAAATGAAACACAATGTTGACTAGCCCTTCTTCAAATCATCTTGTTAAGTCTCACTGATTACAGGGAGAGGCAGAGAGGTAAGTCACAGCTAGATCACATTCTCACTCACATCCTGGTAAAGAAACTAAAGCATAACTGCCTCTGCCTGGTTAGAAATGAAAGATAGGCTACCTGATCACTACTGAAAATAGTATCCCAGGATGGGAAATTTATTTTTGTCATCACACCAATTTCCAAGTAGTGTGGAGCGTTTGGTGTAAAGTTGGAATAGATAGGTAGTACTAAAACAGGTCTTGGTGGTATTATTTATCTTCCTTTTTCTGAAAAATATTTTCTGGAATTTTAATCTTATAATACTAGGAATTTGCCGTTCCTAGCTGAAGATTTCTGAAGTACCTAATTAGGGAAAACAATATAGTAAAATCGCTGCAATGTCACTTTTTCTAGAGAGAAGTTTCAAATGTTTCTAGAAAGTTTGCTTTGTTCTTCCACTTTTTAAGAGTTTTCCTTTATTTGTTTACTATGAAATGGATAGGGTATTTTGGTTATAAAAAACATGTAAGGAATGAAGATATTACACCTAGATATATGACCAGAAGCTATGTTATATATAATTTTTGTCCCTGCCTACTGATCTCTGTGCTCCATTAGCTCACAAGTATCAAACCTAATTCTTTTCTCACAGTGGGAACTTGGTAAATGCCTGGTGAATAACTCTAAATGTTCATCATATGAATATATAATACATCTCCAAAAGTGGTGTTTGCAGTCTCAACCATACAAAGGTGCTTGGTCAGCTGTCAGAGTTGAGAAGGAATATCTTCAGATGGTGTTAAAAAGGGGTAGTTTATCTGCATGGATGGCATTACTTGTAGGATGTCTGATACTATATATTTCTGGACTGGCTATTTCAGACCCCCAAAAGTTTTAAATAATTAAGAATAGGTTTATAAGTTTTGCAACCAGCTTGGCTTGCTCTAGTTTCCTTAGATTCTCTTCTCTTTCTGAACTTGAAGGCTCTCTGAAACTCTAGCGGGGATAAGCCTAAAAGTGTTTCAAACCAATATTATATGTTGGAAATATAACAGAGTTCCTGTAGTCTCCAAACTAATTTGATGACATAATATAAAGGGAAAAAAATCAAGTTTAAATCTCTGCCAAATAATTCTCCAATGGCACAACTTTGAACAAGCACTCCTCGCTCTAAGCTACCTCTTAAAATTTGTCTAGTCACTGTAGTGAATTTCAAATTTGACTTATGAAATTTGAATTTGGATGACTGGTCTTCAATAATATTACTGTTTATTAGAATAAATGGTTAAAATGGTATCAATCTTTCAAGTGATCTCCTTAGTCACAATTTTAAGTCTCAGGCATTTGGAAATTAAGGTTATTTTAAAAAACGAAATTGGTAGGGGTGGGGAGGTAAAGTAAGTCCCTGGTAATTTGGTTGGCTTTCAATCTCTTGGGTTCAGAACACACATACTCTAAGAAAACAGCATAAAAATGAATTCTAGTGATTCCAAGGTATCTTTGAGAAATATACTCATATGCGATACAGCCAATCATTGTTCGCATTTTTACAAATTGGAGCCATAACCTTAAAGTTAATTATATTGCTCATGTAATTCTATTATATTCACACTTGTTCATCCAATATGTGAAAAGCTGGATATATCGTGAGCAGCTGCTTTTTTCTCATTCAGCTCTGAGGTAAAAAATACAGTAGTTTTTTTAAGCAACTGCAGACTTGCGGTTGCAGGTCCTATGATGCAGCCACACTGCCACCTAGTGGCGACATAGGGAATCTCTCTTTAAAAGAGTATAAAAAACACGCGAATTGACTATAACACTTTGCACTTACTTGGAAACCTTATTGATTCCAAAAGCCACTTGTTGGTTAAGAGATGCAATGATTTTGTCTTTCTTTTTTATCTGAATTTGGTTTTCTTGCCACCTAAGTGTCACTGCTTTCAACTGTCTTTTGAAATCCTGGTTAATGAAAAATAGTTCAGATAATTCTGTTCATGTCACCAGTAATCAAAAAGAGGAAGGAAGAGAGGAGATTCTTTAAAAAATTAAATTAAATTAAAATTGAACACACACAAATACACATATATTTACATACATATTTAAATATAACATTTTAACTATGTTCTGACTTGCCTTGAACCTGCAGTACTTACTTCACACTGGGAGTGCAATTTATAAAGTTGCCTTTGTCGAGCAAGTTTTTCTTTCTCAGTTTCTCCATATTCTGTTAACTTGCTGGTTGAGCCCTATTGAGCAAAGAGAATGTACATGTCTTATTGACCGCTACAAAAGTATCAATGTTTTAAGAGGATTTAAAATTGTCACCTAGGGGCTGGAGCGATAGCACAGCGGGTAGGGCGTTTGCCTTGCACGCAGCCAACATGGCCGACACAGGTTCGATTCCCAGCATCCCATATGGTCCCCCGAGCACCGCCAGGAGCAATTCCTGAGTGCATGAGCCAGGAGTAACCCCTGAGCATCGCCGGGTGTGACCCAAAAAAAAAGCAAAAAAATAAAAATTGTCACCTAGGCCTCTCAGTATCTGTACTGTGAACCACAATGCTCCAAAGCAGAGAGAGTAAAAAAGAAAATGCCTGCCATAAAGGCAGGGGGTAGGGTGGGATAAAGGTGGTGGGAGTGATACTGGGGACATTGGTTGTGATAAATGTACACTGGTGGAGGGATGAGTGTTTGATCACTGTATCACTGAAACTCAAACATGAAAACTTTGTAACTGTATCTCATGGAGATTCAATTAAAAATTAATTAATTACTCATTTAATTCCTATTCATGCTTTATGCCTCCCTACAAACATCACTTCTCTTATTTGTAAGATATTCCCAGCTCCCCAATTACAGCTTTCATTAAACAATACCAGCTACTTGTCTACTACCATTACTATAAAATAACATTACCTGAATGTTTCCTCCTTTTCTAGTTTTAATATAATGCTATTATTATAATAAAAACCACATAAGGAAGGCATTAATTTCTGTTTCAGAGATGATAAAACCAAGTAACTCAATAATGGAGGAGTCAACTCTAACTTAGGCAGTTTTAACTGCCCAAGCACTTAATTATTACATGATATTGTTTTAGTTGAATACCTAACTTCTTCAGTGGAATTAAACACCATGATAACAGTGACCTTGTCTTAGAAGAGTCTTTAATACAAAGTAGGTGCTATGCTTTTAAAAATATGAATCAAAAAATATTTTTGGAAGATGAAGTTATGAAATTTACATACAAATGTTACTACATGGAAAGTATCATGTTAACCGAGATGAGTCAGAAAGAGCGGGATAGACACAAAGATTGCATTCATCTGGGGAACATAAAGCAACAAAATGGGAGACTAACACCCAGGAATGGCTGAGATTAGTACCAGGAATTTTGCTCCATGATTTGGAGGCCAGCCACACGTGCTAGGGGAAGAGGAAGCTCAGATAGAGAAGAGAGCACCAAATAAAGGGTGTTGTGAGGATACTCGCAGGGTGGGAGAAGCATGCTGAAAGTAGTCTATAGACCAAACATTATTGCCACTCAATGCCTCTCTTGCAAAACACAGTACCCAAAAGAAGAGAGAGAGAACAAGGGGGAATGCCCTGCCACAGAGGCAAGGTGGGATGGAGAGGGATGGGTAGTGGGAGGGATGCTGGGACCCGTGGTGGTGGAAGATGGGAACTGGTGGAGGGATGGGTAGTTGATCATTGTATAACTGAAACCCAAGCACAAAAATTTATGTCTATAACTGTACCCCATGGTATTTCACTAATAAAAAAATATTTTTGGAAGATGTTAATTTTTATTCTACTTTGGGATTTCTATGGCCACCAAATAAAAATTTTATAGCAGTTATAGAATTTAAATAGCATACAGTTGACCTGGGTTTGATCCCCACCACTACATATGGTCCCTCAAACCCTCCAGGAGTGATCCCTGAGCACAAAGTCAGGAGTAAGACCTGAACACTTCCAGGTATGGCCCGGAACCCCCAGAAATAAATTAAAAATAAATTTTAAAAAAGGCCCTACATTAAACCTCAATATTTCATTCTAAATTAAAAGTATAGTCAAATATAATAAAAAAATTTTAAAAGATACAATCAGATGAATGTTTTCATATGAAATTGGTTTTTCTTGCCACCTGTAAGTCACTGCTTTCAACTGCTTTTGAAAACCTGGTCAACAAAAACTAAACATTTTTATGATAAATATTTATCATAAATATTTATGATATCATTCACACACATGTGTGATATCATTCATGTGTGTGTATGATACCAGGGATTGAACCCAGCGCTTCACACATACAAGGTCAAGTACTCACAGTCAGGGAACTGAAGGTACAATTTCAAAGTCTTCTATATATGTATTATTATATTTTAACTATAAATAGGTTATAAAACTACCTCAATATAGAATTCTCATGGGGAAGTAAATCAAGTGTTTTTTTAAGAATGTTTTATATGCTTTAAGTGATTTGTTGGATACTTAAATCATATTCATATGCATCATTCACATCATACATGTGTCATTCCCAGCAATGACACTTACCATGAATGGAACCAAAAAAATAATAATAGTCACTTTAATAAAAATTTTAGGATACCCAGATTTAATTATTTAAATAAAAGTAGCTTTACATGATAAAACTACATTTTTCATAAAATTTAGTAAGATTATGCCAATTGTTTTTTCTTTACTATGTGAAAATCCTTTATAAAAAATTTCATCTTGAAATCAAGGAAGCCGGTACAGTTTGAAAGTTAAAATAAAAACTTCCAACTTCTAGGTTCATTTAATCATCTATTCCTTCTTTCTAGTTTCTCATTCTCAGAAACACTGCTTAAGGAACAATTGTGTAGCAGGTAGGATGCTTGCATTGCTCATGGCAGACCCAGATTTGATCCATGATACTACATACATTTCGCTGACTTCATGAGGAGTGATCCCTGAGCACGGAGCTAGGTGTGACAAAGAAAAAAAAAGACAAACAAAAAATAGAAAAAAACCTGTATAAAATGCCAGGCTAACATATTGTTCAAAGAGTCTTGGAGTGTTAGGGCACTTGCATTGCATACAGTCAACCAGGATTCTATTCCTTATCCCTACTACTGCATAAGGTTCATAGAGCACTGCCAGGAGTTAACCCTAAGCACAGAGCAAGGAATAAGTCCTGAGAAACATATATTGGATATGGGCTCTTTTCCCCACAAAAACACAAACCAAAACAAAACAAAAACAAAAACAGAGTCACAGAGAAAATAAAGGCTAACAACTGTTTCTGGAGAAGGAAGGCTAGGATTGCTCTTTTCAGTTATGCTTACCTGCTCTATCATGTCCAGAATATGCAATTCATCCAGACTATAGGACTTTTCTTCAGTTGCAGAATCTTCTTGAATATCACTTGCATCGTCATTCATAAGTCTATAATCTTGGTATAGATTTGCTTGCTCTCTTGTCAATTGCTCTTCAATTTCTATCATATTTGGGCTACAATGATAACAAAATCAATGTGATCTTTCATATTGTATACTGTTTTTTCACCTAAGCTATTGTTTCCTGCATTAATATTGTAAGGCTCTTATTCAATACTTAACAGCAGAATGGTTAAAAGTTTGAATAATGTGCACATAATGTATTCCTCTTTAAGATTCACAATGAATCCTTTTAAGATTCACAAATAGGTACCTTGACTGAATGCCATCTAAAATATTATAACATATTTGATTTGTATTTATCTAACATTATAACATATTTTAGATAGAATTCAATCAGGTACCTATTTGGTTCATTTGGTGTTTTAAGAATTATGAGATCATTAAATTCATATTTCAAGTTACAGCATCAAATACAGAATAATTTGGGAAATAATACTTTGGGATTTAATGCCAAGTAGTTCTACATTTGCAATGTTATTTAACATGTCTTTTTTGTTTATTTGGTTTGGAACCACACCCGGCAATGCTCAGGGCTACTCCTAGCTCTGCACTCAGGAATTACTCCTGGTGATGCTCAAGGGACCATACGAAATGCCAGGGATGAACTCAATTTGGTCTCATGCAAGGCATGTGCCCTACCTGCAGTTCTCTCTCTCCAACCCGATATTTAAACATGTTTTGACAGGTCAGTTGGTTTAATTAGAACTTAAGTCCAGTGTACCTTTAAAAAAAAAGGACTGAAAATACTAACATAAAGTAAACTTTAAAAGGGTGGGTTCTTCTTTAACAGAATTTTTTTTTAAAAAACTGTAGAAATCACATCAGTTTTAGTGGGAACCATTGAAAAAGAGACATGTTTCGAACACTGAAAATGCATGCTACTGGGTCTGAGTGATAGCACAGTGGTAAGGGCATTAGCCTGAGCACCACCAGGACTAATTTCTGAGTGCAGAGCTAGGAGTAATTCCTGAACATTTGGGTGTGACCCAAAGAGAAAGAAACATTAAAAAAAATGCATGATACTATAATTTGAGTTGCCCTATCTAGTTGCTGTGAATTTCCTTCCTAATACCACTAACTGGTAAAAAGAAATTGTACTTTTACCTATAGCATGATATAAATCACTTGTTTTTAACCAGTGAAAAGATATAAAATAAGTAACTCTAGGATGCATTACTTCTTTGAGGTCACCAAAACCTATGGGAAAAGAGGACATCTAATATTTACAAAATAATTTGTAAACTTTATAAAAAGTAATCATTACATATCACTAAAGTAATTAGAATGGCTCAAATATTTTCAAATGTTTACTGCTTGGATAGACCTCTGGTTCACAAACATAATAGACTTTCCAAGATACCTGAAGGGTTAAAAAGTGAGTTTTTCAAGGAATCCTAAAAGTTGTAAAAATACTGGTGAAGTTATATTTTTGAAAACTCCAAAATAATATTCCTAAATTTTAGTATTATAAAGACGACTGTGAAACCATTGAAAAGTATTCGTATTACTAAGAGTCATAAACTGAAGCATAAAGAAATAAAATTATAAAATAATTACTGATGCTGTATTATCTTTATTAAAAACTTGTTCTTGTGACATCTATAAATACACCCTGCAACATAAAATACAAAAATAGACAAACAACCCTGTTCTTTCTCTTTAGTGAGAATACTTCCCAAAGCAATGTGTGTGATACTGGCAAAGCATAATTCAAGTGCTAAAAAAATTTAATAAATGGATACTTACACCAGTTCTTCTGCTAATTCCTTATTCTGAAAAACAGTATTAAGAATTAGTGATTTCACTTTAATTACTAATGATCTTAATATGTATAATACTTTAAAATGATAAAATCACAAAGAAAGAGCAATGATAAAAAATATATTTATCAGAATATGAATTTAGATATTTAAGTCAAAAGTTAATGTATTCCTTTTCCATAGAATCCCAATTACTGTTAAGAGTGAATATGGCATCACAAATTTCATATATTATTATTATTTAGGGAGTTCATTTTCTATAAAGTCAGGGTCATTTCTTACTACTTTGTGTAAAAGATGAGAGAATAATTTGGAAGTCAGGTACCTTGAATTCTTACAATCTTAGCTCTTATACTAATTGACTTAGTCTAACTGGAAATATTTTGGGTAAGTCACTTCACAGCTGATCCTGGTTCCCAATGCATAAAATGGGGAACTAGATAATAATGGACGGCTGAGTTGGCTGTACTATTTCCTGAGTTGTGATTCTAGTACCCCACATTTTAATTGTCATTGCATCTATCTCTTTGTTTTCTACTTTCCACCAAATTCCTTATTTTAACCACAATGCTATATCAAGTCTGTCATATTAATACTATGAATTTTTGAAGCTCTTGTAGTTTTCTTAAGTAGTTGTTTTCACAAAGGAATATTTTTTATTATTACCAATGAAACATGATTTAGAATAATTATAGATTCTACATCAAACAGATTTTTCATAATTATCACTTTCTTGAGGGCTGTACTTCATCTAACAATAGTCAGTATTGCTTGTAATTATGGAAAAAATACAATTTTGAAGAGATACACTGATTTTACTTACTTTTAACAATTACATATGACATTAGAAAGACATGAGATAAAAAGTTACACTGGTGACTTTATGAATTATATGAAAGACTTACATTATTGAAATATTTTTCAAATTTTGTCAAGAATTATCCATTGCCTTTTAAATCAGACTATGCAGAATTATATGATCAATGATCTACTTTATTAATAGTCTGATGTAGGCATATACTACATTAAATAAACACTGAACAGCTTTTAGAGAAAATACTTCTAAAAGGTATTAGATGGTTAAGACATATGTTTGAAAACCTGTTAGCTAAGGGAAAATAGCTACTGTGTGGGCAGCTTTAACTAACAATCTATTCTAGATGAACAAAATGAACTTTTGGAAGACCTTAAATGTTAAAGATTTAATATAATGCTAGCAAATTAACTTTCTATTAAGTTGATTCAAAGGTCCCATGGATTGCTTATTTGCTCTATGTATACTTAATACATCCAAACATTCACAAACAAACAAAAAAGAATTAGTGATTTATATCAACTATATTATCACAGCACAATGTTAAAATGCACATGTCTCTCAAAAGTTTTCGACCTCAACTGAGAGAGTACATTTTATATGATGCAGTAAATTGCATAGATGCATGTCTCATGTATATACAGAGATGTGTCTCTCTGCATATATTTTCTTATATGTATGAATAAAAGCAAAATATAAATTTCATAAAATAAATGCTATCATCCGCCTTCTCCAGAAGGAATCCTGGTGACCCTGAGCTTTTACAAGAATGGATCTGGAAGGCGGGTACCAGACAATTTTTCCAAATTGCAATGGGGCTGCCCCGGCCCCCAGGCAACCTCTGATTCTGGAAGTCATGCCCACAACTCGCCCCCATTGCCATCTTACAGCACCAAGCAGAAAAGAAGAAAACTGGCTGGAGGGCCCCACAGCTCTCAGAGAATGCTCCCGGCCCCAAACCGAGCTGATATCACCGGGAGGTCCCAGATGGGGTTGGTGCTGTCTCCCCGCCTTGTCCAGATGGAATCCCAGTGACCATGAGCTTCTACAAGCATGGCTCTTGCATGCGGGTACCAGGACAATTTTTCCGAACTGCAATGGGACCACCCGGCCCCCAGGCAACCTCTGATTCCAGAAGTCATGCCCACAACTCGCCCCCAGCGCCATCTTACAGCACACAGCAGCAAAGAAGAAAACCAGCTGGAGGGCCCCACAGCTCCCGGAGAATGCTCCTGGCCCCAAACCGAGCTGATATCACCGGGAGGTCCCGGATGGGGTAGGTGCTGTCTCCCCGCCTTCTCCAGATGGAATCCCAGTAACCATGAGCTTCTACAAGCATGGCTCTGGCATGCGGGTACCAGGACTATTTCCCGAACTGTGCGGATTTCCTGATATGCAAAGTGATCAATGGAAAGTAAATCATCTAGCATTTCTCCCTGAAAATCAGGCTTGAATGATGGTGGGAAAATCTGAGCAAAAGATAATGCCCAACCGAAATACATCTGGACTGTGTATTTAACTATGGTGCTTTGCTGCCCTGGGAGGGAAAGGGTGCCTGTCCCTCCGCCTGTCCCCCTCTGCGGCAACGACATAGTGGCCTGCATCTTTTAGAGCCTAATGAACAGCCAGGTATGTGACTTCATTAACGAGGCACATGGGGCTTCATGGGATGAGGGATGGAATCTGCCCTGTTCCCCACCATGACAATGCTCCGGGTTGCCACCCTCAAACGCCTCCTCCGGCTTCTGACCGACCATGAACCCAGAGGCACACATACCAATCTTGGAACCCAGGGGCTTCTGCCAGTAATCCCTCTAGGTTTATTACTAAAATATTAGAAATCCAAATTCATGTGGCCACTATTGTGGCCACACAACATCATATGCTCTTTATAATCAACAATAGAAAACAAATTTTTTAATGATGTCTTTGTGACAGGTCTGAATGTTGGGGAAAATTGCAAATAAAAATGGGGGGTCTTTTGTTGTAATATTGAATGTGATCAACGTAGAGAGAGAGAGAGTAAAGTGGAAATCTGTCACACGGGTGGGGGGCCAGTGGGAAGGGGGTATACTGGGGTTCTTGGTGGTATAAAATGTGCAGTGGTGAAGGGACAGGTGTTTGATCACTGTATGACTGACTGAGACTTGAACTGAAAGGCTTTGTTACTGTTCTCACGGTGCTGTAAGATGGCGCTGGTGGAGAGCTGTGGGCATGACTTCCGGAATCAGAGGTTGCCGAATCAGAGGTTGCCTGGGGGCGGGACGGAAAAATTATCCTGGTACCCACATGCAAATAAAATAAAAAATAATTTTTAAAAAATGCTATCATCATTACGTGTGTTATAGACTGCATGTTTTTGTCTCTCCCAGTTTCTCATGGTGATGCTAAATGAAGGATGGGCCCCTGGGAAAAAAATTAAAATTTTAGAAGGTGTCTTAATGTTCTCATGATAGAATCAATGCTCATATAAAAAGGAGACCAGAGGGTTAACTCTTTACTTTCCATCTACTACATAGTGATACAGCTAAAGACAGCCATCTGCAAACAAGGAAGAGGATACTCACCAGACACTGGATCTGCTGGCACCCTGATGGACTTCCCAGTCTCCAGAACTGCAAAAATAAAAATTGGTCATTAAGTCACCCCGTATGGTAATTTATTATATTAACCCAAATTTATTAAAACAATATAAAAAGCACTTAATATTTTTTATTCCTATTAATTCTAGTTTCTTGTCACTGTGTTTCTTTGCTTTCCTATTTCTATGACAGAGAAGCCCAAGATCTCTCTTGAATACATATTTTCTGTTTCTATCCTCTCACATATTTCTAAGCCAGTTTTGTTCAATATAATCATGACTTAACAAAAAATAAAATAAAATAAAATGGAAGCTGTGACCCAATACATTTTGTAATCTACTTTGGAGTTGTGTGGGGAAAAAAACATTGAAAATAATTTATTTTGATACTATAAATTTGGTCCTGGAGCTAGGTTTAGAACAATTGGTATATATTAGGACAAGACTTATGCAATTGTCACTAACTCAAAGAGTTTTGGAAAATCAGCATGATGGGAGAGGAGATTCCATATAAAAAGGCATTAGATCATCTTACATTCATGTAAAAGTCAACCTACCAAATAAAGCTTTATCAATGATACTTAGTACATACTTAAATTGGATGAAACTCCAAAGCATCCTTCCCCTAAGGATTCCATGATACACTTACAAATCTGTTTTGTTTCAATGCCACTAATACCAATTTAATTTTACAATTCATAATGGAAGCTTTATTTCATTGTTTACTTGAATAAATAAGTTGAAAACACCTTTGGTTATTCTAAAGGAATCTATCATTCAGCTTACATAGTTGAATTTTAATTTCTGAAATTCCTTTTCAGGTCTTCCCATGCGGTCACGCCAACAATATGCAACAGCCTATCTTACATATATCTTAATAACTTCCTTTCTTTAGTGGAGATGAGCAACCTGAAAGACCTGGTTTATATTCGGTCGTATTTCTTTTTTACCTTTAAGGATATATAATAAAGCTTTATACTGCCATGTGCCTCATCTCTCTTCTATTCCTAATCCTCAATTCCCCTACGTGAATGGAGGAGTGGATAGGATGACCCAGATAATCCCTAGTAATTATTTACAATTTGAATTATGAAGTTAAATACTAAATACTTTGGTGAAGAAGGATTAACTACAAAGTCTATAAATACAGTGAGAATTTATCATTACTATCCTTATTACTGGCTACATAAATTTCATTTTTTTCTCACATTCAAAGACCATGATGGGTATTTTTAGAAATTCAAATATTTTAAGATGTTGCAATACATTAGTTTTTTACAATAATTTGTTGCCATTTGCCACTCTTTAACACAAATAAATTTCTATGAAACATTTTTATGAGAACTAGTGATTAGAAAATTGGTTAACTTTTGATAACTACTAGCTTACTATACTAAAAAATTATTTGTACCTAGAATAATTGAGCATATACATAAGACAATTTTGTAGAACTGTAGCACTGTCATCCCGTTGTTCATTGATTTGCTCGAGTGGGCATCAGAGAGACAAGTCTCTCTCCATTGTAAGACTTGTTACTGTTTTTGGCATATCGAATATGCCACAGGGAGCTTGCCAGGCTCTCCTGTGCGGGCAGGATACTCTGGGTAGCTTACCAGGCTCTCTAAGATGGATGGAATCAAATCCGGTTTGGCTACATGCAAGGCAAATGCCCTATCCACTGTGCTATCACTGCAGTCCCAAGAAAATTTTAGGTAAGGTAATTATGAGAGCCCGGCAAGCTACTAAGAGTATCTCGCCCGCACGACAAAGCCTGGCAAGCTACCCGTGATGTATTCCATATGCCAAACATAGTAACAACAAAGTCTCCAATGGAGACGTTACTGGGCCCGCTCGAGAAAATTGATGAACAACGGGAGGACAGTGACAGTGTGAATTATGTGTCAATTTTAAAGACTTGTTTTACATCTCAAAATCCTCAAAATTCAGATACAAGATCTCTTTTATTTTAGGTTTATGGTCTACATCTGACAGTGCTCAGGGATTATCCTGGTGGGGTTTGGGGGGGAGCGGGGGAAATATGGGCTGCCAGGGACCAAACCCTGGTGTCATGTGCAAGGCAAGCACCTTACCCTCTGTGCTATAGCTCGGTCCCTACAAGATGAGTTAATGTTTTAATTTTGTAGCATTAGACCTGGGATTTAATAATGTTCTTAAAAAAATGAAAAAAAATATCAGCTATGGGGCCAGATCTTAAGAGAGCAAGCAGGACATTTGCCTTGCATATGGCCAACCTGGTTCAATCCCAGGTACCCTATATGGTCCCCTTGATCCACCAGGAGTGATTCCTGAGTAGAGTCAGAAGCAAACCCTGAGCACCGCTGGGCATGGCTCAAAAAACACAAAACAACAACAACAACAACAACAATAAATCAGCTAAATTAATAAACCAAGCTATGTTTTACAAAATAAAAAATTCTAAGAGAAATAAATCATTACACTCATAAATCACTAACTTTCAAAAATCTAACTTCAAAAACAAAGTGAAAATTAAAATAAATGCTTATAACAAATGAGAAATTTTATTACCAGAGTATAATAATTTTTCTCTTTTGCTGGGGATTATCAAGCAGTCTCCTGCCCCCATGCCTGGCTGTTCCTCGCCGGGGCCCCTTGGAGGGGAGCGGGTTGAGCTTTCCTCCCCGCTCCGACCAGGGGAGCCGGAGCCGAAGACCTCCAGGACCAGCCACCACCATGCTGAGACCACTCTCCGCACACATGAAGGTACTGGCAGAGGGACAAAGCCACGCGGGTTCCGGGGCCGAGACCTCCAAGCCTACTCGAATTGGAGTCGAGCATCTTCCATCCAGATCCTCCAAATTCCAGCAGGCGGGGGTCACACCCACCACCTGGCCCCCTGGTGCCGTGTAATCCCATCAGCGGCCAAGACTCAGAGACTATAAAATCCAGTTCCCGGAACCGCGTGGCCGCATTTGCCTTTTCAGAACATCTTTTTATGACATCTTATTATCTCATTCCTACTTTGGACAAACTTGCAGGCTATCAAATGTAGCCTGCCCACAGGGCAGTCTGGCAAACTCTCCGTGGCGTACCAAATATGCCAAATACCAGTAACAATGATTCTCCTAAAGAGCCTTGAATATAATCTCAGGGCTAGGATGAAAGAGACGTTACTGGGGCCTGCTCGAGGCAATCGACGAATAACAGGATGATGAATGAATGATGAAATCAAGCACTCTCAAGGAGCCTTGGGACCATTTCTAACGAAACTCAGCCAACCAGGTCAGATGGCTTATTGCTGCTCAGGCCCAGCAGTATTAGGAAGTGCCAGGGCCAAAGCCAGAACCATGTGGTACCAGTGTTCAAACTCCATCCTCCATGCAGTTTAAACTTTAACATCCATGTAGACTGGAACAGTATTTTATACATTTACCTTCACTGTCTTAACTCTCATTTATAATACATGATTTTGTATACTTTTAAAATGACTGATAAACTGGATTTTCAAAATTACAGTTGAGAGGACAAAGAGAAAGTACAGTGGTTAAGACATCTGTCTTCTGCACAGCTGATGAAGGTTCAACACTTGGCAACCCATATAATCTCACAAGCACCAGCAGAAATGACCCATGAATGCAGAGCTGGGAGCACTCCCTGAGCACTGCTTGTGTGGTCCACCTCCCCCCAAAAGGAAGTAATAGATTTACTGCTCAAACAGTACGTACCCCTAGCCCCCAACCTCCAGTTTCTTTATTGAAAAAAAAAAGAAAAAAACAACATATTTTTGAGTAAATATTCTTGTTCAGTTCATAACATAATCTAGAGAATACATGTAGGTTTTAAGTCTGAGTATTTTAGGTCAGAAAAATACTATTTCCTTATAAAGTATGCATAGAATAGTGGGTAGCTGTATGCCTGATCAAAAACAACTGTTCTTCCATAGAAATATACAAAATCAAGAATGAAAAATATTGAAAAGTATGGCCTTTGAGTGATTATATGTCCATGTGCATTCACCAATTGTAATGCATTTACTATTCCTCTGGGGGAATTTTATTATCAACATAATAGGGTAATAAAATGAATATAAAGGAGCAGAAGCTGGTGGAAAATTTACAAAACTCTTTTGCAATTTTTCTGCTCTTTATTTTTCTGTGTTTGGGTTTTGGGGGCATTCCTGCCAGTATTCAGGGTTTACTCTTGGCTCTATACTCAGGGATCACTTCTGATGGGCTCAGAGAATCTTACATGGTACCAGGGATAGAACCCAGGTTGGCCACATACAAAGCAAGAACTCTATCCGTTGTGCTATCTTTCTGGACACTGTTCAATTTTTTTCAAAATTCTGAATTAAAAAAAATATAAAGCACCTGCCCTCTCACACAACAAACAGATTTACTTTCTCTTGTAACTTCTCAAGCATTCAGCAGATTTCTATGCTACAGACGTTATTTACTTTGCCACTGGCAAAAAAAATAAGAAACATGAAAGAAGCATCCTGTATTTTTTGCTTTTTGGGTCACACCTGGAGATTCACAAGGGCTACTCCTGACTCTGCACTCAGGAATTACCCTTGATGGTGCTCAGGAAAACTTATGGGATGTCAGGGATTGAACCTGGGTTGGCCTCATGCAAGGCAAACACCCAACCCGCTGCACACAACCTGCTCCAGCCCCTGCACCATTTTGTATATAATATAACTGTGTAAAATATCTGTTTTGTTGGTAGTCTTAGACACAAAGAAAATCAATATTTATTAAGTATTAGAAAAATGCTTTGAATCTATCAGTAAAAATATAACAAAGCTACTTTTAAAATACCAAGTGACTAATTTAGTTTCTTTAATTATAAATTTAAGTGTACAAACTATCACTTAGGGAAGTAAAGTGAACTTAAATATACTATAAGTTGAAATCATTCTAGGTATAGGACTAGAGCTATAGTACAGCAGCTATGGTGCTTGCCTTGCATGCGGCCAACCCAGGTTCAATCCCTGACATCCCATAAATTTCCCTGAGCACTGTCAAGAAGCTATCCCTGAGTAGAGACCCAGGATTAAGCCCCAAATACTACTGGGTGTGGCCCAAAAAACAAAAGGAACAAAAAAAATCATTCAAGATATAATAAATTTTTCTATAATCAATATGCTATCAACAATGCTATTGATATTTGTAGATATAAGTACATGTCTGTCTATTTGAATAACATTTAAACTCGTAACAATGAAATCTAAGCATTAAACCCAAGTGTTCATAATCAGACTTCCATCAATTATAATGCTAATAAGGTCATCTTACCTTTTTATTCTTAGTCTTCTTTTTCTTTGGCTTACTCTTAACCTGATAGGAAAAGTAAATAAAGAATTTTAGATGTCACTCAAACTGTACAATGGATTATTTTGAAAAATATTTCCTCTAATCACTGAACCTCCTTTTGTTTCAATATTACAAAGCATAATTTCTTTCCAGAGTCTATGTAAAGTTATTTTTTCATTTTAATCTGACTCTCCAATTCTTAAGAATATATATAGCAACGATAAAAGTTATAAACAAGTAACAAAACACAGACTATCAATGAGTAGTTATTAAAAGTTACTTACAAATCATCAGTTGCACTCATTCATGCATGAATAACAAAGAAGGCACTTCTTAATATTCAAAATACTACCAGGAAGATTACCACAGGGAAGGGAAGGCGGGGGAAAGGCATGAGGGGAACACTGGAACAATACTGAAGGGAGTGGACACTTGTGGATAATGCAATACTAGAATGTATTATATACAAAAGTCTATCATTAGTATTACAAACCACAGTGCCTAAAGCATTTTTTAAATAAAAATATTTAGGCCCATAAGATATAAAATCTAGCCAAGGGTCAGAGAGATAGCACAGTGGATAAGGCCTTTGCCTTGCATGAGGCTGACCCAGATCCAATCCCCAGCAGCCCACTTAGTGATTCCTGAATGCAGAGCCAGGACTAAGTTCTAAGCACTGCTAGGTGTGGGCAGAAAGCCAAAAGTGGGGGTGGGGGAGAAAAAAGAATTGTGTCTATATCATGAAAGTTACCACATATCTATAGAGAAATAAATTTTACTCTAGTGGTTTTAATTCAATCTCTTTGAAAATGGCACCAAAATCTTTTCTCCTTTTCCTTCTATTCCTCATCATACTTTCTTTTACTTTTTGTTAATCTTCCATATCTACTCCCATCACTCAGGATAAAGATGTTCCAAAATACAGCATAGTGCCTGGTACATAATAAGCATTAAAAAAATGTTGACAAATGAGTAGCTGATCACAGTCACGGTCCTCCCATTGTTCATCGATTTGCTCGAGCGGGCCCAGTAACGTCTCCGTCATGAGACTTGTTGTTACTGTGTTTGGCATATCGAATACGTCACGGGTAGCTTTCCAGGCTCTGCCGAAATTAATGCACCAAAAACATGTTTTTTGCTTTGGAGGCCTTTTCTTTCCTTTTTTTTTTTTTTTTTTAAGATTTAAGTACCAGACTCGGTGGTGTTTCTGTGGTGCCAGAAGTCAACATGGGACAGCAACATACAAGGCAAGCACCTTAACCCCTATACTATTTCTTCAGCCCAAGGCAGTAAAAATTAAAGAATTCAATAGTGGGAAAAGAACCATTTCAATTCAAGTTCTGTATGGAAACTATAAATATGAACTAAAGTAGTGTGACTACATAAATCCAACATATAATACCAAACTTAAAGATGCGATTAGGCCAGTTTAATTCAAGAATTAATGAGAGCTTATACTTCCTGAAGATCTTTAAGAGACTCTGTTGAAGATTCACTGAATATCGATGCCGTATCTCTATTCATTTCTGCTAACAGTATTTCAGGGTTTGATTTCACATTTATATTGTACTCCATAAGTGGTGGACTTAGTTCTTCTTCTTCATTCTGCAACTCTTCTATTTCAATGCCTAAATATTATAGACAAAATAAATACAATCCAGATGCACACACTTTTAGCCTCTCATCACATTTATGTATTTACCATCAAACACATCATTTGAAAACAGAAATAGACTTATTTTGCTCAATTACTAGATGAGAAGTAAAAATTTTATTTATGAATGTTTAAATAATATAGTATAATATTAAAATTCATGTAATAACACAACAAGAATAACCAGTATAAATCCAAGTGTTAAAATATACCATTGTTAATCTTAAACTGATTCTAAATTTCACTGTCACCAAAGAAAACAGAAACCATCTTCTGAAGAATATTATGACGTGTGTACAAGCTGTAAGAGTTGAAGACAAGCTGCATTACTGCTGTGGCTGCTCCTGAGGAGTCTGATCAGTGCCCTGACCATCAGGGTTTCATGCCATCAGCTTTAGAAACCCTCCTGGGCTTTCCTGAAGAATACCTAACAGCTGTTTTCCATAAAATATTTAAAAAGACTAAATTAGATCTAAGGCTGGATTGACTATAAGATTAACAATCCATTGTGGTTTGTTTATGCTGAAAGATTTCTGTATATTTCCTCTTGCATTTGTGCATATGATATGGGAAAAATTTTGAAATAAAAAAGAATAGTTTTCAGAGTTTCAAAAGAAATGATTCTAAATACAAAGTTTTTCCAGTCTTTTTTGGGGGGGACAGGGGATCTCTTTCGGAGGATGGTACTGTGCTTGGAAATCCTCGGGAACACTCCTGGTAATGGTAATACATGTACAATAGCACCTCAGGCCTGATGATTATGTACTTGGTCCCAAAAGAGCAGCACTGCTCAGGTTCATGTGTATTTTGGGGCCATTAAGCTATTCCAGAAGTGCTCAACGGAGTGCCAAGATTATACTGGCAACGCTCATCGTGCCATGAAGCCCTGGAGAGCAAACTCTAGGCTTCTCTTTCCATCCTTTGAGCCTCCTCCCCAGCCTCTATATTGATTTTGAGTAACCTCACATTGTCCAGACTACAATTACCACTATGTTAGGATTTAAATATGAAATAGAAAGAAAAGGAAAAGTTTTATCATTCTTTTCCATAGCCAAAGGCTCTAAAAGGGAATCAGTCCCTTATTGTACAATCTCATTTTTGACTTCATGTTTTTTAGTGTCTGAGACTCAATCTCAAAAATCTTGAGACTTCATCTAATTGATCACTGATAGTTCTAACAAGACCGTGATGTTTCTTTTCAAGCACAATTTTAATTTCAAAATATGATTTACTTTTTAGGGAAAATAGCAGAAAACAGAAAAGCACAAAAGGAAATTAACAATATGTAACTCACTACCTAAAAACAAAAATGCTACATATGTTTATATAACCTATATAAAAGCTAATAAGCTAAACAGTAGTAAATATAAATAAGTGTAGAAGCAGGTAGGGTATTTTGTATGTTGAAATGTCCTGTGTCAAAACATTTAAATACTATTATAATTTGACAAATTCTGGGACATATTCATAGAGCCAGAAGAGTAAAAAGGCCCATACTAAATTCAACTAATAAAAATTAATATGGCCATATGATTTTCTAAGTTTATAATATAAACTTGCAGATAATCATACAGTTTATCTGACCTAGTGAAATGCCTATCAAGTATCTTTTGCTGCTCTAAATTGAAAGTTCATGAAGATATTTGGTTTTTAAACATACTTACATTGACTGCCTGTTATTGACTGTAGAGCAATTCCTACGATACATAAAGGAAAAAATTTAGATGTACAACTGAAAATGCAATCCCAAAAATAACAGAATGTGACTGTTCTGTTATTATGAAATATGAAACATTTTTATATTGCACCAATTAATTGTACAACTAAAACATTTTTATAAGTGAAAAATATTTTTACTTAAAGCTTAAACATTAATCATAAATTTCATACATTTTTAAAAATTTATAGATTGAATTTATATGTAAATTTAAATTTATACATTTAAATTTATTTCATGTTTAAGCCTTAAACATGTAAATTTAAATTTACATATAAATTCAATCTATAAATTTTTTAAATGTATACAATTTATGATTAATAAAAAGTAAAAAGTTAAAAAAAATTGATAGTTTGTAACATATATTAGCCTAAAATTAGGAAACAAGAACAAATTCTTATGATTTACAAAGTCTAAAGGTAATGAAGTAATAATAGGAAATTATGAAGCAAACCTCCACTGAAAGTTTGAACCTTTTTTTGTAATACAAATTATTGTGATCAGGACTCCTATTCTTTATTAGAATTTATTATGTATTATATATAAGGCTGTTTTAAGTCCAATGGATTAATTTTTTTTAACCATTTAAATTTCATAGAGATTCAGTGGCATAATGAGCATTATCAAATAACATGCAAAAAAGTCAAATGTAATAACTAGAAAATAAATACAACATGCTGGGGAGACTATAAAAGGGACTGGACCAATAAACTCTTCAGACAATCAGAATGAGGATTGTTTGAAATGCCTTAAATTTAAAGTATTCAAAGCACTTTTCTAATTATCACCTTTGTTTTCGGAATATTGCCTTTATTCTCAACCCTTATTAGAATATAAAAATCTTCTAACTTAGAAGTCAATTATAAGTCCTTTACTGACTAATATCATGAAATTCAACATTCTCTTACCATTTAAAAAAGCTCTTAAAGCAGGAAAACATAATAATATCCCATAGCCTTAGTAAAAGAACTGGTGTTAAGCCTAGCAAATATCTCTGAAGAAAATCCAGAGTAATTGCTATAAACTACAAAAGTTGTGTGCATCTTTATTTTTTAAAAAATAATTTTTGGCTTGGGGGCAATGTCCAGTCATGCTCCTTGGCTCTGTACTCAAGACTCACTACTAGTGGTGTTCACGGGATGATGTGCAAGGCTACAGACTCAAACCAGATCGGCTACATGCAAGACAAGCTCCTTGCCACTAATCCTATCTCTCTGACCCATAAAATATATGTTCAAACAGCAGTAATGTGATTATAATTAGCTTACTAGGTATTGCAACTAATATCTTGGGACAGAGCAGCACAGCAATGAAAATATGCCTTGAAGTCAATTTCCAATAATAGCTGAGAAACTACGCTAGAATATGGGACTATAGGCCTTAAGTTTTTCTCATATCAATAGAAAACTTCTGAGAATGGTGACCATTGATCTTAAGACATTTTCTAAGTGTTATGTTTTTCTAAAAATTTCTCATAGATAAAGGACAGGGGAGACTTTTAAGCTAAATGCCACAGTTTTTCTATAAAGAAAGGGAAATGTAAACTCATATTGTCTAAAAGGGCATCAATAAAACACAGAGTAACCCTTTTTAGTAATTTTAGGTATCTTTAATTCTGTAGAAGTAATCAAACTTGACTGCTAAGTCTTCAACAATTTCTGAAAACACAAACTCTTGAAAATGGCAAGAGGAATCTTCTTGAGCATATTCTTTCTGTATATTTTAATCTCAATAAAATTAAAACTTTAGTTTCCTGCATTATAACATGTTATTATACCTATCTTCTGTTTCCTTCTGAAACACCCTTCTCTTCATTAGGCTAACCTTCTCCCATTAATTCATTAAGTAATTAGATTTTCTGGACACTCCTGTGCTAGGATGGTAATTCTGGAAACATCTCTAGCGCTATAATTTCTATTAGCTTTTTGGCAAGACAGTCCTCACAAGAATGTAAGTAAATTTTGGGCTCTTAGAAAGTGTCTGGTAGATAGCAGCCCCTTAGTGAAGGTTTATTGGCTGAAGAACACAATTATTTTGTACCTTGTTGATAGCAGGATAACATCCTCTGGATGATTTCTGGTACTGGTATGCCAAGGTAGATGGACAGCTGATGGTAATCAAGGGAGATATTCTCAATGGGATTCTCCTTCACTTTGTCAATATCCTCTTGCTTCATTCCAAGGCGCAGAAGAATATCTGAAACTTTTTTCCAAATTGAATTGAATTGTGACTCAGTGAGACCATTCATCAAAATCTCACTAAGGAGGATATCCCTGTATTTGCACAGCCTCAGGATGTCTGCAGACTTAGAGAGATCAGAAGATGGTGGTTCCATATTCCAGCCTTTTTTGGGTGCAGGGAATACATTCAAATGTTTTATGAGAGCTAACAAGAGGTATAAGTCAAACTGTTTGGACTGTGGAAGTTCCTTGTTTGGGGGATAAAGCAGATGCCATGCTCCACCCAAAGGGTGATTAGTCCAAAGATGGTTGTAGTAGGGTTCCAGCACATTCTTGTGTATAAGAAGCTCTCTTTTCAAAAGAGGGGGTGGTATAGCCTCATCAAATATTTGCCGGACAGTGTCAGTACCAGAAATAATAATTATATGAAGCAGATGATAAAAATAATTATAATCAAGTTTGAAGATAGGCATTTCATCTGAAAATGAATTTTGAGAAGTCAAAAAATTCCACATTAATGCTCTTTTTCTATGTGGTCTCTTGCATTACATCCTAAGCTCCTGTAGGAAAGGGACTATTCCAAATGAATGAAGTACAGTAGAGTGCTTTGCCACAGTCAGTGCTCAACAAGCATGCCGCTATCTGTCTAGCTGTCAAAAAAAAATTCAAACAAAAACAATATATTCCCATGTGAAAGTAATCACAAAGACTTATAACCATAAAAGCCTTTCAACCATCCAGGGTTTTGTTCAAATAAATGAGCATTGGCAAATAATGGCATAAAAATATGGCCTTTGAAAATTGAGAAAGCTGTCAAGATTGTTAACTGTCAGTGTTAAATTAAACTTTGCTTAAGAAATTATATTTTATCTTAACACTTTAATAGAGTTTTACGTAATAAAAATATCTTATACATGAAGTATTTCATAAATGTTCAATAACCACTTAACACTGAAACTGTTGCTTCTTTGATAAAGGAACAAAGTTTGAAATTTAATTTAATTTTAATTAATTAAAACTAGTTGCTTATGGCTAGTGGGTATCATATTTGGCAACAAAGAACAATAATTAAAAATACAGTGTCATAATGCCTTGCTATTCATAGTCTACAAACCAGAGGAGCAGCAACATCCAGATGGAAGTCAATTAGAAATGCAGAATCTCAGACCCCACCCAGACCTATTAAATTAGCTACAGATGATTAAAATATATATTAAAGTTTGAGACAAACTGATCTAATGAACTTTATATTCTTATTTTCTCAAAATATAACTAAGTATTAGACCACTAAAATTGAGTAAATCTGAATTATTGGTATTTTTTTGCACTTCTTTAAAAGAAGGTACAAGCAGATAAATTAGTACATAGTCAGCATTTGGTATATAACAGTAACTTTATATAAATATCAAAATACATGTTTATCAAATAATGAGTTATTCATATATTCTTTATATCTGTGTTTCAAGAGACTTAAAATTACTATTCTTGCTTAATATGCCTAATATACATTTTATAGGCAAGCAAGTTTATAAAACAAATGGTACAGGCAGCTTTCTTTAAATTAATACGCTGACTCAAATAAGGATCACCCATTGCTTTAAGCAAGAAGTATGCCTTCAAAGTATAATTCCATAAATCCTTAAGATTTTTAAGTGTAAAGCAGCTAGCATTTCCTAGCACATTCCTGAAGAGCTAGCATCAAAGGTTAGACTACTACTTTAGACAAAATGTTTATTTATTTCTTACATTTCATTCCATTACTAGGAAATGTAACAAGGGAATAGATGGTAGGAAAGGTTTGTTGGAGCCCAACATCCGTGTGTAATCACAGCTATGAAGCATACCTAGCAATCCTGTCTATGGGATGCCAATGTATATGAGAACCATACACTGCTGAATTTTCTCTTCATGAATTCCAGCCCATGCCAAGTGATAATGATAGTATAAACCCAAGCTCGTGAAAGACAAACAAATAAACATACTGTTGTTAAGGTAATAATACTTTACAAAGCAAGTTAAAATTTTAGCACAATTTTTAATAGAAGACATACAAAAAGAAAATAATACCTTTTGCACTAAATTTTAAACTGATCTTCGGTCTTATATCAGTATCAGTTATTTTCAGAGACATCAAGTTTTTATAACTGTAAATGGAAAAAAATGTTGCAATCACTACAAAAATCAGTCAAGATTTTTAGTACTAACATGGTTTTGTAAGTGAGCAGTTTTGTCTTCATTCCTCCTATTCCTGAAAATTATTCAGGAGCAAAGGATAAACATGACAAACCCCAATATCCCTTTCATTAGAACTAAGAAAGTAAATAGAACTGCTACACTGCATATAAAAAGAATCACAAGACTAATTTATTTACAAGAAGTCAGGGGGGCTAACCCCTCCCCAAATAAGAAATTTTGTCTTGTTCAAAAATCTAGAACTCTTTTATATCCTACTCCACTACAATATCCTCTTACCAACAACTATTCCCAAAATATCCCAATTCACTGAATAAACTATAAATAAAAGAGAAGATGAAAAGAGTAAAACTAAAAAGACAAGAAACTCAGGAATTTTCCTCAATATAAAAACAACAATACCTAAACTGAGGGACGAACTAAAGCAAGGTCAGCAGAAGAGGTTATAGGCAATGCAAATGTCATAACTCCTGTGTACTAATTCTCTGGCTCCTATTAAGCTTTTAATTGCATATAATTTAAAGTTTGAAATCTGACATACATGAATTTATTTTTTGTGTACAGAAGTGATTATATTTGATATACTATTAAAATAAAAATACATAATAGCAAGGTGAACATCAGGATGGCAGTCACCAACAGGAGAGGAGTTCTGGCAAAAGATACATTAAGTGTTTCTGTTGTGATGGCAAAATTCAATTGCTGAGAGGAATGATTATGTTTTATATTTGTAATTTCTAATTTTGTATTCTTACTTTTATTTATGTAATTTTAATAACAATGCAGCAATTTAAAGTGAAAAATAACAAAATATTTAACTTAAAAGACCCCATAAAAAAATCTCTTCCTGTTATTTTTGCTAATAAGATATAATCAAAAGAAGATTTTCCCACAGAAAGCAATCATAAAACTTGGGCAAACAGTAAAAACAAAAACACAAACTTCCTGAAGGCATTAGAAAATGAATAGATGGGGACTAAATGATAGCACAGTAAGTAAGATGCTTGCACAAGCTGGCCCAGGTTCAAACTCATGCATCTCAGTGGTCCCTGAACTTAGAACCAGGAGTACGCCCTGAGCTTTGGGTGTAGCCCAAAAACAAGAGAGGGAGGGAGGGAGGGACAGACGGATGGATGGATGGACAGAGGGAAGGAAGGAGGACAGAAAAAAATCATAGTGGGCAAAAGGATTGTTCAAAGAGGAGGAAAAGACCTATGAAATACATTAGTAAATTCAACAATCTGAGAGCTTTTAGGCTGATGCTAAGAATATCCTAGTAAAATCTTTCCTTGCACAAAGAAAATAAAAAATCAAAGATAGGGAGCTATGGCTGCTGAAGATGGGAACATAAAAGAAAATTCCAAATTCTTTGCAGTCCATCTGTGATTGACTAGTCACATGTGACTGACTAAACCACAAATGTATGAAATTTAAGTTGAAAGTAAAAGATTGGATCTGAGGGTTTTAATTCATATCAAAGTTAATTGCCTATCGAAAGTAATCTTAATCTAGCAAAATAATGAAAATTTAGAATCCCTAAATCTGTTGTACATTTATTTGTATGCTAAATTCCGGGGATAAACTAGTAACAGAAAGTACTTGACCTTGTAGGGTGACAAGCAAATGAACTATAACAAAACTTATTAAACGTTCTGAAATCAAAAGAAGGAATAAAGGGTAGAAACATGCCTAATCTAAACTCTCTCCCAGAGTTCTGTATTTAGGTCTTCGGCTACTCTTGGCTCTACGCTCAGGGATCATGTGGAGTCACACTCACACTCAAATCTAGACTTCTGCATGCAAATCAGGTGCTTAGCTCTTAAGCTTTGTCTCTGTCCCATCCTGAAATTTAAATCAGCAAAGCTACTGCAGTATTTTAGGCAAGACCTGGATGTAAAAGAGACTCAAAAATTTCATAGCTCAGTCAGTAATGTTGATGATAAACAATATTGTTGGTAAAAGAAAAGAATGATAGGAGATTAATAGTAGTGACTTTCCAGAGACCTCAGAAATTGAGGAGCCAATCCTAGGAATCTGAACTTAGTAATAAAAAAAAAGAGAATCAAAAAATTATGAGATCTTTAACTGATAGTTCTAATGTAAGATCAATACCGAGATACCCACTTTATTCTAAATATTCCACATGATATATATTTCTAACCTAAGAAATAGAATCCTTTGGTAAGGCAAGCTGCGAGGTCTAGATGAGTATTGAAAGCCAAAAGACTTTTATAATAACTTATAAAATTTTAGACAAACATGTATCATTTTTAGAAAAGACAATTTCTCCTCTCTAAAGATAATAATATTCACATTAATTACTCCTTTTCTGTTTTTAGAATTTTAATATCTACAAAGTGAGTAAATGCAAGTTATACACACGTAGTACTACCTTTATTTAATGGAGCTCCAGCAAATGAGAGAAACAAAAGAAAAAGCAACTGAAAAATATAAATATGCTCAGAGAAAAGCAGAATATTTTATTTCAAGCTTACCTTGCTCCTAAATTTTCAATGGTTATATATTCATCCTTTCTCACAACTTCAAACTGCAAGTGATGGGGGGAAGCCCAAAAATAGTTTAAGTTTTCAAAATTCTTTAATGTTACATATAGCTTAACATTTGAAAAGAGAAATTAAGAATAAAGCTATAGCAATAAAGGAAATAAAAGAGAAATAACAAGGTGATTCATATATAACCCTAACCAAAAATAAACTGAGTTAATTTTAAAAAACAGTTCTACATTATGTAACTACATATTTTAAATACCATATCTAAAATACAAAAGGGGCATATCTAAAGATAAATAAAAATATAATAATATTTCTATTCTAATTCTGCACTACTAGTTGTTAAAACTTATTTAACAAGATATTTTTATTAGTTCAAAAACTGGGTACCATCTGAGTGTATTTATTTAACAGGTTCTATATCTAATGTTTTATATTTTCACAGAAAGATGGCTATAATCTAAAAAAAAATCAGAATAGTCTAAAATTACTTTTAACCTTAGGTAGAACAAAATTAGGTTATCATCCTAGGTATGTTACAGACTTTTCTCAGTGGTATAGTCATGTTCTGGCTTTCATTTTCTCTATTTTTAAAATATTCTTTAGGGCCACTTAAATACAACTCTATAGAAGTCAAAGCATTAGAAACCAGATAAATTAGAAAGTAGGAACAATAAAAGTACCATTATTTTCTCTAAATATGTTTAAAGTTTATATATATGTTGTACACATTCATATATATATATATGTAACTACCAAAAGTGAAAAAAAGTAAAAAAAAAAAAGATACTCACCAAAATTTTAACAATTCCAGGTACATCACATTGTAGCATCCTTACCATGTCACCTGTACATCCTTCCTTCAAACATTTCTTCCCACTAAAACTCTAAATTTGCCAACAGAGGAAAAAAACAAATGAAAACAGTACAAAAAAACTGTGCATATCAGATCATATTTAAATAAAAGTAGTATAGACGGAAAAACAAAAGATGCTTTTGAGCATCTTAAGAATTGTTCAAAGACAGTTTAGATCATATATAAACTTACTTTCCATTTAAAATATACAACTGGAATCGGACTGATAGTATAGTGGGTAAATGTTTGCTTTACACACAGATGAACTGGGTTTGATTCCCCAGCATCCCCTAAGCACCTCCAGAAGTAATTCCTGAGCACAGTGCCAGAAACAATCCCTGAGCATCACTGGGTGTGGCCCAACCCTTCCCCCAAATAAATAAATAAAAATATAAAAATATAAAATAAAATGCACAATAGCTTTTGTCTTATCATTTCTCTTACCAAATCTTCTAATAGCTAAATTACAGCCTAAAATGTATTCTTTCCCCACAGCTAAAGCAAGCTCAAGTGAAATATACTAATTAAGAAGTGCTGAATTTCAGTCAGATATATGAAGATTTCAGTGAAAAGTGAAGAATAAAAATGTTCAGTACTTTAGCATTTAACTTGCTAATTCCTTGGGATAACTACTTAGTTTTCCTATATTTTCTAAAGTTAATAATTGTTGCTTTAACAAAGTCAAACTACTTATACACTGCTTAAAAAGAAATCAATAATGCAGCATACAATGCAAGTTTGTCTTTCTTATCTGTTAATCATCACAATAATCTTATGAAGCAAGGACTTCTATTCTTTTAAGACTGAAAAAAGTCTCTATAGTCTTAAAAATTAACACAAAATCAATAAAAAAGAAAAGTGAGGAGTATCAGAACAATTAACTTATCAGCCTAACACACATCTGAACTTGAACCCAGATCACCCAACGTCACATACAATGTTCTTTCAATTACTGCCCAACTGCTTTGTAAGGTTTTTCTGTTTCCAAAATACAAGCACCCTGAACCAAATCTAGATAGCCAAACTATGATTATTATCAGACTAATGAGCAAATTAACACAGAATTGAGCTTTACATTTTTCGGAAAGCCCGGCAAGCTACCGAGAGTATTCGATATGCCAAACACAGTAACAACAAAGTCTCCAATGGAGACGTTACTGGGCCTGCTCGAGCAAATCGACGATCAACGGGAGGGCCTTTACCTTTATTTTACTTTTAGTGGCAAAGTATTCAATTTCATTGCATGACCTTAGGAAAATGTAAGTAAGTATAAATACATTATTTTAAACAATAATTTATCATAGATCTTCTGTATTTAAAATAGAAACTATCCTTAAAATCGTCCTCCAACTTTTATTAAGCAAGTCTAGTAACTGATCTATTTTATTTTCTGAAAAATATAAACTTACAAAGGAAAAGAAACAAATTAATAGACATCACTAAACAAAGCCAGTAGCAGAATATTTCCTAAAAATATATAATGATTAAGAAGAAACAGTGGAGACAAACCATAGAAAATATAGCAAAAGAAAAATGAAACAAGTAAAAGAAAAAGGATAAAAGTAATAAATAGAAAGCATAGATAAAATGCTGTAGTAAAGTTTCAAAACTATGTATAAAACAAATATAATACCTGATCATTTTCACCTGGGAATTTTAAATTCTTGAATTTTTTCCAACAAATTTTATGGAAATAAACACAGCAGCTTTTACTGCACATTAACTGAAAAAAACCCTGAAATAGAATAAATAAAGATATTGACATAGAAATAGTAATAGCAATTCATGTAAATACAAATAAAACAAATTTATGTCACTTAAAAAACATTTATTGGGCCAAGGAAGCATTGGAGTGCATGCTTTGTATTCTGGAACACTAGGTTCAATCCCTAGCACAAATGGTCCTCAGAGCACCGCAGGGAGTAACCCCCAATGACCACACCAGGAATAGCTACTGAAGTCCCTTTAGAACTGCCCCCTCTAAAAAAAATACACACACACATATACACACACACATACACACACACACACATATACATGGTATCTAAATATATGAACTCATCCAGTAATAGAAATATAACATATATACAACATATATTATATATAATATATACATGTAATAGGGCTGGAGCAATAGCACAACAGGTAGGGCATTTGCCTTGCATGCAGCCAACACGGCCAACCTGAGTTCGATTCCTCCGCCCCTCTCGGAGAGCCTGGCAAGCTACCAAGAGTATCTCGCCTGCACGGCAAAGCCTGGCAAGCTACCTGTGATGTATTCAATATGCCAAACACAGTAACAAGTCTCACAATGTTACTGGGTCCGCTTGAACAAATCGATGAACAACGGGAAGACAGTGACAGTGACAGTGATATACATAAATTATATACATATATGTATACATAATACATTGTTACTCTCTAAGTTTTACATTGTACTCAAAATACACTGAAAAAAATTATTGGCAATCTAGGAACTTTACAATCATCAAAGAGAGAAAAATTAAAAATAATAATTTAAACAATGATTCTTTTTCATGGGCTATATGTGCCTAAATATTAGAAATTTAGTCAATAACTTAAGAAACAAGTTCTTTATGCGTCTTCATCTCAAATTTTACAAAATCTAAATAAAATTAAGGTAAAAAGTTCCATAATATTATTCAACAAAACTGTGTTGATTTCTGAATTCCTGTCTAGGTACAGATTATTCATCCCATTCAGTGTGTCGTCCAAGAAGTACAGCCTTGCTTTCTTTAAATATGGTATATGTTTTAATGTCAAGTCTAAATTTTGGGATGGGGAAATAGATTGAATGCAGGTCCTATATGCAGTTGATACCTGGAACTGCACGGTAAGCACCACCAGTAGTAACCTGAGTATTAAACAGGGAATATTTTTTATGCATCTCTAGGTAAAGCAAACACACACACACACACACACACACACACACACACACACACACCAAAAATCTAAATTCTAAGGCCAGGATTATTTGCTATTATATGCTGTCTGAAAAAAAAACTGTTACTATAGTCTGATAAAACTAGACTGAAAATACCCTGCCTGAGCACTGAATTTTAACAGACCTACTTCTCATACTTGTAGTCCTTTAATGAATATGTGCTGGCATTTTCCTTTTTAACTATCCCATTTACTGGATATACCATGATTTACATGTGAGACTTCATTTTCATATGAAGCATATCATATGTACAGTCACGGTCACGGTCCTCCCGTTGTTCATCGATTTGCTCACGCGGGCCCAGTAACATCTCCATCATGAGACTTGTTGTTACTGTGTTTGGCATATCGAATACGTCACAGGGAGCTTGCCAGGCTCTGCCATGTGGGCGAGATACTCTTGGTAGCTTGCTGGGCTTGTACAGTCAGTCATATTTTATACCCCCATTCCCCCAGTTTTATTCTGAGAGATCCAAAAAGAATTAGACTTGAAGTATTTACATTATAGAAATTCCTCCAGTCAAGTCTGGTTAAGTTTCCTACCCACCAAGTCTCACAGCAGAGATAATGACCACTTGTACAGCAATAATTCTTAGAATACAATCTTCCTCCTCCATAGTTTATGAATATTATAGCTATGAATATTAGCATAATAAAAGTATAACTAATGTTGTTGGCTATGATGCTTATCAAGAATATTTTATATAATTTCACTGCACGATTACAGAGATGTTAATTATAACTTGAGATACACATGAATATCACAAAAAAAACTTAGCAAAACCAATCCATATTTTATTGATTCACAGGATTTAAATAATTCACCACAAATCTACATTTTCAGAGATACTCAATTTCTCAACTGCATTAAATCTGTAAAAAAGTGCACTATAAAAACACTTTGTTTCATGAAATAATTTTTACCTAATACTAATCTTGAAACACATTTTAAGAAATAGTAATTGGAAAATTATAGTACCTTATAATTGTTGGTCTTTAAAATGTCTGCTTCACAAGATCGTTCACAATCTAGATAACTACAAATGCTTTGCTTCATTATATTACTTTCAGTTGTCTTAATAAAACTGTGAAGAAGATCCTATATTTTATAAAGAAAAACACATATCATGAATTAGCAATAAGACAACTATTTAGGAAATTAATACTTCCAATATCTTATCTTCAATAATAGAATTATAACATAAACCTTTTGAAGACATTGTGTGTATTAATGATAATAGAAAATAGTTCCCTTATTCAAAATTAAAAATATAGAGGAAGGTCCCAAATAACAAACACTGACTTTTGTAATGCACATAAACATGGAAAAAAGGAAGAGTCTGTTTTAAGTTCTAAGAACTTTTAAGCTTAAAAGATAAAAACCATATGATCATATCAATAGATGCAGAGAAAGCATTTGACAAGATCCAGCACCCGTTTATGATGAAAACCCTCACCAAAATGGGTATAGAAGGGACTTTCCTCAATATAGTTAAAGCCATCTACTACAAGCCTAGAGCAAGCATCATCCTCAATGGGGAAAAACTGAGAGCCCTCCCTCTAGGATCAGGGACAAGACAAGGATGCTCACTCTCTCCACTGCTGTTCAACATAGTACTGGAAGTATTTGCAATAGCGGTTAGGGAAGAAAAAGATATTAAAGACATTCAGGTAGGAGAGGAAGAAATCAAGCCCTCGCTATGTTCAGATGATATGATACTATACTTAGAGAACCCTAAAACCTCTACCAAGAAACTCCTAGAAACAACAAACTTGTATAGTAAAGTTGCAGGCTATAAAATCAATACCCAAAAGTCCATGGCCTTCCTACATACAAATAATGAGAGAGAAGAAAGTGACATAAAAAAAAAATAATCCCCTTCACAATTGTGCCCCCCAAAATCAAGTACTTAGGAATCAGCTTAACTAAGGACATAAAATACCTGTACAAAGAAAACTACAAAACGCTACTTCAAGAAATAAAAAGAGGACAGGAGAAAATGGAAAGATTATCTCCTGCTCATATATCGGAAGAATTAACACTGTCAAAATGGCAATACTCCCCAAAGCACTGTACAAATTCAATGCGATCCCTATAACAATACCCATGACATTCTTCAAAGAGTAATAATAGGAATCTTGGAGAATGAACTTTAGACTTACTAGATTTAAATGGAATGGATGATATAATCCTAGAAATCTAAAAGTAAACTTTGTGGCAACCTCAATACAAAAAATATTTAGATGCAACAAAGTAGAGGCGTGGAAAATGATCATTGTACAAGAGTCAAATATCAAATTAAATGAGGAGAAAATGAAAGGTCAAAAAACCAAACTTCTCAAACATCCAGAAATTATATAGAAAAATGGCAATAAATTTCTTTATTTCAATAATTTCAGTAAACATCTGTGAGTTTAAAGTAGGAAGGCAGGTAGATAAGGAAGGGCCTAAGGCAATGAATTGCTGGGAGGTGATAAATTACAGGTGTAAAAACCCACCTGGTAGACATAGAAACTAAGGTCTGATAAGAATTTTACCAGGCACCAGCACAGACCTAGAGAAGGACCCCCCCCCCCCCCGCCACTTCTCCCCCAAGTCCCTACCTACTCCCCCTTAGAGAGATGGTTCGGCAGGGAAAAAAACCAGGAAAGGAATTCCAAAGAAGATCATTAAGTACTCCCTACTCTACCCCTCTGTAAGGCAACCACCCTAGGAAAGAACTCTTACCTAGGTAGAAAGCTCCCTGTGGTGCAGCTTGAGAGTTTGAAACCGTTTATAAGCAAATCTGGACAAAAAAAGCACATACACATGCTACCCGAGTCCAGGTGTTGCTTGTGTCCATGTATTACTGCCAAGCACATGTGGTGCCTGAGCAATGTGTTCCCTCCATCTCTCTTTTTTGAGGTGGTATCTTGAGGTGTGTATTTTCATACTTTCATATCTAATGCTGGGATGTCTCTGGGGCTCTCTCTACCTTTGGAGAAGTCCACATTTTCCCTTGAGTGTACCTACTCTCTTTCTTTCTCACTTCCTGCCCTTCCTCTAAAACTTCCAAATAATATCTGCTTTCTACTTCACTGCTCATCTCCACTGAAATTCTTTTCTGAAAGAAAGACAAAGTACCCAAAGGCCTCAGTGAGGTCTAGGACTGATTTGACTTTCCTTCCTATGAAGGTCAATTCTTCGCACCAGCCTGAGTCCAAGGCTCCCTGAGAAATAAGATGGTGGGGATTAACTTCCAGGATGCACAGAGAAGTGGACACCAGGTGTGGCTTGACAGATGCCTAGTGGGGCTGTCAGGACATGCGGTCCATGCTATATAGGGGCTTGTTGAAGACTTTATCAGTCCTCGATTTCCCAGTGATTCCTGGGGTGGCAGAGGTAGATCGGAAGAAAGCAGCAGAACCTTTTCTCAAGGCTGCTGTCTCTCACCTATCTGTTTCACGTAAATCACCCGGGAATGGCACTGGCCATCAATATGGTAGTTCAAATTTTTGTTTGTTTGGAGGCCATACCTGGTGATGCTCAGTGCTTACTTCTGGTTCTCCTCTCAGGATTTACTCATGGCAGTGCTCAGGAACCATTTGAACCAGGGATCAAATCTGCGTCAGCTACATGTGAGGTAAATGACTTACCCATTGTATGATAATTCCAGCCCCAAGGTACTTTAATTTTTTATGAAAAAAAGTTTAATGTTTTGAAGTTTCCATACTACTTTCTATCTGAATACACATTCATCTTCAGCGTACATGTACGCAGCAGTCCCTAGGATAGAATTTATGCTGGGATGGGAAACAAAACAAATGTCTGATAAAGTTATAAAGACTGAAGCCACAAGAAGTATCTGTTTTGATCACATTGTTAGAAAGGTAGAAACTAGCTGTAAGAAGCCTACTGGAAAAAAATTAAAACACATGGAGAATAAATAACATACTACTATAAAACTATCAAGTCAATGAGGACATCTAAGAAGAACTTTAAGAGTTCTGGGAAAACAAAACAGGTAAGTTATAATAAATAAGAATAAACACAAAACTTATTACAACATAAGGGTCAGAGCAAAAGTATGATAAAAGATAAATTCACAGTATATAAATACTATAGGGCAGTATTTTTCTTTTTCTTTTCCTCCAAAGAAGATATTCCTCACTCCAGACTGAAGCCACAGACCCCAAGAAATCAGGTACTGGATTTAATTCCTGTACCATGAAGATCATGTGGGTCTCAGGCATAATCTGACGATTGCTGGTGGAGCTGATGAGACACAATCACATCTATATGCGAAAGGAGCTCACAGCACATTTTATCAGTCCTAACTCTTCCCACCCACCCCCACCCCCAGGTTCTTTCCAAGTGACCAGGTGGGAAAAGAGTAAGACCACCTCTCTTAGGGAGTCACCTATAGGCACATAATTATACAGGCACATATCAAGAAATAAAGGCCCCCCAAACAATCTAACCTTATATCTTAGAGAATTAAAAAAATAAAGTAAATGACAACAAAAGAAATCCAAAGCAAGCAAAAGAAAAGAAATCATAAAAAAAAAAACCAGTGGAAATAAGCAAAATGTAAAGACAATACAAAAGATCATTTAATGGGTGGAGCAATAGTACAGCTGGTAGGGTGTTTGCCTTGCATACTTTGGACCAAGGTTTGATCCATGGTACCTGATATGGTCCCATGAGCCCAGAGTCACAAGTAAGCCCCAAGTACTGCCAAGTGTTGCCAAAAAGCAAAACAAACAAAAACCAATGCAGCAAGAGATACTTCTTTGAAAGAATTAACAAGAATTACTAACACAGCTAAATTCACAAAGGTTAAAGAGAGAAAACCAATAAATAGGATGAAAAACAAAACAGGTAAGTTACAATAGATACTACAGAAATACAAAATGTCATAGAAGACTACTATGAACAACTTTATGCTGCTAAAGTTGGGAAATTCAGAAGAAATTCACACATCTTTAGTGTCTTACAATCTCTCAAAATTGAACCAGAAGGAAACAAAATCTTAACAGTGCAAATACTAGAAAGGAAACTGACACAGTAATCAAAAGTTTTATCACTAAGCCCAGGTTCTAAATGGTTTTCTAATGAGTTCTACTAAACCATTAAAGATGGACCTATCTTCTACTTCTCAAGCTATTGCAAAAAGTTGAAAAGAAAATTATAACGATAACTAGATATAAAAAAAGAAATAAAAATGATTCAGATTGGAAACATAGTAAAACTATTTGGAGATGACATGAAAATCCTATGGAGATCACAAAAAAATACATAAATACACACTATATATATATATATATGCGTGCATGTGAACACACGTCGTGTGTGTGTGTGTGTGTATATGTGTGTGTGTGCATGTGTGTGAGACAAGGAACTTTAATGGGGCAGGCACTAAAGGTCTCAGGAATGTAGTGTCCATCATTTGTTTAGAAGCACACAACTAAGAATATATCTGACTCACAGCCACCTGGGATGAGCTGCTTTTAAGACTCCATGTGTTCAAACTCACATTAAACATTAAACTTGGTCAAATTTACATTAAACTTTGTCAAGCTCTACATCTTAGAGATGTAGATGGTTCTTTTGGCCACCAGGAAACCTGAACTTGGTCTAGCACTTGTACAGAACCTCAATCACATGCTCATTGTTCTACAATGTGGAGTAGATAGGCATGATGAACCCTGGTCATGGTACCCTGGGGCTTTCCAATGGTACTTGCATACCTAAAATTGGGGAGATCATGAAAGCAAACATAACTGTTCACTGCAAATGATAGTTTTTTAATAAAAATAATATCCAGGACAAGACTGACTCTTAGAAGATGACAACTAAAAAAAAGTAAGTATCTAAATATTAAAAAAGCAATGAATGCTAGCTTTGGTGGTATATACTAAAACTAGAATGATATAAAAATTAAGCTGCACAGAGATAACATGAAAATTCAGAAAATTTTATCTTTTTTTATAATAAAAAGTAAATAAAAATATGAAGCAAGTATGGGAACAAAAACAGAACTGAATCAGATAAAGTAAAGGGTTTAAAGTGGATGCCTTGCATGTAGCTAACTCAGGTTCAATGCCCAGCATAAAACAATCCAGAAATCACCCTTTAGAAGTAAAACCAGAGAATCACTGGATGTGGCCCAAAACAAACAAGCAAGCAAAAAGCAACAATCATTTATTCTAAAAAAAATCAATAGAAGGATAGATATAAAATAAAATTAGAAAATAGCTACTACATTAAAGGATATTTTATTTGAACCTGATAGATCAAAGCATCTCTAGTAGAATTATCTTCCCAACCAGGGTAAGTTCAAGAGAATATATGATGATAGGAGTAATTATGTGAGGTAACAGTATTCTGGTGGTACTCACCTAGGATTCCTCAGTGCTAGTTATAGGGGCACAGGTCAACAAAACCAGGTTCTCTAAAAAAACGATAACCACAATGTCTGGAAAGAAGGACTTTTGATAAACTGATAGGCACCAATCATAACAAAGAACATGCTTGTCTAGAGGAAAAGTTAAGCTTAAGGAAGTATTGGAACTACCAGAAGTTTTAGAGAAATATGGGGAGAGAGGGCTAGCAATGAGTCTAGTTGAATGATGGTTGGGCACTCAAGAAACTTGTGGTAGAAATTATTCTCATATCAGTATAGAAATATTTTCAACAAAAAGCTAATATAACTTTCTTAACAATGTGTACTGGTGGAATATCATCCTATGTATAAAGATAATGTGAGAAAATTTTCTACAAAGTAGAATAAAGAACGAAAAGAAATTTAAGAAAGTATCATCAAATAAAGAAAATATTCTAGAACCAAATTTAAGTTCAAAACACTATGGGATGCACAGGCTTCCCTACCTTCAAGAAGAAAAAAAAAGTTGTAAATAAAAGACTGAAAATTAAATTTCTTTAAAGTACTAAATGGAAGCTTGAAAATCAGAGACACATATTCAAAAACAATAAAGATATGAAATAAAATATGAAAAACATCAGAAAATACAATTTTATTTCAAGGTAAGATATCAAGTATAAAAAGATAAATTATTTTAATGCTTAAAGTTTCAAAATATTTACCCAATAACCAAGTACCCTTTCCAAAGAAGCTGCTGGATGATTTTCAAAGACCAAAGAAGGCAGATAAATCTAGAAAGAAAATTTGAGATCCAAGAAAGAGATTTCCACACAGAAGAGGTGAAGAATACTCCCAGGAATAAAGATAAACACTAAGGGCATCTTAATAAAAACTATAACTATTGGCAGGATAGGGAAAGGGAAGTATATATAAAGGGGATATAGAAAACAGCTACTAAATGTTCACTTTAGTATGAAAGTCAAAATCTAAAGTGAAAATTTGGAGGTCAGAGAGATAACTCATTTAGTTGGAGCATATGCATTCTTTGATGCAGGAAGCTCAGGTCCAATCATAGCACTATACGGTCTCCCAAGCACCACCAGGAGAGACCCCCAAGCAGTGAGCTAGGAGTATTTCCTGAATACATCCAAGTGTTGGAAAAAAAATTTTAAGAAAGAAAAAAGTAAAATTTCTTAACATCTTTAAGAAAAATAACAAAAGTAGCATCAAACTGAAAAAAAAAATCCAACTAGGAAAAAATTAGAACTACAGTAAAACTACAGAAAAAGTTAGAACTACAGTAAAACTGGTAGACTATATACTGTTAAGTCTTTTAAGATTTGAGGAAAACATTTATTACTTGAATAAAATTTTTAATTAGATTTTTAAGAAATTATAAAATAAGAATATTTTTTTTAAAAAAACAAGATCTCTTAGATCATAAAATTATTTTTAAAAAATCTGAAATTATTTCTCAAAAGTTTAAAGTCATGATTACCCTGCAATGTCAGAAACTGTTTGCTTATTCTAATTGTAGGAAAAAAATTATTACAACAATTGCAATTTGAGTTTTCTATTCTTTCATCTCAAGAGGTTTTAATGCCATGTATCTTAGTCATTACGAACTATAAACAAATTCTGAGTTAAGATATCTAGAAAACTGAATTTTTATTTAGGGAAACACCCTTTTTATTTTGAAAAATGAATTTTAACTTAGTTAACAAAAATTTTTTAAAAAGGCTTAAAGTACACGTCTTAAAAGTGATATGTCATTGAAACACTAACCAAGAGAAATCAAAGTGTCTGTGGTCATATGAAAATTTTTAATTTAAAAAAGAGATTAGAAGGCTAATCAGATGCATAAAAAATATTCTCCAAGTAAAGAACATCCAACAGATATGGGGAAAATAGAAATTCTCAAACTCTACATGAAGAATAAAAATTGGTACCAGTTTACTGAGAGGACATATTTAACAACAAACTGTATCTTTAAATACTTCATAATTTCACCTTCAGAAATTTATCCTAATAGCTACAAAATACCTGAATATACTTTACATAATAGTGAAAAATGAAACGTCTGAGATAAAATATTCAACAGAAACTGCATCATCAAATTAAGTTTCATATGATACACTATGAAAAAATAGTACTTACTTGTCCAATTGCTAAGAAATTTACAATATATATTTCCACACTACAGATCAACTTGTTTAATAGTATACCAATTTACAAAAAATAAAGAGTATTAGCACAACAAAATATACGGACATTGCAATGCTGCATGACCTCCAGTAATCTCAAGATAGCAACAAAAAATTTTGTGTAAGTATTTATACATGTATCTCAAAAAAAGCATAATGGTGATATGAACAATGGTTTCTCTATATAAAATAATGAATATAATTTATTATTAATATATTATAATGTATCATATTATATAATATACTAAGTACTATAATAAAAGTACTACATACTTTCAAAATTTAACAAAAGTTGCAAATATAATAGGAAAAATAGGTTATTATATTTGTCACTAATCATGTAAAATACTAAGCTAATAAAGCTTTTAGTTTACTTTGAATTGTTAATATATTCACTGATTTCTCTCTATTGAATCATACATTCCATACTAATATTTATTTAGGGAAACACCCTTTTTATTTTGAAAAATGAATTTACTAAGTAATGTAACTAATGTAATTGAAATTGTGTCTTACATAAAAAGTTAATTTCTAAATAAAGGAATGTACTTGCTACATTAGAATATGGCATCATAAACTGTAACTTATCAAAGGTGACTATAATTAGTCACACAAATACTATTCTTAAATAATCTCTTACTTTAAATGTGTTAAGTAAATCTTCATCTTCTGTAGAATCTATGTCAAACCACTGATCGTCTGTATCTCCAATTTCCTGTAGGCTTTTATGAAATTCTAGCAGTCCACCATTATATCTGCAAGGCATTTTAAAATAAGGTTAGTTTCAAGAGAACTTTATATAATAATTTATCAATAAGTAATCCATTTATTTTTCTAGCAAGTAGAGGCAGTCACCATCTTTCTGAGCCTATTGGGCAGCCAGTATGAAACTGCAGTGATGTGTGGCATGGGGCCTCATGGGATGGGGGAGGGGGGGAGGGTTGGAACCGGCCCTTCTCCCGGCACTGATGAGGCTCCAAATTGCCGCCCACAAACAGCTACTCTGGCTCCTGAATGGCCATGACCCCAGAGGCACACAAATCAATATTGCAAGCCCACAGCTTCTGGCAGAAATCACTACAGATTTATTACTAAAATATCAGAAATCCAAAAATGGTCGTGCGACATAATTTGCTCTTCATAATCAGCAACAGAAAACAAATTATCTAATGATGCCTTTTCAGCAGGTCTGATTGTTAGGAAAAATTCCAAATAATAATGGTGGGTGTTTTGTTGAAATATCAAATGTGATCAAAGTAGAGAGAGAGTAACGTGAAAATCTTCTGCCACACAAGCAGGGGGAGGGATGAGATGGGGATATACTGGGGCTTTTGGTGGTGGAAAATGTGCACTGGTGAAGGGATGGGTGTTTGACCATTGTGTGACCGAAACTTAAATTGGAAAGCTTTGCAACTGTTCTCACGGAGATTTAATAAATTAAAAAATAAATAAATAAATAAATAATCACTTGATCACTTGACATCCCCTTACTAATCAATTTCCTCACGCAGGTGACAGTAATGTATCCATTCGTCCCTGTCAGGTGCTAGTGTAGCCCAATGGCGTCTGTTCGTTCTAGGAACACAAAGAGCCTCCAACTGAATGTTCAGGGTCTTAACGAAGAAGTCTGACCATTTTGTGGCGGGCAGCCACGCGATCTATTGATGTCCCATGGAATCCAGTCGGTAATGGCTCTAGTCCAGCAATCATCTCCAAATCTCATTACGCGTCCAGCCCATCTGATTTTTGATGCCTTGGTAAATGAGACAGCGTCCCTGATTCTTGATTGTCGATGGAGTTCAGAACTCCGGATTCTTTCTCTCACTTGAGTGAAGGGTGATACTCCACGCATAGCTCTTGTGATGCCTCTTTGGGAGATCCGAATAGCATTCTTATTCTGTTCTCATAGGGCCCATGTCCCTGAAGAGTATGTTAATGCATGAAGAACAGTGGAATTGAAGAGATGTGCCCGGACCCAGAGGTTCTTTGTTCTCTTAGCTATTTCTTCGATGCTCTTGAAGGCGTTCCAAGCCCCTCTCTTCCTCCTGCACAACTCAGGTGCCAGGTCATTTGTCATGTTGACTTCTCTACCTAGGTACACATAACTGTCGCATTCGGAGATGTTTGTTCTGTTGAGAGTCTTGTTCCTCCACTAACTCCACTATCCAGGACACTTTCTGGACTGCGCGGCCACTTTGCATCATGAGACACTTAATACCCATCTTCCAAGAGTACCACACCATATTTGATGGGTTTCAAATATGGTTTGAACCATGGGAACACCTGAAAGGGCAATCAGAGGCCACCCTAAAAGCCTCTATCCCTCTTGGAGAGTCTGGCAAGCTACCGAGAATATCCCGCCCTCATGGAAGAATCTGGCAAACTATCCATGGCATATTCGATATAGCAAAACCAGTAAATACAATGGGTCTCATTTCCCTAACTGTGAAAGAGCCACCAATACAGCAGGGTTAAGAAGGATGAGGAAGGAGAGGCTGATAAATTCTCAAGGCTGAACTAGGCTGGCAAAATGAAAAAGGATAGAAATGACTGTCTATACTTTTAATACAGGTACAATGGCATCATATGCGCCATTGAGGACCTGATGGTGCAAGCGCAAAGATCAAGTATGACATCATTGGTCTGAACGAGATGAGACAGCATCAATCACATCACGCCTTTATAGACACTGAAGAACTGTTCCTCAGAACATGCAACAAAAGTGATGTCAGTGGTATTGGTGTCCTTGTCAACATGAACTTGGCCATGAGTATTGATTCATTCAAATGCCTAACAACCAGAATCAGACGATTATACTTGAATAGTCATGGCTCAGTGCCGGCAGTTTCTATTTTCATTGTCTATGCACCAACATCCAATTATGTTGAAGGAGAAATTGAGGATTTCTACATGGAGCTAGAGAAATTCTATAAAGAAGACCACTCCTTCTACAAGATCATTCTCGGTGATTTTAATGCCAAGATAGGACCAAGAAGATCAGCTGAAGAGCTCCACATTGGGATCCATGGCCTAGAATGGAACAAACAGGGTAAGAGGCTATCTGAGTTCATCATGTCCACCAACATCATCCATGGTAACTCAGTTCCAGAAGGCCGAGTTTAGACGTTGGACATGGGAGTCTCCCGGTGGATGGTTCCACAATGAAACTGACCACAATATATTCTATCGATGGTTTTTCCTGACCCATGTCGCTGCTGTCCCAAAATTCCAAACAGGATCAGATCACCGTCTCCTTTGTGCAAAATTCTACTTCATGGAGCGGGAAGAAGGGCTTGAAAGTTTAAGAAGAGAACTCCCAGAAACACCAGCAAATGGAAGTTCTTTGGCACTATTGCTGCAATATGGGAAGATGCCGTCTTTGAAAACATTGACAAGAAATAAGATCAACTGGTTCAATACCTCAATGATTGTGCAAAGAATGGCGAGAGAGAGATAGCCACACAAAAAATGCCTATCTTCAAAAACTCTTGAGCTCATTCACTAACGTGGCTTGGCGCAATCCTCACGCAAGTGCATGCGAATGTCCGAGCTTGCAAAGCAGTGCAGAGAAGTTATAAAGGAAGACCTCAAAGAGAAGAGAACAGAAGTTCTGGCAGATGCAGCAGAAGCCAGGAAAAGCAGTCACAATGCCCGCCTGTCCTTCGCCAACTCCAAGACCAAGATGAATGTCCTCCAACATCCTGATGGATCTATCACATCTTCCAGAAGGGCAATGGAGAAGACTATCCATGACTTCTATTCGGATCTCTTCAATAGCCACATCCAACTGCCCATGTACCAAATTCCGCAGGATGGATATGTCATTTCCAACATTCTCCCTTCCGAAATCTGGCACGCCATTTCATAGGTAAAGAAGCGAACAGCACCCGGATCAAATAAGGTCAGACCTGAACACTTGAAGAATCTGCCGTCAGTTCTCATCAATACACTGGCTCGGCTCTTCACACACTACATGTCTGAATGCAAGGTTCCATCCCAATGGTCAACCAGCAGGACTATACATGAAGGGAGACATCCACGACACTGGCAACTATCGCCCAATATGCCTGTTGTCTGTCTTCGACAAGCTGTTCATTTGAGTCATCCTGAATAGGATTGGCAGAACACTAGATGAAGGCCATCCATGCAAGCAAGCTGAGTTCCGAAAAGGATTCAGCACAATAGACCATATCCACATGGTAACTAAGCTCACTGAGGTTTCTCGGGAGTTCAAGATACCACTCCGTCTAACGTTCATTGATTTAAAGAAGGCCTTTGATTCTGTTAAGACTGAAGCGGTCATCAAGGCCCTAGCCAAACAGAGCGTTCAAACTCAATACATCAAGATCCTCCGTGAGCTGTATTACGGATTCACTACCAGGATCTCACCATTCTTCAAGGAAGTGATCATCGATGTTAAGAGAGGGGTTCGGCAGGGTGATACCATTTCACCAAAACTCTTCATTGCCACCCTCGAGACCGTAATGTGACACTGGAATGGGAAGGAATGGGAGTAAAGATAGACGGTTGGCAACTACACCACCTCCGCTTCGCTGATGACATCGTTCTAATAACACCAAACATTAGCCAAGCAGGACAAATGCTGGCCGACTTCGACTGTGAGTGTGGAAAGGTTGGACTACATCTGAATCTCACAAAGACAATGTTTATGAGAAACAGTCTCATTCCTGATGTTCCATTCGCTCTCATCAGAACAAACATCTCTGAATGCAACAGTTATGTGTACCTAGGTGAAGAAGTCAACATGACGAATGACCTGGCACCTGAGTTGCACAGGAGGAAGAGTGCAGCTTGGAATGCCTTCAAGAGCGTCGAAGAAATAGCTAAGAGGATGAAGAACCTCCAGCTCTGGGCATATCTCTTCGATTCCACTGTTCTTCCTGCATTAACATATGCCTCAGAGACCTGAGACCTATGAAAACAGGATGAGAACGCTACTCGGTTCTCCCAAAGAGGAATCAAAAGAGCTATGCTTGGAGTATCAAGCTTCACTCAAGTGAGAGAGAGAGAGTCCAAATTCCGACCTCCGTTGATGATCAAGAATCAGGGACGCTGTCTCGTTTGCCAAGGCATCGAAAATCAGATGGGCTGGACACATAATGAGATTTGGAGATGATTGCTGGACTAGAGCCATTACCGACTGGATTCCACAGGACATCAAAAGAACGCATGGCCACCCACCTATAAGATGGCCAGCCTTCTTCGTCCAGACCCTGAATGATCGGTTTGAGTCTCTTTATGTTCCTGGAGTGAGCAGATGCCATTGGGCTACACTAGCACGTGACAGGGATAATGGAGACGTTACTGGCGCCCACCAGAGCAAACTGATGAGTAACGGGATGTCAAGTGATCAAGTGAAGAACAGCAGAACTTGGGGCAGGTTGGGGTTCAAGCCCCCGCACTGTAAATGGCCCCTGTGTCTGCCATGAGTAATTCCTGAGTGCAGAGCTAGAAGTAAGCCTGAGTATTACCAGATGTGCCCACCCCACCAACACCAAAAAAAAAGGGGGAGGACAAAAACTGTCACAGTATTCAACTTTCCAATACCCCACTTGCTATGAGGTGTCTGTTCTTCCCTCTTTCTTAAATAAATTTATTTTAACTCTCACTGGATGTTTTGCTCCTCTTCTTTCCTAACTAAAATATTTTTTGTGGGGCCAGAAATATCAGTGCAAAAGTTAAAGCTCTTGCCTAGCACTAAATTTCAACAACAACCCTGGTATGAATCAGGGCACAGCACAGATCCCCAGCCCCTCTGGGTGAGGCCTCTGACACTGACTACTACTGGGTGTGCCTCTCCCACAATAAACAACAACAGTAACAACAAACGCTTACGCTCCTCACAAAAGTACCCTTGAAGAGCACAAGAACCAGGAACTAAAGGACTGTGTATGCTCAGAACCCCTCATGATTTTCCATTCTGATTTCTGTTAAACTGGGTATTCATGCCTGCTAAATTGGATACTTAATATTCAATTGCATTAAAGAAATTACTGACTACAGAAATAGGTAAAGAAAGCAGTGCAGAAAAAATGTCAAAATACCTGGCATACTAGCAAATTTGCTTCTAATTAATTTGCTTCACAATGCAAAGCAAAATGTGAAGTTGACAGAAAAAAGCTACCCATTAGTTAGAATCCTTACCTCTTCTGAGCACATCGAAGCAAGCCACGCCCAAAATAAACTAAAGACATAAAGTTTTCACAAATTTCATTTTCTTGGATCACCATCTTCATCACCAGAAATTTGTTCTCAGCTTCTGTATAATCCTGTAGTAAAATGAATCAAGTTTTTATTGTCTGGCTAATGTAAAAGGCACCTCTTTATTCTTTTACAATAAACAACGCTTTCCCAAACTGAAGAAGTTAGGGCTTGCTTCTTTCTTTGATGTGACATATTATGTTGATTGACTTGTATATGTTAAGCCATCCTTGCATCTGCAGCATCTCTGTAAGTAATCACATAGTTAACCCTAGTATCTCTGTAAGTAATCACATTGTTAATGTACTGTTTTAAAAATATACATCTACAAATAAAATAATTCTAGGGGGCTCACACCCGGCAATGCAAAGAGATTACTCCTGGTTCTGCAATCAGGAATTACCCCTGGCGGTGCTAAGGGGACCATATGGGATGCTGGGAATCGAACCCGGGTCAGCCACATGCAAGGCAAAACTCCCTCCCCGCTGTGCTATCACTCCAGTCCCTACAAATACAAAACTTAATATATAGTCTTCAATGTTTTGAAAAGTACACTAAACCACGATCACTTCTTTAAAAAAATCTAAGAGAGTTTTCATAATTTATTTGGCTTATACGCTCTTTTTTCAGATAAAAAACACAAAACAACTCTGCATTCTCCTGGAAATCAAAAAATTTGTTTTGTTATTTTATTTTTAGGAGTGGGGAATTATACATCACCCAGAAACATACCTTCTTTAAGGAACAAAGAGAAAAGTACCCAGCTGTACTATCCCAGGTTACCACCACCCTCCCCATTGTTCCAGCACCGGGTAGGGTAGTAGGGTATGGTATGTTCTACTTTGGGAAAAACACCTACCTAAAATAACAAATATTACAAGTCAAAAGAAATGCATTTATGTTAATGTAATGCTTGTGAAAATACAATGCTTTGCAATTCTTCCTAGATTTTCTATCTCATTAGAACACATACCTTCCAAATTCTTCAAGTTAAAAATAAATTATTTCATTTCTTTTCAATTCTTATTTCATTTTTTAATTTCCAAGTGTGAGTGTCTCTTCCCTCATTTAATAAATGATTTTTGACCATACATACAGCATCTATTTGGGAAGCACTATATCAAAGGCATTAAGAATTTGAAAATAAATATCAAGGAAAGTTCTAATTAATGTTTAAACTCTATCAAAGGAGACATACTGATCTTAGGCAGAATGGGGTAAAAGTGGCCTTGCTTACAATTTATAGCATAATACTAAGCAGTAACTATGTGAAATGATTTAACATTAAAATGTTTGAGGGCTATAGACATAGAAGGGGCTAAGGTGCTTTCCTTGTGCATGGTAGTCCCTATTTCCATCCCTAGCATATCAATGGTCCCTGAGCCCCAGCACAGAGCAAGGAGTAAGACCTGAGTAGCACTTCTGGGTATGCTTCATCTCAAATAAGAAAAATTGAAATTACTGACAATGTTTCAATTTGCTACTTATAAATTCTGCCTCATTAAGTCACATATAGGTATGCAATTTCTGAAACAAGTATAAATTTCTAAGAAAAAACGAGAAAAAAGAAAGCTGCAAAGAAAAAATGAGAAATCATTTTTAAAAGTTTTAGACTGTTTAGAAATAACCTAGTTACAAAAAAAATAACCTAGTTAACTGTCAGATTTTCTTTTGTTGCAGTTTATCTTAATAAAATACTTGAGGTAAAATGCCTGCTTTGGAAAACAAAATTCCAGTAGTACAAATCTATAATTAGCTTAAATGTAAATGACCACAGTTCTCAACCAAAAGATACAGAGTGACTAAATAGATTTAAACGACAAGAATCAGCCATAAATTGTCCATAGTTGATTCATTTCAGATATAAAGAAACACACATATTGAAAGTGAAGGGGGAACTAAAATATGTAAATTCCAGGTGGGAACTAAAAGAACCTAAAATAGCTCTCCTAGTATCAGATGAAATAGACTTTAAGATAGAAGCTATATAATGATAAAAGGGCCAATTCAGCCAGAAGATAGCACATTTCTAAAAATATATGCACATCTGTAGGAACAATTAAATATATAAGAAAACTATTGACAGATCTAGGAAGAGAATACATAGTATTACAATAATAGCAGAGATTTCAAATTCTACTTTCAATCATAATTGGATCATTCAGACAAAATCATAAGAATTCAGGCCTTAAATAGCATAATCAGATAAGATGGATTTAGTAGATATTTGCAATGCATGTCATCTAAAACATCCAGAATACACATTCTTCTCAAGTATACATGTTTTCATCTTTTTTAAAATAACTATGTAGTATTCCATTGAGCACTCATACTGCACTTCTTAATCCAATCATCTGCCAATTAGCCTTTAGGCTGACTCCATGTTTTGGCTATTAGTAATACTACTCTGGATATTAAAAAAGATATAAATACCATTTTGAATGAGTGTATTCATATCCCTCAAATAAATTCCTAATAGTGATAACTGCTATATTATATAATTTTTCCATTTTTCTAAAGGTAGTAAGGCACTGAATCAGTCGATCATATTCCTCGTCAATGTTGTCAACAATGGCATCTTCCCAAATTGCCGCAATAGTGCCAAAGAGTTCCCAGTTGATGGTTGTTCTGGGAGTTCTCTTTTTGAACTTTGCAGCCCTTTCTCCCCGCTCTGTGAAGTAGAATTTTGCACGAAGGAGACGGTGGTCCGATCCCGTTCGAAATTTTGGAACAACAGCGACATCGGTCAGGCAAAACCGTCGATTGAATATGATGTGGTCTATTTCATTGTGGAATCGTCCACCAGGAGACTCCCATGTCCAACGTTTAGATTCTGCCTTCTGGAACTGTGAGTTACCATGGATGGTCTTGGTCGACATGATGAACTCAGACAGCCTCTCACCCTGTTCGTTCCATTCTAGGCCATGGGTGCAGATGTGAAGTTCTTCAGCTGATCTTCTGGGTCCTATCTTGGCATTAAAATCATCCACAATGATCTTGTAGAAGGTGTGGTCTTCTTTATAGAACTGCTCCAGCTCCAAGTAGAACTTCTCGATTTCTCTTTCATCATAATGAGATGTTGGTGCTTAGACAACGAAGATAGAAACTGCAGGCAGTGAGCCACATCTATTCAAATGTAAACGTCCGATTCAGGTTGTTAGGCATTCGAATGAATCAATGCTCATGGCCAAGTTTGTGTTAACAAGGACACCGACACCTCCGACACCTCTTTTATCGCATGTTCCGAGGAACAATTCTTCTCCAGTGTCGAAAACGACATGGTGAGACTGGTTCAGCACCTCCATGAATGTGCGAGGAACGCCAAGAGAGAGATAGCCACAAAAAATCGCCTGTCTTCGAAAACTCTTGAGCTAATTCGCCAGCGTGGTTTGGCGCATGCCTCAGGCAACCACAAGCTAACGTCCGAGCTCGCAAAGCAGTGCAGAGATGCGAACAAGGAAGACCTCAAAGAGAGAAGAGCAGAAGTACTGGTAGATGTGGCAGAAGCTGGGAAAAGTATTCGTAATGCCCGCTTGTCCTTCACCAACTATAAGACCAAGATGACTGCCCTCCGACGTCCTGATGGATCCATCACATCCTCCAGAACGGCAATGGAGAAGATTATCCATGACTTCTACTCAAATCTCTTCGATAGCCATGTCCACTTGCCGACATACCAAATTCCACAGGATGGATATGTCGTTCCCAATGTTCTCCCTTCCGAAATCCAACACACCATTTCGTCGGTAAAAAAACAAACAGCACCCGGCCCAGACAAGGTCAGACCTGAACACCTGAAGAACCTGCCGTCAGTACTCATCAATACACTGGCTTGGCTCTTCACTCGCTACCTGTCTGAATGCAAGGTTCTGTCCCAATGGAAAACCAGCAGGACCATACTACTGTTCAAGAAGGGAGATATCCATGACATTGGCAACTATCGCCCGATCTGCCTATTGTCTGTCATCTACAAGTTGTTCACTTGAGTCATCCTAAATAGGATTGGCAGAACACTAGATGAAGGACAACCATGCGAGCAAGCCGGGTTCCGCAAAGGATTCAGCACCATCGACCATATCCACATGATAACCAAGCTCACTGAGGTTTCTCGGGAGTTCAAGATGCCGCTCTGTTTAACGTTCATTGATTTAAAGAAGGCCTTTGATTCTGTTGAGACGGAAGCGGTCATTGAGAAGCCCTAGCCAATCAGGGTATTCAAGCCCAGTACATCAAGATCCTTCATGAGCTGTATTGCAGATTCACTACCAGGATCTCACCATTCTACAAAGAAGTGATCGTTGATGTCAAGAGAGGGGTGCGGCAGGGTGATACCATTTCACCGAAACTCTTCAGTGCCACCCTCAAGAACATCATGCGACAACTGGAATGGGAAGGAATGGGAGTGAAGATCAATGGTCGGCAACTACACCACCTCCGCTTTGCTGATGACATTGTTTTAATAACACCAAACATCAGCCAAGCGGCACAAATGCTGGCTGACTTTGTCCGTGAGTGTGGAAAGGTAGGACTACAGCTGAATCTTACGACAATGTTTATGAGAAACAGCCTCGTTCCTGATGCCCCATTCGCTCTCAACTGAACGACCATCTCCGAATGCAACAGCTTTGCGTACCTAGGTCGAGAAGTCAACACCAAATGACTTGGCATCCGAGCTGCGCAGGAGGAAGAGAGCAGCTTGGAACGCCTTCAAGAATGTCGAAGAAATAGCTAACCTCCAGCTTCGGGCACATCTCTTTGATTCCACTGTTCTTCCTGCATTAACATATGCCTCAGAGACCTGGGCCCTACGCAAACAAGATTAGAACGCTATTCAGGTCTCCCAAAGAAGAATAGAAAGAGCTATGCTTGGAATATCACGTTTCACTCAAATGAGAGAAAGAATCCGGAGTTCCGACATCCGTCGACGATCAAGAACCAGGGACGCTGTCTCGTTTGCCAAGGTGTCAAAAATCAGATGGGTTGGTCACATAGTGAGATTTAAAGACGACCGCTGGACTAGAGCTGTTACCGACTGGATTCCATGGGATGTCAAAAGACCGCGTGGCCGCCCACCTACCAGATGGTCAGACTTCTTCGTCAAGATCATGAAAGATCGGTTTGAGGCTCTTCATGTTCCCAGAGCGAACAGATGGCATTGGGCTACACTAGCACGCGACAGGGACAAATGGAGACGTTACTGGCGCCCACTCGAGCAAATCGACGACTAACGGGAAGTTAAGTGATTAAGTGAAGTGAAGTAAGGCACTGTGATTTATATATTTAGCTGGGTTTCAGGCATAAAATGTTCCAACACTCATCTCACCACCAATGGTATTGGGAAAACTGGACAGTCACATATAAAAAAAAATGAAGCTGGATAAGTATTTCACATCCTATATGAAGATCAACTCAATGCGGATCAAAGATCTTGAGATGAGCTGATTTTGCAAGGGTATTTCCAGATCCATTTCCAAAGAAAATGCACTAATTTACATTCCCACCAACAGTGCACAAAAGTTCCTTTATTCTTGCCAACACTTGTTGTTTATATCCTTTTGATGAAAACCATTCTCAGCGGTATAAATTTAATATCTCATAGTGGCTTGGCTTTGCATGTTCCTAAAAATAAGTGCTGACAAACATGCTTCATGTTCCAATTGTTTTATATATACCTATTAGTAACACTATCTATTCATGTTGTTTGCCCAATGTAGTGAGTCGTTTATATGTTGCACTGTGTGATTTCCTCACACATTTTTGATATCAAGTTATTGGATATATGATGAAGAAAAAGAGGTCAATAAATTTTAGAAGACAAAAATCATGCCAACCATCTTTACTGACTCCAAAAAAAGAAAATAATTGCTAAGAAATTTTAAATTTAAAAAAAAAGAAAAGAAATTTAAAATTTCACAATTATTGTAGAAATTAAACAGCATGCTCCAGAGCAACCAACTATTTTTGAATTACCCACTGGTTAAAGGGTAATGGAAAAAATCAAAAAAGAAAGGTTTTAAGTCTTGAGAAAAATGAAATTATAATTTATCAAAACTTATGGGATGAAAGTAATGTAGTTATAAAGAAAAATTCAGAGCAAGAAATTCCTACACTAAGAAATACAATCTCCTTTCCCAAGGCAGTTCCCCAATCATGGGCTGAGGTCGCAGTCTCCCCCACAGCCCAGGAGAGCACCTGAGAGGCCTGCCAAATACAGAGCAGACACACTGGCTCCACACGAAAGTAAAAAATTTGTGCCATTTCCCAAAGTAGCAGACACCGTAGGGCCAAAATTATCTCCCTCCTTCAATAGAACTCCCCAGAGTTCTCTCTGGCAATGGGGGAGGGCACTGCGAGTGAAGTGGAAAAGACGCACCTTGAGACTACAAAAGGTACCATGGTAAAGCAGTGAAGATCCCCAAAAATATGGGAATGGGCAAAGATTATAATCCTGAGGACTAATCAGTAATAACCACCTATATAGTATCTCTGAAAAGAACTCCAGAGTGGAAATGCTTAGGATATTTAATGCACTCAAAAATATGATGATAGGGATAGCCAATAAAACACAAGACAACTTGAGAGCAGAAATGAAAAAACTACAAACAGTCTGAAAAGAACTTCAGAGTGGAAATGCTTAGGATATTTAATGCACTCAAAAATATAATGATAGGGATAGCCAATAAAACACAAGACAACTTGTGAGCAGAAATGAAAAAACTACAAACAGAAGTGACAGAACAAAAAAACTTGATAGGCAAAATGAAAAATTCACAGGAAGGCTTACCAGCAAAGTAACAGTAGCTAAGGACAGAACCAATGAGCTCCAAGATGAGTTGCAGAAAACCTCCAGACAACAACAGAAGATGGGAAGAGAGCCTGAAAATAAACAAACAGCTGACAGGAGAACTATGGGACAAATTAAAGAGACAACATAAGAATCATGGGATCTCAGAAGTCAGTAAGGCAACCCTAACAAAGACATCATTGCTGAGAAGTTCCCAGAGCTAGAGAATGTATCCAGATCAAGGAGGCCTACAGGGAAACAGAAAAAATCCAAATAAAAATACTCTAAGACACATACTAATCAGAATGACGAAAACCATAGATAAGAGAATACTGAAAGCAGCAAGATCAAAGAAGGGAATTATATACAAAGGAGTGTACTTAAAATTTACAGATTTACCAAACAAAATCCTCCAGAACTGAACACAGTAGTGGATATAGTGGGGGAAAAAAAAACTCAATAAACTGAAAGCCTCACCAAGAATATTTTACCCAGATGAGACAGATTCTCATTTGATGTGAGGGGACAATGCACAACTTCACAGATAAACAACTCAGGAATTTCATGTAATTAAAAACATTTTTACAAGAATTAAAGGGGCAAGTTTAAGATAAGATGAATCCCACAAACAAGCCAATCTCCTTCTGAAAGATGGCACAAAACTCCATGACAAAAATCTCAGTGTATGTGGGTTGAATGCACCAATTAAGAGACACAGAGTGGCAGCATGGTTAGATAATTGAACCCAATATTCTGCTTTCTGAATAAACACATTTAAATAGAGCAAACACAGACTCAATGTCAAAGGTTGGAAGATAATTCTTAAGCAAACAACTCCCTCAAAAAGATCAGGTTGACTATTCTAGTAACAGACGACATCGACTTTAGACTGAAAAAGGTTATAAGAGCAGAGGTCATGTCTTAATGATTCAAAGGATATGTACATCAGGAAAAACTTACTCCTAGACATATATGCACCTAATAAGGAACCAGTAAAATACTTTAAACAACTACTAATAAACTTGAAGAAAGACATTGATAACAACGTAATAGTAGTTGGAGACTTCAACACCACTCAATAGATTAGGCTAAAGCTCAGTAAGGAAATACTTGGATACATATATAATGATATAAATGACTTCCCATCCCCCAAAATATACATTCTTCCCAAAGTGGAGACAAAACATATTTCCACAAAGTCAAGAGGATAAAAATCATACAAACTTTCTTCTCAGACCATGATGTACTGTAAATAGAAATTAATCTTGAAAAAAAAAACCAGAGAAACAACTCGAACACCTGAAAACTAAATAGCTTATTACTGAATAACCAGTGAGTCAGAGAGGAAATCAAAGAGAAAAATAAAAAGATTCCTGGAAACAAATGAGAATGAGGATAAAACCTATGAAAACCTGGACAGCAAAAGCAGTGTTAAGAGTAAAGTCCATACCTTATGCTAGCATTCATCAGGAAGGTAGGGCCCACATAAATAACTTGACTGCACAACTTAAGAAACAGGAAAATGACCAACAAAAGTAGCCCAAAGCAGGCAGGAGGAACAAAATAATAAAACTAAGAGCAAAAATTAATAAACCAAAATACAAAAAAAATTTAAAAGATCAATGAAATCAAGAGCTAGTTCTCTGAAAAATTAAAATTGATAAACCATTAACAAGACTCACAAAAAAAGAGAGTGTGAAAAAACAAAACAAGATATGAAAGTGGGGAAGTCACAACAGATACCACAGAAATTCAAAGGATCAGAGATTACTTTGAGAATCTTTATGCCACAAAATGAGAGAACCTAGAAGAAACTGATAAATTCTTGGGCTCCTATAACTTGCAAAGGCTGAACTAAGGCATAGAAACCTGAACAGAATAGAACTATTATTTTTTTAAAAATCAGAATAATAATCAAGTCTTCCCTAAAACAAAAGACAGGCCTAGATGGATTTCATGGTGTGTTCTTTCAAACCTTTAAAGAAGAATTACTGCAAGATATCTTCAGGCTTTTTCAGGACACAATAGAAAAATTCCAGTCTCCATGAAGCAAATAACACTCTGATAACTGAATCATACAATAAAAATTTTAAAAAAGGGAATTACATACTGATATCCATAATGAACACAAGATGCAAAGATGCTCAACAAAAACTAGCAAATAGATTCCCACAATTCACCTAAAAGATTATGCACTGTGACCAAATGGATTTCATCCTGGGGCTGCAAGGATGACAACATACAGAAGTCATTCAATATAATACAAAAATAATATAATATCAATAAAAGAAAAAATAAAAATCATATGATCTCATCAACAGACACAGAAAAATCACCTGACAACATCCAACAACCATTCATGATAAAAATTATTCTCCACAAAATGCAAATGGAAGAACTTTTCTCCACTCAATGCCATGTACCACAAGTCCACAGCAAACATTATACTTTAAACAGCATCACTGGTTGTGGCCTGGATAGATCCCAAGCAAGGAAAGGTAGGCACACATAGGTAAAAGTAATGAAAGGGTTAAGATATTTGCCTTGCTCAAGGTCAACTCTGGTTCAATTCCTGGCAGGCATATGGTCCCCTGAGTACTGCTGGGTATGGGCCCAAAGTTCAATAAAATAAATACATGTAAGTAAAATAGGATAACAATTTTTAATATAAATATTAATCATTTAAAACATAACTAAGCAAAAACAGGTTTTCCTCTATTAGTTTCACACATAATTCCCTAGTATTATAAATATGCAACAGAAAGTAACTGAGAGCCTTTTTTGGCAGAGTGGAGGCCACACCTGCCTCTGCTCAGGGCTTACTTCTGGTTCCACACTCAGGAATCCTTCATGGAAGTGTTTGAGAAACTATATATGTGCAAAGGATCAAACCTGGATCACCTTCATGCAAGGCAAGTGCTTACCTGCAGTATTGTCTCTCCAGCCCGAATGCTTCTAATTTTTAACTTCTTAAGCACATTTTTATTTGGTTGAAACGAAGTTAGAACATGTGCAAAGCTTTGTAATGGGAAAAGAAAACATGCTACAAACCTCCTTCTTTCCTCTTTCGGTGAGTGCAACTCCATACAAAAATAGCAATGTCAAATAATATCCAATATTAATCTGATGTGCCTAAAAGATAAAATGTATTTTATTTTTTAATTTACTTTTTACTGTATCAAGCTTAAATAAATATCCCGAATTACTCAGCAATTATCATATAACAATAATAACTAAAAGTTATTATTACTGGGATCAGAAACATAGTACTGGGTTTAAGGCACTTGACTTCAAAAGTCTCCCAAGTACTTAGGAGTACTGTCTTACTCCTAAGACAGTAGTAAGTCCTGAGCACCACTGGGTATGGCCAAAAACTAACAACAAAGAAGTATTATTGTAAGCGGGATGGAGCAATAGCACAGCGGTAAGGCGTTTGCCTTGCACGCAGCCAACATGGCCGACCTGAGTTCGATTCCTCCGCCCCTCTCGGAGAGCCAGGCAAACTACCGAGAATATCTCGTCCGCACGGCAGAGCCTGGCAAGCTCCTCGTGAACTATTCGATATGCCAAACACAGTAACAACAAAGTCTCCAATGGAGACATTACTGGGCCTGCTCGAACAAATCGACAAACAATGGGAGGGCCTCGAGCATTGTAAGAGTAAAACTTACTATTAACATCTAATAACCAGAGTGAATATATTGAGATGTTTACTTGATAATTTTATCCAAAACTGAGTATAGTCAATAATTAGAGTTTGATTAAAGAAAATGAAAGCAAATGCTATTCGGATCTTTTATATTAGAACCTGTGATACAGCTCAGTAGCAGAGGGGAATATATTCCTTGGATGTGAGAGGACCTAGGTTTGGGTCTCTGTCTCTTATTAGATAATAATTTAAGCATCAAGAAATGTTTATAATACAATAAATGCCCAAAGGACCTATCATCCAGTTTATAAATTTAATAATAAATTAACACCAAAATCTTTTATCATCCCTGGAAGGCTTTACTGTAACATTCTAAATATGAAATCTGATCAGTTGGAAAATTAAAGTATATAAATATTTCCTTCACTTAAAAATGGTCTCTAACAAATTAACAAGATGGAGAACAGGGAAAGGATTAGAGTAAGAAAGGCAGGAGTACATGTGAATTTAAAAAAAGAAGCTTCAACAAAAGCAACCGATGGTGGCGCAGATGTGGAGAGAAAGGGACACTCCTTCACTGTTGGTGGGAATGTTGACTGGTTCAGCCCTTCTGGAAAACAGTATGGACGATTCTCAAAAAATTAGAAATTGAGCTCCCATTTGACCCAGCAACATCACTCCTGGGAATATACCCCAGAGAGGCCAAAAAGTATAGTCGAAGTGACATCTGCACTTGTTTGTTCATTGCAGCACTCTTTACAATAGCCAGAAACTAGAAGAAACCTGAATGCCCAAGAACAGATGACTGGTTAAAGAAACTTTGGTACATCTACACAATGGAGTACTACGTAGCTTTTAGAAAAGATGAAGTCATGAAATTTACATACAAGTGGTACAACATGGAATGTATCATGCTAAGCGAAATGAGTCAGAAAGAGAGGGATAGACATAGAAAGACTGCATTCATCTGGGGGATATAAAGTAACAAAATAGGAGACTAACACCCAAGAATAGCTGAGATCAGCACCAGGAGGATTACTCCATAGCTTAGTGGCCAGCCGGGCATTCTAGAGGAAAGGGCAGCTCAGATAGAGAAGGGAGCACCAAATAAAGGGTGTTTGGAGGATCCTCCCAGGAGGGGAGATGCATGTCGAAAGTAGACTATGGACTGAACATGTTTGCCACTCAATGCCTCTTTTGCAGACCACAACAGCCAAAAGGAGAGAGAGAACACAGGGGATTGCCCTGCCACAGAGGCAGCGGGGATGGGGGGATGAGGGTGGGGGGATATTATCCATGGTGGTGGAAAATGGGCACTGGTAGAGGGATGGGTATCTGATCATTGTAAAATCGAAAGCCAAGCACAAAAAACTGTAAATCTACAACTGTACCTCATGGTGTTTCACTAATAAAAAAAAAAAATGAAAAAAAAGAAGCTTCAAGAGATCTTAGTGGGAAGATAATTCTTGAAATAATTGAATAGTAATTTAGTATTATGATTTATTTAAACATAATTTAGATATTTATGTTTACCAATTTATCAACTATTAATAATTTATTAAAGGTAAAGGTAAAGGCCCTCCCGTTGATCGTTGATTTGCTCGAGCGGGCCCAGTAACGTCTCCATTGGAGACTTTGTTGTTACTGTGTCTGGCATATCGAATACTCTCGGTAGCTTGCCGGGCTCTCCGAGAGGGGCGGAGGAATCGAACTCGGGTCGGCCATGTTGGTCACGTGTAAGGCGAACGCCCTACCTTAATTTATTAACATTTACAAATTCTTACTGTGCTTTGAACACATAAATTTGTCAGCTTTAGTTTGCATGACTGTAGAAATAGATCACAGAAGTACTAATTTTACAAATTAAAAAAAAACACAGAAAGAGTTGTTCCATAATTAGGGTGAAAAGAATTCTTTAAGTTCATAATTGTTTCTAGGGGCTGGAAAGATAGCACAGCAGATAGGGTAAGCTTGCATGTGGCTAACCTAGGTTGGACCCCTGACATTCATTATGGTCCCCTGAGCACTTCCAGGAGTGAATCCTGAGCAGTCAGGACACTGCTGGCTGTGGTCTCAAAATAAACAAAAACCATTTCTGTTTAATTGTTTACAACTAGGAAAGCCTTTTTTCACAAGTTTAATGCTCCTGAATAATTTTATGGTAGGCAAGAGTCTACAGTAGAATAAAGAGAAACAAAAACACTAAAAAAAATAAAAAATACAGCAATGAAACGTACATGTACCTTTCTCTAGAGGTTAAAAACAAAAGAAAAAGAAAAGTACTTACTAGCTCACACCTTAGAATAAGCATTCATTAGCTATCTTCTCATTAAAAACTACTGTTGAAGATCATGATTTCAAACTTATATGCCTTGCACACAGCCAACGTGGCCGACCCGAGTTCGATTCCTCCACCCCTCTCGGAGAGCCAGGCAAGCTACCGAGAGTATCTCACCCACACGGCAGAGCCTGGCAAGCTACCCGTGATGTATTCAATATGCCAAACACAGTAACAACAAAGTCTCCAAAGGAGGCGTTACTGGGCCTGCTCGAGCAAATCGATAAACAACGGGAGGACAGTGACAGTGATAAAAAAAAAACCAACTTACTCTATAATTAGTAGCCTGAATGTTCCTAAGTGCTACTTCCAGTTGTGTTATCAGAAAGTGTAAAGTCAAAACAGGAACAATTTCTTCCTCATTCTGGCTGCTAGCTGCAAGTTCTCTCTGTGGAAAATTCAATTTAAAATGTTAGTAAGCAAAAAAATTACCTACATTTTATTATGCAACAATTTCCACTGCAGAAGACTTGGAGAATTAAAAAGATGTTTGAGAAAATCCACATCACTCAGATATCACTGTTTTCATTATGTATTTTTAAGTACTGTGACAAATAATCTTTGTAAAGATTTCCTCAAAGCCTTAAAAAAAGGATCATCACTATGTCTACAAAAAGACCAGAAATCCACTTCTACTTGAGGGGAAAATATTAATGCCATTTTATTTCCTTCCTGCTATTTCCTTAACATGGCCAAAAGTTTCCAACCATTCCTAAACCTGTGGTAAAAAAGGAATTGATACCAACTCAAGAAAGGCATCTTATACCTCAATCAGACTGGAAATGGACACACATGATTTATTATATGTCATAATTTGTTACTTAAATGTAGCACTGTAGCACTGTCCTCCCGTTGTTCAATTTGCTCAAGCAGGCACCAGTAACGTCTCACAACAAATTGTGAGACTTCTTGTTACTGTTTTTGGCATATTGAATACCTCATGGGTAGCTTGCCAGGTTTTGCCAATTGGGCTAGATACTTTTGGTATCTAGATATTTTTGGTATCTAGCTTGCTGGGCTCTCCAAGAGGGGCGGAGGAATAGAACTCTGATCGGCTACATGCAAGGCAAGTGCCCTACCTGCTGTGCTACCACTCCAGTCCGTTACTTAAATGAGTGAAAGGAAAACAACTTTATCTTTTTTTGGTCCATTACATGATGCCTTGTATCTAGGCCCCTTGTATCTTATGTCTAACTCGTATCTAAGCTTTAATGACACTATTATCTGTGTAGGATGTTTAATCTGCACTTTTTAACTTAATTTTCCCATTTCTCTCCCAGCAAAGTATTACATGCTTCATTTCAATCTTCCTAGCACTCAATTCAATAAACTGCTTCACCAATAACACACAATCCCAAAATGAAGCAATCTACTCCCATGTTTTTAAATAATCTACATTATTTACAAATGTATACTTCAAGCTCAAAAACTATCAACCCTTAATCCCAGACCCACGTAATCAATCATCTAGCCAACAGTATGTCTTGAATTTGTATAGATAGGCACATAAAATATAATATATAAGTTCCACTTCTGCCAATCCATCCACGTAGGTTTATACCAATCCTCTCAATAAGAACAGCCACCAGGAGAAAAGAAAGTGAGGCAAAAATATAAAATCATTAGCCTGAAAGCAATGTAAAATTATCAAAGTAATAAAAATCTCTGTGGCCAACCTGTAAAAGGAAAGGCCAGAAATCTAAGACTGGCTTTTAAAGGCACTGTGTCCTTTAAAGCAACTAGCATATGTAAGCTGTGCCTGAAAGACTGATTAACAAGGCAGGGCTTTCAGCAAATTTGGAAAAACATGAATTGAACCTATAAAGGAAAAGGGGTCATGGTTAATACTTCATTTTGTTGGTTGGGACATTGAGAAATACACTCTAGGGTGAAAGAGTACTAATTTTGGTTCTATTAGTGGAGGCAGGGGGAGAAAAGAGGGGAGAACACAACGATCTGAAAGTCAGTAATGTGGGGAGGAGTACATTGGTAGGAGAGTAGACAAATGACCCAAAAATAAGAAAGTGTGATTAAGTTAACAAATGTGTTACTAAGATAGTTACCCATAATAGGATACTGGTACAAGAAAATAATAGAAAACACTGAAAATGTAAGCACTGGTAGTTCCATCCTAAGGGGAGTGAGAAGTGGGATATTTATGTATTTACCTAGTAACTCTCAACTCATTAAATAAATTTTGGGATAAAGAAGTATTAAGTCCTAAGGGTCCTCTGAATTGCCAGGAGAAATATAGCTAACTGCAGTTCCAGGAAAAAATTCAAAAAAGGAGTGTGAGGAAAATGGGCATAGATATTAAAAGCTGTCCAGGTCACTCTGATAATGATAAAATGATAAAAGTCCACAAGTGTTAGCAAGGAACTGACGCTAAGTTCTGAACTATCCTAATTCTTCTTCAAATAAGTAACCTTCCCCAAAAAAGCACAATTAAAAACTTAAAAGCATTACTAAAAAAAGTTTGTCCAATTTTTCTAGTTCTATTGAAATGAAGATTGAATTAAACCAATTTAGGTAGTGACAGCAAGTAATAGAATATTGTCTTTAATGATTATATACTTTGCATTTTTAACTTAGTCTTAATTTTGTTATTTGTGCTTTTCTAAAACATATTCTCAGGAAGCATTTACCTATATTATTGACGTTCTAAAAATACCAATTTTTGATTCAATGATGTTCCATACTACTTTCACTAATTTTAGATATCATAATTTCTTTCTTTGTCTTTGCTTTAATTTGTTGATCTTCCATTATCTCTTACATTTCATTTTAGAGAACCAATACTCAACTTTTCTTCCTTTATTCTTTGAAGCATAGCTTTTTGTCTACTAATACTAGTTCTTTTGTTTCTATTTTGGGGGACATCACTTGGCAGTATCATGACTTATTCCTTGCTCTGCACTTGGAGATACTCCTGGCAGTGTTCAGGTGACCACATGAAGTGCCAGGAATCAAACCTGGGAGAACTGTAGCACTGTAGCATTGTCCTCCCATTGTTCATCAATTTGATCGAGCCAGTAATATCTCACAACAAATTGTGAGACATGTTCTTACTGTTTTTGGCATAACAAATACGTCACGGGGAGCTTGCGAGGCTTTGCCATGCAGGCGAAATACTCTTGATAGTTTGCCAGGCTCTCCGAGAGGGGCGGAGGAATCAAACCCAGGTTGGCCATGTGCAAGGCAAACGCCTTACCCGCTCTGCTACCACTCCAGCCCATGCCAGACAAAATGCCCTACCTGCTATACTATCTCTCTAGACTCCAGGATCATACTAGTCTTGATGTATAAATTTTGGTTCATTCAAAAATCCATCCAAGTTTTACTGACTTCTTTTTTTATTCATGTCTTAGACTACAGAGGTATATAATAACTTACAAAAATAATTTTCTAGTTTATCTTTCACTGATTTATAGATTAATTTTCCTATACTGAGGAGACATGCTTTGCACGTTTAGATATTTTGAAATCTGATGAGATTTTATGACATTGATTATACTCAGTTTTTATAAGTGTTCTGTGTACTTTTAAAAGAATGCATACTTCATGGTAAGTGTCGCCTATATTACAATATACACAAGTGCCTTATGCTATATATATAAGTATGTATATATGCAGATCCATATACACAGTGTGAATATATATTAGATATAAAATTATATAATCTACCACTGATATACTAATTTTGTTTTATTAGGATCTATATTAATTTCACATTGGAATTACTGATAGCTGATTTCTAAATGTAAAGTGAAGAGACATCAACTTGTCTTATTATAGTGACTTATTTTGAGAAATACTGATTTCTTCTTTAGAATTAATACAGGAGTTAAGATAGCCCCATATGTATTGTTTTAAATAGAAGTTTCTATAAATTTCAAAAGTACCATCTTGAGGATATTTTTATTTTTTATTGCTATATCATAACTAAATTTTCTCCAATTTACCTATTGTTTTTATACAACATAATATGAACATACTGGCTTCTATTCAGTGTTTGTGAGCAATTTCTAAAATAAGAAAATAATTCAATTATTCTTCTATTTTAATCAGAATTAACACTGTGGTAAATTATTTGGCTATTCTGAGTTCAGGCTGGAGCGATAGCACAGCAGGTAGGGTGTTTGCCTTGCATACGGCTGACATGGCCAACCAAAGCTCGATTCTTTTGCCCCTCTCAGAAAGCCTGGCAAGCTACCAAGAGTATCTTGCCCCCATAGCAAAGCCTGGCAAGCTACCCATGACGTATTCGATATGCCAAACACAGTAACAAGTCTCACGATGTTACTGGGCCCGCTCGAGTAAATCAATGAACAAGGGAAGGACAGTGACAGTCACAGTGATTCTAATGACATTTAGTTCACATAGTTAAATGATACATTATTTTACAAAAAAAAAATACGGTGTTTGATCACTGCATGACCAAGACTCAAACCTGAAAGCTTTGTAACTTTTCCCACAGTGATTCAATAAATAAATATAAGGGAAAAAAAAGAAAATATGGCCATTTTGAGAAATCTGTGACAGTACTGGGCCCCCATGGTCTCAAGTGATTGTCCAAAGAAGAAAGCAGCTTACTTTTGTAAAACTCTGAAAAACTCCTGTAATGTAATAACTGATGCCTATCTTGTAGTGAAAGTACACAAAATATTATCCAGAAAAACTATCTAAAAGATGGAAATTTTCAATATATTCCCTAAAACATTTATGATACTCATAAAATGAAAAGCTTTGGTTAATATTTTGAGAGATAAAAATATTTCTGAATAAAATGTGTCAACATTTACAATTTAGGAAAATGTAGTAAAGAGTTCCCCAGAGTAGCAAAAAGATTATCAGAATTACAACAAACACTAAACCTGACAGTCAATAGTTTACAAACTACAAACAGCAAACTCATATTTCTACCATTATTCTTGAAAAGGTAGCTATCTTTATTTATCTAATAAAACTCGATAATTGTGACTTATACCAAAGCCTTTCAACAGGAAAATGAAGACTTTAATTCCCTCATTTTACTGAAAGGAAGCGTAAAAGAAGTGATCGAAACAGGATGGTAAAAGGAATGGAGAAGAGAAGAGGAAGTAAGAAGAGGATAAAGAAAGAGGATAGGGAAGAAAAGGAGAGAAAAGGAAGGGAGAAATAAAGTTATTAATCTCTACCCCTAGTTGCTGCTGTTATTTGGCCTCTGATCTTGATTCCTCATACAGAGTTCCTAAAGTTCTTGGAATTTCCTGTGTGACAGAAGTGTCTTTTGTTCTAATAAAGTTCCTATAGTGGGCTCTTAGAAGGAAGATGCTCATCAAAAAGACAAAGCTATGATGAGAAATTTAGAATTTACAATTGTCAATTCCATTCCCAGTGGAAAGCAGGACTGGAAATTGAATTAACACCAGTTCATGCCTGCATAATGAAGCCTCCACAGATATCATAAATGTATGGGGTTCAGAGAGTTTCCAAATTGGGTGGAAATAGTTAAACTTCATGGAACAGAAGATTCTGATCTAGCACCCTTCCAGACCATGCTGCATGTACCATTTTATCTGCTGTTCATCTTTCATCAAATCTGTCATTAAATAATAAACCGATAAATTTAAGTGGTTCTCTAAGTTCTGCGAGCTGTTCTAGCAAATTATAGAAAGGAAAAGGTACTCATGGTTCAAAAGGGACTCGAATTTATACCAAGTCTGTCAGAAGTATCAGGGAAAACAGGACTTGTGACTGGGGTCTAAAGGAAAGGCCAGAGGATGAGATTGACTAGGATCTGATGCTAATTCTCAGTAAATACAACTGAAATGACTCCTATGATACATTAATGTCAAACAAATGGTTCCTGTAAAAATAAACCCAAATCTAGTGTCAGAAGTGCTGTAACTGTGATAATTGTGTGAGAATAAAGTAATAACAAGTTTTTCCTAGATAGTTAGATGACAAAAATGTACTTCTGTCCCAAAGAAAAATTATGATCTTACCTGCATAGTCTGGAAGGAAAAATCTTCTTCTAAGAACTTCTCAATATGAGGAACCACACCTTGTGGTAGAGTACTAATAGCATTAAGTAACTTTTTCACTTCTAACAGTAGGTTAACAGGGACAAGTTCAGTAAGTGCATCCTTTTCAGATTTGTCCTAGAACACATTATGTATTAAAAATTTACAAAACTGCACATGTTCTTATTTGTTCTAATATAAAAATATAATATAATATATTCCTAAAGTGCCTTTTAATATTATATATAGATCAAATAGGACTGCACAAATAGGACTGAAGATTATCTAAATAACTACACAGTCTCCTCACTCTCAAAGAATTTACAATAAGCAAGACCAAAAATCAAAAGCTCTGATACAGAAAGAGCATCGTTCATTTTTAAGTACACACAAATGAGCAACTTGTAAGTAAAGACTCAAAGATGAAAATGGTTATACTGGCAAGAAGGCAGAATGAAAAATATAGACAATATTAGGTTTAAATGTGAATTAGGCCTTAAAAAAAACATTGCCTTTGAGATATGTATATAGCATTATTGAAGTAATTTAAGGCATAAAAATTTGAGCTTAAAAATTATGCACACCCTGAAACAGTAAAGAAAAGTATATCTTAGAGTGTTTTCACATTTTATTACTCATAATTAAGCTACTGAATGAGCCATTTGAAAGAAAAATGTTAAAACAGTGCCAGGACCAGGATCAAATTAGGGTTAAACTGGAGTCGACCTCATGCAAAGCAAGTACTTTAACACCTGTTCTTTCTCTGGCCCCTAAAGTTGCAAGAGTTTTAATAACTGTAATTAATTCATGTCAGTCAGAGCTGAGAAAGAGGTCATTATCTTAGGATTATAACTGATTTGTGATAACTTAATAAAACCATCATTAATGGTTAACTGATAGTTCTATAGTCAAATCCTGATGATCACGGTCATGGTCCTCCTGTTGTTCATCGATTTGCTCGAGCGGGCCCAGTAACGTCTCCATCATGAGACTTGTTGCTATGTTTGGCATATCGAACATGTCACGAGTAGCTTGCCAGGCTCTGCCGTGTGGGCGAGATACTCTCGATAGCTTGCCAGGGTCTCCGAGAGGGGCAGAGGAATCAAACTCGGCTCGGTCATGTTTGCCGCTTGTAAGGCAAACGCCCTACCGCTGTGTTATCGCTCTAGCCCAAATCCTGAAGAATTGTCTACTAATATCAGTTGTCAGGAATATGTGGGTATTACAGATAGATGAAGAGTCTGGAACAGATGAATGGTTGCCTTCTTACCTTAGCAATATGCCCTAGCATCTATTCTATATTGAAAAATTGAAATGTTAAATGATGCTCCTGACATTTTAAAAATCAGAACAAATAGCTTCAAATCGCAGCAGCTCTGTAGAATTTGAGTCAATCAAAATGTACTGGTGGTATAGTCAGATGTCCACTACCCAAGAAAGTAATAAGAGACCTACAATAAAGGTCATTGTAGAACTACTGGCCTACTTTAGATATAGGCATCAACTAAGATTCTTCAATTCCCATTAATACTCAACAAATACCTTATATTTTATATTACCTTATATGAAAAGTATATCCAAAATGAAGAAAATATCAGTTTGCCAAATTTCAGTGAAAGATATATTTATATAATTCTTTATTATTATTGAATAACCATGAGGTACAGTTACAAAGTTGTTCACGATTGGATTTCAGTTATACAATTTTCTAATATCCGTCCCTTTACCAGTGGAATTTTTCCATCACCAATATCCTAAGTTTCCCTACAGCACATCCCTCCCCTCCCAAGTCTGCCTCTATGGCAGGAACGTCTTTCTCTCTTTCCTTTTGGGCATTATGGTTTGCAATATAGGTACTGAATGATTATCAAGTTGATCCCTTTACCTATTTTCAGCACTCAATCATTTGCATAATTCTTGCAACTTTTCTTTAGGTTGTCTACTAATATCAGTTATCTGAAAAACAACTTTTTTTCCCTCACCATCCCTTTTCACCCACTATTAAAGTTTTGGAAGTCCTAGCGAGGCTGATTGGGCAAGAAAAAGCTACAAAAGAAATCCAAATTGAAAAAGATTAAGCAATACTATCATTATTTGAATATGACATGATAAAAAAATAGAAGATCCTATAGCTTTTACAAAAATAAAAATCTACTAGATATTGGGGCTGGAGCAATAGCACAGCAGGTAGGGCATTTGCCTTGCATGCGGCTGACCTGGGTTCAATTCCCAGTATCCCACACGGTCCCCTGATCACTGCCCGAGGTAATTCCTGAGTGAAGAGCCAGGAGTAACCCCTGCGCATCGCCAGGTGTGACCCAAAAAGAAAAAAAATCTACTAGATATTGTAAATGATTACAGTAAGGTGGCAGGATACAAAATAAACATAAAAATCCATGGCATTTCTAAACAAAACGAATTATAGTAAAGAGAAGTAATGCAATCCAAATTCAGAGAAGATATTTCCAACTCTCAAAAACAATTTTTTTCACATTCAATTGACAAACTTTTTTTTCCTCTCTCTTTTTATTGGGCTGGAACAATAGCACAGTGGGTAGGGTATATGCCTTGCATGCGGCAGACATGGCCAATCCAGGTTCGATTCCTTCGCCCCTCTCAGAGAGCCTGGCAAGCTACCGAAAGTATCCTGCTCACACAGTAAAGCCTGGCAAGCTCCCCGTGACATATTCAATATATGCCAAAAATACCATAATAACAAGTATGCATAATTCATTACATAATACTACATTGGAAGTAAAAATTGAATTAATAAGAACCTAACAAGTAAACTTTTGCATCCATCCTATACTAAAAATAAGCACATACAATATTCACATATGTGTGTATAACTTAATCAATCACTAAGTACAAATGCCACTGGCTATGAGTCTGATATGAATACATAATTCAATTATTTTATTTCATTTAGAACTGAAAGTTTTAACAGAAAAGATGAGAAAAAAGGCAAGAAAATTAACTTCAAAAATAAGTGAAATTATCCAGAAGTAAAATTCTGAGTGTGTAATTTCTTTGCACACATAGTTTTAATATTGTTTGATTTTTTTCCTTTAAAAGAAAAATGATGGATTTTAAAAAATTTTATGGAGATTATATCATGTAACTGTATGTGACTGTATGATTTAAGTGGAAAGTTTCATGCCTTTTAGAAATATATAATGAGGGGAGAGAGGGGGAAGGAGGGGAAGAAGGATAGGAGGACAGGAGAGAAGAGATAAGTAAAGATATAGTCATTATTAACTAACAGTTTAATGAAAATTAAATCTCTTACCAGTTGATCAATTGATTTCTCTAAGTTATACTCAGTTTCTTCCTTAGTCTCATCTTCCAAATCAGGATCACTATTTTAAATTAAAAAAGATTATATTCAAAGCATCTCCTCACAAAGAATACATCAAAATTAGATCACAGTAGTGAGAATATATTACATTTTTGTCCAACAGTTTCCTAAGTATTTTAAAAAGTATATAAATGATTAATAAAGGTACTAAGTCTATCTCTTTCTTTTTAAAAAATATTTGGATTTGGACACCATATCCGGCAGTGCTCAGAGGCTATTTCAGGCTTAGCAATGACCCCTAGAGGTACTCAGAGAGGCACACTGGTATGAGGAGCCAACTGGCCACATACAAGGCAAATAAATGCCTGACATTGCATTGCATTCTATCTCCAGTCACAATATATTTAGTGACTCATTAAAGAAATCATTATGTTATAACTTTAGTAGATATTAGAACACAATGAAATAGAAAACTTTAAATACAAACACAGGAAACCAAAATAATGGGGAAAACCAAATTTACAGCACTTTTTCAAGAAAGAAGGTCTTGAAAAGGGTGTTATTTTGTATGAATGTATTCATGTATGTGTACTTATGATTTAAAAGTACACACACCCATGTATGTGCACTTATGATTGCAAAGATCATTTCATTTTTGTTTCAGTTTTCTAGCCTTGTAGCTGATAATTTCCCAAAAGATTTTTTTTTAACTTGGGAAGATAGACATTAGACCTGAACACTGCCAGTGTGGCCCCTATGACAATAACAACAATGACAAAATAAATTTAGGCAGAATACTATCCTTTTAAATTATTAACTATTCTTTCCACGCCCCCCCCAGATTTTATTTTATTAAAGCATCATGAGTTACAAAGTTATCCATAATTGGGTTTTTGACATATACTATTTCATCACTGATCCCAACACTGGTGTCAACTCCACCAGTGTTTCCAGGTTCCCTCTCCTACCCCACTCCCACCCGGAGAGCAGCCTGCCATCTTGACAGGTAATTTTTAAGTTTAATTATTAACTATTCATATAAAAATTAGCTTTTAGACACTGGCTTAAAATGTGAATTATAGGGGCTGGAGAGATAGCACAGCGAGTAGGGCGTTTGCCTTGCACGCAGCCAACCCAGGTTTGATTCCCAGCATCCCATATGGTCCCCTAACCACTACCAGGAGTGATTCCTGGATGCAGAGCCAGGAGTAACCCCATGCATCGCTGGGTGTGGCCCAAAAAAGCAAAAAAATGTGAATGTAGTACATACAATTATATACTAAACTTAAAATGTACTTACAAATTTTTTTTGCTTAAAAAACCTTAGCAATCATATAAGAATCATAATCTAGGATCATACATAAATGATATGATCTTAATTTTATCACTAGCAGAGACAATAACAAAGTTACAAATTTTTGCCAATTTACTCAGAATTATTCTAAGTGATCAATAATTTATAAATATTATCCTATTTTACTTCATATTTGATAATCATGTATTATCTTTGTGTTACCTGATTTTACTAAAGGAAATTAGAAAAACAACAAATAAATTACACACAAAAGCAATAATTCGCAATATGATGAATTCATGTTGTATTTTCTTCCACTTATAAGCCTCACTCCAAAAAGGAACTCAAGGCACATGTGCTGCCCAGACTCATGGTGCTAGGAACATGGTGGCAGAATACATGTCACCCGCATCTCCCTAAAGACGTGTACTTTAATACTTTAACACTGGGATGTGTACAGGAGCTCTTTGCCTGTGGGGAAACCTGCATTCTCTCTTGAGCCTCTTCTCACCCTTCTCTCACTCTTATACCTTTTATTCCCTTCCTTGGAATTACATATAAAATGTTTTTACTTCAAAAAACAAACCAAAAAAAAGATCAAGAAATGGAAAATAATGCAGTATTCTGAAGCCTCTGAAAGTTTAAGAAGGAATAAGATATATTCTCAAATATAAGGTCTACTTGCTAACTCCATTTAATAACTTCTCCTTTAAATAGTTCTCAATCTCCGATGCATATTGAAATCACCCACAAATCCTCTGAAACACCCAGATACCCAAACCCTACTTTAGAACTTCTTCATCAGAAGTGAGTGTGGGATGTGAACTGCTATATTTTACACAGCAAACTCTTGATGTTGTGAATATAATCATTACTCCCTCCCAGCATAAAAATTTGTATTTAAAAGTTGGGCTGGAGCGATAGCACAGCAGTTAGACCCGGGTTTGATTCCTTCACCCCTTTCGGAGAGCCCAGCAAGCTACCCAGAGTATCTCACCCTCATGGCAAAGCCTGGCAAGCTCCCTGTGACTTATTCGATATGCCAAAACAGTAACAACAAGGTCTCACAATGTGTTGTGGGACGTTACTGGTGCCTGCTGGAGCAAATTGATGAACAGGATGATGGTGCTACAGTGCTTTCCAAATAAATCCTATTTGCTATTCCAACAGTTTCGTTTTCCCCTTCATTTTGCCTGGCCTTTCTCTCTATTTTAACATTGTCCATCATATCTTCCAACTCTCCCTGAGAGTATCTGAATTCTTTACTGTGGGTTCTCCTCCCAGTCCTCTCAGATAAACACTTCTTGGTTTCAATGGCTAACTTTCTCTCATCTATCTTGCAATTACTTCAATAGTAGCACTGTTGAAACATATGGAATACATCACAGGTAGCTTGCCAGGCTTTGCCATGCAGGTGAGATACTCTCGGTAACTTGCCGGGCTCTCCAAGAGGGGCAGAGGAGTAGAACTCGGGTTGGCTGGGTCAGCTGCCTGCAAGGCAAATGCCCTATCTGCTGTGCTACTGCTATTTAATATAAAACTGTGAGCACTAATGGCATGCTGTGTATTAGAAAAGGTAAAGATCCATCAGCAGTCATGTATAGTAGTCACTTTATTCTGCAACATAAATCAATTTCAACAATGATCACCTCACATTTTAAGTAAGTTAGATACATAGAAAGTGGCAAACAAAAATTAGACATAATACTACACAATTAGACACAAAAATCAGACACAATTAGACACAATACTATTCTTTTTGGCATTCTGTTTTTTTTTTTGAAATCACCTGTATAGTTGGCTGCTGAGAGAGACTGAAGTTTTGCTGTATTATAAAATACATTTAAAAAGTTACAGTTTCTACCCTCTTACTAAACATTTGCTTCTTGGGAGCATATGAACACTTCCTAGGGGATCAGTCTCTTAGATTCACTAGCTTAACTCAAATATTTAATCCAACATCTACATAGTCAAACATTGATTCAACATAATAAATGTACAAACATAAAAATATAAACATAAAACCAAACAAAAACTTCAATGAATTCAAAAAGCACGCTATTCTGACACCCATCTTCTGTTCCACTGACACTATCTTCAATCTCACTTGTTCTATGATACTATACATTTATAACCACTTGCAATCTCCCCCAAAACCAATCTCCCAAACCGTATTTTAGCAGCACCTCAAACTCTTGTATTCCTGAAGTGAATTTGTTGCCTTTCCTTTTCCTTTTCTCCTCCTTCCTTCCCCTTTTCTTTCTTCCTCAATTATACATTAAACATATCAGTTTTTAAACCCATATTAATGTGTATACTTCCTCCTTGCCCCTTTTTTCATACTTAAAAGTCAGAGGTAGAAAGATGGCTAAAAGAGCTAAGCACCTACTTTGCATACTGAAGGCCTAGGTCCAATATTCAGCACTAGATATCCCCCAGCACTGCCATGAGTGACCCCCAAACACTTAGCCAGGAGTGGCCCCTGGCTACATTTATTTATGGTTCAATAAGTAAATAGTCATAGAATTCTGTTTATTCTATTTCCATAAACTCATCTTTTATAACTGTTTTCTAAGTTGCAGATATGCCTTGTTATCAGAAAGTAGAGCATTCCTATCTAGTATGATGGGTTATCTGCAAAGCTCTAAGAATGCTAAAGATTTTTGAGGGGTGGGGAGAGGGGGAATGGGGTCACACCAAGCAGTACTTGGGGCTTCCTGGAGAGGTTTGTGGGATCAGATGTGATGCTGGGGATCAAAACCAGGAAGCCAATGGCAAAGCAAGTGCTCTACTTGTTTTATTATCTTTACAACCCTATTTTTTTTTACTATATACAATAATAATACTCCAAATAGCCTACACCTAAAAGAACCTAAAAGAACATTCTACTTTTGGAGAGTAGGTGAATATTATAAGTCCCAAACCCTGTCAACCCATCTTGTCACTATTAACAAAGGTACTCTTTGCAAAACAGGGGAAAATATCCTTTCTCAAAATGTCACTAGTTCTCCCCAAGAATTAATCTTAGGTACTTCATGTTATTACTTACTCAGTCAAATGGCCATTGAATCTTATTTATAGCATCTGCTTCAACAGCCATCAAAATACATATCTAATTTTTTTAATTTTAAAAAACATTTTTGTCTATAATACTAAAATTTTTTACAGTAGTATTGCTATTACCATTTTATACTTGTCCTGTTACTACACTATGCTTAGAGTCAAAATGTCATTTAAGGTTAGCTTCTGTGTCACTTTGTGGAAATTCATTCATGCTGTCAATAATTCTACATGCAGTCACAAAATCTCTAATATTATGCAAATATTTTTCCTAAAGACAGAATTTTTATCTTCCTACATTATTCAATAGTACTATATTATACTACTTCCTAATACTTTCTACTACTACATTGAACTACTACTTCTATATTACACTACTCCCTACTTAAGATACTTCCTATTTTCCTACTATAAAATTCTAAGTATATAGAATCTGTATGTTTTTATTCCCAAAATATTAAAGACATTACTAACTGTAGTAAAATAAATTAATAGATAACACTGCTTCTTATATGAGAGGTACAAGAGGAATAAGAGAGGCAAATGGTAAGAGAAAGAGTTGCAACAGTGATCCACTATTCAGTTGTTTAGTACAATATGATCTTGCCCTGATTGGAAAGGAGAGATGATTTTCACTCAGGCTCAGTAGAAACACTAAAATGAGTCCTCTGTGAAAGGTTTACCTACCTTTTATGAAATAGGAAAAATAATAGCTTATACTCTTTAAGTTGTTATGAGGTATAATTATGTAAGTTGACATTTAAAGTACTATTTGGCACAGAAGATTGATACTGAGAGTAGTAGTAATAAATCAAACATTTCTTGAGAATGTTCCAAACAGTTTTTGTTTGTTTGCTCTGGACCTACATCTGTGTATGCTTGAACAACACTCCCATTCTCTGCTCAGGGTGGTTCCTGGGTCTGCTTCTGGAGAACATACTGTTCTGAGGATCATGGGACTCCCATGTGCAAAGAATGTGCTCCAGCAATTTGAGCTGTCTCTCTGGCACATGTGATACATTTTTTAATCCTTAGGCTTTAGATATGGTGTGTTCCTTAGAAAATTTTTCTAGAATCAGGCTTACCTAGTACCTATCTGCCACAAGTCAAAGCTGCCAAACAGTCTTGAAACATAAGGGTATATTATTCACACCAACTTCCCAAGATTAAATGCAAAAGGAAAATGTGCCTTTGGGAAGCAACAAACACAGCTGGTTTTAATCAAGGCATCTCTTACCTCACAAAAAATTCTGGTAGAGAATCCATGTAGCACAGCTCTTTTGCAAAAAGTTGCAGACTTTTATTATTGCTGTTTACAGCTGTAAGAAAAGTAATATTTTTAGTAGTAAGGTTGAAAACTTACATTCCTTCTCTCCACCTTAAACATAGTACATGATCATTAAAGAAAATTTTGACACAACTTTCACCATTAAATAAATGAATCAATGCTATATTTCAAAAAAATCTCTTTAAGCAAAGGCATATTTTCCAATTTGTAGTTATACTGAATAGACAATTACCACCTTTTCCGCCCCTGAACGCTGTATCAAGAACACTTTTATCTTATGCTGCTTGTAAAGGATAAGATAACATCTCATTGATTGGGATTTCTTTGACCATTTCTTTATAACTGAACTAGTTTCCCACTTTAATTATAATTTTGTGAGAAAGCCCACTATCTACATAGCCTTTTCTAAATTTGTAAATTTAAAACTCTTTTATATACTTATAGTTCAAGTATATTAGTGAACACTGTGGATACTTATATCCTGAAATAAATTTGAGGCAGTGCAAAAAAAGAGAAGTCTATTATTAGTATGGATGTTTACAGATAAAAGGTTCTCTGTCCCAAAAATAACACTTCTAAAATTAGTTTCATGATCTCTTTTATTAAGAATTCAAGTCTCCAAACGCAATTGTCTTTTCTAAACTGATTTTTCTTTCCAATCCCAATGAATATACGCACAGGAAAAGCTTAGGTAAAACTCGTGCTCAATGTTTGTGGGCAAAGAAAGAAATGAGAAAAAAAAGAGAAAGAAAGTTGTAGCAATCGTAACTAAAACAGACCTAATGTTCATTGCTGCAAAGGTACTTCATCATTTGTTGACTCTGGACAACTTAAATATCTTAATTATTTCTGTAAGGTAGTTTCTCTAATGGTAATTACTTAATATACACTCATAAATTAGAATGACAGAACTTTCTGAGGCTCCTTACTAAAAGGTAACAGAATAAACAATTCCCAAATCAAGAAAATATGTTTTACAAGCTCCTTCATAATTTACCTATGTAAGAATTTAAGTTGAATTTACGCAAGGAAACAACTGTTTCTTATGATGTTGACTCTCATGATGCCAGAAATAGGCAACAAAAAACAGACAGGAGGAAGTAACAGTCATTAAATCAGATTAACAGGCAAGAGAATAACTCAGTTGCTGGTGCAAGGAAGGAAAAAAGTACTCACATCTGGCACAGAAAATTTTGAGACAAAAGTAATTCTCCAGCAATTCAAAGCTGATACTTTTAAAACACAAGGATACAAACTCACAGGTCCTTTTAATCTAAACTTCCTCATTTGAAAATAAAAGCCCTTTTAATACCTTTTAGTTCTAGGCCATTCCTAACATTCTTGTTTCACCTATGTAAAACCCAGTTCCCCTAAGTTATCATTTTTCATTTTCTGGTTTTATTTTAAAAAAAACTTAGGCAAATTCATAAGACTTTAATTTGCATGGTCTGTTCAAATACATAGAGATAGAACTTAGAGCTAATATGAAGCAGATATTGGATAAGATTTATTTTTCTTTCACACTATATCACATCTGCTTCATTTCTTTAATAAGTCTGTATAGATAAGAACAGTTTGGAAAATTTTCAGATCATAATCAAACTGGTCTTCTTTTTATGATTTTTAATGTTTTAGTAAAAAGTAGAGAGCAGTACATTATTTATTAGTCAGACCTAAGCTTTCTCTAGATAAAACAATTCCCTCATTCCCAGAATTTAAAAACTCAGATGCCTACCTCCCTCACTGCTAAGTGTTTCTGTCAGTCAAAATCTATTTGCACAGAATGGCAGGTGACGACAAGAAAAAAATTCTCTGGCAACAAGACAGACAAGATGGAAGACCTCTAAAAACTATTCAGTGTTCAGCTTAAAATTAAAGGTGGTGGGGGTGATTAATCAATAAACCAAAAGATATTTGGATCCTAAATTGAATTAAGAACAGCTAATAATGATTTTTCAGCCTTCTTAAACATATAATCTAAAATGACTCTCTCATGAAAGGTTTTCTAGGGGAGAGGATCATTATCCCATCATTTCCCAGTAGCTGAGCAGAGATACATGGGTTAAACATTACCAGCCCAATAGTACTTCTCATCTGTTGGGAAGGAACGTGTTAGTGCCTACAGTTTGCAACTGAAGGAAAGTAGCCAGCTTGAAACATTATCACATTGGTTCTAAAATAATCCAAGCATTCTTAGCATTCTAAAAGAGGCTGAAGGAAATCTCCAAAATCAGGGTTAACACGAAAGCATATATTTAGATTTTGGTGATGTATTCATTTCAACAAACCTTCCTTGTCAGTAGGAAATTAATTTTTTTCCTGTCTTCCTGGAACTGAGAGAATGTACGTTTCTGGGAGTCTAATTCAAGTTCTAATTGGTTGATCAGAAAGTAGGCTAAAGTTCAACATTAATTGGCAGCACTTTTATCCATCAAAATTATTTTTCTTAAAGTTATTCAGATTGAAAAATAAGATCAACTCCTAATAATAACAAAATACCTTCTTTAAATTACAAAGGTTTTTCCACTATTTTTATTAGATATAGGGCTGGAGTGATAGCACACCAGTAGGGCGTTCGCCTTGCAAGCCACCAGCCCGGCCAAGCCGGGTTCGATTCCTCCACCCCTCTCAGAGAGCCCGGCAAGCTACCAAGAGTATTTCTTTCACCACATGGCAAAGTCTGGCAAGCTACCCGTGACGTATTCGATATGCCAAACACAGTAACAACAAGTCTCACAATGGAAACATTACTGGGCCCGCTCGAGCAAATCTATGAACAATGGGAAGACAGTGCTACAGAGCTTTATTAGAATCAAAGTAAGAACAGAGGGGGTATGGTTAGGCCAGCAGGTCAACCTATACTTGTGGAGCAAGTGAATCAGCAGCCTGATGGTGCCTTCAGACTTCCAGATACCAAAAAATTACTGCTGTGCCTTTGGCCAGACCCCAACAACTTGGGGCCAAGTTTACCAAGAAATTAAATGGCCAAAGTTAGGTAAGTGGGAGACACAGCCACAAATCACCTCGGGCTCAGCTATATAATCTCATTTATTGGCCATATTTCAGAGACCCATAAATCTTTAAAGAGAGCAAAAGCAGCAGTTAGGTCCTGTAGCACGGAGGTAGGAACCCTTGGCTGAGATCTCCAGGCCTGCTTGAATAAGGAATGGGCCTCTCAGGTCCACAGGTTTCCAGTAGCTTGACAGTCACACCCACAATCACCCCCCCAACACACACACACACACACACACACACACACACACACACACAACCATGTAATCTCATCAACAGTCAAGACTCAGTGACTATAAACTAAAGATCTTTGAAGAGAAAGACACAGAATTTCCTGGACATTATATTCTATCCATAACAAGCAATACAAAACAAATTGTCTAACATTGCCTTTCAGCAGGTTTGAGTTGTGGTGAGACTGGTGTTCAAATATCAAATGTAACCAAAGTAGAGAGAGAGCATGGGGGAAATCGTATGCCACACAGGCAGGGGAAGGGTTGAAAGGGTTGGAATGGGCATGTCAGGGAGGGAGAGAATACTGGGGATTTTGGTGGCGGAAAATGTGCACTGATGAAGGCACATTAGTGATGGATGATGATGGATGTTTGATGATTGTATGACCAAGGTTTGGGACTCCGTGCCAGGCTGTTTTCACTCAAGAGTGCCCCAGAGGGGAGCTGGCAAGAGCCCTCCCCGCCCCAAGGGACCCAACCCCATCAGCCAACCTCCACTACCCAATCGCCTCCATGTTCCAGGTCACTTTCCAGACACATCATAAGACACTTCCTACCCATTTTCCATAATTACCACAGCATGTTTGATGGCATTCAGACAGTAGGCAACAAATCATTATTTGGATATATATATATATGCCTCTCTGAATATATATATATATGCCTCTCTCTCTCTATATATATATATATTATATATACATAGGCCTCTTGGAGAGTCCAACAAGCTACTGAGAGTATCCCGCCTGCACAGGCAGAGCCTGGCAAGCTCCCTGTGGTGTATTCAATATGCCAAAACTGGTTACTATAACAGGTTTCATTTCCCTGACCCTGAAAGAGCCTCCAATCATTGGGAAAGACGAGTAAGGAGGGGCTGCTAAAATCTCAGGGATGGGACAAATAGAGATGTTACTGGCACCTGCTCAAGTAAATCGAGGAACAACGGGATGACAGTGATACAATAATATGGTGATGACTGAGGCTCAAACATGAAAGCTTTGTAACTATCTCATGTGAATCAAAAAAGGGGGGGAATAATAATAAAATAATAAAACTAAATTAACATTCAGAATAAAAAAATGTGGAGTTCATGCCCAATTCAACCAGCATAATTAATGGCTGAATAAATAGCAGTACTCCTACATTATGAATAAATGCAAAAAAGAAAAAAAATTTAAAAAACAAAGAACAGCTCTTGGTTTAACTTTTTAATTATTCCTTAAATATGTACTGCTCCTGAAATTATTTTATTAAGTAACCATGAATTACAAAGTTATTCATGATTGGCTTATAGGCATAAAATATTTCAATGATAATCCCTTCACCAGTGTCTACTTCTCTCCACCAATGCTCCACCTTTTCCCTCCAACCTACCAGAATGCCTGTATGAGGGCATTTGTTCTATAATTTTTGACACTGTAGTTTATAGTACTGTTGCTGATGGGTTTCATACATAACTTTACTACTTTTCAATTTCCCCTCCTTCCCTCAGTTGAACACTTCCCTCTACCACTACCATAGTCCTATCCCTAGGCCACCACCATGCCCCACCCTACCCCCAGCCCTTGACAAACTTTTGACCAAATGCCAGTTCTCAAGCTCTGTTTCCACTGCCTTTGGGCACTTGTTATTCCACTATTAAGTTTTTCTATATCCCACAAAAGAGAGAAATCATTCTGAAGTATCTCTCCCCTCTCAAAATTTCACTCAGTATGACTCATCAACATAGCAGCAAACTACATGATTTTATCTTTTCTGTGGCCTAGTAATATTCCATTATGTATATATACCACAGTTTCTTTATGCAGTCATCTATTCTTAAGACTCTTCAATTGTTACCTTTGTAGACCTTAATCCTTATGGAAACTATAAAGAGGGACACTGTTTCTTTTCTTAAAAATATTGGTCACATTTCTTAGTGCTCAGGAAAGGAGGGGGAGTGGAGAGACAGAGTCATTACCAGGGATATAGCTTATACAAAGAAGCAAGAATTTAATACATACACTGCCCCATCCTAATAAATTTGCCAGGACTAGTTTCTTGTCAGAAACAAGTTAATTCTCTCCAATCTATCCTATCAGTTACTTATGGCTTTGCACAGCAAACCTACAGTATATTAATTTCCTCAAGCAAGCAATACTGAAATAGATAACAAATATTAGAAGAGATAAAGTCATTTGCATATTATATAAAACTAAAAGTCTAGGGAATAGGGAAGTAAGCCAAACTATTCAAATTACTGAGATTTTAGTAAGCTGGAAAAAAGATACCAAAAGTCAGTATCTTTTTCTAACAAAAGCAGCAACAAATTAAAAATGTAGAGAAAAGAGTCCACTCTCAGTAATAAAATATATAGAGAGAACACTGAAGAATACATTTAAACAGCACAGGAATTTATGATATCAAAGGTAAGGTAAGGTAAGGTAAGGTAAAGGCCCTCCCGTTGATCGTCGATTTGCTCGAGCGGGCCCAGTAACGTCTCCATTGGAGACTTTTGTTGTTACTGTGTTTGGCATATCAAATACTCTCGGTAGCTTGCCGGGCTCTCCGAGAGGGGCGGAGGAATCGAACTCGGGTTGGCCATGTTGGCCGCTTGTAAGGCGAACGCCCTACCCGCTGTGCTATCGCTCCAGCCCAATATCAAAATTTCGCTAAACATACAACTGAATACTTTCTATTTAAAACTTGATAGTATCTTTTACTTACCCAAACTGAAAACTTGTACTATGTTCTAATTTTATCACTATCCTGATCCTTCACATTAGAAATCAGTCACTGAGTCCTGCTCACTTTATTTATTTCTCAACTTTGTTACCTCTTTGTTATAATCATTTCATTATCCTGGTTACAGATGTTAACATATTAAGAAGTGTTCCTCCTCCTAGTTTTAACCTCTTCAGTATCACAGGCTATCCAGCAACCATCTAAACACAAAACTATAATAGATACCAGTTTAAAACCAGAGATCACCTGTGGTATCAGGATGAAGTCTAAGCTCAACTAACAAATAAACCTTCAGTTATCTGAAACCAACTTCTTCATCTCCTCCTTTTTCTTTTTTAATGTTAAAAATAAGGTTCTAGGGTCAGAAAGATAATATAGGGATAAGGCCCTAGCCTTGAGGATGCCTGCTGAGTTGAACTGTTACCACATGAACCCCAAGCAGAGAGGCAGGAGTAGAATCTGAGCACTGTCAAGTACAGCCCAACTACACACACGCGCGTAACCAAAAAAAGAAAAAAAAAAGAAAAAGAAAAGAAATGGAACTCTATGTTTCTTATGTTGTATATGTATCTCTGGCTAAAAAAAGTCAGAGCTACAACTCAACATGTTACATCATAGTAAAACTGTTTCAATTTTGAAGGATATTTGAGAAAGATGTTAAAGTGAATACTTGATGGGAGAAAATACAAAAATCATATGTCTTTTTACATTAAAATGCAACATTTCTAAAAAAAAATAAGTCACAAGCAGTTTTGACCCTGTCCCTTAGCTTTTAATGAGAATGATGATGCATTATTCATACAAAGCTTAACACCACCAAACTTATCTCACTACATTTGTCAACAGAAATGTTACTGACAGTTGCTGAGAACTTAATTACACCAAGCAACTGTTCTAAATTCTTTATTTTATAGTGGCCTGTACAATGACATCATCTCAACTATTTTCACCCTTAATCTATTCCAGTTCCACTGGCAGCCTCGCCCTTCTGACAGACTGTACTTCCTTTAGATATCTTCCTGAGAAACATTTCCCCTGAAGAGCATTTCCCTCTACACTTTTATTATCCTAGACAAATGAGCTCTTCTCTATAATTTATCTCTTACTGTGTTCTTGATGACCCCATGGACCATCAGAATGCAATCTGCAACACAGGAGTGCTTTTTTTCATTGGATTTCTAATGCCTAAACTTGCACATTAGGCTCAATGTACTGACTGAAATGATCAGCTGTTCATGAAAGTGGTACTACAATTAGCCAATTTTACCTTGTGAAGAGACTAAAACAATGTGATCTGCTTATGATCATACAGCAAAAGGTGAAACTACGATTTGTAAACAGTCATCCTAGTTCTACTCTATCTTCACTGCAAGATGCCTCTAATTTTTGTGATGGATTCCTCACGTACTACGTTTAGTAGATTTCCCTCATTAGACAGTTCCCCGTCAGGGATACTTCATGATTTTCGTTTCAACTGGTATCGCCAATTCCATGTGCAACACTCAATATCTGCATGCAATCAACGCATAAATACATTAACTAGCCAATGGCTATCTCACGTCTATTTCTTAACTAAACTTTCAGATTTAATTTTACCTTGTTCTTTAACATAAACACAAATCCTATCTTAAAAAAATGTCTGATCTGACAAAACTTTGATAAGCGCTTTGATTAAATATGCAACACCCCCCCCCGCTTTTTACAATTTTCTCCGAATTGGTCTTTGTAGCTTTATTTAACACAAACGTCCACGGAATCATTACACACACAGAACCACGCCTAATTTTTAAAAAGAAAAAAACAAAAAACAAAAACGCGAAGTACCGTTTCCAGACTACCGAGATTCATAAATTAATCATGCCAGATTAAAGAAACACCTTTTTTTCAACTTACAAAATTGGATGCTAACGAGAACACCCTCCGCAGCAATACCTGGCCCGCGTCACAAAAGTCGCGTTCTCGAGTTAAGTTTGACAACGACTCCGAGGAGTCTGCCTAACTTGCCACGGATGACCAATGGCCTTTAAGTTTAGTCCTCGAGAAACAAACATTCACGGGGAGAAGGGGTGGACCTAAGAGAGATTTCAGGAGGCCACTCCCAGGCCGCTAGTCCAAGAAGAGATTAGAGCCCAAGATTCTCTCCTCAGAGCTCCTCACCAGGGCTAGACTAAAGGGACGCGACCATTTCTCTCCACAAAAGGATCAAGAATGCGGGGAAAAAAAAAAGCACACACAAAAAAGAAAAAAATAAGAATAACAACTGGTCATCCACTGTGAGGCATGTGAAGCCCCCCAAAAGACAGCGCGCTGACGATCGAGCTCGCCCTCGAGCGCAACCGCCCCTGCCCAGGAGGAGCCGCAATCGCCTTTTCTCGCGAGATTCTTCCTCGCCACAAGATCTCGGAACAAAACCCTCGCGGTTTCTCAGATAAGGCTGGTCTGGGAAGACAGCTCCTCGACCCCTTCGCAGACCTCCCAGCGCTCCGTGTCCCTCCGCCAAGCCCGACCCTCCCCGCCCATCTCGGCGAGCCGTCCCCCAGGCTTCCTCGGCACTTCCGCGGCGCGACCGGAACCGGAAGCTGCTGGGACCGAGCCGGGGCGGAGCCAAAAACTCAAAAAAAGCGCGGCGAGTGCCTTGCACCGGGGCGGGCGGCTGGCTGGCGCTGGGTAAAAAACCCGATGGATTCTACAGCCTGCTTGAAGTCCTTGCTCCTCACCGTCAGTCAGTATAAAGCCGTTAAGTCGGAAGCGAATGCAACTCAGCTCTTGCGGCACCTGGAGGTGAGGTCGGGGTAGATTCCTCCCCGAAGTGATTAAATTCTTAAGATCCCTCAGCGCCTCGGATCCAGCCGGCACAGATGGGGAAAGAAGGAAACCCTCGCCACCCCCCCCCCCCCATCATTCTTGTAGGTCCCAGTCAGTTGTCATCTTGCAGGACCCCGCGTCCTTGCCCAAAGTCCCTCCGCGATTTTTCGCTGCTTGGAGAGGGAGGGAAGCGCTCTTTGAAAGCCCTAAATAAGAGGGGATGGGAGACCTTAAGATTGGGCGGGGGTGGGGGTGGGGACGGTGAGGTTTGTTTATCGGAAGTGGTCTCACACCATCCTGATAATTCATCGGGTGGAGAAGATGGAGAATGGTGAAAAACTTGTTTTAGTCTATATTCTTTAGGGATGCGACCTTTAGAGGGTAACTTGGAGGGTAATTATAGCTGGTTTTGTTAAACCCTTCTTCCTTAGAGAGTTTACCGTCTTGAAACTGTGACTTACTATCTAGTCGGAGCTGCAACTTGGGAACTTACGCCAACTTGCTCTTGAATTGAGCAGCAATCGACTTGGCTAGTCATTGCTTTTTTTTTTCCTTTAGTAAAATGAGGCTGCTCACAGTTTTTCAGTTCCTAAAATGCAGAATTGCTTTCATTTTTTTTTCTGTTGGTTTTTGGGTGATCTGTTTCTATGTTTCCTACCTGTTTCTCTTTGGACTTTTTTTTTTCTTTTAAATTTTTACTAGTGAGACACCATGAGGTACAGTTGTAGACTTACAAATTTTGTGCTTGGGTTTCACTTACACAGGGATCAAATACCCATCCCTCCACCAGTGCCCATTTCCCACCACTACGGATCCCAGTTTAATGATCCGTCATGTGTTGTGCATTGGTTGACTTCAACCTTGATTATAGCTTAATGTAAACGATTAAAGTTCAAACATAGCTTAACTCTGTGGTGGCTTCCTTATGTTCTCATAGAAGGGAATGTAGTAGTTTTAATATTCTGTTCTCTTAATCCTATATAAAAGATTAAGTTACCAACGATTTTAAATACTATAAAACAGTTATGAATGGTATAGCAAGATCATCCTTTGGTTGAATTGCAGTACAGTTGTGTGTCTTTCTTATGAGCTTACCTGGTTTCACTTAACAACTTCAGATGCCCATATCCTAAGTACCTTTTCTTTTTCACTACTTTAACAATCCCTGCATAATTAGTTATAAAGGAGTTTACAGTTAAATGCAGTTGCATTGCTTCTTGGGATTAAACTGTGGGTCTGTGAATTTCAGGAGCCTGTAAGTAAGGTGGCCTGTCAGTTTTTAATAATTAACAGTTAAGTATTTTATTCACTAGTCTGGAGCAGAGTACCTTTCTTTGAGAATGAACAGATAGTACTTAGTACATTGTGATTGTGAGTTGAAAGAGGCTTAAAAGAAAACTGAGGGGCCAGAGCAATAGTGCAGCCAGTAGAGCATTTGCCTTGTGTGGTACCCGCCCAGTTTCAATCTTCAGCATCCTATATGGTCCCCGACTCCTGCCAGGAGTGATTCTGAGTGCAGAGCCTGTAGGGACTTCTGAGCGCCTGGTGTCTCAAAATGCCAAAAATAAAAAGGAAAGAAAGAAAGAAAATTGAGGCTGTGTTCTAAACTCTGAAGTTACCTAATACTTCTCCATCATTTAGAGAGAGAGCATGTATAAATCAGGTAAGGTTCATTAATTTTAAGAACTTAATAGGCTTAACATGTCTTCAGATTTTATTAAATTTTAACCATTTTGGTAAGAATAATGGAGAATATTTTCATGCAGACCTTAGAAGAGCTATGTCCAAGGACACAAAGAGAGATTGTTGCCATGTGAAAAAAGATTATTCATTCTGATAATCTGCTTCATTTCTGCAGTTTTTTTTTAATAGCTCCAAATAGTAGCTGAGTTTTGAAAATTTTTTGATTGGCAGAGCTAAACCTTCTCATCCTTGGTTTTTGTAACTGATTTTTTTATTCATGAGCATGAATTAATAAATAATGAATCCAGTTATGCTATTTTTGTGTTTGTCTCAGTTTACTAATTTGCAAACTAGCTAACATCTACCTGTGACTTATTATAAAGCTGAAAAGAAAAACCATTTATAGTGCGTCTAAAATTATGCGTAGACAAGAGTAAATACTAAAGCAGTATTAATGCATCTTGGAAGACCTGAGTTATTTTATATATTATTTTTCTGTGTTGTGAAGCAAAGATAATTTTTATTGAAATGTATTTAAAAAGATGTGAGGGGAGAGAGAGGGAGAAGTATGTGTTGAAGAGAGAACACGGACTTCTCTGTCTTGGAAATAGGCAAGCAAAGAAACATACAGACAAGCAAGCAAGATACGTATTCATTGGACATAGGCTTGAAGAACAAGTCAAACTGAGTCATTTGAAATGGAGAAGAGATTAATCTCTTAACTAAATGTTTTAATTACTATTTTGTAGGTAATTTCTAATCAGAAGCTCACACGATTGTTTACATCAAATCAAATATTACCTGGTGAATGCTTGAGTTGCCTTGTAGAGCTACTTGAAGACCCCAACATAAGTGCTCCATTGATCTTAAGTATCATCAGTTTACTGTCTCAACTTGGTAATGTATTGAATTTCCCTTTTTAATTTTTTGGAATATGGTTTTTTGTTTGTTTGTTTGTTTGTTTGTTGCAGATGGGAGTGTATGATGGAACACTCCCAATGATGCTCAGGATTTATTCCTGGCTCTATACTCAGCACCATATGAGATGTCAGGGATCAAACCCAGGTTGTCCACATGCACACAACACTCTAACCTACCTGCTGTACCATTGCTTCGGTTGCAGATTTTTTTTTTTATATTCCATGTTTTTTTTTTTATTTAATCATTTTTTTTATTAGTGAAACACCATGAAGTACATTTATAGACTTATAAATTTTTGTGCTTGGGTTTTAGTTATACAATGATCAAGTACCCATCCCTCCACCAGTGCCCATCCTCCCCCACCACAGGTCCTAGCATCCCTCCCCCCCCCATCCCCCCCCCCCCCCCCATCCCACCCTGCCGCAGTGGCAGGGCATTCCCCCTTGTTCTCTCTCTCTTCTTTTGGGTACTGTGTTTTGCCAGAGAGGCATTGAGTGGCAATCATGTTTGGTCTATAGACTACTTTTAGCATGTCTCTCCCACCCTGGGAGGGTCTTCACAACACCCTTTATTTGGTGCTCTCTTCTCTATCTGAGCTTCCTTTTCACCTAGCACATGTGGCTGGCCTTCAAGTCATGGAGCAAAATTCCTGGTACTAATCTGAGCCATTCCTGGGTGTTAGTCCCCCGTTTTGTTGCTTTATGTTCCCCAGATGAATGCAATCCTTCTGTGTCTATCCCGCTCTTTCTGACTCATTTCGCTTAACATGATACTTTCCATGTAGTACCACTTGTATGTAAATTTCATAACTTCATCTTTTCTAACAGCCACATAGTACTCCATTGTGTAAATGTACCAAAGTTTCTTTAACCAGTCATCTGTTCTCGGGCACTCAGGTTTTTTCCAGATTCTGGCTATTGTAAAGAGTGCTGCCATGAACAAACAATTGCAGATGTCACTTCGACTATATCTTTTTGCCTCTCTGGGATATATTCCCAGGAGTGCTATAGCTGGGTCAAATGGGAGATCAAATTCTAATTTTTTGAGAATCGTCCATACTGTTTTCCAAAAGGGTTGGACCAGCCTGCATTCCCACCAGCAGTGAAGGAGGGTCCCTTTCTCGCCACATCCGCGCCAGCACCTGTTGCTTTTGTTCTTGTGGATGTGGGCCAGTCTCTGTGGTGTGAAATGATATCTCATTGTGGTTTTGACCTGCATCTCTCTGATGATTAGTGATGTAGAGCATTTTCTCATGTGCCTTTTTGCCATTCGGATTTCTTCTTTGCGAAAGTTTCTGTTCATTTCCTCGCCCCATTTTTTGATGGGGTTGGGTGATTTCTTCTTGTGGAGTTTAACCAGTACCTTGTATATCCTTGATATCAAGCCCTTGTCGGGTGTGTATTTGGTGAATATTCTTTCCCATTCTGTAGACTGTCTTTGTATTTTGGTCACTGTTTCTTTTGAGGTGCAGAATCTTCTTAGTTTAAGATAGTCCCATTTGTCTATCTCTGTTTTCACTTGCTCGGCCAGTGGCGTGACATCTTTGAAGATACCACTAACTTCAATATCGTGGAGAGTTTTGCCAACTTTGTCTTCAATAAGCATTATGGATTCCGGTCTGATGTTGAGGTCATAAATCCATTTCAATCTTACTTTTGTGCATGGCATTAGGCAGAGATCTGAGCCCACTTTTTTGCATGTAGCCGTCCAGTTTTGCCAGCACAATTTATTAAAGAGGCTTTCCCTGCTCCATTTCACTTTTCTTGCCCCCTTATCGAAGATTAGATGATTATATGTTTGGGAGGAGATGTCAGTATATTCAACTCTGTTCCATTGGTCGGTTGCAGATTATTTTAATTTTGTTTTTTAAAGATTCGGTTTTAGAATCATCTGGAAAACAATTCACATCCCAAAGATTTTTTGGTTGCAGGATCTCTCATAATTATTTTGCATTCTGAATCTCCAAAGGGAATATCATATACATCTGTTCTTAAAATTATTGTAAATAAATATTTTAAATCATATTAAAGGATCAGTGGTCTGCAGAAGAGTTCACATTGAGAAGTACTGGTCTATATTTGCATATTAATTTACATATATGTATATGCCAGTATTAAATACACCAATCAAGAAAGTCATAGCTAGTGATTTGAAAGGCCGACTACACTGAGTAAAAATACTGTATTACTAAGGGCAAAACTTTTTTCTTTTTTTTTCATGCTGTATCTTTAGCTTTAAATTTTTCATTTAATCTTTTTATTTGTGTTTGGGGATAAAGATGAGATGTTTCTGTGTGTGATTATCAAAAGAATCTGTGCTCACTTTTTTTTTAATCCTGGAGATCTAGAGTATTAGCACAACATGTTCAATTAAACTTCCTAAGATGGTATAAATGTTCTGTCTTGGTTATCTCATAATTAATAACCAGCAGCCACATAGAGCTGTTGATTACGAGCATGCAGGTAGAAGATTGAGTAACTTGGGTATTTAATTTTTATCTAGATTTGATCGGTATGGCCTCATGACTCCAAATTAGACAACATAGATATAGCAAGTAAAATAGAATGAGTCTGTTTCCATCAAAGACTCATTATTTTCATTATTTTCACTTTGGGTAGTATTTCTTTTTTGTAGGCAGATGATTTGCCAGGCAGTTTTGAGTTTGGAGTCTGCTTTCAGCAAAATTCAGTCCAGCTATATGACCTGATGTTTCAGCCCTTGAGCACCTTGGTACTGGGAGGCACCAGGGATACACCTGACCTTGCTAGGATGGAAGGGGCAGGAGGAGTTGAGGCACACAGTGCAGGGAATCAAACACCAGAACCTGGAAGACATTCTGGAGACTTGAGATTCTCTCTCCCCCCTCCCCCCCCCTCCTTCTCCTCTCTCTCTCCCCTTTCTTCCCCCTCTCTCTCTTCTCTCTCCTCTCCTCTCTCTCCTCTCTCTCTTTTTGTTTTTTTGGGGGGGAGGAGGGAGGTTAATGATTTTGTAACTTGATTATGTCATCAGTTTAGTTTTCATCCACACTAAATCTTTTTGTAGAGTTGTAGAGTATAGACAGGTACATAAGTAAACAGTGTATGAAGCCTGTTTGGTGAATCTTTATCCTGGACAAACTCACAGAAATATGATATGGAATATTCTTTATTCTTTTTATCCATAAAGTTTGTTGATCATGGTGTTAATGTTCAGATCTGGTATGCCCATCTTCATATCAGATTTCCAGATCTAGTCTCTTTGATTGTCCAAGGTGCATGTTTCCTGAAAAATATTCATTGGGTGTGCTTTTCAATGTTTTTATTATGTCTTCTGATCAATATTTTGTTGATAGGAAAATGACCCTTCTTAGCAGGAGTAATTCTGCCAGGTATAAATTTTTTAAAAGCATAATTTTTAATGGGTTGATGCATATCTTTTCGAATCTTTTTTATGCTGAAAAATATATTTTTAGATTAAAAAATTAGAATTTTAGATAATTTTAACAAAAAAATAATACCGCAGAGTGCCAGATGTTTTTCTTTTTACTTGATTGCATTTTAGGTATCTTTTCAGTATCCTTTTAATAGCACCTAATAGCATATTGGAGAGTACTATGATGTATTCAGTCATTCTAATGGTAGGTTCTCATGTACTTCTTCAAGATTTTTGCAATTAGAATAGTGCATAAATGGTTTTATGTGCTTTTGCTCAAATATTGGCGTATATCTGTTGAATAAATTCCCCAAAGGCATTTCAAGTCATTTTTCAATTTCAGAGTTATTAAATTTTTTTTCCAAAATGACTGCTAATTCTAACCTCTTCTTACCATCTGTTTCATACTATCATCTGAAAGAATAATAGTCATTTCATATTCTAGAAATATATAATCTTTTTCTTCAAAAGTTTGTTATGTTTTTGTTAGGGCCATATCTTGTGGTGGTCAAGTCTACACCCAGTATGTTCCTCATGTTTCCTTCCTGGTAATGCTTGGGGGCACCATGGTGTGCCTGAGATCAAAACCCGGCCTTCTGTGTGCAGAGAAAGTGTTCCAACCCTTTGAACTATCTCTTCAGCCCTTGTATTTTTCAGTTAATGCTTTTCTTAGAGCAAAAAATTGAAAATAATAATATTAATAATCTTTTAAAGCAGGTTTTTCCCTTTGAGATTATTCTACAGAGTAATCATTTGGAGAAAAAAAAAGAGTACATACTCCCATATTTCCTTCCCTTCTTTTACCAACACAGATAACTTCTGTTATTAAACTACTGAATTGGAAAGTACTTACAAATTAAATAAACATGTCATACTTGATATTTTTTTATAATAGTAAGTTTACCATCAAGTAGCACTGTAGCACTATTCTGTTGTTCATTGATTTGCTCAAGCGGGCAACAGTAACGTCTCACAACAAACTGTGAGACTTGTACCATCACTCGCTATCATTATCACCCCTTTGTTCCTCGATTTGCTCGAGCAGGTGCCAGTAACATCTCCATTCGTCCCTGTCACATGCTATTGTTGCCCGATGGCATATTGGGGGCTCTTTCAGGGTTAGGGGAATAAGGACCATCATTGTTACTATTTTTGGCATATCGAGTACAGCACAGGTAGCTTACCAGGCTCTGCCGTGCGGGCAGGATATTCTCCATAGCTTGCCAGGCTCTCCAAGAGGGATGGAGTCTTTTGGGGCAGCCTCTAATCACCTTTACAAGTGTTCCCAGTCAGGCATATATGCAGGCAAGATACTCACGATAGCCTGCTGGGTTCTCCAAGAGCAAGAACTAAACAAGAGGTCGCAGGGTCTGTACCATCAAGTAAATTTTAAAATATTTTATCTTTACCCATAAAGACCATATATAAAAATAATATTTTTTTTGCATTTCTTTACAGCCATAGACCGTGAAACCAGAGATTGTCTTCAGAACACATACAACCTGAATAGTGTTCTGGCAGGAGTGGTTTGCCGGAGCAGCACTTGCCACAGTGATTCGGTGTTTCTGCAGGTATACACCCAAACAGTACTTCATCACAATATTGTTTTCCTATTTTTAGATTTAAATTAGAAGTGTCCATTATAATTGGAGTATTTGTGCTGGTATAGTGAATGATTAAACAAAATTCTTGTCATGTATTAATTTAAGAACTGGTTAATCACCTGTGTACTATTTAAAAGTTTGGAGAGAAAGAAAGCCATATAGCATTATTATTAAAGGAAAACAAATATAACTGTTCTGACGACTTGTAAACACAGATGTTAGCATTTTGAGTGTAAACCACTTACATTAAAATTCTAATTTGTTGGCATCTAGTTACAGTCTCTTAAGGAAACATTCTACAAATATTGAACTTATAGAGATAGTCTTATTTAGCATAAATTCAATCCCCTTGCACTCATTAAGCTTAAATTCCATCAGTAAGAAAAATGTTCCCATTAAACTGACATGCAATTTTAAAGGTAGTAAAGTATAAAAAAATGTACATCTTAGAATTGACATAAATGGATGTGTTTCATCGTGCATACAAATTTGAATAGCTAAATGACTGACTGTACTCTGAGATAAAATGTATAGAAATATATGAAATCAGATGAATTATAGTGTTTTAGAAGTGCCATTACTTTTTATGTTTTTAAAAACAAGATCAAACCATTCGGAGAAATGAAAAGCTTCTTGCTATAATTCTACTTCCACAATTGGTGAGATGCTCAGAATATGAACTAAATTCTGTTTTCATGAGCAGCAGTATGTTTGATGTTCATTACTCTTTTCTTATTTTCAGTGCATTCAGATTCTACAGAGGCTAACATATAATGTCAAAAATTTCCATTCTGGTGCCAATATAAATGAATTAATTACATTCCTGATAGATCATATGTGAGTATGCAACTGGACATGGATCAAATAATGGATTAGTTTATGGGGGTAGTTGGAGGGGGACATTGGGTCATGCCCAGTTACATTCAGATCTTACTGCTAGCTCTGTGCTCAGGGATCACTCCTGGCAATGCTCAAAGGATCTTATGAAGTGTCAGAAATATACCATAACTCTATACTGTCACTCCAGTGCTGTGACAAAAGTTTTGAAACCAACTTTTGTCAGATGAAATTAATCAAAACTATGATTTTTTCCCCATATCTGTGTTTTATTATTGAGAAATATGATCGCTGACATATATTTCCATGTTCTTATGAGTATTCAATAGAAGATCATTTAGTTTCAAAAGGTAAAGGTAAAGGTAAAGGCCCTCCCGTTGATCGTCGATTTGCTCGAGCGGGCCCAGTAACGTCTCCATTGGAGACTTTGTTGTTACTGTGTTTGGCATATCGAATACTCTCGGTAGCTTGCCGGGCTCTCCGAGAGGGGCGGAGGAATCGAACTCGGGTCGACCATGTTGGCCGCTTGTAAGGCGAACGCCCTACCCGCTGTATGCTAAATACTATTCAGAATTTAACTTCACATACTGATTCTTTGCAGGGTAGGAGAGTTGGCACGTGATACCCTATGCTCAGGCTTCTGGGGACCTTTCTAGGGGGTACTTAGTCCAGATGTACAGGCCAGACAGTTCAGTGGTAAGGCTTGTTGTGTTGATCAAGCCCAGCAGTGCTCAGGTGCCACCAGGCCCATACCCAGGGATCCTAAGGAGCTAAAAGGGCTACAGCCAATATTGTGGAAGGTAGGGGGCTTGTAGTGTCAGGGCCTCATGCATGACAGGTTAGTGCTCAAACATTTTTAGCTATCTCCCAGCGCTTACATTTTTCTTTTCATGTGGGATTTAAATGTATATGTTACCAATATAACAGGAGTAATTTTAAATGAACTTACTGCTTTTATTATTTTCCTTAAAACAACAGTCAGTCTTCTGAAGATGACCTAACAATGCCTTGTCTAGGATTAATGGCAAATCTTTGTCGACACAATCTTTCTGTTCAAACTCATATAAAGACTTTGGTAAGATATTTATTTTTCAAGTATTTCTTGTTTTATGTGGCTTTCATGCTTAAATTTCAGAGGGAACCCAAACCCAGTGCAGTGCTTGTCTTAATTGCCTAATGTACATTCAGGGATCACTCCCGAAGCCACCTAGAGATCTGTATGTGATGCTTGCAGAATTTTTCCCTCTGTACTATCTCTGATCCATTTACGCTTAAATTTTTTATTTAAAAGAAGATAGCAAGAATTTTGATGTCTAATGTATCTGATCTATCAAGATAATAGTCATATTAACTTCTAATGTATTCAGTGTTCTTACTTTTCTGTATTTAAGACAGTAACAGAATTGTTAAGAAAAAGATGGATTTCTCTAACTGTTCCTTTTCCATAATACGCCATTTTTTATAATTCACAAGAAATACTTTGTTAATTTCTGCTATAAATAGTATATACATCTTCAGTAATCTCATTATTAATAGATTGTATCCCCACAAAATCATTGTGGTCCCATCAGAAAGATCTGGGATGAATCAGTACCTATCATCAACAGCTTGTACTTGTGTTAAGTGAAGTCATACAAATGAGGCTAACCAAAGCAAAAACACTATTAGACATATTAAAAATCAAAAAAGTTCATTGTTTAATTTATGTGCTTTGTGAATAATTTCCCTGCCATATTACCATTTTAATTTTAACATGTCAAGTACTGGGTTCTTCTGACCTGATTTATAATAGTGAAGGTTTATTTAGAGTTTGTGAAACCTCTTGAAAAAATACATCTTATCAGCATATATCTAAAAAATTGCTCTTCACCTATATAGTGCCGGTAGTGCTACTTTAAGTGGTACATGAAAGTTCCTTTTCGTTCAGTCCTTGAATTATCTCTTGTTGATAATGTTAACATTTTTAAAAAGCTAAAAAGCTAATCTATTCTGACATACTTTGATGCATTAAAATATAAAACTCAATTTTTATTCTAATTTATTTTTAATTTTTTTATCAGAACAATGTGAAATCTTTCTATCGAACACTTATAAGCTTCCTGGCTCATAGTAGTTTAACTGTGGTTGTATTTGCACTTTCAATATTATCCAGTTTGACATTAAATGAAGAGGTTGGAGAAAAGGTAAGTATCAACTTTTGTATTACATGTATAAAATATATGAAAAAATAAGTTTATTTAGTTTATGATATTTTTTAACTCAGAGTCTGAATTGTTTTGATTGGTAAATATTGCTATAAAATTTTATGTAATACAATTTTTCCTAATTTGTTTTTAAGCTATTTCACGCTCGAAACATACATCAAACTTTTCAACTAATATTTAATATTCTCATAAATGGTGATGGCACACTAACTAGAAAGTATTCAGTTGATCTACTGATGGATCTCCTTAAGAATCCTAAAATTGCTGACTATCTCTCCAGGTATGATTGACAAATTTTATAAGTTTTTCTGTAGGAGTGATCTTAGGACCTCTCCTACACGAGGCATGTGCTCTACTATGAACAATATCCCTCTCCAGGACCTTTTAACGAACCTTAGGGGGGCTACTTCCAGTTCAGTGCTCCTGATAGTGTTTGGGAGATTGTGTACTGCCAGGGATCAAACCTGGGCCTCCTGCTTACAAAGTGTGCACTCCAGTCTATTGAGCTCTCCAGGACATATTTTTCAATAAAAATGTGTTTATAGTAAGTAAAACTACCGTTTTAGATTTAATAAACCTGAGTTCTATTGATCTACAATAGACTGAATTGAATTGTTTAGATTTGTTCCTGTCTTTGCTTTCCTGGCCTGAAAGATAAAAATAGAGTAAGGTAAACTTGTATATGTTTTAATCTCTGTTTTAATCTGTTTCAAAATCAGTTTATTAAGAACATGGAATATTCTATTGTGTTTTCTTTTTTTTTTTATAATGACTTACCTTTTTTTTTTCTTTTTGAGTCACACCCAGCAATGCTCAGGGTTTACTCCTGGATCTGCACTTAGGAATTACTCCTAGTGGTGCTTGGGGGACCATAGGGGATGCCGGGGATCGAACCCAGGTTGGCCACGTGCAAGGCAAACGCCCTACCCTCTGTGCTCTATCTCTGGCCCCCTGACTTACCATTTTTAATGCATAATTCATTGTTGAAGGTGTAGGGTACCCCACACCCAACTGTGCTCAGAGCTCTAGTTCTTTGCTCAGGAATCACTTATGACAATTCATAATTCTTTCATATCCTTTTTATAGGTTGCTTCCTACATATTTGATATTTTTGGACACAAAACTAGAAATGCCCTACCATATTTCTTTACGATAATTCCTCCAAATATTTCTCAAGGAGGCTGAAATTTTCTTTCCTTTTTATGTGTCTAACTCCAGTTTATTCTCCCTGTTTATCTGGGAAGCCGTATCTTCATGGCACTTCATGACTGCTTCATCTAGTCTGGGTTTGAAACCCATTCTACTTCATAGTGGCCTAAATCATTCTCCCTTATAATAGCATTCTGTTTTATGCTACATAGGCAAGCTACCTGTGACATATTCGGTATGCCAAACACAGTAAACTAGTGTCACAATGGAGACGTTACTGGGCCCTCTCGAGCAAATCGATAAACAACAGGAGGACAGTGACAGTTTTTTCCTATTTTCCTGCTCCCGTCTTTTGGCTGTAAACTCTCTGACAAGGCACCATTCTCCCAAATGCAGGATGTACCACTAACAGAATATAATGTGAGCAGTGTCTCTAGTACTTTCAGAGTTGTCACATAGGGCCCTGTTCTTTACATCTATGTGTGCAGAGCTTGTTTTAATGCCTAGCAATTGTAGATGTTTTATATATAGGTGTTTGTCTAATTTTTTAGAATATTACATATACCTTGAATTTTTATAAATAGTATTTGTTAAGAAAAGGTAATTGAGGTGTTAAAAACTTCCTTAATTTGTATCATCGCAGTTTGTTAAGTGACAATTATAGATCACAGTTATAGATCAAAGTAATAAAATATGTTTAAGTACAAACTTGACAAAAATTGTTGTATCTTAATTCAAAATAAATAATTGTGTGAAATGCACTTAATTTTTATGTTTATCTTATATTTATAATTTTTAGTGTTATTGTATATTTCAAACCTAGGTATGAGCACTTTTCTTCATGTCTTAATCAAGTATTAGGTCTTCTGAATGGAAAGGATCCTGATTCTTCTTCTAAGGTATGTAAAAACATGATTTATTTTTCAAAGAAATCATTTTTAGCTATCATAGACAGACAAATCATTAAAGTTAGGCCGGGTTGGAATTCAGGTCAACACTGTTCCTGAATCTGCTCAGAAATGAACTCTTTGAGTGCCCAGGCTGTTTACCATATTTGGTGTTCGGGATTGAACAGGGTTGGTTCAGTGCAAGGCAAACCCTTGACCTCCTAAACTATCTGACCCAGCTCTCAGATTTTTTTTATGAAGTTCATATCTAGTATCTAGATCAGGACACAACATTAACAATACTCCAGAACTTTGCTTGTGTTTAATTAACTCAGTTTAACATCCATAACAAAGATAAACATTCTGACTTCTAATAATAGCATGTATCACCCTTTTCATTTTTGACCTTTATATAAATATGATCATATAATAGGCCATTTTTGTGTCTGGAGTCTTGTTCATATTTCATAGCATGATACATTTTTGTTGTCTCAACTGTCATAAAGTGGGGATTCATGAAAACAATGGCATAAGGTGCTGAAAAATCAGATCACAGATCATCCTGTTATTCGTCGATTGCCTCGAGCAGGCCCCAGTAACGTCTCCTTCATCCTAGCCCTGAGATTATATTCAAGGCTCTTTAGGAGAATGAGACCCATCATTGTTACTGGTATTTGGCATATTGGGTATGCCACGGGGAGTTTGCCAGACTCTGCCGTGTGGGCAGGATACATTCGGTAGCCTGCCAGTTTGTCAAAGTAGGAATGAGATGTCATAATAAGATGTCGCGCAGCCGCGAATGCGGCCACGCGGTTCCGGCTGCTGGTTTTTATAATCTCAGAGTCTTGGCCGCTGATGGGATTACACGACGCCAAGGGGCCAGTTGGTGGGTGTGACCCCCGCCTACTGGAATTTGGAGGATCTGGGTGGAGGATGCTCGACTCCAATCTAAGTAGGCTTGGAGATCTCGGCCCCAGAACCCACTTGGCTTTGTCCCTCTGCCGGTACCTTCAGGTGTGCGGACAGTGGTCTCAGCATGATGGTGGCTGGTCCTGGAGGTCTTCGGCTGCTGGGGCCCTGGCCAGGGCGGGGAGGAAAGCTCAACCCGCTCCCCTGAAAAATAGTTGGATATATTACTTTTAATTAAAATAATGCACAAACATATAAAACTGGTATAACCTTAATTGTAGAACCTGACAAGCTTACTGCAAGAAAGGAAAATATAAGCTAATCTCACTTGTTCAAAAATCTTAAAATATTAGCAGGCCAAAACATTTATAATGAAAAGATAATAAACCATTCCCATATGAGGTTCATTCCAGGAACTCTAAGGTGGCTCCACATTTGAAAATTAATATTAATGTAATTTATTCTGTATATTGAAGATATCAGGAAAACTGTTATCTTTTTTTTTTACTTTAAAAATAGTCTGCTTTATTTATTTATTTATTTTAATCATTTTTTTTATTAGTGAAACACCATGAGGTACATTTATGGACTTATAAATTTTTGTGCATGGGTTTCAGTTATACAATGATCAAGTACCCATCCCTCCACCAGTGCCCATCCTCCCCCATCACGGGTCTTAGCATCCCTCCCACCCCCCATCCCTCCCCGCCTCGTCCCACCCTGCCGCTGTGGCAGGGCATTCCCCCTTGTTCTCTCTCTCTCTCTTTTGGGTACTGTGTTTTGCCAGAGAGGCATTGAGTGGCAGTCATGTTTGGTCTATAGACTACTTTTAGCATGTCTCTCCCACCCTGGGAGGGTCTTCACAACACCCTTTATTTGGTGCTCTCTTCTCTATCTGAGCTTCCTTTTCACCTAGCACATGTGGCTGGCCTTCAAGTCATGGAGCAAAATTCCTGGTACTAATCTGAGCCATTCCTGGGTGTTAGTCTCCCGTTTTGTTGCTTTATGTTCCCCAGATGAATGCAATCTTTCTGTGTCTATCCCACTCTTTCTGACTCATTTCGCTTAACATGATACTTTCCATGTAGTACCACTTGTATGTAAATTTCATAACTTCATCTTTTCTAACAGCTACATAGTACTCCACTGTGTAAATGTACCAAAGTTTCTTTAACCAGTCATCTGTTCTCGGGCACTCAGGTTTTTTCCAGATTCTGGCTATTGTAAAGAGTGCTGCCATGAACAAACAATTGCAGATGTCACTTCGACTATACCTTTTTGCCTCTCTGGGATATATTCCCAGGAGTGCTATAGCTGGGTCAAATGGGAGATCAAATTCTAATTTTTTGAGAATCGTCCATACTGTTTTCCAAAAGGGTTGGACCAGCCTGCATTCCCACCAGCAGTGAAGGAGGGTCCCTTTCTCGCCACATCCGCGCCAGCACCTGTTGCTTTTGTTCTTGTGGATGTGGGCCAGTCTCTGTGGTGTGAAATGATATCTCATTGTGGTTTTGATCTGCATCTCTCTGATGATTAGTGATGTAGAGCATTTTCTCATGTGCCTTTTTGCCATTCGGATTTCTTTGCGAAAGTTTCTGTTCATTTCCTCGCCCCATTTTTTGATGGGGTTGGGTGATTTCTTCTTGTGGAGTTTAACCAGTACCTTGTATATCCTTGATATCAAGCCCTTGTCGGATGTGTATTTGGTGAATATTCTTTCCCATTCTGTAGACTGTCTTTGTATTTTGGTCACTGTTTCTTTTGAGGTGCAGAAGCTTCTTAGTTTAAGGTAGTCCCATTTGTCTATCTCTGTTTTCACTTGCTCGGCCAGTGGCGTGACATCTTTGAAGATACCACTAACTTCAATATCGTGGAGAGTTTTGCCAACTTTGTCTTCAATAAGCATTATGGATTCCGGTCTGATGTTGAGGTCATAAGTCCATTTCGATCTTACTTTTGTGCATGGCGTTAGGCAGAGATCTGAGCCCACTTTTTTGCATGTAGCCGTCCAGTTTTGCCAGCACAATTTATTAAAGAGGCTTTCCCTGCTCCATTTCACTTTTCTTGCCCCCTTATCGAAGATTAGATGATTATATGTTTGGGAGGAGATATCAGTATATTCAACTCTGTTCCATTGGTCTGCAACTCTGCCTTTGTTCCAGTACCATGCTGTTTTGATTATTACTGCTTTGTAGTAGAGCTTGAAGTTAGGTAGGTTGATTCCTCCCATTTTCTTTTTCCCAAGAATTGCTTTAGCTATTCGTGGGGGCTTATTATTCCATATAAATTTCAGGAGTGTTTGCTCTATTTCTTTGAAGAATGTCGTGGGTATCCTTATAGGGATTGCATTGAATTTGTACAGTGCCTTGGGAAGTATTGCCATTTTGACAATGTTGATTCTCCCCATCCATGAACAGGGGATATTTTTCCATTTCCTCGTGTCCTCTTTTATTTCCCAAAGTAGCGTTTTGTAGTTTTCTTTGTACAGATTCTTTACTTCCTTAGTTAAGGCGATTCCTAGGTACTTGATTTTCTGGGGCACAATTGTGAATGGAATTGTTTTCTTCATGTCACTTTCTTCTCTTTCACTATTTGCATATAGGAAAGCCATGGATTTTTGGGTATTGATTTTATAGCCTGCCACTTTACTATACAAGCCTGTTGTTTCTAGGAGATTCTTGGTAGAGGTTTTAGGGTTCTCTAAGTATAGTATCATATCATCTGCGAATAGTGAGAGCTTGATTTCTTCCTTTCCTACCTGGATGCCCTTAATATCTTTTTCTTGCCTGATCGCTATTGCAAGTACTATATTGAGTACTATTTCCAGTACTATATTGAACAGCAGTGGAGAGAGTGGGCATCCTTGTCTCGTCCCTGACCTTAGGGGGAAGGCTCTCAGTTTTTCCCCATTGAGAATGATGTTTGCTGTAGGTTTGTGGTAGATGGCTTTAACTATATTCAGGAAAGTCCCCTCTATCCCCATTTTCGCAAGGGTTTTCATCATGAATGGGTGCTGGATCTTGTCAAATGCTTTCTCTGCATCTATTGATATGATCATATGATTTTTATCTTTTCTTTTGTTGATATGATGGATTATGTTGATTGATTTCCGAATGTTGAACCATCCTTGCATCCCTGGGATGAAACCTACTTGGTCATGATGTATGATCTTTTTGATGAGTTGTTGAATTCTATTGGCTAGTATTGTGTTGAGAATCTTCGCATCCGTGTTCATCAGGGATATTGGCCTGTAGTTTTCTTTTCTTGTGGTGTCTTTGTTTCCTTTTGGTATTAGAGAGATATGGGCTTCATAGAAACTGTTTGGGAGAGTTTCCGTTTTTTCAATTTCCTGGAAAAGCTTGAGAAGAACTGGCAATAGGTCCTCTTTAAATGTTTGGAAAAATTCGCTAGTAAATCCATCTGGACCTGGGCTTTTGTTTTTGGGAAGACTTTTGATTACAGTTTCAATTTCCTTGATGTGAATAGGTCTATTCAGGTACTCTATATCTTCTTGCTTCAGCTTTGGGAGATGATAGGAATCCAGGAATTTATCCATTTCTTCTAGGTTCTCTTGTTTCGTGGCATACAGACTTTCAAAGTAGTTTCTGATGATCTCGTGAATTTCTTTAGTTTCTGTTGTGATATCCCCATTCTTATTTCTGATTCGATTTATTAAGGCCCTCTCTCTCTGTTTCTTTGTGATTATTGCTAGTGATTTATCTATCTTATTTATTTTCTCGAAGAACCAGCTCTTGGTTTCATTGATCTTTCGGATTGTTGCTTTGTTTTCCATGTCGTTGATTTCTGCTCTAAGTTTTATGATCTCTTTCCTTCTGCCTGATTTAAGCTCTTTCTGTTGATCCTTTTCTAAGGTCTTGAGCTGTGAGGTCAAGATGTTTATGTGCATCGTTTCTACAGTCCTAAGATATGCTTGCAGAGCTATAAATTTTCCCCTTAATACAGCTTTCGCTGCATCCCATAAGTTCTGGTAGTTTGTGTCTTCATTCTCATTTGTTTCCAGGTATCTTTTGATTTCGTCCTTGACTTCGTTCTTGACCCACTCATTGTTCAGCATCGAGTTGTTTAATTTCCAGGTGTTTGATTTTGTTCTCCGTGTCAGTGTGTGATTCACTTCTATCCTCAGTGCATCATGGTCTGAAAAGATGGCTGATACTATTTCTATCTTCCTGATTCTGTTGAGGTATGTTTTGTGTCCTAGGACATGGTCTATTTTGGAAAATGTTCCGTGCACACTGGGGAAGAATGTGTATTCTTTCTTTTGGGGGTGTAAAGCCCTGTATAGGTCTATAAGCCCTTTCTCTTCTATTTCTTCTTTCAAAGCCAATAATTCCTTGCTGGGTTTTGTTCTTGTTGATCTATCCAGAGTTGATAAGGTGATGTTGAAGTCTCCAAGTACTATTGTGTTGGTAGCGATGTCCTCCTTAAAATCTGTTAGCAGTTGTTTTAGATATTTAGCTGTTCCCTCATTAGGTGCGTATACATTTAAGAGTGTGATTTCTTCCTGTTGTATGTATCCCTTGATGAAGAGAAAATAGCCTTCACTGTCCCTTCTAATCTTTTTCAATGTGAAATTAATGTTGTCGGATACTAGTATGGCCACCCCAGCTTTTTTGAAGGAGCTGTTTGCTTGCAGGATTGTTTTCCATCCTTTGACTTTGAGTCTGTGTTTGTTCTGGCTGTTGAGATGAGTTTCTTGTAGGCAGAATGTTGGGTTCTGTCTCTGTATCCATTTTGCCACTCTGTCTCTTAAATGGTGAATTTAGACCATTGACATTGAGAGAGAGTATGGTTATGGGGTTTTGTGTCATTTTCTGTAGGGTGTGTTGTGGTTGTAGGGTTTGTCTTGTCTTATAGTAGCCCCTTTAGGCCTTGCTTTAGGTTTGGTTTTGAGTCTATGAAGTTCCTGAGCTGCTGTTTATCTAGAAAATAGTGTACTGTTCCTTCGATTTTGAGGGAGAGTTTAGCCGGATAGAGTATTCTTGGTAAAGCATTCATTTCAGTGAGTTTTTTGACTATATCTTGCCACTGCCTTCGGGCTTGCAGGGTTTCCTCTGATAGATCTGCTGTGAATCTAAGGGGTGCTCCTTTGTATGTGATTTCCTTCTTTGCCCTTGCTGCTTGCAGTATTGTGTCTCTATAGGCAGCATCAATTATTCTAACTATGATATGCCTTGGAGTGTTTTTGTTGGGGTCTCTTTTAGCTGGCACCCTTCGGGCTTCTTGAACCTGAATGGCTGCATTGCGGAGCTCTGGGAATTTTTCAGCAATGATTTGTTTGACGGTGTTTTTTTCGTTGGGATTGTTTCCCTGAGCTTCAGTTAGTCCCATGATTCTAATGTTGTTCCTCTTGGAATCATCTGCTAGGACTCTGATTCTCTGAAAAGCTATTTTGAGGTCCCTTGCCACTGTTTGTTGTTCTATGTTGACTTGGCGCAGCTGATCTTCCAGCTCACTGATTCTCTCTTCAGCTGCGGTCATTCTATTTTTAAGAGAAGAAACTGAGTTTCTCATTTCATCTATGGAGTCCTTTAATCGTGACATTTCTGCTCTCATTTCTTCGCGTAATTTGTCGATTTTTTCTGTGGTGTTACTGGCTGTCTGTCTGACCGTTTCATTGAGTTGATTGAACATCTTGATGACTTCGTATCTGAATTCTGTGTCAGAGAGGTCCCTTAGGTGAGCTGTATCGACAGAATGTTCTGGATTGTTTTTGTTGTCCTCCAATTGTGGTGGGGATTTTCTTTGTTTCTTCATATTGCTGAGTAGGTTGGGGACTAAATTCCTTGGGAACTAGGTTCCTTAGAATGGGTAAACAACGTGCAGCCGCGTAAGCGGCCGGCGGCCGGAAAATAGGCCATGCCCACTCTGAAGCCATCCCCACTTCTGAAGAGGCCACACCTCTACGGAAAACTGGGTTTGAGATGAGATGGGCGCCACGTGAGGAGTGAAGAGGGGATGGCAGATGCTCACAGCTGCGTTTCTCCAGGCGTCTGCCGGGACGCCTGAGGTCCCGAAGGGAGAGATGGAAGTCCCGGGGCCACACACCAGGGGCAGAGCTGACCTGGGTTTGAGATGAGATGAGTGCCGCGTGAGGAGTGAAGAGGGGACAGCAGACGCTCACAGCTGCGTTTCTCCAGGCCTCTCAAAACTGTTATCTTTTAAAGAAAGTTAGCAGTTTGACAAAATATAAAACCCATTCATGATAAGCGAAGTAGGAATAAACAAACTTCTTTTTCCAATAGAATAACCACCCAAATCTATAGCATTACTTTAATACAAAGAGCTATGGTTAGGGTATTGTCTAGAAGATGATAGAAAGCAGTTCTGGTTTTTTGTTAGAATTCCCTTTATTGATGTAATTTATTTTGTATACTGAAGATATCAAGAAAACTTATCTTTTTAGAATAAAAAGGGGTTTTGTTAGAATTCCCTTTCTTGATCTCTTACTTGCTACAAAACTGTGTTTTACTTTGGGAAAATTATCTAGCATCTAACTTTGTGCTGGTGACTATTAGCTTACACCCAGGGAAATTGAGGTTTGGCTGGTGTCTTTGACTTTGGAAACAAGTGAATATTACCTATTTGATTTTTTAAAACTACTTTATTGTAGAATATAGCATAAAAGTAATCCGCATGAGTAAAAGTAATTATGCAGTTCATTGAATTATCACTAAGTAAAATGTCTTTAACACCAGTTAAGAAATGGAAAAATTTCAGATAGTCATTAAGCCCCCTACAAGTCTTTACAAAGCACATATTCTGCTATATTCTGCTTTTTCTCAATAATTGCTTAATTAACCATAGTTATAATTGTCCAGGGACTGTAGTGATAGCACAGCAGTAGGGCGTTTGCACGTAGCCAGCCCGGCCGAGCCGGATTCGATTCCTCTGCCCCTCTCAGAGAGCCTGGCAAGCTTCCGAAAGTATCTCGCCTGCATAGCAAAGCCTGGCAAGCTACCCATGACGTATTCTGTATGCCAAACACAGTAACAACAAGTCTCAAAATAGAGATGTTACTGGGCCGGCTTTGAGCAAATCAATGAACAACGAGAGGACACCTATAATTGTCCAGTTGAGATGTACTAAATTATAATTGGAACCTCACTAATTCAGCCAAAAGTGATTCTGTAAGGAAATTCTGTTTGATTTGGGACATAAAGAATGAGTAGCATACATCCTGGAAAGGAGGAATAGGACAGGTTTGGAACTAGAATTTAACCAAACAGTGGATGAATGGGTCTGTGTGGGATATAATGTGTAATACACATATATAATAATGCCCAGTTCATTATATAAAGAAGGAATGAGGGAGAATAAGGAAGCAAAGGGAGAATAATGCCTACACACAGTTTGCAGACAATATAAAAATAGCTATTCAAAAGTCTTTAATGTTTGGGGGTGTTACTTTTTTTATTTTTGTTTGTTTATGGACCATATCTGGCAGTGCTCAAAGCTTACTCCTGGCTCTGCTAAGGGATCACTCCTGGCAGAGCTCCAGAAACCACATATGGTGCCAGGGATTGAACCCAGGTCTGCTTCATGCAAGTCAAGCTCCCTATCCTTTATAGTGTCCCTCTGGCTCGTAGTTTTTTTTTGTTATTGTTTATTTTTGGTTTTGTTTTATTTTATTTTCCCCTTATATTTTATATAAACACTGGCTTACAAAGTTGTTCATGATGATTTGTTACATTCAGTGTACCAACAAAAATACCACCATCATTGCATGTTCCTACCTCCATTATCTCCAAATTTCCCAACCACCACTTAAGACTGCCCCCTTAGCAGGCCCTCAATAATTTATTTCATATTTCTTGTTGTAATTTGCTAAAGGAATGATCAAAAAATGTTTCCTTAGAAGAAGTGAAGATTGTTCTATCACCGTAGAGCCATTAAGCCCTCACATAAGACGTTACTAAAGATGTTATTGACAGGTTAAGCCTTCTGTAACATTGGATGGGATGTATTGTAGAAGGCAATCAACCTAGTATACTACTCCTGGTTTATCAGTGTTATAGATTTTGAGGTGTCACTCCAGGAGGTCCAAAATTTTAATGGGGTTCATACAGCTAGAGTTAAATCTTTTAACTGGGTGGTGGCTTTGGTGACTGCCAGGGCTTCCAGAAGTACAGGGAGATTGTTGGGGGGGAGGGGGTAGCCCATCCCCTTCTCTGTGAAAGCCTAGAGATTTCAGCCACAGAACCCACATACCTGAATCTTTCAACAGATTAGTTTCTGGATGAGGCTCGTTTGAGCAGTGAAATCGGGCCGGGAGCATTGCAGCCATTGTGGAGTCTGGAAGTTTTAAGTTGCTGGGTCTCTGTTTGGGCAGGCGCAAGGCTTCCCTGCCCCCAAATGCCTCTGACAACTCAGCCTTGCTCATGATCCAGAAGAATCTCTGAAATTTGTATTTATTTATGAGTCTCTGGATCATCGGCCCCAGGAATGTTACTCTTAAATTTTATCCTCAGTTGACATTGCCTTTCCCTCTTATTCTCTCACGATCCTATTTTACAGAAATAAGTGCCATTAAATTTCTGGAACCTAATCACATATTTTGTAAAACATTACTGGAAGAGAAATTGGAAACTGCTTTTGACTTTTGAATTAGAGTATTTCCTTTAAAAATGCATCATTTTGTGGGAGGGCTGGAGCGATAGTTCAGCAGGTAAGGGCACTTGACTTACACATGGATCCCCAATATCCCTTATGGTCCTCCAGACACTGCCAGGAGTACTTCCTGAGTGCAGGGCCAGGAGTAACCTCTGAGTACCACCAAGTCTGTCACAGAAACAAAAAGATACATCATTTTTAGCTTTATCAGTTTGTTGCTGTTGTGCTTTAAAAATCAAATGAAATTGACATTTAATGAAGATTTTATATTGCACAGGTTTTAGAATTACTTCTTGCCTTCTGTTCAGTGACTCAGCTGCGCCATGTGCTCACTAAGATGATATTTGAACAGTCTCCATCTGGCAACACCATTCTGGGAAGTCGGTCTAAATGTTTAGAACCTACCATGGCTCTACTCCGTTGGTCAAATCAGCCTTTGGATGGATCAGAAAGCTGTTCAATTTTAGCACTGGAGTTGTTCAAGGAAATATTTGAGGTAATAGAGTGCCAATGACTTTTTCACTTTTATGGTTGACAGTCAACAGTCTATTGTCAGTGATACTTATAAAAAGCATTCATTGTTCACATGCTATAGAAAGTATATGAACTTTCGATTACAAGGCTATCATCGGCTATTAAATTCCCTTTTCCAACAAAGTAAAAAATATTGGTGATATATTTCTTTTGTATCACTGAATGGCGTATATAAGCATAAGCCATTTTATTTTATTATGTACATTTATATATGTATTATGTATTTTATGTATTTTATATTTTATATAATATAGAATATATTTTTATTTTACCATATATAATTTAACAAAGATATGCGTGGTTATACCACTGTACTTGAGATTATTTCTCTCCATCTCAGTACATGCTGTCTGCTTGTCTTTATCAGTCTGTTAATGGATTAATGTTGGTGCATTCAGTTAGTGAAATGAAGTAAAGCAAAACAAACTTTGCCATGCGCTTGTATATAGACAGAAATCTTTTATATAGAAAGCATTATATTCTTTTTTTTTTTTTTTTAGTTTTTATTAGTGAGACATCATGAGGTATAGTCGTAGACTTACACATTTTTGTGCTTGGGTTTCAATTATACAATGATCAAATACCCATCCCTCCACCAGTGCCCATTTCCCACTACCACGGATCCCAGTATCCCTCCCACCCCCCATCCCACCCTGCCTCCGTGGCAGGGCATTCCCTTTTGTTCTCTCTCTCTTATTGGGTGTTGTGGTTTGCAAAAGAGGCAATGGGTGAAAGCATTATATTCTAGTAGATTCTACTATCGGAATCATTTAGCATTCTACACCTATCTCCTAAATTTTACATTCTCTGCCTATTTCAATGTCTTCCTCATGAATTCCTCATGACAAAATTTCTGTCCCAGAGAAATAGTAGAGTAGGTAAGTCGTTTGTCTTGCATGTGGTGGACCCTAGACCAGTCCTAACACTACAGATGGTCCCCCCAGGAGAGATCCCCAAGCAAAGAGCCAGGAGTAAGCCCAGTACATCTGAGTGTGCCCAAAAGCCAAGATCGATAGCACAATGGATAGGGAGTTTACCTTGCACGCGGCCGACCCAGGTTCAATTCCTCCATCCCTCTCGGAGAACCTGGCAAGCTACCAAGAGTATCCCACCCGCACGGCAGAGCCCGGTAAGCTCCCCGTGGAGTGTTCGATATGCCAAAAACAGTAACAACAAGTCTCACAATGGAGATGTTACTGGTGCCCGCTTGAGCAAATCTATGCACAACGGTAGGACAGTGCTACAGTGCAATGCAGTGCAGTGCACAAAACAAAATTGTTATAAATGATTATATTAAGGGTTACATATATTTTTCTATCTTAATTTTTACTGTTAACAATTGTTTTCAGCATTTAAAAAATGCTTTGAGGAGCCTGAGAAATAGTAAAGAGGTTAGTGCTCTTCCCTGGCACCCGGATAATCATAGTTTAATCCTGTCACCACATATGGTAATCCATACACTATTGGGAGTGTTTCCTGAGTGCAGTGCCAGGAACTCGCCCTTAGCACTGCCAGGTATGACTTAAATCACCCTCACTCCCCAAAAAATGGACTTTAAGGGGTCCAGGATCTGGCTTAAATTATAGAAAATGTCTTGTGCATGGAAGTCAGAGTTTGGTTCCAAGAGCACATGGTCCCCTGAGGACCATCAGAAGTGGTCCTGGTAAACCCTGAGAATCCACCTGGAGTGGCCCCTGTGCCACATACTCTGCTGTAATTCCTTAGTTAAAGCAACTTGGATTAGATCAATAGTAAAGAATTTGAGGCACATGCTCTACCATTGAGCTCCGTCTCTGCCCGTCCTTTCTGAAATTCTGGGTGGGCCACAACTGGCAGTGTTCAGAGGCTGCTCCCAGCAGTGTTTAGGAGGAAGCCCAGGAGCAAAACCTGCAAAGTATGTACCCATCAAGCTGTCTCCACTACTTCTTGAGATTCTTAATAGGGATTATATGTAGCTGTGAAGTATTAGGTGTGAAGTAAGTATTTAAAAATAAACTGGAGTTTCCCCTGTGGAGAAGCCCGTATTCACTGGAACATGAATATTTCTCTTTCTTTTCCTCTTCTTCCTCCTCTCTTTTCTTTTTTGCCTTTCTCTTTCTCCTCCTCCCTCACCTTTCTCAACCTCTCTCTCACATGTTTGGTTTTAGTTCTTTTAAATCAGGATAATTTGGAGTGGAAGGGTGTGTTTGGGCCACACCTAGCAGTGCTCCAGGATTACTCCAGAGAATGTTCAGGGGTCACTCCTGGTACTACTTTGGGCCCATATTGGGCCAGCAATCTAACCCTGATCGATTATATGCAAGGCAAAGAGCCTTGCCTCCTGTGCTACCTTTCTGGCCTCTAAGATACACTGCATTTAAAAAGTCTTATTTGCACTTAATCCAAACCTTTAAGTCCTTTTAAGAAAAATGATGAGGGGGGCCAAAAAAGAAAAAAAGCAAAATGAGGTTCCTCAGGATTAATAAAAGGATAGAATTTAAGGGCTCAGAAGTTGAGTTGATAGCCTAAAGTGGGAGGCTAACAAAGGCAGGGCCAAGTCAAACCCAGTGCCATCCATACCAGCTGAGGTGATCCTGACAGCTCTGCTGTTTGCGGCTCTAGAAAGTTTCCAAAGGAGGCATGGACCAGTGAGTTCAGTCTCTGGTGCCTTCAAGAGGCCAAGGCAATCCTGATAAAACATCGGAAAGTCTGAGATCCCAGCAGGGGGTAAATTTTTAATAGGATATACAGTTTGCTGTACTATTATTTTGAATTTGGTTTGGATTTTATGTGGTTGTAATTATTTTTTTTGTTTCTGGGTATTTATTGGTGGGGGTTGAGGGGAGAGGAGGGCCTTAGGGTCACAACTAGCAGTGTTTAGGGGCTATTCGTGACTCTTTAAAGGGTCCACTGGCAATGTTCATAGGACCATGGTTCCAAGTTTCAAACCAGGTTGGTGAGATGCAAAGCAGTCACCTATCACCTGTACTATCTCTCTGGCCCAAAGAACTGTAATCAAAGCAATTCTAAGTAACATAAGGGGTGTTGGAGCACACTGATGACTGCTTTTATATATGGAGCGATAGCACAGCGGGTAGGGCGTTCGCCTTACAAGCGGCCAACATGGCCGACCCGAGTTCGATTCCTCCGCCCCTCTCGGAGAGCCCGGCAAGCTACCGAGAGTATTCGATATGCCAGACACAGTAACAACAAAGTCTCCAATGGAGACGTTACTGGGCCCGCTCGAGCAAATCGACGATCAACGGGAGGGCCTTTCCTTTTCCATCACTGGTGTTGGTGAATTCTCCAGGATGTCATCGATACTGCAAGCTGTTCTTCAGCTCACGATTTTGTTACTCTTCTGCTGCCTACAATTGTTGACCAGCTTCAGTTCACAGAACAAAAGCTAGATGAGACCTTATTAAGAAAAAAATGTGAAAGGATGATTAAGGCCATCGAAGTTTTATTAAATATCCTTTACTGTTAGATGTCCATCCCCCCCCCTTTCATATTGTAATTGTTATTCTGGAATTTTGTCGTTGCCCATGTTTGCAACTAATCAGAGGTATTTCACTTTATTTAATGTCTATTATGTATGATCTATTCATCTCAAAAGTCTCTAAAAATCTTGCTTACTCTTTGAACATTTCTATCAAATTTGAAATTAAGAGATATTTCTAAATTAACTGCCCTGTTGCTGTCATGCTCATTGCTGCCCTTGGGTACTTTGTGCTGTCATTCTTTGATAAAGTGTGTTGGAAAATAAATAATGGTGGATGGTTCCAGAACTTTGTTATTTGAGCTCAGTTTCTTATTTATTGTTACTCACATTTTTATTTAGCCACCATGATTTACGATACTAATAATGAAAGGATTTCATTCACACAGCATTCCAACATCACACCCTCCACCAGAGTATCTGTTTCCCTCCACCTGTCTGTCTCCCCTCTCAACCCACAAACCCCACCTCCCCCTCTCCCCAGCATCTTCCCACCATATTAAGCCCAGTTCTGTAGATCACAGAAAAGTTGAGAAATAGGGCTTTACAGCAGTGATTCTCAACCTTGGTTATATATTAGAATCACCTGTAGGGCCTTTTTGAGAACTGACAATTTATAGAGAGATAATACAGTGGTTTGACCTATTGAACCAACCCAAGTTTGATCCCCAGCATTTAAGGCCTTCCAAGCCTTACCTGGTATGGCCCTGTAGTCTCCAAACACTGTCAGGGGAGACCTCGGTATTCCCCTGCGGGATAGTGTTGCATTCTTGGACCCTAACATAGAGCCTCCAGTCTGGCTGGCTGAGTCTCTCTCAGTCTGGAACACCAGTCTCCCTGAGCACTGCTCAGAAGGCCTCCAACTGGCACTTCAACCTGATATGCAGCAATTCTAATTTAATTAAGGTAATATGGGATTGTTGGCAAAAGAGTATTTAGTTATTGCAACAACCCAGCCAAAGCTGGAAACCACAGATGCAGAGATACACAGTTACTTTATTTGAACTTGGGGATGTCTATATTATATTTGGGTCTCATGTTATTGAAGTCTGCCAAACTTTTTTAAAAAAAATTACAAATATTCACAAAACTAGGACAATAACTTTTTTTAGGTCAGCAAGTATTAATTGATTCTGATACCTACTATCAAAAAATACTGTACAGTGGAGATGCCAATCCTTTCTTTGTCTTATCTGCGAGTTAGAAACTTGTTATCAGTCCCATCACTTGGCACTTTTCTAATCACTTAAATGCCCTGATCTTTAGTTTCCTTATTGTACCGATGTTTTGTATGAAGCCATCCTAAAAGCTATAAAGTATAAATGTAAAGTGCGCTCTGTACAAACAGGCTGTTTTGAGAGTTTTGTGTTCCTTAACAAAACTTACCTCTCTGTGGAGATGATACACTGAAAATGCACATTGCTAAAACTCTGACTACTATCAAGTGTACCACTCTGATAGAACAACAGTTTACTTATGGCAAGATTGATCTGGGGTTTGGAACAAAGGTAGCAGATTCCGAACTGTGGTGAGTACATGAAATCCAGATTGCAAAATGATAAAACCAATAAAAATCAGTAAGTTGTAGTAGTGGCTTTTCCTTCCTTGAATATTTTCTCATTCAATTCAGCAGACAATTAACATTTTTGTAATAACTTTTTATTATATTCACATAACATATCTCTGAAATATTGACATGTATAAGTTTTAATTTTGCAGTCTCATTTTTTTGTTTGTTTTGGGTTTTTTTGTTTTGGTTTGGGTTTTGAGGGCACATCCAGTGATGCTCAGGGTTTACTCCTGGCTCTGCATTCAGGAATTACTCCTGGTGGTAGATCCCATGGGGGGGGCCGAATCGGATGATGGGAAACCTGAGTTGGCCGCATGCAAAGCTAATACCCAACTCAGAGAGAAATGTACTATCTCTTCGGCTCCTTTTTTGTCTCATTTTAATCTGATTTTCCTAGGGTATTTTATGTTCTGGAACATTTTTCAACACTGCCTCAGTAATTTTCGTTGACGTTCACTTAATTTGTTTTTAAATGAGAAAATACTGGGGCGGGGGGAGTGAGAAAACTTTATTAAAAGGAAATAGAACCCTGCTGAAGAGTTCCTAATAACAGATCTTGATATGTGAGACTTATGATTACAGGTTGATTTTCACTGATTAAAGACTATTTATCCCCCTTCTTCTACCTGAATTTAGTTTATTATCAAATCTTTGAGGACCTGCTAATGTTGAGCAACAATATAATTTGTTCCTGTTTTCATAAATGTCATAATTGTCATTAATTTTGTTCTTCAAGATCAAGGACTCTTTTTATACTCCAGTTCAAGTGTGAGAATATGCCTATGTTGTTTATTCACAAACTAGTATTAGACAGTTTGATTGCCCAAAATTACCTTATGTTAAGTTTATTCTAGGTACAAGTTAAATGGCTCATCTTGCTGATGCTATTTTTAATTTGAAGCAGAAAGCTGTAGCACATTTGTGTTCAGTTCTTAATAGATAGTTTTGACTGACAATACTAATGTAATCTAGTGATGTAAAACATACTTTGTATCATTGTGTGACATTTTTTTCTTCAGTAATAAACAATATTTGAGGGGGGAGGCAAGATTTGCTGAAGTTTAGATCCTTGCCAGTTTGTTCTTTTGGATCTTGAGTTATTATTAGGTTGTTCATCTCTACGGTTTGTTCATTTCTGAAAATAAATAAGCTGTCTTGAAGTTTAAATGGGCTGGAGCGATAGCAGAGCAGGTAGGGCGTTTGTCTTGCACACGGCCGACCTGGTTAACCCAAGTTCGATTCCTCCACCCCTCTCAGAGAGTCAGGCAAGCTACTGAGAGTACCTAGCCCCAAAAGCAAAGCCTGGCAAACTACCCATGACATATTTGATATGCCAAACACAGTAACAACAAGTTTCACAATGCTACTGGGCCCACTTGAGCAAATTGATGAACAACAGAAGGACAGTGACAGTGAGATTTAAATACTAAGGTGTTGGTGTTTTCTTTTCTCTCTCTCTCTCTCTTTAGAAGTATGGATAGGCTGTAAGCAGGGCTTTTGTTTTTTTGTTTATTTATTGTTCTCTAATTTACATATCACTTATTTTTAAAGTAAACTTGCTGCTGATGTAATTTTGAAAACTCTTAATTTGATGAACAAACTTAAACAATTGGTCCCTGGTATGGAAGTAAGTTTCTACAAAATTCTTCAGGTAAGTTAAAATATGCAAACACTGAATTTTATTCTTATATAAATGCTTCATGCTGTGTTTTATTTTCAATATTCTCAATCTTCTAGAATTGTCCAACAGAAGAAAAATTCTAAGGTACCTATAATTTACAGCACTTATTTCACAGTTTTTCAGGAATTGAACACAAGCTCTCCTGCTATTGAGATACAAAATGTTCATAACAGTTGTGTTGTGTTATACTGTATGTTTCTTTAATTTGGCATTGTGTATGTATGTGAGAAGAGTATTTGTTTTGAGGTTTTGTTTTTGATTGGGATTGATTGGGATAGACTATTAAGGGATAGAAACATCTGAATGAAGGAAATTTGATTGTGATTGATATTCAAGATTGGAAAGAATACATAAAATAGCTGACTCAAATTTTGATGATAGTAGTAGCTAAGTAAGAGCTCTATTAAATATTTACCTTAAAAGCCACAAAACCTGATTTACAACACATATTTAACAAATGCATGTGATAAAACTACTATAATAACTTAATCAAGATGACTGTGGTACCTGTATGAACAGATAGAAATCAAAATTGAAGAGGGAGCACCTACAATTTAAAATCACAGTACTTTTGAAACTGAATTCTGAAGTTGTTGGCTGTACAGCTTATTGGTTGTGTAAACTCACACAAAGAGGGGGCACGGCACCCAACTCAGCGGCAGTGGCTCTATCTCTCCCGCCGCCCGCGTTCGGTAGTCTCACCCTTCTCCCACCCCGGAGAGGTCGATGGCGATGGTCAGGCAGAGGAAGGAACGAGGGCCAGGCTGGTAGGTATTAGTCGTAGTTTATTCTGATTCTCTCCTCATCTCTCCTTCTGTCTCTGCCCCATGCTACTTCATTCTCCTTCTCCATCCCCCTTCATCCTCTTCCTTCTGATCCTCTCTGAATTCTCTTCTTCCTTCTTTTCTATCTCTGCCCCCCTTGCCCAATCTACTGTCTCCTTATATCTCCCTCCAAGAGGAATTGGGGAAAACAATTACATAGGTGTGGTCACAATCAATAGGGGTGGAGATCAACAGGGGTAGAAATCTTAGCCTCAGGGAAGACCGCTCCTAGGACAGATCCTTCCTCAGCAGGAGGACCCACCCTAGAGCAAAATCCCATGGGTGTGCCTCTCCTCTCCTTGTCTGACAAGCATACAAGAATATAATATAAATCATTTTGTATGGATACAGTAAGAAATATCTTAAACTTATAGAATTGCTCTCCTAGGACCATCTCGATCTCAGACTACAGTGCTCAGGCCAGATAGTCTTTCCCACCCCTAGCAGGATCCTAGTCTTGTCGTTACCTTTGGATCATGACAGCATTTGCCTGTGATCAAACTCTTAACTTATAGTTAAGAATCGTGGCACTTTGGCCTGGCCCATTTCACTGCCAGGGTAGCTCACTGCTTGCCCTGGGTCCATTCAGTCCCTCTTCGGGACCCTGCTTTTGGGGTGTTAGGAACTAAGGGCAACTGAGGCTTAAGTCGAGAAAGCAAATGCCCAGGAGTGAATAATATTCAAGGCCAATCAAATCCTAAGTTACAAAGCATAATGTTAACGGTCTTTCTGTATCTATACAAAAAGGATATTACTTTAAGGTAAACTGTTCATAAGGCATAAGGAGAGGAGAAAGGCAATATTTCACTCATACATATAAAATCAGATTTCTTGGAAACTGATCTTACAAATTAACAAAGTCTGATTAAGGGGAAAGCTGATTAACTGGGTGGGAAGGAGAGGATAGGGAAGACTGCTTACATGTTTACATGTAAACACAATGGAAGTGGAAGTGCCTCTGGAGCACTGTGGTGGGTGTAACCAGATTGATGGGTGTAACCAGATTAATGGATGTAACCAGATAAAACCTAAGCTTCTTGAAGGACAAAGCAATGTTACCCAACAATTGGTCAATACACTTTGAGGTTTATCACCTTCCTGTGATCCAGTTTTCCTGACTACAAAACTGAATTAGTGACCCTTCATGAGGAGGGTTAGAAAATTTTATAAGGGTTATAGAAATAAAGTCCAGCTCTTAATACAGTTTTGTGGCTTTTAATTGTACTTGAATGTCTAAAAGACAGCATTATTAAGTATTTTGTGGGATTCATTTTTACTTGATTATCTACAAGACACTCAGCATTGTACAATGTTAGATATTATAACAGATTCATATTTTATTTATTTAATTTGGGGTCCCACACCTGGTTGTGTTCAGGGCTTACTCCTGGCTCTGTGCTCAGGGATCACTCCTGGTGGGCTTGGGACCATATGGGGTGCAAAGAAATGAAACCTGGGTCAGCTACATACAAGGCAAGACCCCTAATTTCTGTGCTATCATTCCAGCCCCACGGGTTCACATTTTAGTACTTTCCCTGCTAAAACTTTGATTTTTTTTTTTTAAGCTGATTGTGTTTCAGTTCTTAATAGATCATTTTGACTAACAATACTAATGTAAAATAGTGATGTTAAATATATTTTATATAATCGTGTCACATTTTTTTCCTTCGGTAATATTTCAAAGTCTTTTATGAGTTATGGATCGTTTAAGTTCATTGAAGTACTGAAGGCCTTTGCCAGATTTGTTAAGTTAATGTTGTTTGTATTGGTTACATGCATTTGTTAAATGGCAGAGACAAATAGAAACTTTTAAATACCATTGAAACACTTCAGAATTTACCAAGTTAGCTCTTGGTTAGTTACCTTACTCTAAAAGATCGGACATAATTTTTTTTTTCCTGCCTCTTACTTTCTGATTTCTGGGTTTGCTTAGGATTTGCGCCTGATTACTCCCTTGGCTTTTGCTTTAACATCAGATAATAGAGAACAAGTACAGTCTGGACTGGGATTATTACTGGAAGCTGCTCCATTGCCAGATTTTCCTGCTTTAGGGTGAGTTGTAATCATTTGAAAAGTCTTATGGTACTGGGATTTCCTGCAGGTTTTTTTTTTTTAGCATATATTTGAACATTTATTGTAAGATTTTTTTTTAAAGAGCTGTGATTTACAAAATTACTGATAGTTGAGTTTTAAGCATATATTTCAACACAAATTCCACCCAACTTCCCTCCACCTGTGTTCCCTATTCCTACCCCACCCCAGTCACCACCCCATCCCCACCTGTCAGCTTTATAGGCATAACATTACAAAGTTTCAGTCGATACAGCTTAGATCTCATGTTTTCACTTTTGTTGAGTCTGTGTTTCAGATGTATGGCTATACCACTCCTCCACATCACCCGTATAACTGAAACCCCAATTCCTGTTATTTCCACCCTTTTCTTCCCATTTTCTTCTTCCCCTCTTGATTTTTTTCCTTTCCTCTAAACAGTGGGGTCAAAGGTGATCCAAGTACCCCCCTTTTACTCTATATCCTCATCCAGTATTCTTTGTAGCACAGATAAGTAGTACCCTGTGTTTGTCTTTCTTCTTCTGGCTTCATTCAACTATTTTCCAGTTCCAAACATGTTACAGCCACTTGCATGATTTCTTATTCCCTTGAAGCTGCATAGTATTCCATTGATTCCATTGTGTGTAATTCATTCATCTGTTGTTGGGACACCTAGGTGGATTCATTATATTAGCTACTGTACTGAGCGCAGCGATAAATAATGGTCTGAATATGTCCTTTTGAGAGTGTTTTTATGGCCTGGGGGCACATACCCAATAGTGAAGTTGCTGGGTCATGTGACGGTTTAATTCTAAGTTTACTGAAACTCTCCATACTGTTTTCCACAGGGGTGTTAACAACAACATTCCCACCAACAGTGGATGAGTTCCTTTTTCACCAGATCTCCACCAACACAGATTGTTTCTACTATTTTTGATATGTGACATTCTTACTAGTATGAGATAACTATTTCATTGTCTTGATTTGGATTCCTCTGATGCTAAGTGATACTGAGCATTTTTTCATGTGCCTACTGGCTACCCACCTGTCTTCCTCTGAGAAGTGTCTATTCATTTCCTCATCCCATTTTTTGATAGGGTTTTTGAACTTTTTGTTGTTGATTTTTGTGAGTACTTTATGTATCCTGGATATCACATCTTCATTAATTCTTTTTAATTGCTTTTTTGGTTTCTCTGCTGTTGATTTCTGCTCTAGTTTTTATTATTTTCCTTTCTGCTATATTTTGGATTTGTTTGTTGTTCTTTCTCCAGACTTTTGAGATGTGTATCTATGTTATTGATTAGGCTTTTTCTTTCTTAATGTAGGCCTTCTTTGCTGTGAGTTGCCCCCTTAAAATAGCTTTTGCTTCATTCCATAGATTCTGATAGCTTATGTCATTCTCATTAGATTCAAGGAATCTTTTTATTTCTTCCTTGATTTCCTCATTGATCCAGTTATTGTTTTGCAGTGTTTTATACAGCCTCCAAGTGTTGGAAGTTTTCCCCATCATCTTTCTGCGGTTAATTTTTACTTCTATGGCATTGTGGTCTGAGAAGGTAGTTTGTATAATTTCTATATTTGTAAATTTATGCATGTTTGAGCTATGCCCTAATACTGATTTTCCTGGAGAGTGTTCCATGTGCATTAGAGGAGAATGTATATTCTTGTTTGGGGGCATGCAGTACCCTGTATCTGTCCAGCAATCCCAGTTCTTTCAGCTCCTCATTTAGGGCTCTTGTTGATCTGTCTAGTTGGGAAAGTGGTGTGTTGAAGTCACCCACTACTATTGTGTTTCCTTCAATGTATTTCTTTAGGTTTGTGAGCAGAAGCTTTATGAAGTTTGCTGAGCCTTCATTTGGTGCATAGATATTGATGACAGTATTTCTTGATCTATTACCTTGACCAAAAAGTATTGCCCATCATTGTCTCTAATTATTTTCTTTATATTGAATGGAATTTGGTCTGATAGAAGTATAGCTGTCTCCAGTTTTATCAGTTTTATTTTGTTTTGTTTTGTTTTGTTGCTCACGTTGGGGCTTGTATGAGTGATTTTTATTGTTTCACTCTATATCTGTTTTTATCCTAAGAGTTTGGTGGGTTTCCTGTAGGCAGCAAATAGATGGATGGATTTTCTTTCCTGATCTATCCAGCTACTCTATGCCTTTTTATAGGGTAGTTTAGTCCATTGACATTCTGAGAGAGAGAGAGAGAGAGAGAGAGAGAGAGAGAGAGAGAGAGAATAAAAGAGGGAGGGAGGAAGGGAGGGAGGGAAAAGAGCGAGAGGTATCTTTGCAAGAGTCTTTTTTTTTTTAATAAGTGATTTTTCAATAATCCTTGCAGGATTGGTTTAGTTGTTGCAAATGCTGCCAGCTCCTGTTTTTCTGAAAAGGTTCTTATCCCTCCCTCAAGTCTAAATGATAGCTTTGCAGGATAGTTGACTCCAGGCTAAAAGTTCTTCAGTCAGTACTTCAAATATGTCATTCCACTCTTTCCTGACTTTAAAGATGTTTTTTGAAAAGTCTGTTGCAATTCTTATGTTATTTCCCTTAGATTTGAGTGTTTTCTTCTCTCGCTGCTTTTATTAATCTGTCTTTGTCTTTTGATTTTACTGGTTTGATTACTATGTCTTGACGTTTCTTTTGAGTCTGTTTTGTTTGTTACTCTTTGGGCCTCTTGAGTATGAGCTGGAGCCTCTCTCAAGATATCAGGAAAGTTCTCAAATATTATTTCTTTGACCAGCTATTCTCCTCCTTTCTTTACCTTTTTCTTCTCCTCTAGCATTCCTATGATTCGAAGATTATTTCTCTTGCTATTACCTATCAAGAATTTTAGCTCTTCTCCATTTACTTTTTTTTTTCACTTCCTGGTGATGGCTTATATTTTGTCTTCAATATGACAGATACAGCCCTCTGCATGTTGAATTCTGTTGCTTGGACTTGTTGTTTTATTTTTTAACTCTTTCAGTTCCATTTGTATGGACTCTTTGATACTCTGGATCAGTTTAAGTTATTTGAATTTTCCTTCCAGTGATTGCTTTAGGTCCATGGCCATTGCATAGAGCATTGATTTGAGTTCTTCATTGATGAGGCTTGAGGGCTTATTTGAGCTCAGTGATTTGCCAGGACTTCTGTTCTTGTCTATAAGGTGAAATCAGTTGTTTTGCCTTTGTTCCTAAAAATTTGTGAGTGCTACGATTTGAGTTTCAGGTGCCAGGTATCTGGGGTCTGACCTAATTTGTTATTTTTCAGCAAGCAGTACTTTATAACCTATAAGTCTGATGATGTTGCTTAGAATATTTCACTGAATCATACAGTTCAGTGTCTAATATATTTGTTTGTATAGCAGGATTAAAGTAGACATATTTGAGGAAATATATAAGACCTACGAACCGTTGAAACTGGTGATGATGAAAGGGTGGTATTGTCGAGAGGGGGTGGGAGGGCTTCCTTGGTCCAGGGGACCCCAGAAAGAGGTCGCAGACTGCATAGAAGTCTCAGGAAGGGATAGGGGCTGGCACCCTTCACACACCCGAATGACAAGAAGTCAGCTTTTTTTTCCTGGATCCTTGGGTACATATCCTGGGTTTGAGATGAGTTTGAAAGTAACTTCTTCAGTCCAGGGAACCCAGTAAAAGGTCACAGGTGACAGAGTCACTGGGCAGGATGGGGACCTGCAGCTTCACTAATTCTAATAACTGAAACAATCTAGTATACTCACTCAGGGTGTAGCTAGGTCCACGTAAATATATTATAAAGATACTCTGCCTGCCTGTCTATCATAACTTGTGCCTAGACTAAGTTTACATCCTACCAGTTTAATTTATCCATAGATAAGAGTTTTTCTTCTTTTTTTTTTTTTTTTTGCTTTTTGGGTCACACCCAGTGATGCATAGGGGTTACTCCTGGCTCATGGAATTCCTCCTGGCTGTGCTCCTGGGCACCCCATATGACTCCCTGAACTTGCCAAGAGTGATCCCTAATTGGAGAGCCAGGAGTAACCCCCGAGCACCAGAGGATGTGGCCCCAAAACAAAAGTAATAATTTTAAGTCATAAGAGACATATAATTCAAAATGTCATTTTATTATAAATATTTTCTCACAAATAAATGTTCAAATGGGGAAGGGCGATTTCTCAAACTAAAAGAAATAGTCTATATAGCTGCTTTTCTGGTAATGTTCTTACCTCATCTTTGGTAGTCTGACAGATGCAGAACCCCTAAACTTCAATGTAAAAATGACTCATTTACACTCCTAGTTTACGTTATTCTGACAGTTTTTGGTGTTTGTGTTGTATAGCTTTATTTTTGGACACTTAAACTAATCACGCAAATTTATTTATGTCCAACTATATTATTTATGTTCATTTATGTTTTTGTGTACATTGTCTTAGACAATTTAATGTGAATTTTCATGCTGTGTGTGTATTTACTATGTAAATTTTTTGTTTTGTTTTTGGCCCACACCCAGTGTACTCAGGGCTTTCTCCTTACTTTGCGCTCAGGGATCACTCCTGCCAGGGCTTAGGACCACATGGTATGGCAGGGATCAAATCTGGGTTGGCTGCATGCAAGAGGAGTGCTCTACCCACTGTACTCTCTAACGACTATGTCACGGTCACAGTCCTCCCGTTGTTCATCGATTTGCTCGAGCGGGCCCAGTAACATCTCCATCGTGAGACTTGTTGTTACTGTGTTTGGCATATCGAATGCGTCATGGGTAGCTTGCCAGGCTTTGCCATGCGGGCGGAGGAATCAAACTCGGGTTGGCCATGTTGGCTGCGTGCAAGGCAAACGCCCTACCCACTGTGCTATCGCTCCTATGTAAACACTTTTAAAATCCATTGCTGGTTAAGACCAGCTATGTGCCAGGCCTTAGATATTTCTAATAGCACAGTAAATTCTGCTGGGAAGACTCCTTCAGTGAACTTTATACCCTTGTAGGAAGACCACTTTAAACTGTTTCAGGGCTAGAAAGGTAGAACAGAAATTAAGGCATTTGCTTTGCATGGGCTGGTATCTTCAACCATTGTTTAAAACTTTACACTGTAACTCCTGAACATAGAGCCAGGAGTAGATCCTAAGCGCCACTGGGTGTTAAGTTTTATCATCATGATGTATATATCACTATATTTGGAGGGAGCCAATACTATGCAGAACTAGTGTAGGTAAAAGAATAGCTCATTCACACTTGCCTTCACATGTGAGGTCCTGAATTCAGTCTCTGGCATCAGACACACAGGAAAACAACTTATACAAAATCACTCTATCAGGTACAAATGGATGGGGAAGAATGAAAGTCTGATTAGCAAGAATATGTTGAGTGAGAAATGAGAAGAACAGGGCACAAAAATAACAACCAAATGTTGTTGCTCATGGTAGGAGGATTATTTTTACCAGTAATAATGTACATAATTTTTACACATGATCCATGATCACTGTCCTCCCATTGATCATCGGTTTGCTTGAGTGGGGCCAGTAACATCTCCATTGTGAGACTTGTTACTGTGTTTGGCATATCGAACACGTCATGGGGAGCTTGCCAGGCTTTGCTGTGCGGATGAGATACTCTCTGTGGCCTGCCGGGCTCTCTGAGAGGGGCGGAGCCATATTGTCAAACTAATTCTAGTGCCTTCAGAAGTGGAATTGTCATTAAAAAGTATCATAGTTACCAAAAAATTACTCTAACTATAAAGTAATTTCTTCAACCCCCTAATCATAGGCTTCAAGATAGTTTAAAAAATACTTGAAGACTCATTTCTCAAAATGACCCTCTTAAACAGTTCTATAATTCTATACCAACTGTTTCATTGTATTGTGTTTTAATGAATTTCTTTTTCTCTTTAATTCCCATTAAGACTTGGTGAAAGTATAGCAGCAAATAATGCCTACAGACAGCAGGAAACAGAACATATGTCCAAAAGAATGCCTTTGCAGCCATTAAATAACAATTTCCTAACATCAGTAAAGAGTTTAACTCCACCTCTTTTAAAAGACAAAGTTCCTGGATTGAACATTGAAGAATTGATAGAGAAACTTCAGTCTGGAGTGGTGGTGAGTGATAAATAATAAATGATGTTGAATTTCTGGCTAATACATATTATATTTCACACAATTGTCACACCCTGTTCTTTTCAGTCCCAAAATTGGTTTCTAGGAGTCCAGGGTGCAGCTCATCTATAGAGTGCCTGCCTTGCACTTGGGAAGTCCTAGTTTCACTCTCCAGCACTCCTCAACCCCTTCCAAAAGAAAAATAAAATCAAACAATTAGTTTATGACCTTTTAAATCATAGACAGTTTAGAAATAAGTTTCAGGTAATAGTTGCAGCCCACTACATTTTTGAAAACAAAAAGCATCCTGATTATAACATATTTAAACTACTTAGATCTGAATTTGAATATTAAAAACTTAACCTTTACTCTAAAAAATAACAGTATCCTGGCAAGGTTAGAAAGGAAGGGAAATTTAACCATAAAGTTCCAACATTTTAATGTTACTATCATTCTTTTTTGGTCCCCCCAAAATCAACCCACCTTGTCTATCCAGCTTTAAAGAAATTTCCACAGATTAAAACAAAAATTAATTTTTTAATCATTGTGTTCTAATGGATTAGTTTCATAGTAAGAATTTTGTTTCTGATGTTGAGTTCATTTATTTTCTGATTTTTAATTCTATTAAAACCTAGGTAAAGGATCAGATTAATGATGTGAGAATATCTGACATAATGGATGTATATGAGACGAAACTGTCTACATTAGCTGTGAGTAGAAGCTTATTTTAACTACAATAATTAAGTTTTAATAGATATTCTTCTGTAAATGATGGAGATAAATGGTATGTTGTCTTTACAGTCTAAAGAAAGCAGGCTACAAGATCTCTTGGAAGCAAAAGCTCTCGCCCTTGCACAAGCAGATAGATTGATCGCTCAGTATCGCTGTCAGAGAACCCAGGCTGAATCTGAGGTATGTGTAATGTAAAGATGTATCTGATTAGCAGAAAGAATAAATGAAGTACAATATGTACAAATTAATAGTTATATTTGCTACTAAATTGTTCTTAACATGTGACATGACTATTTCCTGTATCTTGAAATGCTCCCATTTAGTTTTAGTTCCATCATTATCTTCTAATTTACTTTCTACCCTAATAATTGTTCTATTCTAATATCCTTTATATAGGTTTTCCTCCTACCCTCAGACCCCATCCTCCCAGTCAGCGCTTAAATGTTGGATTTTTCCAGTTTTATGTTCTAAGCTTTTTCATTATTTAAATGATCTCTGATTTCAACCTTTATCAAAATATTCACTCCCCAATTTTATAAGCTCAGACTTTTTCTTTTTTTTTTTTTCTTTTTGGGTCACAACTGGCGTTACACTAGGTTACGTCCTGGCTCATGCACTCAGGAATTACTCCTGGTGGTGCTCAGGGGACCATATAGGATGCTGGGAATCAAACCCAGGTCAGCCGCGTGCAAGGCAAATGCCCTACCCGCTATACTATTGCTCCAGTCCCCTAGCTCAGACTTTTTCTAAGCACTAAATGTCTCTTGTTTAACTCCACTGAAATATTTAGCGGAAATTTCAGAAAAAGCATTTCATCACCCTTCCCCTTTTCTAAGTTTATTCCTTCTCATCCATCCCCCTATAACTTTTGGAGTTTTCCAAATAAGAAACTTAGAAAGCACAGTTTTCTGTCTACAGTTAATTACCAAGTCCAGTTGATTTTACTTTCTAAATATTACTTTTTTTTTCTTCCATTTTACTGTGCCACTGTTTGCTAGGGGTAAGGTTCTTACCATTTTTCATATTTATCACAGTAGAGCCTCTAATCAGCTGTTTTACCTTTAATCTAGTGCTCTCTTCTTAGCCATCCTCAATTCAAAGCAAAAATCATCTCTTTTGTATTTGAGTCTACCTTGACAGTGATCTCTGAGACAGTAATTTAATCCTATTGTTCTTGTACTAAATGACTGAGGAGTGGCTCACCATTGCTCTAAGAAGCTTAAGTAGTTTGACTTATGAGGATTTTTAACCACATTCATTTCCAAATCTCTTTGCATTTCTTTATGTTCTTTGCAGTCTACTGTGTTTGAACTCTGTGAAACTTATCATATACTTACATTCCCTTTTTTAGACTTGCTCTTCTCTGAAATGCCTTTTTCTTTCCCCTAACTTCAGATTTTAGTTTATATTCAAACTACTGTATATTTAAAGTTCATGTACTAGAGAGCTTTTTTTATTCTTCTTGCATATGAATGTCTGGCAATTTTTCCTCTATAGATATATCCTATGCTTCTCCAGATAACAGGTCTTACCCTCCCACCCTTGCTATCAGAGACTATTCCGTATCTTCAGATCCTTGTAAAGCACCTCGCACATGGTAGGTGCGTGGGCAGCTTTTCATTGTGTTATATGTGTATGTACATGATCATCATCATTTAAAGATGTTCAAATCAATGAGAGACTATATACAACCTGGTCCCAGTAACTGTATAGTCTCAGATGTATAGTAGGCTGTATCATCCAAGTTTCTGTAATTACACTTTATAAACTTTGTATAATAATGAAGACACCTTAAAGACACATCAGAAAATATCCTTCTATGTATAAATAGATGTATATAAGTAAATTTGTGTATCTACTTATGAGATTTTAATCTATTAAATTTACAAAATGAGATTTTAACAATTATAGGAAATTCCCAGCAAACAAATGAAATATAGGCAACCTGGTATTATTTACCATGAATTATTTACAATAAAGTTGGTTTTTTTTAAGGAGGCATTAAAATCAGTGACAAGTAAAATATCTTTTAAATTTTTCTGACAGGCCTCCTATGCCATAGGAATGATATCGTTTTTGAATTTTTATGGATTTATCTTGACAAGTATGTTGAATGTATTATAAATTCTCAGAATAAAAATTACTGATATTAAAATCATTTTCCTCTCTTCTCTTACTACAAGCTGATGTTTTCAGATATATCTTGTATTCAGGAGGACAGTAGATTGCTTTATCCACATTACTGGAAAAATCATAAAATGAACACTAGTTAGGCATTGCCACTTACAGACTGTCATAAAAGTAAAAGTATTTGTTTCTGGATTTCATCTAAGTAATTTTGGGGCCTGGTTATTTACTTACAATTGCTTTTCTGATGTTTTAGCACTTCGTGTCAGTTTTTTTTTTAATATACTGTGTTCAACATAAAGGTTTTGTTGTGCTAGTTTATTTTTATGCTGTCTTAATTTACTACATGTTCACTTAAGCATTATGGTGTGGGTTGGATATTATTCTTAATTCTTACCTGAAATGAGAAAACTGTTGCGGACAAACTTTATAATTTAGTGTTCTTGGCTATACTCTAAATGCCAACTGCATTTTTTTTTTAAATATAAAGACACCTACCATGCTCTTAATTTCTGTAATTTCTGCTTTTAGTTAGTTTTTTCACTTCAACTCATACTTCTTGTGCTTTGCTGGCTACCTTTGCCATCATTTCTTTGAATTCATTAAAGACCCTCATTGCAGTGTCATTGAGGTCATTGTCAGAAGATTTACTGAGCCTGTTGATATTGTATCTCTGGTGATGCTATTTTGCTCATTAAAGTTGGCTCCTACCTATTTTCTTCTTTAGTTTTCTAATGTTCTTGCTTTGCTGAGGGTGAATCTTCACAGTTACAACCCTGGGAAGACATTGAAGGATTAAGTCGGATGTTGAAGGTGTTAGAACCAAGCTGGAGAACGGGGCTCTTCCTACTGTTCCAGACTAGGCCCAGAGATGTCAGCTGGAGGCAAGCCTCACCTGAAGTGGCTTGAATGTGGGCCTTCTGTATTTAAAGCATCAGTCCAACCCCTTAAACTAGCTTTTAGACTCTCATACCTTTTAATTGAGTACTGTTGAAATAGTGTAGCATATGAAACATTTAATTTGATAATGTAGTTTCTGTTGAATATTTTATCTTACACATTTTATTTTTCACTATTATGTAAAGTTATATTCAGGTATTTTTCTGCTATTAGGATAAATTTCTAAAGATGAGATTATGAAGTATTTAAAGACACAGTTTGTTGTTAAATATGTTCTCTCAGCAAACTGGTGCCAATTTTTATTTTTCGTGCGGAGTTTGAGAATTTCTATTTCCCCATATCTACTGTTGAAATATGTAGACCTACCTTTGTGTTATAGTTTTGTTAATTTCCAGGAGTATAATGTAAATAAATTGATCTGAGTTTTTAAGATTGTTTTCATCAGAATAATCTATTAAATAAAACATGGCACTGTCCTCCCGTTGTTCATCGATTTGTTCATGCAGGCACCAGTAACGTCTCCATTGTGAGACTTGTTATTTTTTTTTCCTTTTATTTCCTTTTTTATTTTACTTAGCAAATTCACCTTAAGTTCCACTCATTTTGTCCCAAACACACAACTCCACCTTTTTTATTACAATATATATATATTTATATTTTATATTTATATAACATAATGTAAAGTATATAAATATATTTTGTTTATTTTATATATTTTATGTTTTTTAATTTTTATTAGTGAAACACCATGAGGTACAGTTGTAGACTTAAAAATTTTGGTGCTTGGGTTTTAATTATACAGTGTTCGAGTACCCATCCCTCCACCAGTGCCCATTTTCCACCACCACTGATCCCAGTATCCCTCCCACCCTCCGTCCTCCCCCCCCACCCCCACCCCCCCCCACCCCCCCCCCCGCCTCTGTGGCAGGGCATTTTCTTTTGTTCTCTCTCTCCTTTTGGGTACTGTGATTTGCAAAAGAGGCATTGGGTGGCAGTCATGTTCGGTCTATAGTCTACTTTCAGCATGCATCTCTCATCCTGGAAGGATCCTCCCAATACCCTTTATTTGGTACTCCCTTCTCTATATGAGCTGCCTTTTCCCCTAGCATGTGTTGCTGACCTCCAGGCCATGGAGTAAACCTCCTGGTACTTATCTCGGCTATTCTTGGGTGTTAGTCTCCTATTTTGTTCCTTTATGTTCCCCAGATGAATGCAGACTTTCTATGTCTGTCCCTCTTTCTGACTCATTTCGCTTAGCATGATACTTTCATCTAGTACCAACTTGTATGTAAATTTCTTTTCTAACAGCTACATAGTACTCCATTGTGTAGATGTACCAAAGTTTCTTTAACCAGTCATCTGTTCTCGGGCACTCAGGTTTTTTCCAGATTCTGGCTATTGTTAACAATGCTGCAATGAACAAACAAATGCAGATGTCAATTCGTCTATACTTTTTTGCCTCTCTGAGATATATTTCCAGGAGTGGTATTGCTGGGTCAACTGGGAGCTCAATTTCTAATTTTTTGAGAATCGTTCATACTGTTTTCCAAAAGGGCTGAACCAGTCAGGATCCCGTTCACAATTGTGCCCCAGAAAATCAAGTACCTAGGAATTAGCTTACTAAGGAAGTAAAGGACTTGTACAAATAAAACTACAAAACGCTACTTCAGGAAATAAAAGAGGACATGAGAAAATGGAAAGATATCACCTGCTCATGGGTTGGGAGAGTTAACATTGTCAAAATGGCAATACTTCCCAAATCATTGTACAAATTCAGTGTGATCCGTATAATGATACCCATGACATTCTTCAAAGAAATGGAGCAAATACTCCTGAAATTCATATGGAACAGTAAGCCCCGACAGATAGCTAAAGCAATTCTTGGGAAAAAGAAAATGGAAGGAATCAACCTCCCTAACTTCAAACTCTACTACAAAGCAGTAATAATTAAAACAGCATGGTATTGGAACAGAGGCAGAGCTGCAGACCAATGGAACAGGGTAGAATATACTGGCATCTCCCCCCCAAACATATGATCATCTAATCTTTGACAAGGGAGCAAGAAATCTGAAGTGGAGCAAAGAAAGCCTCTTTAACAAATTTTGCTGGCAAAACTGGATGGCTTCATGCAAAAAAATGGGCTCAGATCTCTGCCTAATACTATGTACAAAAATAAGATCAAAATGGATTAAAGACCTCAACATCAGACCGGAATTCATAAGATACATTGAAGACAAAGTTGGCAAAACCCTCCATAACATTGAAGCTAATGGTATCTTCAAAGATGTCACGCCACTGGCCAAGCAAGTGAAAACAGAGATAGATAAATGGAACTATCTTAAGCTAAGAAACTTCTGCACCTTCAAAATAACAGTGACCAAAATACAAAGACAGTCTACAGAATGGGAACGGTTATTTGCCCAATACACATCCAACAAGGGGTTGATATCAAGGATATACAAAGTTCTTCTTTCTTCTTGTGGAGTTCTTCTGGTTGAACTCCACAAGAAGAAAATATCCAACCCCATCAAAAAATGGGGCGACGAAATGAACAGAAAATTTCTCAAAGAAGAAATCCAAATGGCAAAAAGGCACATGAGAAAATGCTCTACATCATTAATCATCAGGGAGATGCAGATCAAAACAACAATGAGGTATCATCTCACACCACAGAGACTGGTCCACATCCAAAAGAACAAAAACAACCAGTGTTGGAACGAATGTGGAGAGAAAGGGAACCTCCTCCACTACTGGTGGGAATGCCGACTGGTTCAGCCCTTTTGGAGACTTATTACTGTTTTTGGCATATCAAATACGCCACGCAGAGCTTGCCAGGCTCTGCCATGCAGGCAGGATACTCTCGATAGCTTGCTGGGCTCTCCGAGAGGGACGAAGTAATCAAACCCTGGTCAGCCACATGCAAGGCAAACACCTGACCTGCTATGCTATTTCTAAGTAAAACATAAGGAAGAAATAACAAAAACTTTCATTGTCAGAGTTATTAGGAGTAGTTAAATAGTAGGTATATATTACAACTAATAAACTCAAGTAACCCAAAACATGATAGCTTATTAGATATTTGGCCAAAAAAACTTGTAAGGAGTAAAAACTTGGGCATATTTAATAGATGAAAGTCAGAAAGTCTATTCCATTTCTTTTAGGCACGAACACTTGCCAGTATGTTGAGAGATGTTGAGAGGAAAAATGAAGAACTTGGTATGTTGCTGAAGTCTCAGCAAGTTGAATCAGAAAGAGCTCAGAGTGATATAGAGCAACTCTTTCAGCATAATAGGAAATTGGAGTCTGTGGCTGAAGAACATGAAATATTAACAAAATCCTACATGGAACTTCTTCAAAGGTGAATTGATATAGTAAAACTTTCTGTGTAAGGTCAGAACCTTGAATGAATATAAGTTTTTCTTTTCTGTGGCCCTAAAATCCTTTCATAACCATTCATATAAATAGAAGATAAAAGAAAGCAGAAGTCATAATGAAGTGCTGCTTACTCAAACACATTATCAAAAGTTAGAAACAGAATACAAGTCCCTTTATTTCTCTCCCAATGGAATTTACTCTGTTTTGGTTTTTGGGCCACACCCAGCAGGGTTCAGGGCCAGCTCCTGGCTCTACGCTCAGGAATCACTCCTGGCAGGGGAACCTTATGGGGTGGTGGGGATTCCACCTGGGTTGGGTGCATACAAAGTAAGCACCACTGTACTATATCTCTGGCCACAACTCTTATTTATTCTTAGAGTCGTTGGTTGTCTAGGATGTTAATACTAAGGACAAGTTTATTCTGTTTTGTTTACTAACAGAGCCTTAGAACTTAGAAGCATACTTATACATAATTAGGCATTCATAATTAATGGAATTATTGATTTGGCACAGTTAGATTAGGTTGAGCCACATTCATTAGCCGTTTCTAAAGATAAAAAATGGTTGAGTATTAACAGTTGAGTATTAACAGTTTTAACAGTATTAATGGTTGAGTATTAACAGTTTCATATAATTCATCCTAATAGCTTGAAAATTGGGTATTAGTATTTATCTCATCTCTTAATTTGTATCAGTATTTCACCATAACTTATTTAACATAGTTCATTTATGAGTGATTCTACAGGTATAGTATTAAATTCTTACAAGTGAATAAATGTTCATAAGCTAGGTAAAAGGTTATATGCTTTTATAAATATTATCAAACATCCAAAAATGCTGTTCTTTATATACTAACACAGTAAAACTGCTGGATTATAAGACCAGGAAGCAGTTATATATTCTCTACTAAATAATAAAAAATAAAAGCATCCTGGTTAACTTGTACTTATCATAATTTCTAATTTAAAATTGGTTAAAGGTTTAAAAAATCTTCAACTGTTTTGTGCTACTAATATAGAAATGAGAAAGATATTTAATATTGCAGTATACATGGACTTATTTGCCAGTAACAGGGCAGTGTGGAAAATGTATGTCGCACCTGGGAAATTTACAGTGACAGAAAATTTCCAAACATGACCTTTTCCTCCAACAAATTTCTCCAGGTTTAATTGTTTGAGATACCATTGATAAAGTCGGGTCACTCTTGAGCACAGTCCAGGAATGGTCCCTAAGCAGCACTTGGTATGCGCCCAGAACACTAAAATAAAATAATTTAAAACATATGGTTATGCTCCACACATTTTTATTTTATATTAATTTCACTGCCTTAAATAGCTAGAATTATCTTTCCTGTCTCCTAGAGCTAATCTGTGTCCCTCTTGTTCATAACCTCTTATTTCAATACATGCAATCTGATTAAAAGTAATAGTAAAGAATACACTCTTCTCCATCATGTTTTTGTTCATAAAGATATCAATTTATCTTGTCTTTCCAGGAATGAAACTGTTGAAAAGAAGAATAAAGATTTACAGATCACATGTGATTCTCTGAATAAGCAAATTGAGACAGTGAAAAAGTTGAATGAGTCACTTAAGCAACAAAATGAAAAGTAAAAAATCTCAACAATTATTTTGGATTTTTAAGAAAACAATTTATACTAGTAAACATTTTTTACAAATAAAAAATTAACTTAATTTTAATATTTAAAATTAAATATTAATTTTAACCTATTTTAGGGCTAGAATATATAACTGGCAAAATTTATGAATAATTACTATTTCATTTTTATGGTACTCAAGAATGACATGGCTTATATTTTCTTTTTTTAATAATTTCAGAACTATTACCCAATTAATAGAGAAAGAAGAACAGAGGAAAGAGGTTCAGAATCAACTAGCAGACCGAGAATGTAAACTAGCAAGTAAGTAGCTTGTTTAACAATCGTCTCTATTTTACTTCTTTTTTTTTCCTTGTCACCACTCCAAATTTTCTTAAGAATGATGGGCAAGCAGGGTGGAGGGTACTGGCTGCTGTGAAGAATGAATCCAAAGAACCAGACAGGATGGTACCCTTCCAGGAATCCCCCCTGGAGTAGAGAGGAGAGGGGTGGAATGTGGTTTAACTTAATTTTTGAGGGAGAGGCATAACCAGTTTTTATTTTACTTGTTCGTTATTTTTGGTTCTCTGATTAAATATATTTCCTTTTTTGATATTTTAGGCCCCTTTTCATCGATATTAACCTATAGTTCACCTCATAATTTGGCAGTTTATAAACAATTAGTAACAATTATATTCAATAGCTTTCATAATTTTTTATAGTTTAAGTAGCACTATCCTCCCATTGTTCATTGATTTGCTTGAGCGGGCACCAGTACCGTCTCCATTGTGAGACTTGTTACTGTTTTTGGTATATTGAATACGCCATGGAGAGCTTGCCAGGCTTTGCAGTGTGGGCAGGATACTCTCAGTATCTTGCCAGGCTCTCCGAGACAGACGAAGGGATAGAGCCCGGGTCTGCCACGTGCAAGGCAAATGCCCTACCCACTGTGCTATCGCTCCAGTCCATAGTTTATGTAACAGTTTCAATTGTGTTCACATTTGTGATATTCATTTACAAAGATATCCATCTTTAATTTTTCACAGAGCAATTTAGATTAGCCAGGTGGAAAACAATTGAGGTTAGGAATCTGGGGGTTGTAGGAAATCATTGCTTTTGATAAAATAAAAATATTAAAGAAATGTAACAGCAGGTGGCAGTGCTAGGTAACTTTTAGTTACCAGCATTATTATAACTGTGAAAATAATCCACAAAAACATTTTTGTTCTAGCTCATTTGCTTTGAGCATAGTTATTCATCTGTATGATATTTCATAATTCTCCTATGTCTAATTCTCAGACTAAGGATTGCTAGATATTATAGTTGCTACATATTATATCTAGAATAGCAGAAAAAGGAAAGGCTTGGAGATTTGATGTTTTCTGTAAAATATTGACTGACATAGGGGAAGAATTGTTTTTCACAAGTACTCTAATAAGATACTTTTTCTTAGTTAATCTTATTTTACAAAAATTACTAAATCTTGGAGGTTGGAGCAATAGTACATCAAGTAGGCCATTTAACTTGCACGAGGCTGACCTGGGTTCAATCCCCGGCATCCAGTGTGGTCTCCTAAGCATCTCCAGGAACCCCTGAGGACCTCCGGGTGTAGCCCAAAAAGTAAAATATATATATATATATATATATATATATATATATATATATATATACTAAATCTTTCCTGGATAATGTCGATATCAAACTTTCAAACTTTTATATGCTGTTTTCTTTAAGACTTGCAGCAAAAAACAAGAGCACAAGAGGAAAACATTAAAGTTTTGCAAAAAGAAACAGTAGATAAAGAAGAAGCCATCGATATCCTTAGGAAAGAATTAAATAGAACAGAACAGATGAGAAAAGAGCTCAGCATTAAGGTAATAATCTATTGAATTCTCATTTTCCATAAAATGAAAAATCTTATTTCATGAAAAAAAGTGAAACTGGATAAATTAATATTCTGTTTCGTAACTTTTTTAGAACATACAGAATTTCAAGGTGATTTAATAATAATGATTGATTCTCACAGTGTGAAAACCTATATATCTTAAAACTATTAAACATGTATTAAATGTTTACTGTATGCCAGCACTGACTGAAAAGATACAGAAAGGGGAGTTGGAGAGATAGTACAGTGGGTAGGTTGCTTGCCTTGCATGCGGCCATCCTGGGTTCGGTCCTCAGCAACCCATATGGTCCCAAGCCCTATCAGGAGTGCAAAGAAGTAAGCCCTGAGCACCACCGATATAATTTACAAAACAAATAAATACAGAAAGGGACTGTCAGTTCTAGGTATCACATACAAATATATGTATAGATATATAGCTGCACCTCTGCTTATACGAGTGAATAGTAACATTTATACAGTTCTTATATTTTAGAGCTTTATAATTTGCAAAAGTCTTTGAGACATAGTGACAGAAGAGGCACAAAGTTTAATGTCATGTTTACAGATTTCCTGATTGTTCCATGTGTTTTGCATGGTAGCAATTATAAGTAGTAAAATGTAGTATTTCGTGCAGAATTTTAGTTGCTAGCATTGACCTTAAAGCTTACCATATAATTCAAGTGTATACATATTTGTAATGTGTCATTTGAGATAATTGTGTTTCAAATTGAAAAATAAGGACATCTTAAAATGACTATTAAAGAAAACATGCTAGCTAACTTGTTCAGTTTTTTTTCTTAATTTTTCTTCTCACCAATTTCTTAGGCTTCCTCCTTAGAGGTTCAGAAGGCTCAGTTAGAAGGTCGTTTGGAAGAAAAAGAGTCAATGGTGAAACTTCAGCAAGAGGAGTTGAACAAACATTCTCATATGATAGCCATGATTCACAGCTTGAGCGGTGGAAAAATAAATCCAGAAACTGTGAATCTCAGTATATAGACATCATTGCTTTTTTGGCATTTTTAATTGAATATTTGATATGTTTATCTGTTGGGGACATGGGTAAGAAAGTAATGTGACTTGAAAACAACTACAAATTATCACCTAATTATTAATTTAGTAAAGAACCTAATCTGATACATGTTTTCACTTGGTCTTAAGGTTTTGCTTTCCATTTCTGATTTCTGGCTCTTACTGATAAGTTTTTTTTTCTTTTTTTTTTTTCTGATTTCTCCCTCCACTCCTATTAAAATAGCATTCTGGGGGCTCTGTATATGATTCAGTGGTATAGTGTACATATTTTCACATGCATGTATGAAGTCCTGGGTTTAATTCCTGGTACCACATACACACACACACACACACACACACACACACACAAACACATAAACACACAAAGACTAAAGAATATTGTAATGCACTCCATTATTTTTTCTAAAGTTTTTCTTTAGTTGCTTTCCATTCTCTACTGTTTTTTCTTATTTGTAATTATTTTTCAATTTATTCTTATTTGTAATTATTTACATTTTAAATTCAAACTTTGTTATAAAATTACTAAAGATGATTAATTGAAAATACAATTGTTAATTTTTTAAAATGAAGGTATAATGTTGCCAGTAAAGATTTTTCCTAAAATAATACCAAAAAATCAGTGAACTACTGTATTTAAATATTAAAATTTTTGCATATTTGCCCACCCACATAATTTGTAATTAGTGAACTAATTTCTGATAATTTACATAATGATAAATTAGTTCTATACTTTCTGCTATATGTTTAGAAATTTATTAGTATTCTGATGTGTAAGAGTTTATTTTTTGGGATTTTGAATAGACTTTAATTGGGTCACTTAAGTTTTATTGTTTTGTTTGGGGTCCATATCCAGTAGTATTCAGGATCTATTCCCAGATCTATGCTCTGGGGCCCTTGTGGTACTGGTATCCAGCCCAGGCTCTTGCATGCAAACCTCTGTGCTCAGCCAGTGGAACTGTCTCTCCAGCCCAGGATATTAGTTTTAAGGCCTAGATTAAACAGTCCTGTGTATTTCTTTGACACAAGGGAATTTTTCAGTCCTCTTCATTTGAATCAAATGTCCTGAGTAGTATTTAAGAATTTTTATATCAGTATTTTGGTTGTTTATTGCTTTTATTATTACAACCATTGATATTGCTTTGTGTTTTCTTCATTATTTTCTGTTTAAGTGAACTTAGATTTCTATTTGACTGTAGTTTATCAAAACATATGTCAGATTTCTTCATGCTCTACTGATTACACTAAATACTACCAAACTGTAGTCTGTATATGTGAATACATTTTGTACTTTTCTACAGACTTTGTTTTTGCTTGGGGCCACACCTGCTGGTGCTCAGGGCTTCCTCCAGGCTCTGTGCTCAGGGATCACTTCTGGCGGGACTGGCCGGACTCAGCTATCTACGCCCTCCGCGCCCCCCCCCCCACCCCCCCCACCCCCCGCCCCGGTCAGGCACAACCAAGGCAAGTGCCTTACCTCCTGTACTATCTCTGGTCTTCCACCAAAAAAACTTTTTAAAGCATTGTGCAGAGTAACACATTGCTACTTAAGCTATAGAAATGTATTCTGTTTCTTTTGAAATTGTGAAATTGAAAATACATTTTCATTTCACTATGGAAACATGTTTAAGTGGGTATATGATGAAAGAATAAAAAATAAAAAATTCTTATCAAATAAGTAAATGAAGTAAAAGTTCTAGAGGAAGTCAAAATATCTAGAATCTTCACTTTCTCAAAATAGTGCTGCCAAATAGAAATTTTAGCAATAATGCTCGTTATTCTCTATCATAGCCTTTAAACAGGCCACAAATTGCTTTTGAGCACTTAAAATGTGACTGTTCTAAGTGAAGAATTAAATTTTTAATCTTACCTAATTGTAATTAACTTAAATTTTAATTGTCATTCTGGTGGTGCAATTAGTGTAGATCTAGCCTATTTTTCTAAGTATGCATTTATGTAAACTGAAGTGCCATCATTTTAAACAACCAGTTTTTATACTTTCAATTTGTTTTCTCTGATAATATATAGAGAAGATATACTCGTTTTAAAGGTGAGAACTGATCACTTAAATTTTCTTAATCTATCTTTTGTAGAATCTTCTGTATGTACCGATTGTTTTCCTAAGCTTATGGTGTATTGAGTACTTTAAAATAATTTTTTTGTTTCTCTGTGTCTCCAATTAAAAAGCAGCTTTGTACATGTGGTTTATGTGTGTGTGTGTGTGTGTGTGTGTGGTTCTTTTTTGAAAAACAATTATTTTAATCAAGCTTGAGTCACCATTATAAGTTTACATTATATCATTATATGGCATTTTAACCTGTGTTTTCTATTGGTTTTCATTCCTTCTTGACAAATTCCTTGTAACCCAGTCTTGCTTTTTTAAAAAAACCTTTTAACTTGAAATTTAGTATTGCACTTCAATATTATACTATTAAAGTATAATATTATGCTATTAAATATTATACTATTATAATTATACTATTATACTATAATATTATACTATTATATTTAATTATACTATTAAATATTATACTATTAAAAACCTTACAATTTTATTGGTTTATTTATTATCCCACATCCTTTATGCTATAGGTCATTCTTTATCAAAATCCATAATACTGCCCCATTGGAAACTCTAGAACAATCCAGGAGGGAGCTGTTAGGTTTGGGTGAAATTGTGGGTTTACTGTCTATTCACTTAGAGAAAATAGATTTCCTGGTGTTGCTGGTTTTTTTTTTTAACCTCAAAAGACCAAATAAGTTAGGAATTCAGGAAAGTTTGGAGACCTCACTGATACACTTCCAAGCTATTAGCCCCCAGAACAGTCCTTTAAAATATAGAGAGAAATAGGCTTGCTAAAATACCTAATGTTTTCCCTAAACATCTGTGCTTGTCCCTATGTCTGGCCTTGCTTATGGCTTTTTTTCCATTCTGTAGAAGACTGTGTTCTTCTTTGAACATGTATATTCTCTTTTTGTCTCACCTTACAGCTAAGCAAGTTTTGTTCAGTAAAAACTGTCTTGCTTCACTTAAAATTATATAGAAATGCCTTCTTTTTAAGATTAGAATGTATTTTTATCTTTGCATATTACGATATATCCAAAGTACTATTTTCATGTTAAAATTAAAATTAACAGTACTAATTTTTCTTTTAGAATTACTTATGGATAGTTTACAATATCCTATTCTAACTTTCACCCACTTGTTTTAGCATCCATTGATAGTGTTTATGCACATTATTACTGATAGTTGCCAAATGACTATTTTTACTTTTGAATGCAAGATTATTGGACATTTTAGACAGATAATATTGGAAATAACTAAATCATAACATTTTTAATATTGACAAAATTAAAATATAGTTCTTAATTTTACAATGAATAGAATATGTACTTTTTGTGTGCATATTCTCAAATTAAGAACTTGAGTTTTTTTATGTAGTATAAGAAAATGGATTCCATTTTTTATGCAAACTATGGATACTTTGGTTACTTTACTTTTCGAATCTCTTAGAGATTCCTCACATCATAAAACTGTTTTACTCAATTGCCTTGGCACTCAAAATAATCACCAGTAAATTTTAAATGATTATTACCTGATTATTACCTTAATGATAGGTAAGGCTTCTGGATTAAGAAATTTGTATATTTTCAGGATTCAGTGAGCTTACATTCAAGGTAATTTTAGTAATTAAGTCAAAAATATTACCTGTGCCTTAATGTGTATGATTTAATTTTTAAAATGCAGGTAATGAGTGCCTTAATGTGGATGATTTAATTTTTTAAATGTAGATAATGGTCTTTATCAATACCTCACATTTTGTGATTCTTAAATTGTGAGGAAGATAAAAATTAAAAACCTGTGGGTTCCTTTGAATCTGAAAAAAAATCACTTTGAATTTTTATATACTCGTTTCAGCATTTTATATCTAATTGACCCTTCTTGTTTATGTTCACCTAAATATTTCAAAAATACTCTAGAGAAAGCTTAATTGTCACATTATCATGAATGAATGATACCATAATTCTCAGTAACCAAATATTTTGTACTTTAAGCTACAAATAGCCCTTCATAAAGATCATTAAGAAATGAGAGAGAAGTATCTTTCCTCCTAATTGCACCTTTTTAGCTTAGGTTAATGGTCCAAGGACTTCATTGTATGTTAAAAAAAAAAAATCTTGCAAAGTTCCTTTATGTAGGGTCCAGACAGTGTTGCACAGAGAGTGCCATTGTTCAAGGTCACTAGAGTAGGTTTGGTTACAATTTATGTTATTAAAACTGATTTTCCACCAAGTAGCTAAGCATCTGGTAAAGATTTAGCAGTAACCCTGATTCTGCCACTCCATTACATTATCTAAACTGTTATTCCAAGAGTTGTATTTCATCTCACTTATCTCAGAAAGCCAAGAGATACATAAATGTATGAGTGCCCTTGGCTTTTGTCAACTTCAAATAAAAAGGCTTATGATTATCCTTAGAAAGAAAATGCTGCTCATGTTTTTGATTAGGTTTTCCTTTCCCACAACAAAGAATAGTATTAACTACTATGAGCTAATTTGTACTAAGTCCAAGTTAATCATAGTATGTTAGAGCTGAAAGGATTTGTGAGAGTTCTGAGCCCCTTGTATTTGAAATCCCTTATTTCAAAAATGCATGTAAGCTCTATATTGCTTTTACACAAAATGAGAGCCCATCATCAAACCGGATGTGTACTTAAAAATTGTGTATGATATGGGGTCAGGATGTAATCATTCATAGGTTAGAGAACTAGAGTTGCATATGTGTGAGGCCTTGGATTCAAACTCTGGCACCACCGAAAAAGAGTCATGGACAATCTCACTTGTAGGAATTTTTCTTTTTACTTTGTTTATTGTTTGTGCGGGGAGGGGTCATACCTTTCAATGCTCAGAGTGATTCCTGGCTCTGTGCTCAGTGATTACTCCCAGCTGTGCTTAAAAAACCATCTGTGTTATTAAAGATTGAATCCAATTTGGCAGCATGCAAGGTAAGCACTTTACCTGCTTATGCTAATTTTAAGAATGTCCTTATCTTAAAGATGGGCACTAAGATTTGGATGCAGTAATTTTTGTTACAACTCTTATGACACAAAGTTGGGCATGTATATAGTTGAAAATAGCCAATCTATATAAAGTACAGTAATTAAACAACAGAAACGTTTTGAAAATAAAATAAAATTACAAAGGTAAGGACATTCCTGAGTTTCGAATGGAAGAAGCAGGAATGATAAATCTGCATATATAAATACATATACTTAAACATTAAGCAGTGAACTGTGGTTGCCTCTAAGTTATGTTTGATTTTATTTGAATTGTAAACGTTTTTAACCTTTTTTAAAACCATGTTTTTTAAATAAAAGTTTTGTAGGACTGAATCGAATACAAGGGTTAGGGTTAAGTGATTTTCTTTTATGTAGATAACCCAATTTCAATTTCATGGGTCCCAATACAATCCCCAAAACCACATGGTCTCTTGAGCACTACCAGGAGTGATCCCTGAGGAACACCAGGTGTGGCCTCAAGGCCAACCTCCAAAGAAAAAGTTTGGGGGTCTGGACTGATAGTACATGGGTAGGGCATTTGCCTTGCACATGACCGACTCAGGTTTGACCCCCATCACCCACCCTGAGCACTAAAAGGAGTGATCCCTGAGCATAGAGCCAGGAGTAGGTCCTAAGCACAGCCAGCGTGGCACCCAAAAAGAAAAATTTTGTAGCCACTTCTAAATTTAACTTGTAATTCTACCTATGAAAAAAAGTTCACCTGAAGAGTTTCTCCCAGATCTGGAGCAAGGCTGAGTCATCCGGGGCACCCCAGAGGGAGGCTGGGGTGCCCAGCGCCTGCCCAAACAGCCTGGCAGCTGATAACCTCCACATTCCACAGCCACCATCATGCTCCCTGCCAGACTCCACTGCTCAGACAAGTTGAAAACAAGTTGAAAACCTGAGTTGAAAACTCAGGTATGTGGGGCTTGTGACTGAAGTCTACAGGCTTTCATGGAATTGGATAGGCTGCTTTCCCCACATCTCTCCGTGCCATTCAAAGCCCGAGCAGTCTCACACATGCCCCAAAGCTGAAACACAGTTAAATATTTAACTCCAACTGTATAACCCCATTAAAAACTTTGGACTTCCTGGAGGCCACATTCTCAGCTGTGCGACATCTCAAACTACAACACTGATAAACCAGGAGAAGCAGACCAGATTTGGATGGGATGTAATATAGAAGGCAACCAATCTTGATTACCAAAATATATACATAGAAGGCTTAACCTGTAAGAACATTTTAGTAATCTCTCATACAAGGGATTAATGGATGCAGTGTGAGATACAACAATCTTCACTAACTTTCTTTTAAAGAAACGTTTTTTGATCATTCTCTTAGCAAGTCATTTATAACAAGCAATATGAAATAAAATATTGAGGGCCTGCTATGGTGGCAGGCTTAAGTGGTGGTTGGGATATTTGAGAATAATGGTGATGGGAAGGTATAATTGTGGTGGGATTTGTATTGGAACATTGAATGTAACTAAACTGATGATTATTAGTAGAGTTATAAAAAAAAGTTCATCTATGAAATGAAGATGATACATACTTTCGATAATAGTTTATTTAAAATACAAGGTTCAGGGTTTTTAGTACTCTATCCCATTTGGAAGAGGAATAGATTAAAAGCCTTTATATCCTTTGTTGTCTGTGTTATGTTTTATCAAACATATCCTTTTTTGTCTTGGATTTTTATGTTTTATCAAACATAAGGCTATATATGAAGTCTTGAATATAAGACCATAATATACACATTAGGAAGCAGGTTATACACTTGCTGTCATCAATTCTATGGATGTATTTGGGAACTAGGATCTAATGGCAAGTGAAACAAAAAAAAAATGAACAAGTGGAATTATAGCAAACAAAAAAAGACTGCACACAAACAAAATGAAAATAGACGTCCTACTGCTTCTGCGGTTTGGATATATACCAATGCCATTCCTCTACACTACCAATGTGTCTTAGACCCTTGGCCCCTCCCCCCCCCATTACCAATCATCTGCTTCTTTCTGCCCCCTCAATTTCTTTGTCCTCATTCCAATATTATGCAGTCAAAGGTCACTAGTTACAACCCCTTTAATATTCCACATTCCCTCATTCATTTATTTTATATCCCACAGGTAACTGAGATCATCCTGTGTTCATTCTTCTGCCTAACTTATCATGATGTCCTCCATTTCCATCTAAGTTGAAGGGAGATAAAAGACACATTAACCGAACTTAAAAATGTGTACTTCAGGGGCTGGAGTGATAGCACAGCGAGTAGGGCATTTGCCTTGCACACAGTCAACCCGGGTTCGATTCCCAGCATCCCATATGGTCCTCCGAGCACCGCCAGGAGTAATACCTGAGTGTGTGAACCAGGAGTAACCCCTGTGCATCACCGGATGCGACGCAAAAAGCAAAAAAAAGAAAAAAGTGAATTCCAAGGAGATAAGAGGGGAATGGAAGGGAACCTGTGTACATTGGTGGAGGAAAATCAACACTGGTGCCAGAACTTGGTCCTGGCACATAGTATGACTAAAACTCAATTATGAATAACTTTGGAAAACATGATGTCTTTTAAAAAGTCCTCTAAACTTAAAAAACATGAATTATATTATTTTAAAAATTAAATTATTTCTCCTACTTAATTGGAGAAAATCACGGTCCTCCCCTTGTTCATCGATTTGCTCCAGTGGGCCCAGTAACGTCTCCATTGGAGACTTTGTTGTTACTGTGTTTTGGCATATAGAATACATCACAGGTAGCTTGCCAGGCTCTGACGTGTGAGAGAGATACTCTCGGTAGCTTGCCGGGCTCTCCGAGAGGGCCAGAGGAATCGAACTCGGGTCAGCCATGTTGGCTGCGTGCAAGGCAAATGCCCTACCACTGTGCTATCACTCCAGCCCATTGGAGAAAATAATGACATATATTTTATCAAATAATGGATATATTTGCTATACATATATAGCATAGAATAAAACTCAAGAATAAAAACCCTAATTAAAAAGTGCACAGAACATATAGACATAGTCCCAAAGAGTATGTAGCTCATTCAACAGACACAAAGTTATCATCTTTTATTATTATTAAGAAAATGCAAGTAAAAATGATAAGTTATACACTAGTGCCTATAAATATAGCAATTGTCCCAAAGTAAAGTTTGGGACAATTGCTATATTTATAGTAGGATTGTAAAGTTTCAGCCATAATTGAAGGCCAAGTGGAGGTCTCGCAAAAAAAAAATAAAAATTTCATATCACTTCTAAGTGGAATAACAGTACTGTGTGGATTTTTTAATTAAAAAGCACTATTTTGAAGATACATGTGTGTTTCCATACTTAATGCAGCACAATTCTTCACAATGCCAAGAGCTGGAAGCAACCTTAGTGCTACCAGATTGCATGGGTAGAGAAGATGAGATATATATGCAATAAAATATTATTCAGTACTATACAAGATTAAATACTGACATTTACTATAACATGGATGGACCTAGGAATATTTATGATTAGGAAAATTAGTTAAATGTAGAAAAAGAATAGCCATTGTAGTTGATTTCACTTATATGTGTCATATAGTAAAAGTGAACCAATAAACACAATTAAAATAAATGTTTGGGATACAGAAATATCTTGGTGTTCAACACAAAGATGGGGTGTAAAGGTGATAAAGGACAAATATATGGTGAAGGGTAGAACTGAACGTTCAATGGTGAACTAAAAGTAGTATGCATATGGTGATTCTCGGTGATGGGCATCTGAGATTTTCATAATGTTTTAATGCAATAACACTTTAATAAAAGAGAGTTGAAAGAAATCAAAGCTTACTACTTATAATCAGATGGGCTGCAGTAAGCAAGCAGGCTAGACTGGGGAGAAAGGTACAAAAATACATAGCATTGCTCTGTAGCACTGTCCTCCTGTTGTTCATCTATTTGCTTGAGCGGGCCCAGTAACGTCTGCATTGTGAGACTTGTTGTTACTGTGTTTGGCATATTGAATACATCACAGGTAGCTTGCCAGGTTTTGTGCTACAGGCTAGATACTCTCTGTAGCTTGCCAGGCCCTCCAAGAGGGGTGGAGGAATCAAACCCAGGTCGGCCACATGGAAGGCAAACGTCCTACCCATTGGGCTATCACTCCAGACCACGAAAACAGGTAATAAGTGTTAAAGTGTGGATATTTTGTTTTATTTTATTTGGGAGGATGGGATTGGGCCACATGTGGCTGTGCTCAGGGCTTACCCCAGGCTCTGTGCTCAAAGATCACACCTGATGGTGTTCAGAGGACCAAATGTAGTGTTGAGTATTAAACAGAAGACAGTCCACAGTGAGGCAAGTGCCTTACCTCTGCACTATCTCTTTGGCCCTAAAGTCTTGCTCTTTAAGCCCATGTTCCACCTTAAACATATCTTGCTTGCCTGACTTTATGTCTCTGCTTTTTCCACTCTGAAAAACCCTTATTCTCTCTTAAAATGTACTTCATCTCTTCACCTCCCATCATGTCTTCCTAGGCAAGTTTCAATAAAAACTATTGTACTTCACCAAAATAAAATAAAATATTTTATTTTAAAATTAATTTACAGCTTTTAAATTGATGGAAAATATTTGCACAGTAACTATTACTTTTGTTTCAAACAAGTTTTCATGGAGCTTAACACAAGACAGAAGTTCTAGTGCAAGCATCTAGAGGGTAGGGTCCTGTTTTATTCACCAGAGTTCATCCCATCACTACAAAGTCCAGTCCTCCATAAACAGAACATGAGATGAACCAACTGACAGTAAGCGGGTTAAAGAGCACTAACTTTACAAGTTAGAAAACACAAATAGAAAAGGGAAGCAGTAAAGAAAAAATTAATTTTAAACTTGACAACTTTATCTTCTTCAGTTTGGTAAGAACTAATAGATATTCTGCATAGAAGTAGATGTTCCACAGCTGCAAAGTCAGGTAGTTGTGATTTGCGTGATTTATAATTTTGACATGCTTGTTGTTGGCATGAACTGATAAAATGCTTCACAGGGTTTGTTTATCACTGCATAAAAGTCCAGCTTTATTAATTTATTTTGTGCGTTTGAGTCCTTTTTCAATCATGACGGAAAAAGTCATCCAGGCAAATGATAGACCTAAAAGTTTTCAGAGATAGTAAGATTATAAATGAAGAGAACAGTACTGATTCTTTTTTTTATTTCTCTTCTAATTACCATTAGATAAGTTTAAATAATAGAAAATACATGTTTGCCTGTCATGTGTCCCTAACTTTAACTCTTTGGCCATATCTTTGGTAATACCAATATACATTTTATAATATAAAATTACATAATATCTTTATATAATCTCAAAATTAAAGAACTGATTTGTTCAGGAAGTCTGTATTATTTTTATATAAAATTAGCATTGGCAATATATATTTTGTTGTTTTTCTGAGGGGGGGGGGGACACATCCAGCAATGCTCAAGGCTTAATCTTGTCTTCACTCAGGAAACACTGCTGGCTGGGCTCAGGGGACAATATGTGGTGTCAGGGATTGAACCCAGGTTGGTCACATACAAGGCAAGAGCCCTCCCTTCTGTACTATTACTACGGCCCACTGAAATGTATTTTGAAATGATTCTCAGGTTTAAAAACCCAGTCAGATAGCAAACCCTCATTCTAAGCTGACATCTATTTTGCTTATGTCTTTCCTTGGAGGAAGGGAGTGCGGTTTGGGTCATGCCCCACCATATTCAGGTTCTACTACTGGCTCTGTGCGTAGGAGTGACCAGGGAAGTTCTCTAGAGAACATACATAGAGTCAGGGATCAAACTGGGACCTGCAGCATGCAAGGCAAGTGTCTCATTCCTATACAATCTCCACATCCCTGTTTTTTTCTTAAAGATGAAATTTATTCTACTTTTCTGCATGTGCAGTCTTATTATAAATAGGTTAGATGTAAGAGCATCTAAACTAGTTACTTTGATTCTAATTTGTTCATGTGTTGGAATTAGAAATAGTAGACAATTTGGATGGAAAATCAAAGGCATGATCCTATAACTCTACCAAGCATCACCAGGATAATTTCTGAGTGCAGAGCCAGGAGTAACTCCTGAAAATCTTTGTGTGTAGCCCCAAAACCAAAAAAAAAATTTTAAACCAACCTTATCTATTAGGTTGAGCTGAAACCCTCAGGCCCACCTCCACATATACTGAACTGTGTGGCCTTATATGCCTCAAAGAAAAAAATGGCACAATTAATCAGCAATGCACTGGCACTTGTGATAGCAGAAACAAGAAAACAACAACCAAAGAGACAGAAATGAGTAGTACAGTAGATGATATTAAAAATGCAACTGAAGACCAGACCAGTAAAAAGACAGTAGCTGAGGAAAAGATTGAGGAGCTCCAAGAAGAGATTCAATAAACATCTAAGAAACAACAGAACATGAGAAAATGTTTGAAAGAAAGTGAATAAAACATCAGAGAACTATGGGATGAACAATATAAGAATCATCAGAATCTCTGAAGACAAATTTGATGAAGAATCACTAGCTAAAGGAATCATAGCTAAGAATTTCCCAGAGTTGAAGAGTGCAGGAACCAAGATTCAAGAGGCCCCATGTGTCCCAGGAATTGAATAGAAAGACTATAATATACTTTGTAATCAAGACAGCCAGAGCCAGAGACAGAGACAGAATACTTAAAGTAGCAAGATTAAAAAGGATCTTATATATATATATATATATATATATATATATATATATAGGAAAACCCACAGCACTCGCAGAAGATCTATGAAATGGGATTCTATGAGCCAGAAGAAAAAGGTGTGGTATACAAAAATAAATAAATAAATAAATAGAAGCTCAGTGAAATGAGCACCTCATCAAGAATACTCTGTCCATCTAGATTTGCATTCAGATTTGGAAGAATGATGCAGAACTTCACGCACAGGCAACTCTTAATGAATTCATAGCCTTGAATCCAGTTCTGCAAGAAGAATTAAGGGAACTTCTTTAAAAGACAAGATTAAGAAACTGCATCCATCATTGATGCCCCAAGTCATAGACACTTTCTTGAAAACTTTATTATAAACTCACCTCAGGCTTACTATGCTGTCCTAATTGTTGCTACTGGTGTGAGTGAATTTGAGATGGTTATCTCCAAGAATGGACGGAGCCATGAGCGTGCCCTTCTAATTAACACATTAGGTATGAAACAACTCATTGCTGCTGTCAACAAAATATAATCCACTGAATCACCCTACACACAGACTAAATATGAGGAAATTGTTAAAGAAATCAGCACCTGCATTAAGAACATTAATTATAAACCTGAGGCAGTGGCATTGGTGCCAATTTCTAGTTGGAATTGTTAAAATATGCTGGAGCCAAGTATTAATGCACCATGGATCAAAGGATGGAAAGTAACCTGTAAAGATGGTACTGTCAGTGGAATCATATGTTGAATCTCTGGGTTATATCCTCCTAACCCATCGTCCAATTGACAAGCCCCTGTTCCTGCCCTTGCACAATGCTGACAAGATTGGAAGTATTAGTCCCTATGGTGTTCTCAAACGTGGCATGGTGGCCAATTTTGCTCCAGTCAATGTTACAACTCAGGTATATGCTGTTGAAATTCACTATGGGGTTCTCTAGTGATGCTCTTCCCAGAGACAACATGGGCTACAGTGTCAAGAAATTGACTATTAATAGTTGGAAATGATCACTCTGGCAAAGAACTGAGTGCTGAAAATAAATAAAGGAAATGTATGATAAACTTTCAGTATCTATATTGCAAGTCATAATGCCCAAAAGGGGGCAATGGAGAGAGAGAGAGGAGAAAGAGAGAGAGAGGAAACAAAGAAACAAAGAGAAAAGAAAAGATAGAGTTGGGTGAGGAAGATAACTGGGGACATCAGTGATGGGAAATGTACACTAGTAAAGTGGAAAATTGTATAACTGAAACTCAATCATGAACAACTTTGTAGCTGTATATCTCATTGTGATTTACTTTAAAATAAATAAATTTTTAATAAAAGAAAATGAAATTGTTTGTTAAAGACATATGTCATGGTAATGTGGCTGGTGACAGCAAAAATGACCCTCCAATGGAAGCAGAAGATTTCACAGTTCAGGTCATCCTGAACCATACAGGTCAAATCAGTGCTGGCTATGCACCTGTGCTGAGTTGTCACACAGCCCACATTGCTTGCAAGTTCAGTGATCTGAAGGAAAAGATTGATCGTCATTCTGGAAAACAACTGGAAGATGTCCTGAAGTTCTTGAAATCTGATGCTGCTGCTATTGTCAATATGCGGCCTAGCAAGCCCACGTGTGTTGACATTTTCTCTGACTAATGTCCTCTGGCTCATTTTGCTATTCATGAGATGAAGCTGACTGTTGCTGTGGGTGTCATCAAAGCAATGGACAAGAAGGCAGCAGGGGCTGATAAGGTTACCCAGTCTGCCCAGAAGGTTCAGAAGGTTAAATGTTATTATCCTTAGTATCTGACACCCCAGTCTTAATCAGTGGTAGAAAATGGACTCAGAACTATTAGTCTCAATTGGCTATTTAAGTTTAATAGTAAGACTTGTTAACGATAACAATGCATCTTAAAACCTTAAAGTGAAAAGGAAATTATTTCCAGTCTGATGTTGAGGTCTTCAATCCATTTTGATCTTACTTTAGTACATGGTGTTAGGTAGAGATCTGAGTAAATTTTTTTGCATGTAGCTGTCCAGTTTTGCAAGCACAATTTGTTAAAGAGGCTTTCCTGCTCCACTTCACATTTCTTGTTTCCTTACCAAAGATCAGCTGATCAGATATTTTGGAGTGTGTCAGTATATTCAACCCTGTTCCAATGGTCTGTGTCTCTGCCTTTGTTCTAGTACCATGCTTTTAAAATTATTACTGCTTTGCAGTAGAGTTTGAGGTTGGGGAGGTTGAGTCCTCCCATTTTCTTTTTCCCAAGAATTGCTTTAGCTATTCGTGGGGGCTTATTGTTCCATATGAATTTCAGGAGTGTTTGATCCATTTCTTTGAAGCATGTCATGGGTATCCTTATAGGAATCACATTTGAATTTGTACAGTGCTTTAGGGAGTATTGGCATTTGAAGACAAGGTTGGCAAAACCCTCCACGAAATTGAAGCTAAACATATCTTCAAAGAATACACGCCATTGGCCAAGCAAGTCAAAACAGAGATAGACAAATGGGACTATTTTAAACTAAGAAACTTCTGCACCTCAAAAGAAATAGTGACCAAAATACAAAGACAGTCTACAGAATGGGAAAGGATATTCACACAATACTCATCCAATAAGGGGTTGATATCAAGGATATACAAAGCACTGGGGGAACTACACAAGAAGAAAACATTGAACCCCATCAAAAAATGGGGTGACGAAATTAACAGAAAATTTCTCAAAGAAGAAATCCAAATGGCTAAAAGGCACATGAGGAAATGCTCTACATCACTAATCATCAGGGAGATGCAGATCAAAACAACAATGAGATATCATCTTACGCCACAGAGACTGGCCCACATCCAAAAGAACAAAAGCAACCAGTGTTGGTGAGGATGTGGCAAGAAAGGGACCCTCCTTCAGTGCTCGTGAAAATACCAAATGGTTCAGCCCTTTCAGAAAACAGTATGGACGATTCTCAAAAAATTAGAAATTGAGTTCCCATTTGACCCAGCAATACCACTCCTGGGGATATATCCCAGAGAGGCAAAAACGTACACTCAAAATGACATCTGCACTTCTATGTTCATTGCTGCACTGTTCACAATAGCCAAAAATTTGGGAAAAAACCCGAGTGCCCAAGAACAAATGCTGGTTAAAGAAAGTTTGGTACATCTACACAATGGAATACTACGCAGCTGTTAGAAAAGATGAAGTCATGAAGTTTATATACAAGTGGTTCTACATGGAAAGTATAACGGTAAGTGAAATGAGCCAGAAAGAGAGGGACAGACATAGACTGCACTCATCTGGGAAATATAAAAGGCCCTCCCGTTGATCGTCGATTTGCTCAAGCAGGCCCAGTAACGTCTCCATTGGAGACTTTGTTGTTACTGTGTCTGGCATATCGAATACTCTCGGTAGCTTGCCGGGCTCTCCGAGAGGGGCGGAGGAATCAAACTCGGGTCGGCCATGTTGGCCGCTTGTAAGGCGAATGCCCTACCCGCTGTGCTATGGGAGACGATCACCCAAGAATAGTTGAGATAAGTAGCAGGAGATCTGCTCCACGGCTTAGAAGACGGCAGCACATACTGGGGCAAAAGGCAGCTTAGGTATAGAAGGGAACACCAAGTAAAGGGTGTTTGGAGGATTCTCTCTGGATGCGAGATGCATGCTGAAAGTAGCCATAGACTGAACACACTGGCCACTCAATACCTCTATTGCAAACCACAAAACCCTAAAGGAAAGAGAGAGCAAAAGGGAATGCCCTGCCAAAAAGGCGAGGGGGGGCGGGTGGTCAGCGGAAGGATGTGGGGGGGATATGGGATGGATACTGGGAACACTGGTGGTAGAAAATGGGTACTGGTGGAGGGATGGGTACTTGATCATTGTGTGACTGAAATGTAAGCATGAAAGTTTGTAAGTCTGTAACTGTATCTCACAGTGATTCATTCAAATGAAATAATGATAAAAAATTTCATCACTGTCACTGTCATCCCATTGTTCCTCAATTTGCTCGAGCGAGCACCAGTAACATCTCCATCATGAGACTTGTTGTTACTTGTTCCACCAGTCATTTGGCATATTGAATATGTCACAGGGAGCTTGCCAGACTCTGCTGTGCAGGTGGGATACTCTGAGTAGCTTGCTGGGCTCTCCGAGAGGGACAAAGGCATCAAACTAAGGTTGCCCACGTGAAGTGCAAACACCCTACCCATTGTGCTATTGCTCAAAGAAAAAAAAAATAAATAAAATACTGAAAAATAGAGACAGCGAGTTATATGTTTCATTTATTAATGTGTTAAACAAATTGTGTATGAATACATTTGTATATGTATAATATATATATTTTATATATAATATATAATATATGCAATATATTATATATAATATATATTACATGTATTTAAAGAAATTTTAAGTGGACTGACACTAATTTATGCCTAGCTATTATCCAGTATTTTATTGTAAGATTATTTTTATTGAACAAAGATTATGTGTTTATTATAGGAAGATAGAAAATACACACATGCAAAATATTTTTTCTTCAGGGTTCGGGGTCTCAACTGTAGGTTCTCAGGGGGATATTTCTGGCTCTGGATTAGGACTGACCCCTGAAAGTGCTTGGGAGACCATAAGTTGGGCCAGGGATGGTCCAAGTTCAAGCACTTTACATTCTGTACTATGTCTCCAGCTAGCCAGAAGAAATGACTTTAATGAATTCATAATTCCACCAAAGATAATTTAGAACTGATTTTTACTGTATATGATTTTTTTTTCTGCATTGTCAAAGATTCACACATGCATGGCAGGTATTAAGTGCATAAAACTTTTAAATCATATTTTATATTTCATTATCATTCTGATACCATAATTTTGATAATTAGTTTTTCTTATAATTTTATGATTTTATTGTATAATAAATATGAAATCCTCTATATCTACACATCAAGTTCTTTCACAAATGTGCTCTCCACAAATTACCCTGATACAATTTGGAAAGGAAGTAGAAGGGCACCCTAGAAGTGAGATAATTGAAATGGTCTGTGTTTTTCTTCTTTTAAGACTTCAGCAAAACTGCACAAAAACCTCTTCCCTCAATCCTCTAGCATTTAGTAACATCTCCATTCTCTAGTTAGGTAAAACCCCTAAAAGAATGCAATTGTACTATTAATTGTAATTTCAAACAGCATCAAATGACATCTTCATTTCTCATGTGATTTACTGGCATCTGTGTAGTTAATGCTACAATAACATTTTGTCCTTCAGTAGTAATTATAGCGCAATATGAGAACTAATTTTTGGTTCGATATGCAGAGTACTTGACAAATTACATTTCGTTTTTGTTGTTTTAGGTGGTGCTCAGGAGTGCTGGTGGGAGACTCAGGGTGGGCGTACAGTCCCATGCATGCAAAGAACATACACTACACTAGCTCTTTGAGCTTTTTTTTTTTGGCCTAGATCAATTATATTTTAAGAACAATTTATGGGCCCCAGCCATGCCACTTGACTCTATTCCAGTCTGTTTCACTCAGAGGGGGGTTGATGAGAGCCCTCCCCGCCCCCAAGGAACCCAGCCCCGGAAGCCGAAAACCTCCAGAACCCAACCGCCACCACGCACAAAGCCGCTCCCCACATGCTCCGGCAGGGTCTCATATACAAGTGAACGTACTCTTGAACCACACGGCCGTGACCCATTCTAAGACATTCCCTACCCATTCTCCATAAGTACCACACCACATTTGATTGGGGATTAAATAGTAAGCAGCACATCATAGAGGGAAATATATATATATGAATATATATGCATATATACATATTTTCAGATATTTATATAAAAGCTCACATCACTCAACCTTTAACAACATGTTTGCTATATCCTAAAGAATGTCTTAGTGGCCCCTGCCAAAATAGAACAATCTTCACACTTTTTCCTCTATGGATACTTTTTTGTAGCATTTTCAGTGTTTTTTTTTTTTATAACAGATAATCACGAATCACAACCATCCTGTTATTCGTCGATTGCCTCGAGCAGTCCCCAGTAACGTCTCCTTCATCCTAGCCCTGAGATTATATTCAAGGCTCTTTAGGAGAATGAGACCCATCATTGTTACTGGTATTTGGCATATTGGGTACGCCACGGGGAGTTTGCCAGACTCTGCCGTGTGGGCAGGATACATTCGGTAGCCTGCCAGTTTGTCCAAAGTAGGAATGAGATAATAAGATGTCATAATAAGATGTTGACTGGCCAGTTGGTGGGTGTGACCCCCGCCTACTGGAATTCGGAAGATCTGGGTGGAGGATACTCAGCTCCGATCCAAGTAGGCTTGGAGATCTCGGCCCCGTGTCCCGCTTGCCTTTGTTCCTCTGCCGGTACCTTCAGGTGTGCGGAGAGTGGTCTCAGCATGGTGGTGGCTGGTCCTGGAGGTCTTCAGCTGCCGGAGCCCTGGTCAGGGTGGGGAGGAAAGCTCAATCCGCTCCCCTCCAAGGGGCCCCAGCGAGGACAGCCAGGCGCGGGGGCAGAAGACTGCACTGTTCTCGTCCGGGAGCTGGATTTTATAGTCTCTGAGTCTTGGCCGTTGATGGGATTACACGGCGCCAGGGGGCCAGTTGAAGGGTGTGACCCCCACCTACTGGAATTCGGAGGATCTGGGTGGAGGATGCTCAGCTCCGATCCGAGTAGGCTTGGAGATCTCGGCCCCGTGTCCCGCTTGCCTTTGTTCCTCTGCCGTTACCTTCAGGTGTGCGGAGAGTGGTCTCAGCATGGTGGTGGCTGGTCCTGGAGGTCTTCGGCTGCCAGAGCCCTGGTCGGGGCGGGGAGGAAAGCCCAACCCGCTCCCCTCCAAGGGGCCATAAGAGATAATGCAAAATATATTATTTCATTTGTGCTTTGGGACAGGGCTTGGGGCTTGAAATGGGAACATCCCAAATTTTGTTGGGGGGGAAGGTGTAATGGTGGTGGGATTGGTGTTTGAATATTAAATATAATCAGACATTGTCAACTACTTTTTAAAATAAATTGTTTTTTTAAAAAAAGAACAATGTGCAGCCATCTATATACAACAAATGTCAAAAGGAGTCTGCCATCGAGAAGTGTTACTTCAACTATATTTCTCATTCCATTATCTATATTTAGTTAGAGTAGTTATTGAAAAAATTGCTCTCATCTACTTTACTTTTTAAAATATTTAATTTACATTAAGTTCTTCTCTTGATCTCCGTTCTCTTCAACTCAGAGAATGAGTTATCCTACTTCACATTCCCAGGGTTTTCATAAAGTGACTGGTCATATTAAAATCACCAGGACTGCCAGACCAAGCCAAGTCCTAGATTGATCAACTACCAAATGGTTTCTAAATCACACCAAATACTGCCCTGACCCTTACTTAATTGGTATTTTGAAATAGCTCGAAAAACAAATTCATCCCATCTCTCCATAACTTGCTCCCAGAGTCTATTCATACATGTCTTTACTGCTGGTGATTCAAAATAGAAGCAGGTCTATTACTTGCAATAGCAGTCTCTTGTTTATTTCGAACTTATTTCCCTGGTTCCCCTAAGCTCTATCTAAAGGTTCCTATTTATTTAAACAAAATGAGTCCCCAGAGTTCCTTGATATACAAGTTAATCTGTTTTCTTTTTGTCTGCTTTACTTTGATTGTGGCACTTTTAAAGTCCAGCAACACACTTTTTGTCTCAATTTCTAAGCATACATGAAAAATGAAACTGCCTGACATTCTATGACATTGCTTCCATCAGCTGACTCATTCTAATTAAATCACACTTTAAAAAATTACTTGAAGCAGCCATGATTTACAATATTATTAATGATAGAATTTCATAATACAATGTTCCAACACCACACACTTCACATGGTCCTCTCCCATCCACCAACCCACCAAGGGTAAGCTCACTTCTGTAGGTCAGTGCTGTATTTGGTATTTGTTATTCCCTTATTATGTTTCTTTAAAACCTACATATAGGAGAAATCAGTCCATATATGTTCCTCTCCTGACTGATTTTACTCATCATAATACCCTCTAGTTCCATCCATGTAGTGACAAATTGCATGATTTTGTCTTTCTTATAGCCAAGTAGCCTTTCAGTCTGCATGTATACTCCAGTTTTGTTATGCCATCATCTGTCCTTGGACGCTAGGATTAAACAATATTCTTTTATGAGACAACAAGGATCATCTCAATTAGCCTGCCATACTGGCTTATTTTAGCAAAAATGATTAATTATAATTATACAGTGCCTATTTCAGCATGTGTTACACCAACTATTACATTTTCTGTTTCCCGTACTTCTGCAATAGGCTTCAGTATAGGTGTCTCTCTATAATTTTCTCCTTTTCCTCAATGGAAAATGGTAAATTAATTGGTTTTGTGAAAGAAATATGCAGAACTAGTTCATTGGTACTGAGAACTGATTGCACAAGCAGTTTGCCATAACCCTAAAGAGTTCCACTTTTCTTTTACATCACTTTCTAAGTTATTTTAAACAGAGTTCAAAAAGTCCTTAACTCCAGGGAGACATTTTCAGGTTTGAAAAAGCTTTCAAGTCTTGGAAAAGTGATTCAAAGCTAAAGACTTTGTCTGGCTGTTTCCCCTTTTACAGCAATCAGTTAGATGTTTCTTTACCTAGAGACTGCAGTGAAAGAACATTTCCTGGTAGCTGGAAGATGCAAATAAAAGTGTATTTCCTTGCATGGAAAGGACACTTGAAAATTATCCTTTTGGGAGAAAGATATTAAAGATCATTATCAGAATTATGAGCTAATATGAATATATCATAATGGTTACAAGAATAGATTTGAAGTTTAAAATGCTAGACTCAAATCTTACCTCTGAAAATTACTTAATTATCATGTACTTTTCTGTCTCTTCATTTGTAACACAAAGACAGTAAAAAAAATTCTACGTATTCTTCAAAACAAAACAGATAAGAATTCCTAATAAGATAAAAATGACCATCTTAAACAGAATTTTATAATATTAATAAAGTTATATTAAGGTCATAAAAAAGTGGAGCTCATGCCCAATTTAATCAGCTAATCAGTGGCTGAATAAATAGCAGTACTACTACATTTAAAAAAAGTCATAATGACATTGTCACACTCAAAAAATAAATAAATAAAACCCAACTATTAATAAAAAAAATCCTATATAGAGGACTGTTACAGACTTAAAGGAATTCATATGTGCAGAGGGCCTAGACCAGTGATTAGTAACCATAGTAACTTATAAGAGTCTGTTTTAGTATTCCTAGATTGTCCGAAATGAATAGTAGACAACTTGAGTTGAGGGGAGGACAGTTATCATACCAGTAGTGCTCAGGGATTACCCCTGGTTCTGTGCTCAGGGATCACTCCTGGTGGAAAATATGTGGTATTGGGGGTTGAACCAAGATCACGTTCATACAAGGCCTTAATCCCTGTACTATCTCTCTGCTCCCATCTATCTTTTTGTGGGGATCACAAACCTGAGGTGCTAAGTGGCTATTCCTGGCTCTGTGGTCAGGGACCACGCCTAGCCCTGTACTCAGGAATCATGGTTGGAAATGCTGGAAAAACACACGCAGTGCCAGGATTCAAACCAAAGTTTTGGCCACAGATGCACACTAGAAAAGTCCCATAACCTTTGTTCCATATCTCCTGTCTTAGTCGTGGACTATTATTACTGTTTCTTAAGCAATGTAGAAAATATGAAAACCCTTATCCATTCAAAATCACTTGGAAAGACAGCAATAGAACTTGTCGTTTCGAAATTGATGCTAGCAGAGGGAATGTTGCCTATCCTTTTATTAATTTTATTTAATATAATTATGCAGTTATCATTTAGAGAATGAGTAAAATTTATCTGTAAATTTGTTATAAAATAGTATCATTTTCTGGCATCACACACCCTTGACACAGACATTGTGAGTGCCAAATCCACACCCATGGATTCAGCTTCCCAAAATCCAGTATTCAAATTTCAAAACAATGGCAGAAGTGATTGAATATAATCACTGTTAACTTCTTCACCTCTAGAGAAGTCTATCTCTTTCTTATGCTTATCTCTCTGATCCCTCTCATTTCTCTAGAAAATTTCAGAAAAAAAGAAAGAGATAGAAAGGAAGAAAGGAAGGAGGAAAGAAAGAATGAAAGGAAGGAAGGAAGAAGGAAGGAAGGAAGGAAGGAAGGAAGGAAGGAAGGAAGGAAGGAAGGAAGGAAAGAAGGGAAGAGAGAAAGAAGGGAAGAGAGAAAGAGAGATGGAAGAAAGGAAGGAAGGAAGGAAGGAAGGAAGGAAGGAAGGAAGGAAGGAAGGAAAGAAGGAAGATTGTAGTCATCAACATTGGAAAAGTATACAAAGTCTTGATTCAGAACTAATCTGCTCCTTTCTTTTCTTTGTTTTAAGACAAATTTTTATTTCGGCCCTTTCCTCTAATTGTTGAATAAGAAGTACAAAAACAGCTTGTTATTTTTACTAATTTTTCCTTTGGTGGTAACTCATTATATATATATATTTTTCCATTTTTGGGTCACACCTGACAGTGATCAGGGTCTACTTAAGAGTCTGTGCACAGGAGTCACTTCTGACTGTAATCGTTGTAAACAGGGCATCATGTGGCACCAGGGCACACTCTGGATAACATGATATAAAAAGCATGTGCTCCAACCATCTTCTCAGTCCCAAAATAAAATATTTTAAGAAAAAAAAGCTCATTTATACAATGGAGTTTTTCTGAGTTAAAAATCTGAACAGTTTATTTTATTTCTATTGTAATTTATTGGAGACTATATATATATATATACATATATATATATCCATTATTACACCATCATACTGAGAACAATGTGTTAACAAGTCTTTTTTTCCAATTGGCTTTAAATCTTAATGGCAAAAATAATGTCTTAATTATTATTATATCCCAAGTATTTTGCTGGTTCTTGGCACTTACTAGGTGTACAAAAGGTATTTGTTTAACTTAATTGAACCAGAATACATAATATATATGATCTACTTTAGACAGTCTATCTTTGTATATCTATCAAATGAAATTATGAAGTGTTGATTATAATTGTACTTAGTTAAAACTCCTATAATTATCCTGGGTTAAGATCACACCATTTGGAAAAATATGAAAGCAATTATAATAATGCAAATATACCTTGAGAATAATACAAATAATATATTCTAATTATACTAGACAGAACCTTTGATGTTAAACAGTTTTATGCATGTTATTTGTGCTGAATAATAGCAGAAGCAATTTTAAATTAAATGTTATGTTACTATCCACATTACATGTCACTGTCCCTGAGGAGTATTTTACTAGACTATGACAATGCTCCATTTGAATTAATTTCTAACTCTGGATTTTAAAATATTTTTACTTTATTTTTGTCTTGAGACCATACCCTGTGTTGCTTCAGTCACTTCTAGCCATACTCAGAGCATCATGTGGTGCTGGGGATCAAACCTAGGTCTTCCACATACAAAGCATGCACTCAAAACATTAAGCTATGTCTTTGGTGTCTAACAAGATTTTAATGGAGAAGATATTGGCTTTCTGCTTTAAAGTCTAAAGTTGCACGCCCATCTTAATTTTCTTCAGTTCATTTTCATAGATAGAATGTGGGTAATTTTTTCTAAGCTTTGATCAAAATGGTTCATACTTTCAATATGGTTCCACTGTTGTAGGTTGGTCAATTTGAGCAGTGAATCTAGATGAACCATTAGTTTTGCTGGTTCTTAAAAATAATTAGCTAAACTTTCCCCTTTCTTTTTGTTGTTGTTATGATGACTGGGGGCTCAAAGCTCCTGATATACTCACTTTTATTATGGTATGAAGATAGCAAACAGCAGTGCAGTCTGGAACACATTTTTCTTGTGGGGCAGTGATGGGGATCAAACTCAGGACCTCATGTCTGAATCTCATACTGCCACTGAGATATCCCTAGAACCTTTTGCTGATCCTTCTTATGGTCACCTATACAGTGGAACATTGAGGTAACTAATAAAAATCACTTTCAGTTCTAGGTCAGAGAGATAATACAAAAGGTAAGCCTCACCTTGTGCACTCTCTACCCAGGTGTGATCCCCAGATCTCCCAAGCTGTACTGGGAGTGATCTTGAGCACAGAGCCAGGAGTAAAACCCTTGGCAAAGCTGGGTGGCCGAGAAAACAAAACAAAGCAAAGTAAAATAAAGCTTTCAGTTCAAAAATTCTGTGGATGACAAAAATCATTCTATAATACAATTCAGATTTCTTATAATTCACTTATGTTTAAAAAATAAACTGCTTATTAACTCTTCCTTTGAAAAATGATTACTTGATAAGGCCACCTGAAATTTATCTTTAACTTACTTTTTCTGAGCCATAACTTTGATTTTTGTTTCTCATCCATTTTTGAGAATGAAGTGGTGATTCTTTATTAACCAGGAACAGGTTACCTATAAGGATTTGTACTTTGGTTAGAAGCCTTCTAGCCATATATAAATTCTCTTAATCTGAATCTCAATACAACACCAAGTTTCAGATCATGGAAGTCAGAATATTGGATCTTTCATTCCCTAAGTGTTTATTAAAAATTAATTTTTATATGGTGTATTTACCTCTTTAAGACTTACTTTTTTTCTAGAGTGAGTTATTATATGACCCTCACAGAGCTGCTGTGAGGTTAAAAGAGTAATTACATGCAAAGTAATAGCCTAGTGCTCAACATACTGAAAATCTTTAAAAATATTGACTGTTATTAATTTCTCTTATAAAACAGTGTTGGTATAGATACAATTTCAGTGAAATTTCAGATACCTTCCTTAAGTTTCAAACATTATTTATTTATGTTTTTATTGAATCGCCATGAGATACAGCTACAAAGCTCTCATGTTTGAGTTTCAATCATACAATGATTGAACACTGATTCCTCCACCAGTGCACATTTTCCACGACCAGTGTCCCCAGTTTTTAACTCCCCCCATTCCAACCCTCCCACTGCCTCTATGGCAGAAAATTTCCCCCATACTCTCTCTACTTTTGGGCATTATGGTTTGCAATACAGATAATGAGAGGCCATCATGTTTGGTCCTTTATCTACTTGCAGCACACATCTCCCATCCTGATCTATTCCTTCAACCATCATCGCCTTAGTGATCTCTTCTTTAACCCTATTTAAAGCTCCTGCTTTTATAGAATTCTAACTGCATATAAATAAATTAAGTACAGGTATTGCAGCTATTTAAAGGGTGACAGATTTATGCATAAAGACTAAGCCCATAGCAATTTTCTACTGAATAAGCCTTGCTGAGTTAAGGCATGCAACAGACTATCTTAGTAGTGTGACTCTTAGGAGACCATCAGCATCATTTGTCTACCCAGTAGTGCCCCTAATTAAGAGCATCTTGTAGTATTTCCCCAGATTTGTGGTGTTCACTGGGCCTTGTAACTAAATGTATTTCACTTACAGCCTTGAGACACATGTTCCAGCTTGTTTGGAATCATTTAAGTACTTGATAATTTCTCCCTTCCTCTGTTGACATCTGGATAAATCCATTCTCATTTTCAGGCACTTTGTCTCCAATTTTAATAATGGAAGAGGAGTTGTCAAGAGATTCTTAGTATTTGTTTACTCAGAGGAATATTAATATTTCTTCTTATTACTGGCATCGTGGTTTCTCAGCAGTGGGAGCTTTTGAAAGTAAACATGCATAATAACCTAACTTGATGAAGAACTCAAGTGAATCAAATCAATTATGATGAAACCAACTTGAAAAACGGTAGGGGTTACTAACATGAAAATAATTTAACTCTTTCAACATTTACTTAGTAAGCATTGGTTCAGTTCTGCTGATAGGGAAGGCACTAAAATGCCATAGTGATACAGATTTCAAAGGAAATGATCTCTGTCTCATCCTTTAGAAGTTAATTGTGTGGACTCATTGAAAGAGATTAACGCCTAGTGATGGTTCTACTCTGGTCATCAATGAGAGGATATCCTCTCAGATCAGAGCATCACCTAAGTAAATAATGACCCTCACCTACTTTTACCAAGCTACATTGGATATTTAACATATTTTTATCTCTGTTCACCAAAGGTACCGTCCTCTGTTGTAGTTTTGCATGTCGCCAAATTCACTAAGCAGTTTAGAAAGCAAGTTCCCCTCTTGCATATTCAGCACAGCCTTCAAAGAATGCACAAATGCTCGCTGAATAGTAATGAGTAAATTTCAATAGCTAACACTGATTGAAATTTTATAGACACTGTTTTGACTTTTATATATACATCTTCAGATCAGCTTAGGAGAGAAAGTAAGAAGTGTATTAGGATAAGGACTAGACATTAATATCTAGTTAAGGAAATTCTAATGGAAAAAAACTTAAAGTTGAATGGCAGCAAAAGGATATTTATGAAAAGTTTATTAAGAAATCTTATGTAGACAAAAGGTAGGCACTGAATCTAGGTTACAAGAGGTACTATAAACAGAAACTCTATTTGGAACATAAGTTACCAATCTCTTTCTTTTTTTTTAATTTTTATTAGTGAGACACCATGAGGTACAGTTGTAGATTTACAAATTTTTGAGCTTGGGTTTCAATTATACAATGATCAAATATCCATCCCTCCACCAGTGCCCATTTCCCACCACCACGAATCCCAGTGTCCCTCCCACCCCCCATCCCCCCCATCCTACCCTGCCACTGTGGCAGGGCATACCCTTTTGTTCTCTCTCTCTCCTTTGGGGTGTTGTGGTTTGCAAAAGAGGCATTGAGTGACAATCATGTTTGGTCTATAGTCTACTTTCAGCATGCTTCTCCCATCTCTTTCTTTACTTAGTTTCACTTTGCAGTTCTCTTCATCCATGCGACTCCCTTTCTGATGAGGATTCTGCTGAGTAGCAGGCATGGAGCACCACATGACCAGTATGCCAATTTCAATCACCTAATTTGTATCACTTCATTCAAACAAAAAGTCCAGATCAAGAGTGATCTGTAGTGATCTGTGATCTGATCACCTAAATTCCAAGTCTGTAGTCGTAGAAAGACTGATTGTCCCTGATTGGGTCAAATGCTCATATATGGTCTAATCTATGGTCTAAAGCTCATGACTGTAAATGAGGAAGACACTTCCCAGAGAAGTATATGAGTGATAGATTGAATATGGGCATAAGAGAGAAGAAAGTTAGAGATGACTTCAAAGGTCCTGATTTGTGGGACAGAGGTCAAAGGTGAGAACCCTTCCTTTGAAGTGGAAAGCAGAGGACTATGAGAAAGTGAAAGAGTTTTGAAAGAATATGAAGACAAGTCTTTTAGTGGCAAGAGTGTTTAATGCTTAGTTGAATGGTGAATTTGAGTCATAGTTGCAGACACTCACTTCTTCCCTGGCTTCCACAGTCCTCCTGGACTCCCTCATTCTGACCTCAATCTTATGGCCAGCAATGCCATTCCTGGGAGCGGATTTTTTTTCCTACAAATTTACTGGAAGAGCAGTTGTAACAGAAGACAAAAGAAACTCCACCTTGCCTCAACTTTGTTGCAATCTATTTCTCTAGAATGACCAAAAGTGCATTTGTTCTGCCCATTGTAAGTCATTCCCACTACCACGCCCAAAGTCTTCATGAGCAAGAGAGAATAATTGAGAATTGTTTAGTGATTTGAGAATAGACGTGTATTTTCAGAAATACATCAATAAAATACCTAGAGAGAAAGAGTACTAGAGAAAATATAGCCAGCATAATAATAACAAATTTTAATATTCACCTAAAACATATATGCATACATATGTATACATAATACAATGCTTGCTCTATTAAATACATCAACAAAAATAACTAATTTCCAAACTTGAAATTTTATTCTTAAGTGAGATTAATGTGAGATTGGTGTTCTTAACCTTTTCCAAACTGTGGCCCTCTCTGAACTTTGTTTTCTTTCTGTAACACCCACCTCTTATTCTACTGGTAGTCTCATACCATGACCATCCCCATCTCTTAAGGAGTTTTCTTTTGTGGCCCCCTTGGTATATCCTCGGGCCTAAAGAGGGTCATGTGGCCCAGTTGAGAAACACTGCTCTAGACTTTAAAGTAAGATGACCAAGTAGCCAAACCAACTTTCCTGATTTGAGCACTGAAATGTTCCCAAGCTCAAGTAAAAATTTCTGTTCCTAGGTAACAGAAATGGTTGATTATGCAGACTGGAGTCACTTCCTACAAACCAGGCTACTTTAACTTAAGTCCTATCCAAGAGCAGCTCTGTTTTGATCAATACAATCCTTTCCAGATCAAGATGAAATGCACATATTCAACTCTTCCATCCCCATGTGGCCCTTCCATATCTTGGTTTTACCTTTCTAGTGAGGTCTCATAAAAATTAGGAAATTCAATGATGTCATGCAAATAAAAGAGTGGAGATTAATATAGTCAACTAAGTGATGACAACGGAATTAGGGGGTGTTATACTTATTCACTTATCCCTAAAAGTTAATTTTAGAACAGAACATGAGGAATTATTTGACTGTACTCCAAATTGAATGCCAACACATAGGAAAGACTGTCTGAATTTCCTTGATAGTAATGTGGTCTATGTTCTCTGTGAATGATGGATAGAAGTAGTCTAGGACTTTGTTGTTATGGAAAAGCTGTATATTTCTTGCCAATATAAGTTGTCTTTTCAAGTCCTAAATTTTCTTATGAGTGGAGTCATCCATAAGTCTCTATTTGCTAGGGAAAATCTAAGATTTTATCTATTGCCTGGGTTTAATTGCTAATAGCAACCTTTTCATTCCCCAAAGTATACATAAAATATATGTCATGTAAAAACTATGTCTGGCAATGCATATGGTCCCAAATCACCACCAGGAAAGTACCGAGCACAGAGTCGGGAGTAATCCTGAATGCCACCAGGTGTGCCCCCCCAAACAAACAAACTAAACTCTATCCATGTTTTTACAGATAATTAATATGTTCACCATTCTTATGAGCCTAGGTGTGTATCTCCTAGACCCCAATAATATCATCCCCACATGAAAAAACAAGTAGAGCACTGAATTTTTTAGGGGGCACTGGGCCCAGGGTTGAGATGTTCACAGTAGCGGGCCCCCACAACCATTAATACTCTTCCCCAAACTCCCCCCACATTCCAAACCTGTTCCCTTCACTCTCTACTCTCTTAAATATATGAGCAGGTTAAGGTTTTCAATAAACTACAAACAAAAATGTTCTCAAGTGCCGGAAGTTCCACTTCCTCACAATAAGCAGATATGCTTTTCCTTTGGAAAGAACTACTTTTAGATCTGTACTAATCTGTGTTTCTCTATCACGATTATAACACACATTTTTATTTTTCTTCCACTGGCAAGGTTAATTGGTTTCTATATGGAGAGTTTAGGATATATTTTTTTTTCATTTTTAATGTGTTGATGATTGGGGAGTGTGTTATTCTATACTATCTTATGGAAGTGCGATATTCTATAAAGTTTTTAAGCTATGTGTGTCTCTTGAAGTATAGGCACACAGAAGGGTGCAGAAACTTCGTATTCATGGATGAGACTAAGGAGGAAGGATGGCTCTGGTCCTCCCTCTGCTCACGTGGATCATCTCTTGGCCTCATTCTTCTAGCCAGAGAGTTGCCAGGTGCTTCTTCCAGCACAGTTGTCCTGCCTCGTAGTATTGTCTTCAACACACATTGTTCCTTTCAAATCTTTCAATATGCTAAGTGGCCCGGAGTCATAATGATGGACACAGCTATCTGCTTTGTGTCATGCCTGATCTTTTACTTCTTGGATGTTAAAACCAAAACATCTGTTAATTCTGAAAGCAGGACCACAAAATGAAACAGATCCTCATGGGAGGGAGTGGAAGGTAACTGTTCCCTCCCACCCCTCTCCTGCTTCCCCTCCACAGACACTTGCCCTTTCGGTATAACACCAGGAAGTGTGTGCTCACACACACTCACATATGTGTGTATTTATGCCTTTAGTCTTCATCCAGAATGTATTTCCTGAGCTCTTCTGTCTGCGGAGTGCAAGCCCCCAGGAAGTCACACAGAGTGAAAGGAGGGGGAGAGGTAATTCTCTCACAAATCCAGACTCCCAGCTTGTCTCCCTGGTTACAGCTTCTCCCTGTTCCAACCTACCTAAACCTGGTGCCAGAGCCCTTTTCCTAAAATACTGCTTTCCTTCAGTCCCTATGGAATCTGTTGTGTTTCTAGAGATTTTTTCTATGTCTCTCTGCCCATTCTTAGAACTTTATTTTCTCCCATTCTATTTATTTGAACGTTTACTTATTTATTAAGTTTTATAAACCCTGAATTTGAGTGCCCACGTGTGACCTTTTATTGTCTAGTTTTAGCACTCAGAGAACCCGGCGGGCTACCAAAAGTATCCTTCCCGTATGACTGACTGGGAACACCTGTAAAGGTGATCGGAAGCTGCCCCAAAATTCTCCATCCCTCTCAGCGAGCCCAGAAAGCTACTAAGAGTATCCCGCCCACACAGCAGAGCCTGGCAAGCTACACGAGGCGTACTCAATATGCTGAAAACAGTAACATTGATGGTCCTCATTCCCCTGACCCTGAAAGAGCCCCCAATATGCCATCAGGCTACACTAGCACATATCAGGGACAGATGGAGGCATTACTGGTGCTCGCTCGAGCAATTCGATGAACAATGGGAGGATAGTGATACAGTGATATCTGCAATAAAATTAATTTTATTTATTTCTCCCAGGAAATGCCACAGTCCCGTGATAGGACTTTGGCTCATTAGCCTCTTTTGAATATGCCTTTCTTATGCCTTCTTCTCTAGCTCAGAAGATATGCCTATGGATTAAAACTAGTCCTTGGACTGTGTAAGGAAAGAAATGGAACCTAGAGAGGTGAATTGTTCCTTACAAGCCACATGCCTATTTTCTGGTATAAATACAACATTCTCTTTTCTTGGACCAGTAATTTTTGTTTTAAATGACACTCCTTTAACACAAGATCCCAGAGGTAGTATCATGGGACTCATCTAAGCCTCTCTGAAGAAAAGAACAGAGTAAGTGCCGTGAATTACACTGGTTAATTATTTTGTGGTGTTGTCACCGTTTCTTTTTTTTTATTAAAAAAATTTTTTAATAGTGAGACATCATGAGGTACAGTTGCAGACTTACACATTTTTGTGCTTGGGTTTCAATGTTTCTGAGATGGAAGGTGATTACAGTTTATTCTTGTAGGGCAGAGATGACAATGGAAGTAAAGCATCTGGGTTAAGCAACCTAGAGTAGTTCTTTATTACCTTTTCATCTGCAAAATGGGGTTATACTTACTTTCTATGCAAATCTTAGCAGAGAGGAAAAATACCTGTCTTTTGTGTTGGTTAGAGACCTGGCTTCTCAGGTTGGATCACTGTAGGATAATATTGCTTTGTCCTTTCTCCCTTGCCACAAGGAGCTTAGGTTTATCAGATCACACCCATCAAAGTGCTCCTGAGTCACTCCCTTCTTTTGTTTATCTTTAACCAATTCTCTATGCTCTCTTCCCCAAACAGTTAATCATCTTATTACCCTAACCAGTTTCTGTTAATTTGTAAGGTCAGATCTTTCTAGGACACTGAACTTGTATTGTAAGTTAAAATTGCCTTTCTCCTCTCCTTATGTCTTTTGAATAGTTTACTTTAAAGCAATGTCCTTTTGTATAGACACAATAAGACAATTAATGTTATGCTTTTGTAACATGGGAATTAATTGGCTTCAAATATTATTCATTCCTGGGCATCTGCTTTCTCAACTTAAGCCTCAGTTACCCTCACTTCCTAGTGCCCCCAAAAGCAAGGTCCCAGCGAGGGACTGGATGGAACCAGGACAAGCGGTAAGCTATGTGCTGCCCTGGCATCGAGGTGGGCCTAGCCAAAATGCCACAATTCTTAACTATAAGTTAAGAGTTTGATCATGGACAAATGCTGTCATGATCCAAAAGTAACGATGAGACTAGGACCCTGCTAGGGATAGAAATGACTAATCTGGCCTGAGCACTGTAGTCTGAGATCGAGATGATCCCAGGAGAGCAATTCTTTAAGCTTAATGAATCTCTTACTGTGTCCATACAAAATGATTAATATTATGAATGCTTATATGTTTGTTGGACAAGGAAAGGAGAAACACACCCATGAGATTCCACCCTTGGGTGGGTGGTCCTGCTGAAAGAGAATCTGTCCTAGAAAAAGCATCCCCTGAGGGGAAGAATTTTAACCCTATTGATTGTGACCAAACCTTTGTGTAAGCCCAGCCCCTCAAGATTGTGGGGATTTAACGAGATTGTAAGAGTGGGCTGGGGGATCAGATGAAGATCCAGAGTCAGAGCCAGAGGGAGAAAGGGGTTCCAGATTGGGGTCCGGGAGAGAAGGAGAGAGAGACACAGGAGTGAACAGGAATGAGAGTGGAATAAACAGCATCTGATCAATCAACTAGCCTGGCCCTTGCTTCCTCCGCCATCTGCCCCATGGCCTGGGTCGCTCCAGCTGGAGGAGCATCCTGGGCCCCCCCTGAACCTGGGCAGCCAGGGGAAGGCCATCGGGGTCATCCCCTGGCTGCCCTCAGATTTTTTACAGATTACAATAACCCAGATTCCATTTCTTCCCCATGTTATCAAATGTAAAGGGTAAAGTTGAAAGTTAAAAGAAGGGGAGGAGGTAGAGCAATAATACAGTGGGTAGGGTGTTTGCCTTGCACTTGACCAACTGGGTTTCCATCTTCAGCATCCCATATGATTTTCCCAAGCACCACCAGGAATGGGCTGGAGCAATAGCACAGCGAGTAGGGCATTTGCCTTTACACAGCCAACATGGCCAACCCGAGTTTGATTCCTCTGCCTCTCTCCAAGAGCCCAGCGAGCTACCGAGAGTATCTTGCCCACACAGCAAAGCCTGGCAAACTACCCATGATGTATTCGATATGCCAAACACAGTAACAAGTGTCACAATGGAGACGGTACTGGGCCCGCTCAAGCAAATCGATGAACTACAGGAGGGCGGTGACAGTGACAGTGACCACGAGGAATAATTCCTGAGTGCAGAGCCAGGAGCAATCCCTGAGCATCTCTGGTTCCCCCCCACCCCCCCAAAAATGCCAGTAAAAGAAGGGAAGTGTTTGGTGTGGAGCACATACTCACTGAAAAATAAAAGAAAGGAAGTGTTTGATGTAGAGCAAATACTCACTGAATTTAGCTTTGATAGTTTTCCCAGCAATCCAGTTTCCAGCAATCAAGAGGAACTGTTCCCTCTGAACCACTGATCTTTTCTGACACCCGCTCTCTGCACGTAGCACACACATGCCTCCCAGCGCCAGCACATGTCACCCAGTCCCAACTCGGGCCAGTCTCCCTAAGTGTCTGCCAGTATGCCAGTATCTTCTATTTAAAACACTGTCACTGTCCTCCCATTGTTCATCGATTTGCTTGAGCGGGCCCAGAAATGTCTCCATTGTGAGACTTGTTGTTACTGTGTTTGGCATATCGAATACATCACGGGTAGCTTGCCAGGCTTTGCCAGGTGGGCGGGATACTCTCAGTAGCTTGCTGGGCTCTCAGAGAGAGGCAGAGGAATCGAACCTGGGTCGTCCAGGTTGACCACGTGCAAGCAAACACCCTACCCGCTTTTAAACAAATAAACAAAAACAGGAACAGAGAGATAGTCCCAGGGTTGAGGGACTACCTTGCATGCAACTGACCTGTATTCGAGAGGAATGGAGGGTGGGGGAGTAGTACTTTAGAGGGCACTTCGACCCCCAAAAAATGTCCCAATCATAAATTAGGAGCTAAATGACAAATATCTAATGGGAGCTGAAAGACAAATATATATTTACTACTTTAATGAAATGTACCAAAAACATTTATTTTTAAATCTTTTTCCTAAAACAGCAGGAAAACTGTACTAAGTTAGGTAAGGTAAAGGTAAAGGCCCTCCTGTTGATCGTCGATTTGCTCGAGCGGGCCCAGTAACGTCTCCATTGGAGACTTTGTTGTTACTGTGTCTGGCATATCGAATACTCTCGGTAGCTTGCCGGGCTCTCCGAGAAGGGCGGAGGAATCGAACTCGGGTCGGCCATGTTGGCCGCTTGTAAGGCGAACGCCCTACCCGCTGTGCTATCGCTCCAGCCCAAGTTAATTTTTCAAAATTATTTTTTAGAGACTCTAATTTAAATGTAACAAAAAGTATTGAACTGAAGGATCCTTAAATTACCAACAGCCCCCCCAAATGTAGTCTTCTAATTAGATTCTATGTAATTTAAATGCATAAAAACAGTCATCAGTGTAGAACAAGCTTAAAATATATAACTTCTTTTTTTCTGGCAGGGAGGGGGTGAGTAGGGAGTCATACCCAGCGGTGCTCAGAGGCTACATCTGGCTCTGTACTCAGGAATTACTCCCAGTTGTTCTCAGGGACCATATGGGATGTCAGGGATTGAAGTGGGTTGGTCACATTCAAGTCAAATGCCACGCCCTACCTGCTGCTCTGCAGCTCTGGCCCCCAAATATGTAACTTCTAAAAAAAATGGCAACAGCACAATATCCATTGCCGGTCTCAAAGGCATGATGCAACATTCAGCTAGAAACAGAGATTTTTTATAACACCTGCAGAAAACTGTTTCTTCCTCCATTCAATTACAATCCCATTAATGAAACTTGGAAAATAACGTAAAGGAATTAAAGTTTAGGAAAGGAGTTTATAGTAAGCTTCAGCATTAAACACTTTTAATGTACTAGCTTTGGGCACGAGTACCTTTAACCAAATGTATTTGAAAAGCAAATTCCCCAGCACCTGGTTGCTAAAGGAACAAAATGAACAATAATAAAAGACCTTTCAAAGTATCTTATTTAGTCTTGCTCTTTAAAAAATAATCTTACTTCCACATCAAGTAGCAATGGGAAAGAGTAGAAAGTAACTTTCAGCGAAGATTCAAGAAAGTTCAAAGACTTGCAAATATTGGAATTTAGCTTGAAATTCTGAATGTTACTTGTAATACCTTCAAAACATTCATCAAATTAGATTTCATTATCTTATTTTAGAAAAGTTAAAAATACTTGGAGATGTGTTAGACCTTAAATATATTTGGATTTTTAATATTTTTTTGGAACCCTAGTACATCAATCAAGCAGAACAGGAAAGAAAATCCAAAATAGTAGTCAATATTGTTTTCCAGAAAGGATGGATCAGTCAGCATTCCCACCAACAGTGAAAGACTGTCCCTTTTTCCCCACATCCATGCCAGCACTAGTTGTTTTTGTTCTTTTGAATGTGTGCTAGTCTCTGTGGTGTGAGATGATATCTCATTGTTTTGATTTGCATCTCCCTGATGGCTAGTGATGTGGAGCAGTTTTTCATGTGCCTTTTGGCCATTTATATTTCTTTTTTGAGGAAACTTCTGTTCATTTCTTCTCCCCATTTTTTGATGGGGTTTGAGGTCTTTTTTTTTTCTTGTACAATACTACTAGTGTCTTGTATATCTTGAATATTAATCCTTTATCAGATGGGTATTGGGTAGGTATTCTTTCCCATTCTGTGGGCTCTTTCTGTATTTTGGTCACTGTTTTTTTTTGAAGTGCAGAAGCTTTAGTTTGATGTAGTCCCATTTGTTTATGTTTGCTTCCACTTGCATGGTCAGTGCTGTTTCATCCTTTAAGATGCTTTTAGCTTCAATGTCGTGGAGAGTTCTGCCTACATTTTCCTCTATGTACCTTATGGATTAATGTCTGAGAGGCTGGAGCGATAGCACAGCGGGTAGGGCGTTTGCCTTGCACGCAGCCAACATGGCCGACCCGAGTTCGATTCTTCCGCCTCTCTCGGAGAGCCCGGCAAGCTACCGAGAGTATTCGATATGCCAGATACAGTAACAACAAAGTCTCCAGTGGAGACGTTACTGGGCCCACTCGAGCAAATCGATGATCAACGGGAGGGCCTTTACTTTACCTTTACTTATTGAGGTCTTTAATCCACTTTGATCTGACTTTTGTGCCTGGAATTAGACCATATGACCCCGCAATACCACTTTTGGGAATATATCCTGAGGATGCAAAAAAGCACAGTAGAAATGACATCTGTACCTATATGTTCATTGAAGCACTGTTCACAATAGCCAAAATCTGGAAACAACTCAAGTGTCCTAGAACAGATGACTGGTTAAAGAAGCTTTGGTACATCTACACAATTGAATACAATGCAGCTGTCAGGAGAGATGAAGGTGTGAACTTTGCTTATAAATGGATAGACATGGAGAGTATCATGCTAAGTGAAATGAGTCAGAAAGAGAGGGACAGACATAGAAGGACCGCACTCATTTGTGCAGTAAAGATAGTAGATACACGGGACAGGTAGATTGATCCATAGCTGGAAGCCTGCCTCATGAGCAAAGGGGAGAAGGCAGCTAGACTAGAGAAGGGATCGCTAAGAAAAAGATGGCTGAAGAAATCGGTCAGAATGGGAGATGTGTGCAGAAAGTGGATAAAGGATCAAACATGGTAACCTCTCAGGGTCTGTATTGCAAACCATAATGCCCACGAGTAGAGAGAGATTATGGGAAATACAGTCTGCCATGGAGGCAGGGGGATGTTTGGAAAGAGGGTGTATACTGGGGATATTGGTGGTGGGGAATGTGCAGTGGTGGAGGGATGGGTGTTTGATCATTGTGTGATTGTAACCCAAACTTTGTGTGATTGTAACTATGTCGTGGTAATTCAATAAATTTTTTTTAAAAGCTGTCAAATCAGCTATAGCAGTACTCTATTTCAAAAACATTTGCATGCAAAACTTTGCATTGGTATCATACATACAAAGTTTTCCTTCAGTTACAAAGTTAAGAATAACAATTCCATATTGAGCAAAAAAATCTATAGATATATGTGTGTGTGTGAGTGTTCATGTATAAAACCAATAGTCAAAGTGAGGTTTCATCACAGATTTCTCTTAGTCAGCCTAAGAACATTCTAGAAATGACTACTTTGGTGCCGTAAGATGGCTCCAATAAATATGAAAATTAACATAATAACACCTTAATAAATTGAAGCAAGTTATATATCTGATCCTCAGAAATACTACCAAAATTTTTTTTATTAGTGAAACACCATGAGGTACAGTTGTAGATTTACAATTTTTGTGCTGGGTTTCGATTATACAATGATCAGATACCCATCCCTCCACCAGTACCCATTTTCCACCACCATGGATAAAATACCCCCACCCCCATCCCCCCATCCCACCCTGCCTCTGTGGCAGGGCATTCCCTTTTGTTCTCTCTCTCCTTTTGGGTGTTACTACCACAAATTTTTGACATTTAGTAGAACTGCCACTAAGTTGCTTCGCTAACAAAAAGTAACCTATTTTATGTAACCTATCTTAGTAACCTATTTTACCTAATAAATATTGTCACATTTTAGAGACAAAGTGATCCCCTTTCCACAGAGAGAAAGCCTGCAAGTTCAGGGTTCCTACGGAAGGCTTGACCAATGAGTGAGCTTTGCTTCATAATTATGTCAAACTGGTTTCATTAGAACCATTTGGTTTCATTATCTGGAACCTCAGTGTATTTAATCTAGAAACAACTTTGGCATGCTAGTATATGTGTGATGCAAAGGACAAAAAGTCAACAAATTCTACACAACAATGGACATAAAGATTATATGAAACTTTTTTTTTTCAGTAAAACTGTTCAGGTAAATTAGCCTTGCAGGACCCAAACAAAATTTCTACTCATGAAGTAGAATTCTTAGATAAAATTGCTCTTAAAAAGAAGTGAAAATGGAGCTGGATATATATTTACAGCATTCAGCCGAAGAGAAGGACAACATGGAGGGCGGGATCCACAAATCCCGAAGGGAAAAAAAAAACAGGTTCCAAAAAGAGCCGAGATCATCGGGAATCCCCAGATGGGGTAGGTACTGCATCCCACCTCCCCCAGATGGAACCCCGGTGACCAGAAGCCTCTACAACCACAGCTCGAGTATGCGGGAACTAGGACCTTTCCTCAAATCTGCTGGAACTACAACTCCCAGGTAACCTCAGATTCTGGAAGTCACGCCCACATCCCGCCCCCCAGCGCCATATTTACAGCATTCAGCCGAAGAGAAGGACAACATGGAGGGCGGGATCCACAGATCCCGAAGGAAAAAAAAAAAACAGGTTCCAAAAAGAGCCGAGATATTCGGGAAGCCCCAGATGGGGTAGGTACCGCATCCCGCCTTCCCCAGATGGAACCCCAGTGACCAGAAGCCTCTACAACCACAGCTCGAGTATGTGGGAACTAGGACTTTTCCTCAAAACCGCGCGGCCGCATAAGCGGCCGCGTGACATCTCTCTATATACAAAGTGATCCATGGGAAGTAAACCACCCAACGTTTCTCTCTGAAAATCATAGTTAAGTTTGGAGCACGGCCACAGCCCCAGAAACACAAGGACTTAATGCATAACCCAGCAGCTTGGAGCAGAAAAGTGAACAGGCTATGCGTTAATCCAGGCCATCATGACTGTCCGGAGGGGAAAGGGTGTTGCCCCATTCGCCCTCTCCTCTCTGGAAAGAAAGATGGCGGCCACATGGGAGCCTTGTGGACAGCAGGCATGATCCGGGGGAGTGGGGGCGACTAAAACCTCATGGGAAGGGAGGCGTTCCGGTCCGTCCTTCACACCCTACCGAGGTCACCAGTTGCCCCCCACGAGCGGCTCTCCAGCAAGGCCACAGCCCCAGAAGCACAAGGACTTAATGCAGAACCCAACAGCTTGGAGCAGAAAAGTGAAAGGACTATGCGTTAATCCAGGCCATCAAGTCTGCCAGAGGGGAAAGGGTGTTGCCCCATTCGCCCTCTCTTCTCTGGAAAGAAGGATGGCGGCCGCATGGGAGCCTTGTGGACAGCAGGTATGAGCCGGGGTTTGGGGGCGACTAAAACCTCATGGGAAGGGGGGCGTTCTGGTCCCTCCTTCACGTCCTACCGAGGTCACCAGTTGCCCCCCCGCGAGCGGCTCTCCAGCACGGCCACAGCCCCAGAAGCACAAGGACTTAATGCAGAACCCGGCAGCTTGGAGCAGAAAAGTGAAAGGACTATGCGTTAATCCAGGCCATCAGGTTTGTCCGGAGGGGAAATGTTGTTGCCCCAGTCGCCTTCTCCTCTCTGGAAAGAAAGATGGCGGCCGCATGGGAGCCTTGTGGACAGCAGGTATGAGCCGAGGGACTGGGGGCAACTAAAACCTCATGGGAAGGGGGGCATTTCAGTCCGCCCTTCACGCCCTACCGAGGCTACCAGTTGCCCCCCACTAGCGGCTCTCCAGCACGGTCACGTCTCCAGAGCACAGAAACCAATTTCTTAACTATCTGACTTTCAGTAGAAATACTTCCAGGGTCAATAAGTAAAATAGCAGAAATCCAAAACCAACATATAATTCTTGAACCCAGCTGTAGAAAGCAAATCACTTCACAATGCTTTTTCAGCATGTCTGATTTGGGGGGGTGGGTAAACTCTAAATAATAGTGGTGAATCTTTTATTGAAACAATGAATCTAATCAAAGCAGATAGAGTGTTAACTAGAATTCATCTGCCCCACAGGGACTGGGAGGGGTGGGGGGTGGGGTTTTATTGGGGTTCTTCATGGTAAAAAATAAGTTTTGGTAAAGGGAAATGTGTTTGATTTTTGCATGACTGAGACCTAAACTTGAAAGCTTTGTAACCTTTCCCACGGTGATTCAATAAATAAATAAAAAAAAAAAAAAGAAAATGGAGATGGAATGATAGCTCAATGGGTAGGGCATTTGTCTTGCATGCAGCCGAACCAAGTTTGATTCCCAGCAGCCCATATGGTACTCCAAGCACCGCCAGGAGTAATTCCTGAGTGCATGAGCCAGGAATATCCCCTGTGCATCTCCAGGAGTGAACCCCACCCCCCAAAAAGAAAAAAAAACAGAAGTGAAGACAATGAAGGAAGTACGTTAGTGTTGAATACAACTTGGATAAAGAGGTTAAAGCCCTTGATGCATGATTTGTAACACTGAAAGCTCCTTAGATGACACTGGAACATAGGATATATAAAACTCAACTGTGAATGACTTTGTAAGTCATGGTGACTTAAAAACTTTTAAAAACTCTATATATAAGGTATGAAAATAATGCAGATTTTGGTTATCTTTATATGAAAATGTCACCAATTTCACTTTTTTCATTTTACTGGTTGCACCCAGAATACCTAAAAATTCTGACTAGTTTTTTACTCAATATAAAAATCCTAATATTTTCATTAAATAAATTCACCTCAAATGTATTTCTTCCTCTCTACTTTCTTCTCAACTGCTTTTGTGAAAATTGACTAATTACCCTGATTTCATATTAAACCCAACTGTTTTTAGAGATAATGCAATGGCCGTATTCACCTAGAGAATAAAGATAAAATACACAACTTATTATTATTATTATTGAATCACCGTGAGATAGTTACAAGTTGTAATATTTGAGTTATAATCATACAATGATCAAACACCCATCTCTCCACCAGTGCACATAACCCACCACCAATGTCTCCAGTATACCCCCCCCTTCCCATCCTCCCCCTGCCTCCATGGCAGAAAGTTTCCCTCTTTCTACTTTGGGGCATTATGGTTTGCAATACAGATACTGAGAGGTTTTCACATTTTGTCCTTTATCTACTTTCAGCACACACCTCCTATCCTGAATGATTCATTGTCTTAGTGATCCCTTCTCTATCCCAGCTGCCTTTTCCCCCAGCTCATGAGATAGGCTTCCAACTATTGAGAAATATTCCTGGCCTTGTGTCTACTGTTCTTGGGTGTCAATCTCACATTATATTATTTTATAGTCCATAAATAAAAACATCCTGATTTCGGTGGTGGGAAGGTGTAATGGTGGTGGGATGGGTGTTTGAATATTAAATGTTACCAAATATTGTGAACTACCTAATAAAATAAAAAAATTCAAAAAAAATAAAAGGGAGCATGGTGCCAAGCAGGGTCCTGAGCAGAAAGGCTTCAGCTGTGCGTGTACTTAGCAGGATCCTGAAGCAGCTTTGTGCACAGGAAACTCACCGGAGCCAGGGCAGATGCAGGAGATGGTCAGGAGACTAACCCAGGGGACTCACTCGGGTTGGTGACAGGGGAGATGGGGAAGGAGTCAAATTCTTTCTAAGTAGAAGGCGAGTGTGGAATCTGGTCACAGGCATGGATGTCACTACGCAGACGAAAGCTGAGAACAAGCAGGTGGTGAACGGCCCCTTCCCAGGGCCATTCTCCCTGGCTCACTCGGTTTTATCACCAACCGAGTGTGACCTGGAGCTTCTCCAGTTGTCCCCCTCCTCTGCTCAATGACAGTTCAAGACACCAGTTCACACGACCCAAGTCGGGGGGGAGTCTCGAGGCTGCACAGACTCAGTGACCATGGTTTTAATCATTCCCAGGAGGAATATTTAAACATGGGAGAATTGATTCACTGCTTAAATAGTCAAGCACACTTAAAAAAAAAACACTGTGCCTATCCGTTAAATAAGTGTAATCAAAGACATGAATATCGAGAAAGGAGATACATTGGCTGTATAAATGTAAGCTGACTCTATTACGTAAGCATGAGAAGAAGAATGGGCAAGGACAAGGAGGCAGTATGCAATGGTGTGGCCACATTAACAAACCGCCAGAGAAACTTGTTGGAGTCGGTGAGCACATGGGCAAGCACCAGGTGTGCATAACTAATCTTTTGTTCCAACTCCTGAATTCAATACAGGACTCAGCTCTTTAGAAACCTTCCTCTCACTCACTGGTGAAGCTGTGTGATCAGGTGCCTCAGTCTGAAGCAATCAAAAACCCCCCACTTGCAGCAGAAATCCCCTCCCTGAAAAGACAATATTTAAATAAATAAATAAATAAATAAACACTTTTGTGGGCCCTGTAAAAATATCATAGGCACTAGGGATTGTGTCTCCATGCCCAGCTGACAAGCTGGCCCTACCAGGGTCTGATATATTTGAGGGCAGCTTTGTCATAAATTTGAGACTTAGAAGAAAGAGAGGAGGAGTCAAGGTAGTTTAAAAGAGGACAAATCTTGTGGTAGACCTACAGTGAATGGCATCTCATTCTAATGTTTGGTGCCTTATTTCCACTTTTTTGCTCCCTACACCTCATCATTTGTAGAATAAATCCTTTCAGCTCACTTTAGACTTCTGCATGTGTGCTGGACCACATTTAGAGGGATGCATTTGGAGAAGCGGAAGGTTTCTTCAGAAGTGAGGCTGAGGTGGCAGAGCAATAATATAGAATGGGGTGCTTGCCTACCCATGGCCGACCAGGGTTTGATCCCTCACACCCCACATGATCCCCCAAGTTCAGCAGGAGTGATCCCTGAATTCAGAGCCAGGAGTAATCTCTTAGCACAACCAGGTGTGGAACCCATTATTCACCCCCCACCCCAGCAAAAAACAAACAAACAAACAAACAAACAAAATGAGGTTAAGCTGCTTCTACCAGACTCTGTATCCTCCTAGGGTAAGATTTGGAGTGGGTGCTGGTTTCACTGTGCTATTTCTAGGTAGTCACTGAAATATTTGATTCGTTAAAAGGAGAACAATTCTGAAGCCTGAATTGTTTTCTTAGGGTTTAATCTACCTCCCTTTTACTATGGAACTCTAACTGAACAAGAAAGGAATCGTTACACAGTAGAGGAGGTATGGAAGGTAGTCCAAGGCTAGTCCCTGGTCACTTGCTGCTATGGAGGGTTTTCTATTATAGATATGCCAGGACTGACCTTAGATAAAACTATTTTTCAAAAAAGTCTCTTGTGTCAGAAAGAGGACTGAGAACTTGATAGTAGGTAGAGTTCATGCACTGTAGGGGAAGAAGGACCAGAAAAGACTCCAGCAAGGCAGAAGTTGAAGTTGCTCCTGGTTGTCTTCAGATCTTGCTAATGTTGAAAGTTAGCCTCTGGCTGTTTTCTAAATTAGTAAGGTCACTCAGTAAACACTAAACAACAGATAATTGGGAGAGTTTCTCACCCTGATTAATAATTTTTGGTAGGTACAGGCAAGGACAAAGGTTAATGAGGATTTAGCCTCGAGATAAATGCTGAGTTCTACATTAAAATTCTAAATAGGTGTTGCATTTCCCCCCCTCTCTATGTGCATTGCTCGTATGAACATCTGAAGTCAGCTAATTAGAGACTGAGAAGTCAGATTCTCAGTCTGATCCAGTGACAAGGCACTTCCACATCTTAATTTCAAGATTGTTCAACAGTGCAACATAAATATTGAGTGTTGTTCTAGTCGCAGAATTAATCAGCATTAGACTTTAATATGACCAATTATAATTCAAGTCCGTTATATTTCCATCACAGACCAGTCCTGGATGAGTTCCCAGTTTCTAGTCGCTGGGTTTCATTACTGTGATCGGATTTTAGAGAAGCTAATTATAATCCATCAAATCAAATACAATAACAGACCATCCCAGAGGTCAAAATGGGTCATGTGGAAGCTTACCATAGGGACGTAGATAACAAAGGACAAGACAATAGTGGTGCGAGGGAGAAAATAAAAATCGGGTCAAAGTATTAGCAATAATGGGATGATACCTTGAGTGGAATTAACACCATAAATAATCACTTAAAAGATAACTGCACATAGTCTTATTAATTTTATTTTTGCCAAACAATCTTTTCTAATAGGAAAGCACTGGTGGCAAAAGGCTGAAAGTCAGCAACTTTTCAATTCTCCAGGACTAGTAGACAATACAGCTTCCTTACTTGAACTCAAGTCAAACAAAAGCAGTGCTATGTAGTGTTTGACAAGTAGTTCTTGGGCTCAAATTTCTGTTCTTGACCCTCTCCAGCTGTTTAAATAAGGTAATCACTTTACTTTAAGGGCCCTCATCTGTCAAATTAGATAATTTTTTGCCTTGCCTACCTTTCACCAAATGTGAGTACCAAACACAATGTCAGCCATAGAGATAATACAGTGGGTGGAGTACTTGCCTTACTGCCTGGGTTTAATTCCTGACATGGCATACGAACTGCAGAGCACTGAGCACCCTGGTTCAAAAAATCAAAAATCAAATAAAAACAAAATCTAAACATTGTGTATATTATGATTTCTTGGAAAGAAAGCTAGAGTTACTGGGTGTTAGGGAGGTTGTGCACTTCTAGTGGAGGTTGTGCACTTTTAATATACCAAGAGTGAGATATTATCTCAAATAGTGATATTGGCATGAATCACAAGAACAGAAACAATCAGTGTTGGTTTGGATGTAGGGAAAAAGGGACCCTCACTCACTGCTGGTGAGAATGTCAACTTCTCCAGCTTTATTTGAAAACAACACGGACACATTTTTTCCCCCAATTTATTTATTGAATCACCGTGAGAACAGTTACAAAGCTTTCAGGTTTAAGTCTCAGTCATACAATGGTCAAACACCCTTCCCTTCACCAGTGCATATTTTCCACCACCAAGAACCCCAATATACCCCCCAATTCCACCCCTCCCTCTGCCTGTGAGGCAGATGACTTCCACTTAACTCTCTCTCTATGATTACATTCATTATTTCAACAAAAGATGCACCATTATTATTTGGAATTTTCCCCCAACAATCAAACCTGCTGAAAAGGCACCATGAAATAATTTCTTTTCTATTGCTGGTTATGAATAGCGTATGATATTGCATGGCCGTGATAGTGGCCATGCGATTTCAGATTTCTGATATTTTACTAATTAAGTCTGGAGGCATTTCTGCCAAAAGTTGCATAGTTCAAAGATTAGTTTGTGTGCCTCTGGGGCCATGGCTGTGCCGAAAAGCCACATGTGTGGGGCAACTTGTGGTCTCAGCAGGGCGGGAAGGACGTGCCGTTTCTGTCCCCCATCCCATGAGGCTGCAATTGCCCCATCACCGCTGGCTCATACCTGGCTGTCCAATACTCTCTGAGGCAGCGGTCATTATGCTGCTGGGGTGGAAGAGGGTGGAAGAGACACGGACACCTTTTCCCTTCTTGGGGGGGTTGGGGCGGGGCATGGCGCCATAGCTTAACGCATAGTCCATTCACATTTCTGCCAAAAGCTGCTGGGTTCTGAATTAGGTCCGAAACATGAACACTTCTATTTTTTTAAATTTTTTTATTAGTGAAACACCATGAGGTACAGTTATAGACTTACAAATTTTATGCTTGGGTTTCAGTTATACAATGATCAAGTGCCCATCCCTCCACCAGTGCCCGTCATCCATCACCACGGGTCCCAGCATCTCCCCCACCCCCCATCCCCCCCATCCCATCCTGCCTCTGTGGCAGGGTGTTCCCCCTTGTTCTCTCTCTCTTCTTTTGGGTACTGTGTTTTGCAAGAGAGGCATTGAGTGGCAATCATGTTTGGTCTATAGACTACTTTTAGCATGCTTCTCCCACCCTGGGAGGGTCCTCACAACACCCTTTATTTGGTGCTCTCTTCTCTATCTGAGCTTCCATTTCACCTAGCACGTGTGGCTGGCCTTCCAGTCATGGAGCAAAATTCCTGGTACTAAGGTAGAGTCGAAGTGACATCTGCAATTGTTTGTTCATTGCAGCACTCTTTACAATAGCCAGAATCTGTAAAAAACCTGAGTGCCCAAGAGCAGATGACTGGTTAAAGAAACTTTGGTACATTTACACAATGGAGTACTATGTAGCTGTTAGAAAAGATGAAGTTATGAAATTTACATAACGCAACAAAAAGGGAGACTAACACCCGAAACATGAACACTTCTTAAGGTAATAGAAATTGTGCTTTCACATCCCAAGAGTCAAAAACTTTTCAGAAAAGATATTTATACTTCTATAACCATTGAAGCTCTATTCACAATAGCCAAATCTGTAAATAGTCCACTCAAATGTCCAAAAACAGAGGACTGGATAAAGAACCTATGGTTGGGGTATGTTGCCACCAGCAGATCAACTTGTACCTATGGGGCAAGTGCATCAGCAACCTGATGGTGACTTCAGGCTTCCTGACACCCCAAAATTGCTGCTATGCCTTTGGCTGAACCCTAATTACTTAGGACCAAGTTTACCAAGAAATTAAATGGCCAAAAGTGAAGTATGTGGGAACCATGCTCACAAACCACTTCCGGCTCAGCTATACAAACTCATTTATTGGTCTTATTTTAGAGACACATAGATACATCTCAAAAGAGATCAAAAGCCACAGTTAATCTAGGACCCATGCATGGCTGAACAGACTGGGTTAAATCTAAGGAAGGCAGGTTGGCCTGTGCCTGCCCAAGCAGAACCCCTAGCAGCCCTTTGCTTCCACAATCCAAAATTGCTGCCACACCCCTGGTCTGACTCCACCGTCTCAGGAAGGACCTCAACAAGACATAATCTGCTGAAAATCTGGGTTTGTGGGTTTTGTGACTGAAATCTTCAGACTTTGACAGAGTTGGGTGGGCTACCTCCCCCTACTTCCCAATACACATGGAAGCACTGGCTGTCACCCCCACGAACCAACTCCAGCACCACCCTGTAAACTCTATTTCTGACCTTGCTTCAGGAACCCATAAACTAGTCTCAAAAGAAATCAAAAGCCAGAGACGCAGCAGTGAATCCCAGAAGACACCACAGAGCTGGAGATCTCTCCTAGTGCCATAAGGGGCCAATTTCGCTGGGGCACTCCAGATGGAGCAGGAGCAGTCTCCCCACCTACTCCAGATGAAATCCGGGTGACCAAGAGCTTCCATAAGAAAGGCTCAGGTATACGGGTTCCAGGACTAAATCTCCATGTCGCATGGCGGCAGAGGCGACAGGCTGTCTCCCCACCCTCTGGCTCCCCACTCATCAGCCTACTGTCACCCCCACAATGTGCCTCTTGGCGCCATCTTAGCACACCAACAGCCCTGGTCCAAAGACAACAAATTGAATCCCACAATGGATTAGTGCCCTGGAACCCAACCATTTACAGCCTAGGATCAAAATGAGCAATGTACAATAAATGAATTAACATCTGCCCCTGGAAGACAGACTTGAATGGTGGTGAGAAAATTCGAGCAAAACATAATGCTCAAAAGTAGAGAGAGAGTATTGGGGAAATTGCTGGCCGTGGAGGCAGGGTGAAGACTGGGATGGGGGTGGGGGGATGAATTGGGGACACTGATAGTGAAAAGTGTGCACTAATGGAGGGATGGGTGTCCTATCATTGTATGGCAGAATCTCTAACATGAAAGCTTTGTAACTGTATCTCATGGTGATTCGATTAAAAAAAAAGTAATGTGGAGTTCATGCCCAATTCAATCAGCTTAATCAATGACTGAATAAATAGCAGTACTCCTATATAAAAAAGGAGTGAAAAGAAACTATGTTACATACACACGGTGGAATACTAACTACTTGCCTATAAGAAAATATGAAATGATGAACTCTCTATCACATAAATGGATCTGAAGAGTATCATGCTGAGTGAAGTTAGAAGGAAAGAATGAAGGGGATGGGAGGAAGGACACTGAGACAACAGCAGAAGAAAGAGACATTTTGCTGAGGTGATAGGTGTGATATTGGAATACTTTACATATGAAACCATATCAATGACAGTTTTGTAAGCTGCAGTACCTAAAATAAAATTTGAAAATAGAAAATAACATTCCAAAGTCAAATATAATAACTTACATTAGAATGAGTAATCTATTGAAAATAACTAAAAACTAAATGTATTATTACTCAAATAAATATCATAGAGAAACCTGACTGTCCAATGGCCTCTGGAGGATGACGGCCACCAAGCTGCCAGGGGGAAGCAGGCAGAGGGACAATACCCTTTTCCCCCTGGGGTGGTCCAGCAACAGTAACCTACTACGTGGTCCAGACGCATTTCTATCAAAAGCCACTGGGTTTCGAGATTTGTTTCTGAGTCTCTTGGATCATGGCTGTTAAGCAGTTTGATCAGGAGCCAGAAAGGCAGTTCATGGGTGATGACTTGGGGTCTCGTTTGGGTGGGGAGAACAGGACTGGCTCCGCCCCCATCCCATAAGGCACTGCATGTCTCATCACTGTGGGCCAAAACCTGACTGTACAGTGGCCTCTGGAGGATGGCAGCCACTGAGCCGCCAGGGGGAATAGGCCAAGGCACGAAACCTATTCCCACCTGGGTTGGCCCAGCACTGGTAACCTACTGCAGGGACCAGACACATTTCTGCCAAAAGCTGCTGGGTTTTGAGATTTGTTTCTGAGTCTATGGGATCATGGCCATTAAGCAGCTCAATCAGGAACCAGAGAGGCCATGCCTCCAATTATATAGCTGAGTCAGAGGTGGTTTGTGGGTGTGTTTCCCACATACCTAACTTTTGGCCATTTACTTTCTTGGTAAACTTTGCCCCAAGTTTTTGGGGTCTGGCCAAAGGCACAGCAGCAATTTTGGGGTATCTGAAAGTCTAAAGGCGCCATCAGGCTGCTGATGCACTTGCCTCACAGATACAGATTGATCTGCTGGCAGCACCATACCCCCTGTGTGGTTAAATTTTTTTTTCTGGGTGCTGGGAGATCAAACTGAAACAGTCGCCTTAAATATTGCAATCCTGATTTTATTCCTCGGTAGCACATATGGTCAAGAGTCACCTAGGTTTGGGTCAAGCTTTTCCCCTCAAGAAAGCCAAGTGTTTTTTTTTTTTTTTTGTACATTTCTCTCTTCAGTTTTTGTCAATAAACATGTTGCACTTCTATTGGAAAACATATTTCATCATCTAAGATTTGAAATAGCATTGGCAAAACCTACAGACTTTACAGAAAAGGAAAGGAAGCCCCAAAGTAATGGGGCCATTGCTTCTTATCTTGTGACTAGCAAAGCCAAGAATGAAATCCAGAGGCCAAACACTCTGTAATTCTTCCTGAAGGCAAAGAATTAAAAGCAGATTGAGCTTATTTATTTCATCTTCAGTAACGTCCCTATTAGTGACTGGGCCTCAGGTGGGTAAGGGTTTCAGAAACAAATTCTTCTGCCACATTGGTCCCAGGGGCAATAAAAGAGCTCATTGTTAGGTAGGTGATGAACATAATCTTTGGGAAAGAAAGTTGAAAGGAGTTAAGGATATCAGTTAAAAGAAACATACTTAATGGAAGAGATCTGATTAGAAGGTAGATGATCTAATCTTGTCAGTCACTATTCTAATGTCTGTCACTAATTAGCTATGTGACTCTGGATAACTCCTTAATCTCTTTTCTTCAAGTGAAAGGGGAAAAAATGTGCCAGGTGATAATCAAGTTTCTTTCAAGTGATAACTTTCAGTTTAAAAATGTAGAGCATCTATTTACCTTACCCACATAAAAGTATGTAAAATGGGTGCTTCAAAAGAAAAGTCTATTTTCAGTTGTAACACAAAGTAAAATCAGATTTTGGGAAAAGAGCAAAATAATAAATACAATGCAAAAATCAGTCAGATAAGAAGACAAAATCCTCTTTCTCAGCAATTTCAATGATGAATTGGATGTAATCAGGAAACTAGAGAAGGGAGAACATTGTATATTGTGATGAAAGCATCACAAGCTAAATTCTTTGCAGAGACAAATATGGTGAAAGCATCAGTGATTCACCCCATACACTATCTAACCCGGATGTTTAAAAGGATAAGAAATTTCTCTCTGTGTCTATGAGTTCTTCACAGGCTGATTAAATAATCAAAAACATATCATAAATATTAGTAGTAGAAATAAACAAAAGTTAATTTATTATATACAGGGGTTCCACATAAACATGGATCCCAAGGTCAATAAAGAAAAATTGTATGAAATACCCTCATTAAGAGATTAATGGGAGCCCAGGCCTTCAAGGAAAGAGAAGAGGATTATTTTTCATACATCAAGACCAGATCAGATGCTCTGAAATTAAATGTTCAATGTTTCTCTGATAGACTATTTCTGCTTAAAACACCAATTGGAGGTACTACTCCAAATTTCACTCTTCCAGGAAGTTAAAAGAGTAGACAAAGTTTCTCAATGATATGCAAGGCACTCAATGAGCGTAACTGAAATTAAACTGCATGCTGAAATGACACATCATAGGAAGCCTGTTCTGAATATCTAGGGGAGGCCAATTCTTCACCACTTTTCTAGTGCATCTAGTAAGATACCTATCCTGCAGCAGATAGTTGTGTTTTAGGTGTTAAAGATGATGGTGAAGGGTTGGCATTAGTTGTGAATGCTATAGTTGAAGTGAGGCTTCATGTGGGCATACCCTTGCTTTGGGATCATATTTTCCCTTTTCTAGATGGCTCCAGGAGTTAAAAACCTGGGTTCTCACATGCAAAGCATGAGTTTTGCCCTTTGAATCATCCTCCCAACTTACCTTTGCTGTAGCCAATTGAAGAACAGTGACTGGGGGCTTCTGTGAGTTTCCTGTAAGTCTCATTTTCTTAGATGAGTGTGTTTCTTCAACCTGGGTGGTAATCACTAGAAAACTGGACTAGTTCTTGATTTGAGTAGTATATGAGAGTTTTGCATACAAAACTCCAAAAGATCATGAAGTTAGAGTTTTTTGTACAGTCTTAGTACAATAAGTGATTCTAACACTTCTTCATGTAATGTTTCTATCTTATATTCACGTATAACATCACTTGTCATGTCCTCCCTATCCTCTCCTCTGTCATGAAGACCAGGTACTGTCCTACCTGTGCTCGATTTAGTGTGTAGCTTCAAGTCTGACGTGTGCACCAAGAATCTGGAACCTGGGTCCCCTTTGTTAAAACACTTGGACTTCAGAATAATCTTTGAAAGGAAATTTCAGGCCAAGTGTTGGAACTAAGTTGGAGTGTAAGGGATTTTAAACTATATAGTGATGTTCTAACAGCCCTCAGTCTCATCTCCCCAGGAAGGCATTAAGAACTAAAGTCCACTCTCAGAACCTTTCCCTAACTCACTGACTGCAGGTTGCCTGTCAGTTGCACAGTGGTGACTGGACCCTGTGTCTTGCCTCACTTGGCGGAATATTTTCTTTCAAATGATTCCCTTTCAGATGATTCCCTGCCTATAAGTGCATATTCCGTCACCATACATGTCTGCCCCTTCTGAACTTCATACAAGCCACATCCTTGGACAGGCATAATCATAATCAGTATGTTTTTTTATTCATTCTTATTTTTTCAAACAATTTTATGATTTATGTTTTGCCACTGGAATTGCAAAAATTTGAAAGACACTCATAAACTACTACATATCATATATTTTATTATACCTTACTTATAGTTAATATTTAACATACTTTTAAAAAATCTCGAATTTAGTAGATTCTATACAATTAATGGACTTATAAAGGGAACTTGGGCTTTATCAACAGGAACATAAATAGAAAGAAAAAATTAACTTAAAACAATTTTTAATTTTTATTTATTTATTTATTTTATTAGTGAAACACCATGAGGTACAGTTGTAGACTTACAAATTTTTGTACCTGGGTTTCAGTTATACAATGATTGAGTACCCATCCCTCCACCAGTGCCCATTCTCCAACTCCAATGCTCCCAGTATACCTCCCACCCACCCCCATCCCCCCATCCCACCCCACCCCTCTTGTAGGGCATTCCCTTTTATTCTCTCTCTCCTTTTGGATGTTGTGGTTTACAAAAGAGGCATTGAGTGGCCATCATGTTCAGTCTATAGTCTACTTTCAGCATGCATCTCTCATCCTGGGAAGATCCTCCCAAGACTCTTTACTTGATGCTCCCTTCTCTATCTGAGCTGCCTTTTCCCCTAGCATGTGCGGCTGGCCTCCAAACCATGGAGTGAACCTCCTGGTACTTATCTCCGCTATTCTTGGGTGTTAGTCTCCTATTTTGTTACTTTATGTTCCCCAGATGAATGCAATCTTTCTATGCCTGTCCCTCTTTTTCTGACTCATTTCACTTAGCAGGATACTTTCTATGTAGTACCACTTGTACGTAAATTTCATGACTTCATTTTTTCTAACAGCTACATAGTACTCCCTTCTGTAAATGTACCAAAGTTTCTTTAACCAGTCATCTATTCTCGGGCACTCGGGTTTTTTCCAGATTTTGACTATTGTGAACAGTGCAGCAATGAACATAGAAGTGCAGATGTCATTTCGATTGTACTTTTTTGTCTCTCTGGGATATATTCCCAGGAGTTGTATTGCTGGGTCAAATGGGAGCTCAATTTCTAATTTTTTGAGAATTGTCCATACTGTTTTCCAAAAGGGCTGAACCAGTCGGCATTCCCACCAGCAGTGAAAGAGGGTCCCTTTCTCACCACATCCGCGCCAACACCCGTTGCTTTTGTTCTTTTGGATGTGGGCCAGTCTCTGTGGTGTGAGATGATATCTCATTGTTGTTTTGATCTGCATCTCCCTGATGATTAGTGATGTAAAGCATTTTCTCATGTGCCTTTTAGCCATTCAAATTTCTTCTTTGGGAAAGTTTCTGTTTATTTCATCACCCCATTTTTTTGATGGGGTTAGATGTTTTCTTCTTGTAGAGTTCAACCTGTGCTTTGTATATCCTTGATATCAACCCTTTATCAGATTTAACCAATTTTTAAAAATCAGTAAGTGATTCAATTAGGGGAATTTCACTCTAGGAAATTCTCATTAACAGAAAAAAAGAAAATTTGAATTTTTTTTCCATTATTGCTCTTGGAACATGAAAAGTTATTGAAATTAATGTATGTACTATTTAGGTTACCTTTATATTTATTGATTTTTATTCTCTTCCTACTTCCTTGTATTGCCATTGTGATGACTGGGGCCTTCACACATGTCCGGCTGTTACGATTACCATTCAGTTCACTTTTTTAAAGTATGCAAGTCAGTGATTTTTAGTAAAGCATTTTACAGACACCACAATAATAATTTTAGCATATTTTTATCATACAAAAAGAAATCTTGTACCCATTAACACTCACTCTCTCTTTTCCCCTCTGTCACCATCTCCAGGCAACAACTTATCTATATTTTCAATGAATTTACCTATTCTGACCATTTCGCATAAATGGCATCATAAAAAAACTTAGCATAGAAAAATGGTCTAGAATTTTATTCATTTGATGAAATGAGGTTTATTATTGTATAGATGCACTTGTAGCATGTATAAGTATTTCATTCCTTTTTATGGCTGAATATTTCATAATATGAATAAATCACATTTTGTTAATTTATTTGTCAATTGATGAACATTGAATAATTTGAATTTTTTGATTATATAATGCTACTGTGGATATGCAGGTGCAAGTTTGTACTTTGATTAGTGTTTTTATTTCTTGTAGATATATAGAAGCAGGAAGAATTGTTGGAAATTGTGGCAACTCTATCTTTAGTGTTTTGAGTGACTGCCAAACTCTTTTCAAAATGACTTCCTTATTGTATATTACCACCAGCAATATATAAGGGTTATAATTTCTCCACATCCGTTCTAATATATGTTATGTCTCTTTGATTATAGCCTTCTGGTGAATGTGAAGCGGTTTTTATTTGCATCTCCCTAATAAATTGCGTTGAGCATCTTTTTTCATGTACTTATTGGCCATTTGTGTATTTTCTTTAGAAATATATTTATATAAACTCTTTAGTCATTTTTTTTGCACATTTTAAAACTGGTTTATTGTCTTTTTGTTATTGGGTTTTGTAAAAGTTCTTTCCACATTTTGCATGTAAATTCTTTATCAGATCATTTTCAAATATTTCCTTCCAGTCTATTTGTTGTATTTCCACTTTCTTGATGGCGTTTAATTTAGTATTATTGGACCTCAGAATGAAAGACTTGTTCTTTGTAACACATCTCTAAAACTATTGTATTTAAGGTAGTTTGTGGATGTATTCTTTTTATTTATATACTTATAACTCTAATATGATTTCAAAAGTATAATTTTTAAAATAAATAATAAAAGAAAAACAATAATAAATTAATAATGTAGGTGAAAAATTCAAAAGGTAGATTATTTTGTTTTGCTTGTTCTTACACCTTGTATCAAAAGTTTAGACCCCTAGCCCTGGCTCCAAGCTTCCGCTTTTTGATGTAAGAAGTGGCTCTACTTATGAACACCTTTGGTCTTCGTAATATTAAGAGAATAAAAGTCCAGTGGATATGAAGTGATAGTTATTGAAGGAAATTGGTACTAAAAGAGATAAAATAGAATCAGAGCTAGGGAGAGGCTTCTGAAGATCTAAGAGATGTAATTATATTCCAGAAAAAAAATAGGAATCCTTGAAATATAGACTTTAATTGGACTGAGAAGAGAAGGGAATATAGTTGTAACAATGTCAAAGAAGACCATGGGTAGAAATTGGATTAGGAATATGGAGTAGATAAAACCTTGGGGAAAAGTTTATACCAATTTCAATTAAATGTTACTATCAATTGATATGAATATTTATTTATAAGGAAAAGCCCTATAGGAAGAGTGATTTTTATTGTTTTTTTGGGGGAGGGTCATACCTATGCTCTGGGGTTACTACTACCTCTACACTCGTGCATTAATCCTGGCATTGCTGGGGAACCATATGGGATGCTGGGGCTTGAACCTGGGTATGCCGCCTGCAAAACAAATACCCTACTCACTGTATTGTCGCTTCACCCCTGGAATTGTGATTTTTAACCTTTAAAAAAACAAATTCATTTTGTTTTGGCAATGAACTTATTTAAAATATCAATATTTATTGAATACCTATCATTATTCTTGTGTTCTTATAAGTGCTTTAATAAACACGGCAGAGCCTGGCAAACTCCCTTTGGCATATTTGAAATGCCAAAAACAGTAACAACAAGTCTCATAATGGAGATGTTTCTGGTGCCTGCTCATACCACAGTGATTTAATAACTAGATAGTGAGAAACCTGGGTAAGGATGTTACATTGGAGCAAGCCTCAGAGCTTGAAGGTTGGACCTCCCTTCGAGCTGCAGAATCTAAAACTGTCTGTGTCATCTGCTGAAATATTGGACTCTGTAAGATGAGAAGCTTCAGCAGGAACAAAAGACTGAGAAGAAAATGAAAGAAGACAACCAAAAGTTCAAAACTCTTCTCTTGACAAAACAATATAGTTCCTAACAATAAACTCTACTTTCTTTTTTTTAAATTGAATCACAATGAGATGCAATGAGTTACAAAGTTTTCATGGCTGAGTTTCAGTCATACAATGATCAAACACCCGTCCCTCTACCAGTGCATATTTTCCACCACCAGTGTTCCTTCCAATCATCCCACCCCACCCATACCCCCGTGCCTCTATGAAAGACGATTTCCTTCTTACTCTCTCTCTATTTTGGGACATTATGGTTTGCGATACAGAGACTGAGAGGCCATCATGTTTGGTCCTTTATCTCCTTTTAGTACACATCTCCCATCCCGAGCGATCTCTCCATCCATCAAGACTTAGTGATTCCTTCTCTATCCCAGTTGCCTCTCCCCCAATTCATGAGTCAGGCTTCCAACCATGGAGCAATCTTCCTGGCCCTTGTCTCTACTGTCCCTGGGTGTTAGTCCCGTATTACGATATTTTATATTCCACAAATGAGTACAATGACTCTACTTTCTTTCTTTCTTCATATTCCATAAATAAATATATTTAATATACTTTACTTCATTATATGTCTTGTGAAGTTCTTTTCTGCTAGGGTAGGTGACAAACCTGTAAACCTGGGGATTGGCAAAAATTGATTTTCTTTTTTTAAAAAGCAATCCCTGATCTAGCTTGAGTTCTGTGCTGTGAATATCAAGTAGTTCAAGTGCATGGCTTGGAGACTTCCTAGTGCTCCTGGTGGATGTCAGCTTCCATGATGTGCAGGTTCTTGTGACAGAGCTTAATCACTCCAATCTCCACCTAAGGCCTTTCCCTAGGGAGACCAAGGGCAATAGAGCAGGAAGACAATAGCACATTCTGTTAAGGTTATTACTTTCCTTTTTCTCCTCTTCGCTCAGCTTGCCTACAAAGGTAGTATGCACTGCAACTATTGGGTGATCTATGTGTGCATAGATGTTTTATTGCTGACACTCATTCCAGTGATGTCCTAGCCAAGTTTTAAATCACAACATACTCACTTGGGGATAATGCTTGAGAAAATGCCAGTTGGGAAGGAAGCATTTTCTCAGCATTTCTTTGATTTCATTTTGTTAAAGTACTGCGTCTCCTGCCTCCGCACCTGGCTGTCCTCACTGGGGCCCCTTGAAGGAGGGCGGGTTGAGTTTCCCTCCCCGCCTCGAGCAGAGCCCTGACAGCTGAAGACTTCCAGACCCCAGCCACAGCCATGCATAAGACCACTCTCCACACGTTTGGATGAAAGAACTGGCAGAGGAACCTAGGTGAGCGGGACCCAGAGCTTAGATATCCAAGCCTGCTCAGATCAGGACTATGCCTCCTCCACCTAGATCTCCCATCTTCCAGTATGTAGGCATTACACCCACCGACTGCCCCCAGCGCCGTGTAATCCCATCAACGGCCAAGACCCATACCCAGAGACTATAAAACCCAGCTCCTGGAAGCGCGAGGCTGTGAATCTTATTATCTAGTTCTTACTCTGGAGAACCTGGCAGGCTACCGAAAGTATCCTGCACGCACGGCAGAGTCTGGCAAACTCCCCGGGGCAATTCAATATGCCAAAACCAAGTAACAATGATAGGTCTCATTCTCCTCACCCTGAAAGAGCCTTGAATGTGGCACTTTCTAAAATCTCAGGGCTAGGACGGAGGAGACGTTACTGGTGTCTGCTCGAGGAAATCGATGAACAACAGGATGACAGTGATACAGATTCCATGTCAGAGGTAACTGTTGCAAAAGTAAAAGCATAAAGCTTAGAGTCTGTTTGATTATTACCCAAAAACTAACTTTGTCACTCACTGGTTAAGTTTCTTATCCTTTTTGAAGTGTCCTTATCTGTAAAGTGGGATGATAGGGGCTGGTTTTCCATGGCATCTTGGATGATTAAATAAAAGAATATTGGTTAAGGAGCAAGGAATATAAGTCAATATATTGCACTTACTTTGCATGTGTGAGACCCTGGTTAAAATTTCAAGCACTACCAAAAGTAAATTTTTAAAATAGAATGTAAATTAAGCATGTTGATCAGTGGTTGTCATCTCACTCATAAAATAATTTTTTACCATTGTTATCAAATTGGTGGTGGTTGGTTACCCATATTCTTTGATTTACTCAATACCTATTCAGTAGAAACTGAAGTGAGTGTAGCAGGCCAAGATGGTGGTATTCTGGTGTAGATGCACTGATTTAGAAAACAAGACAAGCAGTCAACACAACTCTTGGTTCTCTGGTTTACTGTGAGATGATATTAGTTTCCTTGGAATGCTGTGACCTGATAACCAGAACATAGTAACTTCAAGCAAAAATTTATTCTATTACAGTTATTGAATCAAGAGTCAAAAATAGCATCAAATCAGCAGGGACCTCTAAAGAAGTTCTCCTTTCCTTTTTCAATTTCTGGTAGTTATTAGCAGCCCCTGTTGCTGTATATCACTGTATTTTAGAATTTCACTCATTTTAGCTTTCGTTTCTATATTCCTCTCTTTGCACATCTGCATCCTCTCTCTCTCTCTTTCTCTCTCTTTTTCTCTCCCACCCACCCATAAAATGCCAGTTGAGGATTTAAGACCTGCCCAGAAATCAACTTGAGAACTTTACCTGCAAAGATCTTTTAATGTTTTCAAATAAAACCATAAAACCATAAACTCAGAACAAGGTCATAACTTTGAGGAGAGTTGCCACATTTCAGCCAACATGGTGGCTGAATGACCCCCATAAATTATTCCTTCTCACTACATTAAAAGTCAGATTTTAATTCCCTTCAGACCTCAAATGTCTGGCAACTGTTATGGTAATCTGCAGACCTGCAGTTAGTGTTCTCAGTCTCTCTGTCTTCACAACATGTATTCATTAAGAATGTTAGCAGTTGGCAGATTTCCGAGGGAAGAAACAATCCCAGTTCCTAATATAACTCGAACTTGAGTTATCTCGTTCTGTTATAAGTCTCTTCGTCACAAGAATATGAAAGAATCCTTGTAGCTCCTTTGTCAACAAATATTCGAGCAAATTTTACCTGACAGCTTAAGAGCTGACAAGCCTGCAAATATTTCTAAACTGTTCTCTGATATTTTTCCTGATCTTCCCTCAGACATACTTGGATCTTTTCTATGTGAGCATCAATCCTTACAAGTGGCTCCCAGTGCATCAGAAAGAAGTCATGGCCGCCTACAAAGGGAAGAGGTGATCAGAGACTCCCTTTTACCATCCCCTGTTACCAATAATGCCTTTAAAGATATGCTTCACAGTAAGTGACCTACAAAACGAAAGGTAAAAATATCTGATCTACTTTTTTTCTGCATGTCACTAAGAGGCACGAAGGCACTGAGAACAGAGCAAGGCCTTTACCGGTCACCTAATCACTTGAAGCCTTCATTTCATTCTGTATAAAACATGAGCAAAATAGTCCCTACCTCCTAGGGTTGTAGAGATGATTAGCTCACACATCAAGTTAAGTGAGATAATGCATTGAAAGTGCTCGGTCCAGCGGCAGGCCCAGAGTAAACCCCCTGTAGATGGAAGCTTTTATTACATAAAGCTCCTGCTAGAATATCTGGCACAAAGAAATTTTTCTATAGCTATAATTACACCACGATTCTTAAAAGGCTTAAAATGGCTAAAAATGTCAACCATTAGTTGGTTACCATTTGTACTTGGGGCAAAATAGGTCTAGAGTTTGTATGCTTTTAGGCAGGGAGGCATACACAGGCTGAAAATCTCTTTTACTCTCTACTAACTGGTACTTTTTCTAAACTTAAACAGAGAAAATCCTTTCCCTCTGACTGACTTTAAAATGCAACCAAGAAAAATTTGAAATAAGTTCTTGCCAAATAGTCGAAACTGGCAACAAAGCTTCTGACATTTTCCCTTATTTTGTAGCCCTAGAGAACTGCACATAAGTGTTTGCCTTGCTTTTTCTTTTTTGGCCATGAGTGAGAGTTTCAGTGGTAACAGTCTCCTGCACTTTGCTTTACTACAGTGAACATAAATTCATTGTCTATGGATGTTTCCCTTTTCAGAGAATACATTGTAGGCAAGAAGAATAAGATTCTCAGAAAATTGTCATAATGTTTTGGTCTGCGATTGCCTCCAAACATGGCAACATCTTGACTGACTACACCATTTTAAGAAATCTTTAGAAACAGCAGAGCTCCATCACCTTCTTGATGGGGAGATCTCCTTTCCCCAAATTATCATTTCCATACACACACCCCCAGCCTAGCTCATTAGGCAAAGACTGAAAATTCAAAGACCACAGAACAGATGAGATGCTGATACAGGCAGCAAGATTGTGGCTGGCCATGGTAGAGTAAGAAATAGGACTGAGGGGGCCTGGAGCAATAGCACAGTGGGTAGGGCATTTGCCTTGCACATTGCCAACCCAGGTTCAATTCCCAGCATCCCATATGGTCCCTTGAGCCAGGAGTAGCCTCTGAACATTGCTGAGTGTGATCCAAAAGAAAAAAGAAAGAAAGAAAGAAAGAAAGAAAGAAAGAAAGAAAGAAAGAGAGAGAGAAAGAAAGAAAGAAAGTTAAGAAAGAAAGAAAGGTAAGAAAGAAAGAAAGAAAGAAAGAAAGAAAGAGAGAGAGAGAAAGAAAGAAAGAAAGAAAGAAAGAAAGAAAGAAAGGTAAGAAAGAAAGAAAGAAAGAAAGAAAGAAAGAAAGAAAGAAAGAAAGAAAGAAAAAGAAAGTTAGGAGGAACAAGGGATCAGATGGATAGTACAGCCCATAGGGTGTTTGTCTTGCATGCTGCAGATGTAGGTTTGATCCAGCATGTTCCTTATGGTCCCCGGAGTCTTCCAGAAATAATTTCCAAGCACAGAACCAGGGCTCTGAGGATTGCTGTGTGTCTCACCTATACAGTTCCCAAAAGAAAAGAAACTAAAAGATGACAGAAGATTGAATAGAGAGGAATAGGAGTTGAAGAGGAAGTGTTGAGAGTTACATAAAATGAAAAAGAGAGGTGGCAGTTTGGAGAGGGGAATCTACTACATTCCTCTTCAACCACCTTGATCACCTGGGAAGAGAGTGCCTGGGAGCATTGGGACTGGTACCATTGATGGCGAGCACCTGCGTAGCACAGATGTTACATCTCACCAGCACCAAATGACAGCTGTCAAGCAGCACCTGAGTTCCACTTGATCTTCGTGATGTGGAAGTTAATCCCCTCCACCAGAGAGGAATTTCTTAGGGCCCTGTGGCTTCATTCTAGAGTAAAGAGTTTCTCTTTTCAGGAAAAGGAAAATCAGTTCCCACCTCTTTCCAGGCACCTTTCTGGAAAGGCGATGTCTGCAACCTACCCTTGCAGAAAAGAATTTCTGAAAGATGATTTGTGAAGTGACATAAGTTTATGTGGGAAATATGGGGAAAGAAAGCAAGAGATTCATGAAAATGTGAGTTCTTCAGAGTGGAGAGAGCATTTAAGAATTTGGGGATGGAGCTACACATAGATATTTTCCATAATTTCCTTATTTGTTATTCTTTACAGAAGTAGGATTTTACAGGGATTTTCATGGAGAAAAGCATTGAACTTCTGGTGGTCTTTTATCATGTCCTTATCACAGTCCTTTTCCTTACAGCCATGGCACCTCTCCTCCCAAGGGATCCAGATGATGTTCTAGGCCTATAAAATATACACCATATTTCTGAACCCCTCGGCAGAGCCTGGCAAGCCACCCATGATGTATTCGATATGCCAAACACAGTAACAACAAAATCTCCAATGGAGACGTTACTGGGCCCGCTCGAGCAAATTGATGAACAATGGGAGGGCCTTTACTTCTTTACTTTACTTTACTTTACTTTACTTTACTTTACTTCTGAACCCCTCAGGTGGGTCCTGTATTTCAGAGGCCTTTTGCCCATGGGCTCATTTTTTTCTCCCCTATAGACACTGTGCCTGTGACAATTTACATTACTAGCTTTTGGTAACCAGACAACAGGATAAACTGACTTAGGAGGCAGAGAAATGCTAAAGTTGTTCTATTCCTATATAGTGATTATTCCACGTTCGTGTTGGATTATCACTGGTCTCAGCTATCTCAAGAAAAAAAATAGGAGGCTGGAGAGTTAGTACAGCAAGTAGTACTAATATTCCTGGCACCAAATATGGTTCCCTAAATCCTGCTAGGAATTATCCCTGATCACAGAACCAGGAGTAATCCACAAGCAACAGCTGGTGTGGCCTTAAATCCATAATAATGGTAATGATGATGATGATTATGGTTAAGTCTCCGAGTCTTAGAAATTGAAGGGCATTTAGTATTTGGCTCTTTGAAGAGAAAAAAATTTCTGTGGTTCATACATTTATATTTTATGATGCTCTGAATTATGAGACCATACAATGAGATCTGTTTCTAATTGGCAGACATGCTATTTTGACTTTTTGTTAATAGGAACAAAGGGACAGGATTATTTGTAAGAAATAATTTTTGATTATTCTCTACTCTGGATTTTTTTCCATGCTGCTTTTGTGGCTTGAGATGTCCTTTTCTTTCTTTAACATAATTAAAAATCTACATAAGAAAGGAATTAAAGTTCAATTTTTGCATAACTCCTCAACTTACCTCAGACATATGGTTAAAAGTATTTAATTATAATTGCATTAAAAATCCTTACTAGTTGACTGTATCATTGAATTTAAAATCATAGAGGAAACTGGTATTTGAAAAACAGTGAGCACCAAACATATTATGCAGTATTTGGCTATCATACCATCCATTAGTGCATGTAGGAAAATATTATGGTAGGCGTTTATTTACCTTGGCAGGAAAGGGAAAGTGGTTCTATTCATTAATCTTAGAGATTTTACCTTGACTACTGATAGGGAGAAAGGAACAAGAGTTCTAGAATAATAAGAAAATTATAGGAAAGTATTTTCCCCATATATATGTATATATATATCATTGGCTATATATTTAATCTTGAGATTATCCTATAGTGCTCCAAAGCACCAAACCAATAACACTAAACATAAAGCCATATAATTTGGATTGTTTCCAAATTTTGGCTGTTGTGAATAGTGCTACATTGGACAGGAGTGCAAATAATGGAGTACAATAAATAGAATTGCAAATGTCTTTTCTGAATAGAGTTTTTTCAGCCTTGGGGTAGATACCAAGAAGTAGAATTACTGGGTCAAATGAAAGCTCAATTCTGTGCTTTTTGAGAAGCATACATATTGTTTCAGCAAAAAGGCTAGGCTAGTCAACATTCCCACCAGGAGTTAATAACCACATCATACCCACCACATCCACATCAACATTGGTTGTTTGTGTTCTATGTGATGTATGCTAGTTTTACTGGGGTGTGATGTCTCATTGCTATTTTGATTTTAATTTCCCTTATGATAAATGATGCAATATATATTTTTTATGACATGTGTCTGAAAATAGGTGAGTGGATAGAAAAACTGCACAATGGAATATTTCTCAACTGAGAAGAAAAGATGAAATAATTCTATTTACTGCTACATGGATGGATCTGGAGAGCATCATGCTGAATGAAGTTAGTCAGAAGGAAAAGAACAGACCCAGAATGATCTCTCTCATCTGTGGGATATAAAAAAAGACAGTAGGGGGAATAACAAATGCCTAAAGGCAAACAAAAACAGAGAACTGATCTTCAGTGGGAAACTCACCACAGAGGGTAGATGGGGTAATGAGTAGGGGGACATTCTGAAACTTGTGGAGAGAAGTGAATGCTGGTGGACTGTCATGCATGAACGTGTGATGCATGAGAACCTACCATTAAAAGTTTAGTAAACCACACAGTGTTTAAATTTTTAAAAAAATGTATATTTATGCAATTTGTGTCAGATCTGTTTAAAGGGAATTATCTTTATTGGTTGGACTTTGAGAATTAGGTATATGAGATACAAACCATCTTTTGTAAAGTTATCAGTTCCTTTGATGAGTACTGACGGCAGGTTCTTCAGGTTCTTTGGGTCTGACCTTGTGTGGGCCCGATGCTTTTTGCTCTTTACCGATGAAATGGTGTGTGGATTTCGGAAGGGAGAACATTGGGAACAACACATCCATCCTGCAGAATTTGGTATGTGGACAGGTGGACATGGCTTCGAAGAGATCCGAGTAGAAGTCATGAATAATCTTCTCCATTGCCATTCTGGAAGATGTGATAGATCCATCAGGACATCAGAGGGCAGTCATCTTGGTCTTGTGGTTGGCAAAGAACAGGTGGGCATTGCAAATGCTTTTCCCAGCTTCTGCCGCATCAGCCAGCACTGCTGCTCTTCTCTCTTTGAGGTCTTCCTTTATCACTTCTCTGCACTGCTTTGTGAGCTCGAATGTTTGCTTGTGGTTGCCTGAGGCTTGGCCAAGCCACATTGGCAAATGAGCTCAAGAGTTTTCGAAGATAGGCATCTTTTTGTGGCTATCTCTCTCTCAGCGTTCTTCACACAATCATGGAGATAGTGAATCAGTCAATCATATTCCTCTTCAATGCTGTCAACAACATCTTCCCATGTTGCTGCAATAGTGCCAAAGAGCTCCCAGTTGATGGTCGTTCTGGGAGTTCTCTTCCTAAACTTCACACACTACCTGCCTGAATGCAAGGTTCCGTCCCAGTGGAAAACCTGCAGGGCTGTACTACTGTATAAGTAGGGAGAAATCCACAACATTGGCAACTGTCGCCCGATCTGCCTGTTGTCTGTCATCTACAAGCTGTTCACTTGAGTCATCCTGAATAGGATTGGCAGAACACTAGATGAAGAACAACCATGCAAGCAAGTGGGTTCCAAAAAGGGTTCAGCACGAATAACCATATCCACACAATAAGCAAGCTCACTGAGATTTCTTGGGAGTTCAAGATGTTGCTCCATCTAACATTCATTGATTTAAAGAAAGTCTTTGAAATAGGGTTGAATATACTGACATCTCCCCTCAAGCACATGATCATCTAATCTTCAATAAGGGGGCAAGAAAAGTGAAGTGGAGCAAGGAAAGCCTTGTGGCGAGAAAGGGACTCTCTTTCACTGCTGGTTGGAATGCCAACTGGCTCAGCCCTTTTGGAAAATAGTATGGACGATTCTCAAAAAATTAGAAATTGAGCTCCCATTTGACCCAGCAATACCACTCCTGGGAATATATCCTAGAGAGGCAAAAAAGTATAGTCGAAGTGAGATCTGCACTTGTTTGTTCATTGCAGCGCTCGTTACAATAGCCAGAATCTGGAAAAAACCTGAGTGCCCGAGAACAGATGACTGGTTAAAGAAATTTTGGTTCATCTACACAATGGAGTACCATGTAGTTGTTAGAAAAGATCACTGTCACTGTCCTCACATTTTTCATCAATTTGCTCGAGCGGGCCCAGTAACATCTCCATTGTGACACTCGTTACTGTGTTTGGCATATCGTATACATCATGGGGAGCTTGCCAGGCTTTGCCGTGCGGGCGAGATACTCTCTATAGCTTGCCAGGCTCTCCGAGGGGGGGGGGGGGGCGGAGGAATCGAACTTGGGTTGGCCGCGTTGGCCGCTTGCAAGGCAAATGACCTACCCACTGTGCTATCCTTCCAAACCAGAAAAGATGATCATGAAATTTACATACAAATGGTACTACATGCAAAGTATCATGTTAAGTGAAATGAGTCAGAAAGAGAGGGATAGACATAGAAAGATTGCATTCATCTGAGGAACATAAAGTAACAAAATAGGAGACTAACACCCAAGAGTGGTCAAGATTAGTACCAGGAGTTTTGTTCCATGGCTTGGAGGCCAGCCACACATTCTAGGGGAAAAGAGGGCTCAGACAGAGAAAGGAGCACCAAATAAAGGGTGTTGGGAGGATCCTCCCTGGATGGGAGAAACATGCTGAAAGTAGACTATAGACCAAATATGATTGCCACTCAATGCCTATTTTTCAAACCAGAACACCCAAAAGGAGAGAGAGAACAAAAGGGAATACCCTGCCACAGAGGCAGGATGGGATCGGGGGATGGGGGGTGGGAGGGATACTGGGACCCATGGTGGTGGAAAATGGGCACTGGTGGAGGGATGGGTGTTTAATCATTGTACAATTGAAATCCAAGCACAAAAATTTGTAAATCTACAACTGTACCTCATGTTGTTTCACTAACAAAAATTAAAAAAAATGAAAATGATGGAGAATGGACACTGGTGGAGGGATGAGTACTGGATCATTGTATAACTGAAACCCAAGCACAAAAATTTGTAAGTCTACAACTGTATCTCATGGTGTTTCACTAATAAAAATTTTTTTAAAAATTAAAAAGCCTTTGATTCTGTTGAGACTGAAGTGTTTATCAAAGCCCTAACCAAACAGGGCGTTCAAACTCAGTACATCAGGATCCTCCATGAGCTGTATTATGGATTCACTACCAGGATCTCAACATTCTATAAGGAAGTGATCATTGATGTCAAGAGAGGGGTTTGTCAGGGTGACACAATTTCACTGAAACTCTTCAGTGCCATTCTCAAGAATGTCATGCGATGACTGGAATGGAAAGGAATGGGAGTGAAGATAGACGGTCAACAACTACACCACCTCCACTTCGCTGATCACATTGTTCTAATAACACCAAACATTAGCCAAGTGGCACAAATGCTGTTCGACTTTGACCATGAGTGTGGATAGGTCGAACTACAGCTGAATCTCACAAAGACAATGTTTATGAGAAACGGTCTCATTCCTGACATTCCATTCGCTCTCAATGGAATGGACATCTCAGAACACAACAAATATGTGTTCCTAGGTCAAGAAGTCAACATGATGAATGACCTGGCACCTGAGTTGCGCAGGAGGAAGAGAGCAGCTTGGAACACCTTTAAGAGTATCGAAGAAATAGCAAAGAGGACGAAGAACCTCTGGGTCCGGGCACATCTTTTCTATTCCACTGTTACTCTTGCATTAACATACGCCTCAGAGACCTGACTTACAAAAATAGTATGAGAATGCTATTCAGGTCTCCCAAAGAGGAATCAAAAGAGCTATGTTGGAGTATCATGCTTCACTCAAATGAGAGAAAGAATCAGGAGTTCCGACTGTGGTTGTCACATATACTTGTCACAAAAGCAATTACTGTAAGTGCATTTCCAAGTAGCAAATAAAAAAAAAGTACATCATTAAAAAAAAAAAAGAATCAGGAACTCTGTCTCATTTGCCAAGGCATTGAAGATCAGATGGGCTGGACGTGTAACGAGATTTGGAGATGACCACTGGACTAGAGTCATTACTGACTGGATTCAAAGATCGCGTGGCCGCCCACCTACAAGATGATCAGACTTTTTCATCAAGATGCTGAATGATCGGTTTGAGGCTCTTCGTGTTCCTGGAGAAAGCAGACGCCATTGGGCTGTACTGGCATGTGACAGAGACGAATGGATATGTTACTGGCGCTTACTCAAGCAAATCGATGAGTAATGGGATGTCATGTGAAGTAATCAAGTGATCAGTTACTTAAATGACCACTTTGATATTTTTTAATTTCTTTACTATGAGTTATCAGATTGCTTCAGATGTGCACTAATAGAAGTTTTCTTCCTTCACCATTATTCTTGGATCTAATCCTAAATGCTTGATAGCTTAATGTTTAATCGCATTCCAGCTTCTTAAAATTTGATCTCCTACTAAATTATTCTTTATCATAAGTAAATTTTGTTTTGGTGCACTATTTAGCACCATTTATAGACTGATGGATTTTGTAATAATTTGAGAACTATATAATGAATGTTTATATGTGCATTATAAAATTAAATAATGCTGTTACTCAAAATTAATTAGCTATTGATTTGTCAGAATAACTCATATTTCTATATCTGAAATTACAGTTTTGCTTTTTGGTTTGATCCTGGAATTTTCCCGTTGTTAATTCAAAGTGATAATTTTATAAAAATAACACTATGGTTCAATTTTCTATTTTTTTTTCAGCAACCACATTCATAAATTTGGTTAATTCTTTAGGTATAATTGAAATTTATCATTTCTAAGTATACTCTATTTCTTCTTGCATTTTTGGCTATTTTATGTGCATTTGTTTAGCTTTTCCATTAAGCTTTAGGATAATACAGAATGCATTCTTTTCTTTTAAGTTGAAGACACATCTGTTTTTTAAATTTTTAATTTAAAAATTAAAATTTTTCGTTTGTTTAATGTTTGGGGGGGAGGCACACCTAGCGGTGCTCAGGTATTATTCCTGATTCTGCACCTATAAATTTCTCTTGGCAGTGCTCAGTGGACCATATGGGATACCAGGGATGGGATCCAGGTAAGTCAGATGCAAGGTGAATGCTCTACCACCTAAATATTGCTCCAGTCCCATCACAATTCTATAAGAAATTTTGTTCAGCTAAACTTCTACTTCTTAAAAGAACTCATAAGTGCTAGGAGGAATACAATATTTATAAATCTATAAATTGACATGTAGTCAATATTTATAAATATATGTTATACATATATGTATAGATTATTATTCAAAACAATATATTATATAATTTTTTCTATAAAATGGGTGCTTAAAGTTGAGTGGAAATATAAAGTTATGATGCAGTATGAGTGATGACATCATTTTCTTATTCATTCATTGCTCAAATATTTATTTACAAAAGAGCTAGAAGTATACTTTCATGTGTGAATATAGCCCAAAGAAATTAGTAGTTGAATTCAATAATAAAAACCAGAAAACCCGCCTGGTTTGGGATGTCCGTCTTACCTTGTTCTAAAGAGTAGAGAGTGGCAACTTTAATCAGAAATCTTTATTTATAGTTATCAGATTCTTGCCTCAGGGGATCAGCCCATAAGTGAATTTATTGATCATTCTGTTATCTAAGAGTTTGCAACTCACCCTTCTAAATAAATATGCTCTCTTTTCCTATGAAAATTGATTCTTAGGACCATGCAGACAATATGCTTTTTATTGGTTATAAATCTGCCATCTTATCAGGGTGCTAGACCTTAATAAACCTGTTTTTCTTGCATCAACTTTTGCTCTTGAGTATCGATCTGCCTTCAAGAGTTGAGCATGTGAACTTGGGTTCAGTAACATAAGCAGATGGCTTGTTTGGGCGTATCAGCCTAAGTACCCTTGATTCAAATTCAAGATCAGTACCATGACATGCCACTGCTTAATATGGCCCTCTAAGATACTTAGGAATAGTATTAATGCTGAAATTCTAAAAAAAAAAACAGAATGAGAGAGACAGAGAGAGAGAGAGAGAGAGAGAGAGAGAGAGAGAGAGAGAATAAAAGAGAAGAGCTGTATGCCTTGAGAAATGGGAAAACACTTCTGTCATGCTTGCAGAATCAGTTGAGCTCATTCTCCAGAATTGGGCACAGAACAAAAGTGAGAACTTAGTTTTATGGAATATCTGATGGGGCCATTTGCAGGCAGGTGGAGGAGAGTAGAGAAGCAAATATTCCAAAGCATGTTATTTTGCAAAGTAGGGTCTGGAATACCTGAATAACATGAGCACATTGGCATATATACTCAGATTACTGAGACTAGGACCATCTTGAGAACACCCCAAATGCATACAGTTCTGTTATGCTGTGCACACTCAGCTGCTCTTTTTCCCCCCTAGTGGTATAAATATTTTTTTAAATTATAGTGCAATAAAACTGAGTGAAAGCGGGTTTTTTTTGAGGGGGGTCACACCCAGCGATGCACAGGGGTTATTCTTGGCGGTGCTCAGGAGACCATATGGGATGGCACAGGGATTACTTCTGGCGGTGCTCAGGGGACCATATGGGATGCTGGGAATCAAACCCAGGTCAACTGCGTGTAAGGCAAATGCCCAACCCACTGTGCTATCTCTCCAGCCTTGAAAGCTGGTTACTTTTTATAAAAACAATAATGAATTGGAAAATAAATATATCACAAATGTATGTACTTTGAATAAATATAAAAATGTTTAGTGCATACAGTTTATTGTAAAGATAATTCTATCCAACAGAATATACATATACATATTCATTGTAATACCAAATACTAATAATTTTATTTTTTTTAAATTTGGCAATATTTGAATTTTTATGATAAAATATAGGTACTATAAATGTTGTGAATATATATTTTTTAATTTTTATTAGCGAAACACCATGAGATACAGTTGTAGACTTACAAATATTTGTGCTTGGGATTCATTTATACAATGATCGAGTACCCATCCTTTCACCAATGCCCAATCTCTACCACCAATGATCCCAGTATCCCTCCCATCTCCCCATCCTCCCCATCCCACCCCACCTCTGTGGCAGGGCATTCCCTTTTATTCTCTCTCTCCTTTTGGATGCTGTGGTTTACAAAAGAGGCAATCATGTTCGGTCTATAGTCCACTTTCAGCATGCATCTCCCATCCTGGAAGGATCCTCCTTACACCCTTTACCTTCTCTATCTGAGCTGCCTTTTCCCCTAGCATGTGCGGCTGGTCTCCGAGCCATGGAGTGAGCCTCCTGGAACTTATCTCAACTATTCTTTGATGTTAGTCTCCTATTTTGTTACTTTATATTCCCCAGATGAATGCAATCTTTCTATGTCTGTCCCTCTCTTTCTGACTCATTTCACTTAGCATCATACTTTCCATGTAGTACCACTTGTATGTAAATTTCATGACTTCATCTTTTCTAACAGCTACATAGTACTCCATTGTGTAGATGTAACAAATTTTCTTTAACCAGTCATCTGTTCTCTGGCACTCAGGTATTTTCCAGATATTGGCTATTGTGAACAGTGCAGCAATGAACATAGAAGTGCAGATGTCATTTCGACTGTACTTTTTTGTCTCTCTGGGATATATTCCCAGGAGTGGTATTGCTGGGTCAAATGGGAGCTCAATTTCTAATTTTTTGAGAATTGTCCAAACTGTTTTTCAAAAGGGCTGAACTAGTCGGCATTCCCACCAACAGTGAAGGAGAGTCCCTTTCGCCTCCCCTGGTCTCTGCAATTAGCCTACTTGAAGTCAGCCTGTTCAAAATGTGGCCAAAGGTCTATTTTCTCATCAGTACAGCAAGAAAAATATAATTTTAATGCAACTGAATCTGCTCTAGTTTTAGGATATTTAGGGTAAAAAGATGAGTAATGAGTATTAGAGAAGAACAGAGAAATCAATAGTGAAAATACATAAAATGAAACTTATATATAGCTATGGAATACCTTCGTTTTGCTTGTTTTGAGAAATATCTACAGGGTTATCATTAAATAAGTATATTAATTTGTTATCTAAGTTCTGATCCCAAAACAATGACTCTGTGCTGAGAGATTACTACTAATGTGCATTGCCAAGGATCAACCCGGATTTACCATTTGCAAGGCAAATGCTCTATCTGTTCTACTATTGCTTCTGCTCCTCAGGGAATTTTAAAAGAAAAACACATTCAGAAGAGTTCTGTCTTGAGTGCCCTTGGTAAAGTTGAATCATTGGTCAATGATAACTCCTTTCATTTTGTGTGTTACATGGATAAGCATAAGTCTTTTTTTAGTTTTTTGTTTTGCTTATTTAGACACCATGATTTATGGTTGGTTGCAATGGGCTTTCAGGCATATCATGTTCCCACTTTCACCCACTATCCAGTGTCCCCATCCTTCCACTGATTACCCAGACTCCTTTTCACCCTCCAAAAAACTGACTCCTTGACATTTAAAAGTTAAAATTTTGTAGTTTAGGTCCTGTGCTTATGGTAGTGTTGGATCTAGTGGTTTAGATATATACATACCTTGCCTCTACATCAGAGAGGGGCCTAAAGCCTCTGACTCTTGCCCTGTATTACTACCAAACCTTCTCACCTTAGTCCACCCTCCATTTCTCTCTTTACTTGTCATTAGTTTCTAAGTAATTGGTAAATTAATGTCTGAGCAAATATATATATATGAAAAAGTCTAGAATACATCAGATAAGTTCTAACACGTCAATGTTCTATTCCTTAAAAACTATAACAGCATTGTTGTTTAGACAATTAAAACAAAATACAAAAATGTGCTTAAGAATTTTCTATTATATGCTCTACTTAAGGAAGAAAATACCTCTCTTAATTCACTTGTTGAACTTATTATTTCTGACTTTGACCTCTGTTTTCCACATATTCTTCACTGTAGACATTTTAATATAAAATAAAGTTATATTTTAAAGTAGCTTTTGATAACTATCAATATCAGAGAAAGAGCTGTGTTTCAAATCCTGGTTTCACAAATTCATTTCCTGCCAAAAATGAGTGGCAGGGAGCCACTATATAATTTATAAGAATCTTTGCTGGAGGCTTCCTTCTTGAGTTTCTAGGCATAATTAAACAATTGCATCATGCTGATTTGGCTAGTTCCATCCAAGACCTTAGAGTTGCCTACCCTCCCTTACATCTGCTTGTGGTATCTTATTGTGTGGCAAAGTGTTAATAGGGGTCCATGAAACAACAGCAATATCTGGGATTAGTTGGTATGTAAATGGATTTTTTGCTGAAATATGATTGCTAAAAATATGAAAGGAGAAAGGATTTTTACAAAAGGAAAAATATTTTTTTAAAGTAAAGAAAGAACAAGAAGTAAAAGGACTGAGACATAAAGCAAGTAATTGAAAAAGAACAGAAGCAAGAAAAATATTTAAAGCATAAATGAGGCAATGAGGAGATTTCTCACAAAGCTAGAGGGCATGTTTAGCATGCAGGAGGCTTGGTTTGATTATCTGCATCACATAGTTTTTCGAACATGGCCAGGAGCAACCCCAGACCATGGAGCAGGGAACTGACTCTGAGCACTGCCAGGTGGGACTGCCAAAAGCAACCCCTTTCACAAAAGCAAGAAAGGATGAAAAGAAAGAAAACATTAAAGAAGTAAAGTGGTAGAAAAATACCCCCAAATTAAGAAATTTCAACTATGTACTTTTAATTAATAGCATGCATATGTTTATACGGTCCTCCCATTGTTCATCTATTTGTTCGAGCGGGCCCAGTAACGTCTCCATCGTGAGACTTGTTGTTACTGTGTTTGGCATATCGAATACGTCATGGGTAGCTTGCCAGGCTCTGGCGTGCGGGAGAGATACTCTCGGTAGCTTGCCGGACTCTCCAAGAGGGGCGGAGGAATCAAACTCGGGTCGGCCATATTGGCTGCATGCAAGGCATAAGTATAAATATGCTTGCATGTATACTTATGCATTTGTGTAAAAGTCTATGTGTGGTGGGGGCAAGAGCAATAATATGGTGGGTAGGGTGTTTGCCTTGCACACAGCCCACCTGGGTTTGATCCCTGGCATCCCATATTGTTTCCTGAGCACTGCCAGGAGTAATTCCTGAGTGTAGAGCCAGGAGTAACCCTTGAGCATCGCTCAAAGTGACCCAAGAAGAAAAAAACCCATCTATGTGTGTTTAAAAGACTCATTATCTTATATTTTATTCTTTCAAATATTTTGAAATAACAAACCAAACTTCTTTACTTTGATCTATTAATTTTCAGCATTACCAGATTTGTATACAATAACATGAACATGTTAAAATCTCAGGGCTAGGCAGAAGGAGATGTTACTGATGCCTGCTCGAGGCAATCGACGAACAACAGGATGATCGTGATCGTGAACATGAACAAACAAAATTTCTGAAAGTACAGTTTTATTTTTCTCTTACTGTATGAGTTCCATTGGAACAGTAATTTATTTGCATATTATACGCTGGGGCTGGAGCGATAGCACAGCGAATTGGGTGTTTGCCTTGCACGCGGCCGACACGGGTTCAATTCCTTCATTCCTCTCGGAGAGCCTGGCAAGCTACCGAGAGTATCCTGCCCACATGGCAGAGTCTGGCAAGCTGCCAGTGGCGTATTTGATATGCCAAAAACAGTAACAACAAATCTCACAATGGAGACATTACTGGTGCCCACTCAAGCAAATCGATGAACAACGGGAGGACAGTGCAGACAGTGCAGTGCAAATTATTTTGTTCTTTTATATTTTTATTTTAAACTATTTTTAATTATTGGAAACATTTCTATTTTGACATCATGAGTTACTATAGTGTTTATGTTAATGTTGTAGGAACATAGTGTTGCTATATCTCACCTACAACTGGAGTACCAGAGTCCCTCCTTGTCTCTGGGTCCCATCCTGCCTCACGCCCTTCCCCCAGAAAATTCAGTTCTAGAGGTTGACTCAAGATTTGTTATTATTAGCCACCGTAGGGGCAATTGAGCCAGCCACACCCTGTGCTGCTCAGGATTTAGTTTTGTCTCTGTGTTTAGAGGTACTCCTGGGGGTGCTCAGCAATCGTGTGAGGTGCCAGAGATCACACTGGTTCAGGAGCACATAAGACAAACACCATAAACCCGTACTTTCTATCACCGGTCATTTTTAATTTCCTTTCTTTGTGTCTTTATGCTACACGAATGAGTTTGCTATTTTCTTGTCCCTTTGACTCACTTCACTCAATATTATATCCTCCAGATCTATACAAATTGCACTAAACAACAGCCTTTTATCTTGTCTAATAGTCAAGTAGTATCCTATTTAGTGTCTCTGTGTGTATGTGTGTGTGTTTGTCTGTGTGTATGTGTGTGTGTTGTGTGTGAATCACAATTTCTTTATCCACTCTTCTGTTCTTGGGAAATTGGGTTGTTTCCAGATGCTCTTGGTTCTTGTAAACAGCAATAAACATAGGAGCCCAAATATTTTTCTTCTTTTCAAATTAACATTTCTGGCCTCTTAGGGTAGATTCCAAAAATTGGGTCATAAGGAAGAAGCTTAATTATTTGTTGTTGTTCTTGTTGTTTGAGGGCCACAACAGCTGTCCTCATGGTTTACTCCTGGCTCTGTGCTCAGCAATTATTTCTGGTGGCTCTCAGGGATGCAATTAAAGCAAGTGCCTTACTATTTCTCCAGCCCAGAAGGCTCAATTTTTACATTTTTTTTTTTTTTGGTTTGGAGCCACACCTGGCAGTGCTCAGCTCTTACTTAGTTTCAGGGGTTCCTCCAGGTGATGGTACAAGGCATGCCTTCAGCCCGGTTTTAAGCTATTTTTCTGACCTCTTAATCTTAATTTTTGAAGTCTCCAGAGTTTTTTCTATAAATATTCTGTTTTTTTTTTTAAAAAAACATACATCTTAAAGTATCTACGTGTTGCCACTTTTCCTAGAAAGGCTGATTCCTGGTTTGACTCGTTCTCTTTCCCCACAAGAGTGGACCTCCTGCAGTTACCTTCCTTCCTGCACCAACATTATTACCCTGTAGACTCCAGCCCCCTCTGGATTTCCTCCTGGGCTGAACCTACTATTCGTACACCTTTGGACATCCTTTCTATTCACTACATCCTATCTTGAGCTTTTCATTGAGAAAAAAAAGGAACATACTTTTTATTATGCCAATGTGGTGTTTGAAATATTAATCAGATCATAACATTCCTCTTCTTAAAAATCCTCTGATAAATAAATCCACACAAAAAATAAATCCTGATGAAATAAAAAAATAAAACAAGATTTAACACCATGCAGAACATATCTACCATTCCAACTCTGTCTTGTGCTTTCTTTTCTCTTATAAAATTATTATCTTTTCAATTGATGTTGAAACATGGAAAACACTCCTATTGTTGTGCCCGAATTTCAGAACCCCAATCACGGAGAGACCCAGTTCCACACACAATAACGCAAAAGCAAAGGAACTTTATTACTAGCCCGAGCCAGCACTAGCCCAAGCTAGTCTTGACAAGAACCCGGACTCCAACTCACAAGCAGTTTATATAAGGTTCAGAATTAAGAAGCAATTTATATGCTGATCTATTTTTAGCATCAGGCCTATTACAATGTTGGTCAGCAATTAGACAATGGTTAGTAACAGTTTCTAAGGAGGGTACAGTGAGCCTTCATGACCAGCCAGACCCAACTGCCCAATTCCTTATCTCGGCAAATTACTCAACTGGGAGTTTACCAGCAACTGCAAGTCCTGCTTTAGGGAAACAGAAACTGAGGCCTAGCTGAGGCTGAATGTTAGCTGCAGCTTGTCATGGCATCAGTTTCGCCCTTACACTGTTAGAGCAGTTGAATGAATTCCTATACCTGAAACATAGTCTCCTAAGAGCAGGGGAAATTTTGAGGTCAGAGAAATAGCTCAAATGATAGAGTACATGACTAACATGTGCAAATCCCTGAGTTCAATTCCTGGCACTGCATGAGCTCACAGCACTGATGGGTGTGGCCTATGTGGCCTGGTGGGCTCAGGGTACTATCAAAAACTAGACAGCCAAGAACTGAACCATTAGGACTGCAATGCTGGGATAAATCCAGGATTTCCAGACTTGCTGGGAGTACAAAAATAATTTTGAAAAAAGAAGGGGCTGCAATAATTTTTCTTAAAATTTTTTAAAAGAAATATGGTGAACAAAAATATGTTTTTATACATAAAAATCCCAGCACAACGCCCTCCACCAGAGTGTCCATCTCCCACCATCAGTGTCCCAGTGTTCAGAACTTTACTCCTAGCTCTATGTTCAAGGATCAATCCTGGCAGACTCAGGGGACAATATGAAGTGCTAGATATCAAACCTGGATTGGTTATGTGGCAAGAAAACATTTTCCCAATGTTGTTCCTCACATCCCATTCTCTGCTGTATTATCTCTCCAGCCCTAGACTGGTTACTTTTCTTCTGAAATTTTCAAGAGCAAAAGTATGAATTTTTATCCATTTCTCATCATGCAAATTTGTTTGAAAAATCCAAGGTGATTTTCTAGCAGTCTGGAAAGAGAAATACCACATATTCGATCAAATTTTGTCTGGAGAAAAATAACTTCATGGAAAAATATTTTTCTGGAGCTGAGGGTTATTCCAAAACAAGAGATTGAAATCATGAAGAAAAGAATTCCTAAAATGCCTAAGTCTTTTAGGCTCTTTAGAACTCACTTTATTCATCCTAGAATGTAAAGAGGTCTTCTCTAATTTTATGTGGTGAATATGTAGTGAAGATACTTGTAGCATAATTTGGCAGTGTTTGGAAGTGGGTAAGACTACAAGGCTAAATGAATGTCTGTGCATCTATGTAGAAAGTGCCCATTGAAAATCTTAAATGATTAGAAACATATGGTTAGTGTAGATGAAAAAGCAGAGAAAGTGAAAGAACCATGAAATGTTGGGGTTAATGGGAATTTTATAAGGAAGAGAAGATTTGGATTGGGACATGAAGAAGGAATGGGAAGGGAATTTGACTAGAATAATGGTCACGGTCATGGTCCTCCCGTTGTTCATCTATTTGCTCGAGTGGGCCCAGTAACATCTCCATTATGAGACCTGTTGTTACTGTGTTTGGCATATCGAATACATCATGGGTAGCTTGCCAGGCTCTGCCATGCAGGCGAGATACTCTCGGTAGCTTGCTGGGCTCTCCGAGAGGGGCGGAGGAATCGAACTCGGGTCGGCCATGTTGGCCGCTTGTAAGGCAAACACCCTACCACTGGGAGACTAGAATAACGAGTGAATAATTTTTCTTGCATGAGCAACAGTGTGCAAATAGCAGGAAAAGGCAAGGGAAGCTGACAGAAGAGAGATCTCAGGTGACTAAAATAAAAGACCTGCATGGAGAGACAGTGAAGAATAATTTACAATTTACTCTGAATGGTTTCTGAACTTAAGGTAGGGGTGTGTGTGTGTGTGTGTGTGTGTGTGTGTGTGTGTGTGTGTGTGTGTGTGTGTATTTGGGGGCTAAGTGGGTGTATTGGAGGGGATTATTTGTTCAGGGTTCTGCCGAACAAGCTGGTATTGCGGACAGAGTGGTCCAAACTTATAAATATTAGAGGAAAACTATGTTCATAGTTCCAGTATGATATGACAAGACAATTGTCTAGTGTAGTCTCTATAGAAATGGAGGGAGGGGCCAGAGAGATTGTGGGTAGGATGTTTGCCTTGCATGCTGCTGGCCCAGCTTTGATACCTGGTATCTCATATTGTCCCCACAAGCATTGCCAGAAGTAATTTCTGAAAGCAGAGCCAGGAGTAAACACAGAGCATCACTGCATGAGGTCCCAAAACTAGAAAATAAAAACAAAAAAAAGAAGAAAAAGAAAAGAAGTACAAGTAGAAGGGGGTAGATTCACAGACAAGAAGACATATCTTGGCAGCAATTGTATGTACAAATGAGTGAGACAAAAACATTTCCAAATAATTTGACTAGTACAAACATGTTATAAACAGAAATAACAAAACAAATTTTGGAGTAAGAAAATAAATTACATTTAAAAAGCAAATGGTTTTGGAATATGTGCACAGTACACTGCTTTATAAAATGAGCAATAAAAAAGTAAACAAGAAGAATCCTTGAATCAAAGAGATTGTATAGCAGGTAAGGTACTCATCATGAATGCAGAGAGCCTGGGTTTGATACCTAGCCCCTTATATGTCCCTTAAGCCCCGTCAGGAGTGATCCCTAAACACAGAGCCAGGTTTATGACCATAAGCTCACCTGCGTATGACCCCCCAAAAAACAACAATAACAGCAAAAGAAAGGGTTGTGCCCTCCTGAGCTTATATTCGAGTATAAAAACTGGATAACGAACATGTATAAAAAGAAATGTATAATTTCAGAAAGTGGGGGTTTTACAAAGGACAATAAAATTAGGTGAGAGGATAAAGTAAACTGAACTTTGGTAGACTAGTAAGTGGTTCTATTTTAGATATACAGGCTAAGTAAAAGTTCTGAGAGATAATAGTTTTGGAGAGACATGAATGAATAAGCTTGTGAGTTAGCAAAGTTTTCCAGGAATAATGTTCTGGGAATAGAGAAGAGTGAGTACAAAGCCCCTGAGCAGTAATGTGTTATTCTTGAAATAGCACAGGGAACATGTGGGTGGTGGAAAGGAACAGATAAGGTAGTGGAAGGAAAGCACGAGGCCAGTCTAAGCCGTACCTTGTAGGTTATTGCAGAGATGACATTTAATATGCAAGGGGAAGTTATTGCAAGAAGAGAATGACAAACTGAATTTCGAAGCTATCTGATCAGAAGATAAGGCATTCACAGTAACAATATTCCCACGGGTGTTGGATATAGGATTCAGGTGATAAAAGTGATGGGGAATAAGTTCCCCCAGCCAATTATGCTTAGATAAATGTGGTATAAATTTGGTTGTGACTTAACTAACACAATCTTTCACTGTCACTGTCCTCCCATTGTCCATTGATTTGCTCGAGCGGGCCCAGTAATGTCTCCATCATGAGACTTTGTTGCTAGTGTGTTTGGCATAACGAATACGTCATGGGTAGCTTGCCAGTCTTTGCCGTGCAGGCCAGATATTCTCGGTAGCTTGCTGGGCTCTCCGAGAGGGGCGGAGGAATCAAACTCGGGTCGGCCATGTTGGCTGCGTGTAAGGCAAACGCCCTACCTGCTGTGCTATCGCTCCAGCCCCTACACACAATCTTTAAATTTATTTATTTTTGCAGTCTTTACATTTGAAGTGCATTTATCATATAGGAAAGCTCTGTAAACAATACTTTTTCAGGGGTCAAATCTAACAAGCTTGCCCTTACTATGCTGTGTGAATGGGGTATAATATAGGTCCAAACGTAGGTACCAGCAGTGTCCAGATTGTTTTTGAACATCTCTATTGATAGAACCATCTGAAGATTTCAGAATCCTTGGAGACTTCAAGGGCTCTTGAGATTGATTACTGTGCCAAGCCTGACATCTTGTGGTCCAAATTGGATATTGTCAGCCCACTTGCTCTGGACACTTATTTCTTGGACATTTCATATTTTACGACTTTCTATTCAAATTTGCCAAAGAAGGTCCCGAGCATTGAAGCAAGATGCCATAATTTAGAAATGAGGTCTCTGTCCAAATTTCCTAAATATGAAGTTTTGTTCATGTATGTATGTATGTATGTATAGGCTGGCCACCACTGAACAAACAACATAACAAACACATAACAAACAACTTAATACTGCCACTGATATTAATATTCTAGGGTGATATGTTACCCTAGAATAAACTTTTAACCCTCAAATCACTCTTTCTCTTTCTGGCTTAAAATATCTCTTCTCCTTTTATTTAATTAATCACTGGCTAACCTATGTTCCAAGCATAGCTAGAACCAATGTACTGAGTCCCCTAAGATATGACTCCTTCAAAATCCTTCAGTGCTTCTCCTTTTTGCTATATAAAAATATGGTATTTTGATTAATATTTTCTTTTTGCCTTTTATTGCATTTAGAAACTTTTGTCATCTACATATTTTTTAATCTTAATATAATCCTATATAAGAATATAATTTTAAATAATTTTTAAAACTGTCTTAGAAAGAGTATCTTTATCTCCACAAAGAAGATTAAATATAGTTACTCTATATTAAAATGCACACTAGGTTTTTATTAAACCCCTTTAGTTATTTATGCCTCTGCAAGGATTTTCATGTCTTATGTATAATATTTACTCTTTGATCTTTTACTCATCTTATTCTATTTCTATTTTATTCATTCTAATTATTGTAATTACAATTGGTTGCAAGAAAAGAGATCAAGAAGCGTGTCCTTTTATTTTGAAGTATTCAACACTTTGTCTACTATGCTGAATACTCTTCATCACTTGATCACTTGACATCTCATTACTCATCGATTTGCACAAGTGGGCGCCAATAACGTCTCCATTAATCCCTGTCACGTGCTAATGTAGCCCAATCGCATCTGCTCATTCTAGGATCACAAAGAGCCTAAAACTGATCATTCAGTGTCTTGACGAGGAAGTCTGACCATTTCATAGGTGGGCGGCCAAGTGATTCTTTGACGTCCCATGGAATCCAGTCAGTAATGTCTCTAGTCCAGCGATCATCTCTAAATCTCATTACGTGTCCAGCCCATATGATTTTTGATGCCTTGACAAACGAGACAGTGTCCCTGATTCTTGACCGTTGATGAAGGTCAGAACTCCAATTCTTTCTCTCTTCTGAGTGAAGCATGATACTCCAGGCATAGCTCTTTCAATTCCTCTTTTGAAATTGAAAATAGTGTTCTCATCCTGTTTTCATAGGGCCCAGGTCTCTGAGGCATATGTTAATGCAGGAAGAATAGTGGAATCGAAGAGACGTGACCAGAGCCGGAGGTTCTTGGTCCTCTAAGCTATTTATTGGATGCTCTTGAAGGTGTTCCAAGCTGTTCTCTTCCTCCTGCGCAACCCAGGTGCCAGGTCTTTCGTCATGTTGACTTCTTGACCTAGGTACACATATCCGTTGCATTTGGAGATGTTCGTCCTGTTGAGAGTGAATGGTACGTCAGGAACAAGACAATTTCTCATAAACATTGTCTTCGTTAGATTCAACTGTTCCGACCTTTCCACACTCATGGTCAAAGTCAGCCAACATTTGAGCCACTTGGCTGATGTTTAGTGTTATAAGAACGATGTCATCAGCAAAGTGGAGGTGGTGTAGTTGCCGACCGTCTATCTTCATTCCCATTCCTTCCCATTCCAGTCATCCCATTATGTTCTCGAGGGTGGCACTGAAGAGTTTTGGTGAAATGGTATCATCCTGCCAAACCCCTCTCTTGATGTCAATGAACACCTCCCTGTAGGATGGTGAGATTCTGGTAGTGAATCCACAATACACCTCAAGGAGAATCCTGATGTATTGACTTTGAACGCCCTGTTTAGCTAGGACCTCGATGATTGCTTCAGTCTCAACAGAATCAAAGGCCTTCTTTAAATCAATGAATGTTAGACAAAGCGGCATCTTGAACTCCCAAGAAACCTCAATGAGCTTGGTTATCGTGTGGATATGGTCAATCATGCTGAATCCTTTGCAGAACCCGGCTTGCTCACATGGTTGTCCTTCATCTAGTGTTCTGCCAATCCTGTTCAGGATGACTCAAGTGAACAGCTTGTAGATGACAGACAATGGGCAGATAGGGCGATAGTTGCCAATGTCGTGAATGTCTCCCTTCTTGTACAGTAGTACAGTCCTGCTGGTTTTCCCTTGGGACGAAAACTTGCATTCAGACAGGTAGCATGTGAAGAGCCAAGCCAGTGTATTGATGAGTTCTGATGGCAGGTTCTTCAGGTGTTCAGGTCTGACCTTGTCTGGGCCAGGTGCTGTTCACTTCTTTACCGAGAAAATGGCGTGTGGGATTTCAGAGGGGAGAACGTTGGGAAAGACATATCCATCCTGCGAAATATGGTATGTGGGCAGGTGGATGTGGATATAAAAGATATCTGAGTAGAAGTCATGGATAATCTTCTCCATTGCCCTCTGGAAGATGTGATAGATACATCAGGGCATTGGAGGGCAGTCATCTTGGTCTTGTAGTTGGTGAAGGACAGGAGGACTTTGCAAATGCCTTTCCCAGCTTCTGCCGCATCTACCAGTAGTGCTACTCTTCTCTCTTTGAGATCTTCCTTTATCGCTTCTCTGCAGTGCTTTGCGAGCTCCGATGTTCGCTTGAGGTTGCCTGAGGCTCGTGCCAAGTCATGTTGGTGAATGAACTCAAGAGTTTTCGAAGACAGTCATCTTTTTGTGACTATCTCTCTCTCGGCGTCCCTAGCACAATCATGGAGGTGCTGAACCAGTCGATCGTATTCCTCGTCAATGTTGTCAACAACGGCATCTTCCCATGTTGCTGCAATTGTGCCAAAGAGCTCCCAGTTGGTGGTCGTTCTGGGAGATCTCTTCTTAAAGTTTGCCGCCCTTTCTCCCTGTTCTATGAAGTAGAATTTTGCACAAAGGACACGGTGGTCAGATCCTGTTTGGAATTTTGGGACAACAGCGACATTGGTCAGGCAAGGCCATTGATTGAATACGATGTGGTCAATTTTGTTGTGGAACTGTCCACCGGTAGACTCCCATGTCCAACATTTAGATTCAGCCTTCTTGAATTGAGAGTTACATGGATGGTCTTGGTCAACATGATGAACTCAGATAGTCTCTCACCCTGTTCTTTCCATTCTAGGCCATGGGTCCCAATGTGGAGTTCTTCAGCTGATCTTCTCGGTCCTATCTTGGCATTTAAATGATCTTGTAGAAGGTGTGGTCTTCTTTATAAAACTTCTCCAGTTCCATGTAGAACTTCTCAATTTATCCCTCATCATAATTGGATGTTTGTGCGTAGACAACAAAGATAGAAACTGCCAGCAGTGAGCCACATCTATTTAAGTGTAATTGTCCAATTCGGGTGGTTAGGAATTCAATGAATCAATGTTTATGGCCAAGTTCATGTTGCCAAGGATACCAACACCACCGATGCCTCTTTTGTCGCATGTTCCAAGGAAAAGTTCTTCCCCAGTGTTGAAAACGGCGTGATGTGATTGACATCTTCTTGTCTCAGTCAGACCAATGATGTCATACTTGATCTTTCGTGCTTGCACCATCAGGTCCTCAATGGATGCATCCGATGCCAGCATATGTGCATTGAAAGTACAAAGAGTCATTTTTGTCCTTCTTTCTTTTGGTAGTCTAGGTCGGCCATGAGATTTTATGATCCTCTCCTTCCTCATTCTTATTAACACTGCCATATTGATGGCTCTTTCAGGGTCAGGAGAATTGGACCCATTGTATTTACTGGTTTTGGTATATCAAATACACCACGGAGAGCTTGCCAGGTTCTGTGGTGTGGGTGGAACACTCTCGGTAGCTTGTCAGGCTCTCCAAGAGGGATAGAGGCTTTTAGGGTGGCCTATAATCACCCTTATAGGTGTTTCCATGCTTCAAACCAAATTTCAACGCATTCAAATATGGTGCGGTAATCTTGTATTAAGCATTTTATGATGTTTCACATGGCCATGGAAAGTGTCCTGGAGGGCATCCACGGCTGGGTAGTGGAGGTAATGGAGGTAATGGAAGTCTGCCGGGCTGCTGGGAGCAGGCAGAGGATCTCTTCTCCCGGGTCTGTTGAGCCTGGAGTCCGAAGTCACAGAGTTCCGCTTCCCTGGTTCTCTGGGGCTTCATTCGTGTGTGAGTCCCTGCATGAGTTTCCAGAAAACATACTGGAGGGCATCCAGGGCATCTACTCTCCATAAAGTGTGTAATAATGAATAGTGAGAAATGTGGGAGTTGAAAAGATATGTACTTCAGTTTGTCTACTGGAAGCTTGATGCTTCTAAGGAAAGGAAATCAGTAGCATGTGGATATCAGTAGAAAGAAAATGTTATGATATAAACCTTTTATTCTGGAGTCTATTTACTTGTTCAATCTTTAGCAATTAGATATTTCTTGAACCAGTCTCTTATCTCTACTCCTCCTTTTACTCTAGTTTTTAGGTGCCAAAAATGTGTTTCATTCTCTAAGAATTATTTCTCTTGGTATAAATGAAATTAATTAAATAAAGAAATCCCTTTAATATGATACACCACTGAGCCTCAACACAATTAAAATACATTGAGTGTAAATGTGAAAATGCCCAATGGGGAAGATATTTTAGAGTTCCTCAAACATTCATGCACCTATTCTTGTAGATTACTTAGTCACTTCTTATTGAGTGAAACTGACCCAGAAAATGTTAAGGCCAATGCAGTGACCATATTTCTCATTGTTAGGAGAGAGAAGAAATGTTTAATATATTTACTTTGTGACCTCTAGATAGGAGACATTCATAAGCAAAGAGGTGCTGATGGGAAAATGCATACTATCTTTCACTCTATAAAAATTGTCACACACTGTTTTTCAGTTCAGAAATTGCTTTATAGCCTTTCCCCATGTAAATCGTCACATGGTGTGATTCTGTTCGTTATGCTGTTTAAAAAGCAAGCAGAGCTGCAGTGTGTGCTCATCAGTAGCATGTGGATATGCATTTGTCTTTTTGTGCACTGCAAGTTATGAGATTACAATTCTCAAGCACCAGAGCATCATCAGTAAGTGTAAGCAAACTCTTTAAAGATCACTCCCACTGTTTTTACAATAAGTGAGCATTGACCAGTGATCACCAATTGATGCCCATTGAAAATATTAAGAGCACATCCTTGCAACTGGTATGCATGTGGGTAATTTAGTAATTCAGAATTGGAACCATATGACACATGAAAAAACACTCTAAAGCTTCAAAAAGAATAAAACTTTGAATGCATTGAAGAGATGGTGCACTGTGGTAGAGCAGTGATGGAAATGTACTTCTGATGCTCTGTTGAGAACAGTGAATCAGGAAAGAAACCTATAAGAGCAGTTCAGAACCTTCAGACACAGCAGATTCAATAGTGTATGTCCACATGAAAAGTATCAAGTGAATTGAGTCAGAAAGAGAGGGAGAGACATAAAAAGATTGCACTCATCAATGGAATATAAAGTAACAGAATGGGAGACTAACACCCAAGAATAGTAGAGATAAGAACCAGGAGGTTTATTCTCCAGCTTGGAAGCCAACCTCAAATGCTGGGAGAAAAGGCAGCTCAGATAGAGAAAGGAAACACCAAGTAAAGGATATTTCCAGGACCAGCTAGGATTGGAAGATGTGAGCCGAATGTAGACTATAGATGGAACACAATGGTCACTCAATGCTTCTAGTGCAAATTACAGCACCCAAAGGAAGGAGAGAACAAAAAGGAATGCTCTGCCACAGAGGCAGGGTGGGGTGGGAGGGATGGGGTGGGAGTGGGGGGAGGGATATTGGGATCATTGGTGGTGGAGAATGGGCACTGGTTGAGGGATGGGTACTCGATCATTGTATGATTGAAACGCAAGCATGAAAGTTTGGAAGTCTGTAACTGTACCCCACAGTGATTCGCTGATAATAAGTTTTTTTAAAAAAGAGTGTATGTCCACAATTCAAATACAGTAGTAAATTTTCTCACATGTCATATTTGGATGGTAATGCACAAATCAACAATAATTAATATAACTGTTTTTTAAACATTTATAAAGAAATGATGTATGTTGCTTTGGGCTATTGAATTTTATTGTACATTCTCAAGCAATCCATGAATTCTAATTTTGTACCAATGAAGGTTGAATAATAATTTTTAATTTTCATTGTTTATTGTCACTGTCACTGTCACTGTTCTCCCGTTGTTCATTGATTTTCTTGAGCGGGACCAGTAATGCCTTCATTTTGAGACTTGTTGTTACTGTGTTTGGTGTAAATTAATTTAAAATATTTTAATTAATCATTTTTGCCAAAAAATTGACATAAAGTCTGCTATGATTATGTGATGAAATATGGTATACAGTACTTGGCTGGAATGATCTAACCAGAAATGCTAGAGATAGTGTTCTAAATTCAATTTAGCAATAATTGGTTCCTGAGTAAAAAGTGAGACTTCTATTATCATTTGTTCAACATAAGGAAAATGTCAACTATAACACTTTTGGTGATGAATCCAGGGTTAAAATATAAAACATGACAATAAACATAAAAGTAAATGAAAATTTCCTGAAAGACTGATTTAGAATGATTTAAAAGGTAAATCTTGGAAAAGCAGTACTGAAAAGCAAATCTTTCTTTTAAAAAAATAAATCAGGAGACAGTAGCATGGCAGTGATAGTACAGTGGGCTTGTCCTTTGCCTTGAATGCGACTGATTTGGGTTCAAATTCCAGCATCCCATATGGTCCCCTCAATACCATCAGGAGTAATTCCTGAGTGCAAAGCCAGGAATAATCCCTAGGCATCGCTGGGTGTGACCCAAAAAACAAAACAAAACAAAACAAAAAAAACAAAAGATCAGTCAACTGAAATATTCCCTTAGTCTGAAAACACACAATACGTTGTTTCCTTAAGCCTCCTGATGGAGAAGACAATTTTATTTTATTTATTTATTTTGTTCTTTTTGACCCAACTGCCATATTCAGGGTTAGGGGAATGAGATCCATTTATTAATGGATTTTTAATTATTAATTTATTATTAATATATATTATATAGTATGTTAATTTATTATTAATCCATTTATTAATAACCACAAAAAACCGCCTTTCTTCGAACACTCTTGAACTTATTCGCCAACGTGGCTTGGCACATGCCTCAGGCAACCACAAGCGAACATCCAAACTGGCAAAACAGTGCAGAGAAGCCATCAAGGATGACATCAAAAACAGGAGAGCAGCAGTACTGGTAGATGCGGCAGAAGCTGGGAAAAGCATTCGTAAAGCCCGCCTGTCCTTCACCAACTACAAAACCAAGATGACTGCCCTCCGACATCATGATGGATCTATCACATCTTCCAGAAGGGCAATGGAGAAGATTATTCATGACTTCTACTCAGATCTCTTTAATAACCACGTCCACTTGCCCACATACCACATACCACATGATGGATATGTCGTTCTCAATGTTCTCCCTTCCGAAATCCAACATGCCATCTCGTCGGTAAAGAAACAAAGAGCACCTGGCCCAGACAAGATCAGACCTGAACACCTGAAGAACTTGCCATCAGTACTCATCAATACATTGGCTCGGCTCTTCACACGCTACCTGTCTGAATGCAAGGTTCCATCCCAATGGAAAACCAGCAGGACTATACTACTATACAAGAAGGGAGACATCCACGACATTGGCAACTATCGCCCAATCTGCCTATTGTCTGTCGTCTACAAACTGTTCACTTGAGTCATCCTGAATAGGATTAGCAGAACACTAGATGAAGGACAACCATGTGAACAAGCCGGATTCCGAAAAGGATTCAGTACCATCAACCATATCCACAAGATTACTAAGCTCATTGAGGTTTCTCGGGAGTTCAAGATGCCGCTCTGTCTAACGTTCATTGATTAAAGAAGGCCTTTGATTCTGTTGAGACGGAAGCGGTCATGGAAGCCCTAGCCAATCAGGGCGTACAAACTCAATACATCAGGATCCTTCGTGAGCTCTATTGCGGATTCACTACCAAGATCTCACCATTCTACAAAGAAGTAATCATCCATATCAAGAGAGGGGTTCGGCAGGGTGATACCATTTCACCAAAACTCTTCAGTGCCACCCTCGAGAAAATCATGCGACGACTGGAATGGGAAAGCATGGGAGTGAAGATAGATGGTCGGCAACTACACCACCTCCGCTTTGCTGATGACATCATTCTAATAACACCAAACATCAGCCAAGCGGCACAAATGCTGAATGACTTTAACCGTGAATGTGGAAAGGTCGGACTACAGCTGAATCTTATGAAGACAATGTTTATGAGAAACAGCTTTGTTCCTGATGCTCCATTCGCTCTCAACGGAACCATCATCTCCGAATGCAACAGTTATATATACCGAGGTTGAGAAATCAACATGATGAATGACCTGGCACCTGAGTTGCGCAGGAGGAAGAGAGCGGCTTGGAATGCCTTCAAGAACGTTGAAGAAATAACTAAAAGGACAAAGAACCTCCAGCTACGAGCACATTTCTTCGATTCCACTGTTCTTCCTGCATTAACATATGCCTCAGAGACCTGGACCCTACGAAAACAGGATGAGAACGCTATTCAGGTCTCTCAAAGAGGAATTGAAAGAGCTTTGCTTGGAATATCACGATTCACTCAAATGAGAGATAGAATCCGGAGTTCTTATCTTCGTCAATGCTCAAGAATCAGGGAAGCTGTCTCATTTGCCAAGACATCAAAAATCAAATGGGCTGGACACGTAATGAGGTTTACAGACAACTGCTGGACTAGAGCCATTACTGATTGGATTCCACGGGACATCAAAAGATCATGTGGACGCCCATCTACAAGATGGTCAGACTTCTTCGTCAAGACCCTGAATAATCGGTTTGAGGTTCTGCATGTTCCTAGAACGAACAGATACCACTGGGCTTCGCTAGCACGCAACCGGGATGAATGGAGACATTACTGGCACCCGCTCGAGTAAATCGATGAATAACGGGGATTAAGTGATAAGTGGTTAAGTGATGACCCAACTAGACAGTGCTCAAGGGCTTTTCCTGGCTTATTGATCAGGAATTGCGCCCAGCAGTGCTCAGGAGATTATGCAGTGGTAGAAATCAAATCCAGGTCTTTTGCATGCAAAACATGCACTTCAGCCCTCTAAACCTGATTTTTATTCTTATTTTTTGTCTTATATTGGTTGTCTGGGGTCATGCCTAGTGGTGCTCAGGGTTTACTCCTGGCTCTGTACTCACGGATCACTCATGGCAGTGCTTGTGGAATTGTAAGGGATGCTGAGTGCTGAATCAGTCATATTTAAGGCAAATGCCCTACCTGCGATATTATTTCTCCAGCCACAGATTGCACAGAGATTTACTTTCAATGTCAGAGTTTGATCCCAGGGCTTCACACGTGCAGGGCAAAAAGCTCTACTGATAAACCACATCTCTGGCTCCCCACTTTTTTCTTAAGCATTTATAGCATCTTCATCCCTACCATATAAAGAAAAATTATTGTTATCTAAATAAATAAAAATAGATTCATTGTTTTAAAAGTCATGGGAATGATACGTATTCTGAGCTCTTAAAACCTTGGGCTAGGATATTGTGACCCCAGGTAGCTAGACTGGGTGAGATGGCAATATTCTCAAGAATAAAAAACTACAAAAGAGCAAAAAAATTCAGGACAAATATGGAAAAATCTCAAGATTCAATTTGAGTAGTGTTGCCAGGGTAAAAAAATTATATACAGATATATCGCTATAGTTTAGACAGTATATATAGCATGTTCTAGTTGAACAAAATGAAGAACAAACTCAGAGAAGGTTAAGTGCTTGTAAGAGGTGTTTTGAAATTTCAGTGTGTGTTTCTACTTAGCATACACAACAACAAAAGTAAACTTAAAGAAAAACCTTTCTAGACTTTTATAAGAAGGAATCATATGGTAGATACTCATTTGGGGTGGGAGTAATTATTCAGCATATTTGAGATTATTCCAAGTTGCAGCATGTATTCCTAGTTCATTCCTTTGCTGAGTGATCTGCTTGTGGACATACACCGGTTAACTGTGGTTGGACAGTTAGGTAGTTTCCAAGTAAAGCTGCTATGAATATTTGCGTAGGCCAATTTCTTTGTTTCTGAGATTTGATATTCAGGATGATAGCACTTCACTTCAATGAGTAATCAACGCAAAAAATCAGACCAGTACAACACAAAGGAAGTTCTCTGAAAGCAAGTTATCAGATGCCTTGACTTCAGCCTGCCTTATGTATCCTGACTGAATCAGGAATTTCAGACATATTGTTGCAAATAGAGACACTTGTTAGCTTCTGTGGTGAAAGCTCTATCAAGTGATCCTGGATTTGTCTGAGCCAAAACAATGGCTATCAGTTGTGTGAGAAAAAGTTGCAAACAAGTGAGAGTTTATTAAAAGTAAAGATAGGAAAGAGGACTTCCAAGTAAATGGGAGGGGAGCAGAGAAAGTCACCTGAAAAAGAGTTGATATCAAAGATATATAAAGCACTTGTAGAACTTTAAAAGAAAAAATTTAACCAATCCAAAAATGTGAAGAAACGTTGAACAGAAACTTTCTCAAAAAAGAAATACAGATGGCCAAATGGCATATGAAAAAAGAACAACAACAACCAGCATTGGCATGGGTGAAGGAAAAAAAAGGGACCCTTGTTCACTGCTGGTGGGAATGTTGACTGATCCAGCCATTTTTTTTAAGACAGTAGGGATGTTGCCTATACAACTAAGAACTAAGTTTCCATCTGACCCAGCAATTCCATTCTTAGGAATATACCCGTAGGGTTCCAAAACAATGCAAAGAAGACATCTTCATGCCTATGTTCATTGCAGCACAGTCAAACAAACAAACAAACACTGTCCTCCCGTTGTTCATCGATTTGCTCAAGCGGGCTCAGTAACGTCTCCATTGTGAGACTTCTTGTCACTGTGTTTGGCATATTGAATACTCTCAGTAGCTTGCCAGCTCTCTGAGAGGGGCGGAGGAATCTAACCCAGCTCGGCTGGGCTGGCTGCGCGTAAGGCAAACGCCCTACTGCTGTCCCAAATCTGGAAATAATACAAGTGCCTGAGAACAGATGACTGAATTAAGAAGCTATCATACACATATACAATTGATCACTACTCAGTCATAAGAAAAGATGAAATCATGCAATTTGCTGCTGCATGGGCAGATCTGGAGAGTATCATGCTGAATGAAATGAGTCAGCGGTTGAGGGATAGACACAGACATGAGAATAACAAAAGCTTAGGCAGTAGAAACAAAGAGCAGGGAAACTGGTCCAGAGAAAGCTGGTCACTGTGTGGATGGATGGGAAGGAGTGGGAATGGTCTGTGAAGGGACCACTAAGACAATGATAGATGGAAGTGGGCACTCTGGAACCAGAACTAGGTTCTGAAAGAAGATCATATGCATGATACCACATCAGTAACAGCGTCGTAAACCACAGTATCTATGCTAAAAAGAGTAAAGGTAAAGTGGAATACGAAAAGTAAAAAGTCTCTGCCATAGAGGCAGGCCTGGGGATGGGAATTGGTGGACGGAAGGGGACACTGGTGAAGGGTCAGGTATTAGACATTGCACGCTGAAACTCAATCATGAATAACCGTATAAATCTGCTATTCATTGTGCTTCAATAAAAATGCTAAAAATAAAATTTTAAAGAGTGCTGTGTAATGGACTGGAGTGATAGCACGGCATAGGGCATTTGCCTTGTGCGCGACTAGCCCAGCCAAGCCAGGTTCGATTCCTCCACCCCTCTCAGAGAGCCTGGCAAGCTCCCCATGCTATATTCAATACGCCAAACACAGTAACAAGATGTCTCACAATGGAGACGTTACTGGGCCTGCTCAAGCAAATCAATCACTTAATCACTTAACTTCCCGTTAGTCGTCGATTTGCTCGAGCGGGCGCCAGTAACGTCTCCATTTGTCCCTGTCGCGTGCTAGTGTAGCCCAATGGCATCTCTTCGCTCCGGGAACATGGAGGGCCTCAAACCGATCGCTCATGATCTTGACAAAGAAGTCTGACCATTTGGTAGGTGGGCGGCCACGCGGTCTCTTGACATCCCGTGGAATCCAATCAGTAACAGCTCTAGTCCAACGGTCGTCTTTAAATCTCATTACGTGACCAGCCCATCTGATTTTCGACACCTAAGCAAATCAATGAACATGGGAAAACAGTGCTACAGCTACAGTGCTGTGTAATAGTTATTGTCTAGGGTTTTTCATAGGTTTTCTGCAGAACAGCGGCTAGCTTGAACCACTGCTTGGACTAATGATGTTCTCAGTTCCTTTAGATGAATCACTGACATCTGCAGACAGGATGTGAGAATACCTTTAATGTCTCATTGTTTGGCAGTGGGGCTTTAGCATATTTTATATTAGCTAAGAACTTTGGAAGCTGTAGCCTTGTCAGTGGCTCAGAGACCTTGAAGGTTGTTGACTCATGCTTGCAAGTCTTGTTTAATTTTCTGACTGAGTGTTTGTTCTATCTTTCTTTGCCTTGGCCTTCACAGAACTGCAAGCAATATCACTGACTCTATTAGAAGAATCATTTTCAAAGTACACTAGATTTTAAGGCAGTGGGAATGATTAGTAAGATGTTTTGATAGTTTCCTGACAAGATGTAAATCCAATGAGATTTCATCTCAGACCACAGAGACTGGCACACATTCAAAAGAACAAAAAACAACTAGTGCTGGCATGGATGTGGGGGAAAAGGGACGCTCTTCACTTTTGGTGGGAATGCAGACTGGTCCGGCCTTTCTGGAAAACAATATGGACAGTGCTTCAAAAACTAGAAATAGAGCTTCCAAATGACCCCACAATACCACTTCTGGGAATATATCCTGAGGATGCAAAAAAAGCACAGTAGAAATGACATCTGTACCTGTATGTTCATTGCAGCACTGTTCACATTAGCCAAAATCTGGAAACAACCCAAGTGCCCTAGAACAGATGACTGGTTAAAGAAACTTTGGTACATCTACACAGTGGAATACAATGCAGCTGTTAGGAGAGATGAAGTCATGAAATTTGCTTATAAGTGGATAGACATTGAGAGTATCATGCTAAGTGAAATGAGTCAGAAAGAGAGGGAAAACATAGAAAGACTGCGCTCATTTGTGGCATATAGAATAACATATCATGAGGCTGACACCCAAGGACAGTAGATACAAGGACCAGGAGGATTGCCCCATAGCTAGAAGCCTGCCTCATGAGTGGAGGGGAGAAGACAAATGGAATAGAGAAGGGATCGCTAAGAAAATTATGGCTGGAGGAATCAGTCGGGATGAGAGATGTGTACCGAAAGTAGGTAATGGACCAAACATGATGACCTTCAGTGTCTGTATTGCAAACCATAATGCCCAAAAGTAGAGAGTATGGGGAATATTGTCTGCCATGGAGGTGGGGGGAAGGTGGAGAGAGGAGGTATATTGGGGAGATTGGTGGTGCAGAGGTGCAGCACAGAGCACAAAAGCTGTTTTACAGACTCCTTGAAAAATGAACTCAGTTTTCTAATAGGGAGGATGTGATATCACAAAATCACACTTAATGTTTTCTGGGTTTGGACCCGAGGCTCTGCTTCCTAACCTCTTTTATTTCAGACCTGTTGTGCTTAAAAATTTTGAAAACAATTTTTGTCATGTGCCATTCTTGTTTGTAAGTTTTTTTTTTTTTTTTTTGCGTTTGGGTTTTTGGGATGCACACCCAGGGATGCACAGGGATTGCTCCTGGCTCAAGCACTTAGAAATTACTCCTGGTGGTACTCAGGGGACCATATCGGATGCTGGGAATCGAACCTGGGTCGGCCATGTGCAAGGCAAACATCCTACCTGCTGTGCTATCGCTCCAGCACCTTGTTTTGTAAGTTTTGCTAACACATATTATCTGCTTCCCCCCCCCCCCCCCATACCAATTCATGTTGCTGCAATTGAATGTGCTTTCTGATTTGGCCTGCTTGGCCTTCTCCTGGGAGAAATTAACCCATGGCTGGCAAGTTAATAGAGGGCAAAAATTGATTGCCAAGGTTTGGGTGTAGAACATAGATTTCATTTGGGCTTGTTTACAGGTATGCTATAAACTGTAAGAGTTAACTGTGACTATTGGTCAATTATTTCCTAAAGGCTTGACGATACCTTTAAGCTGTTTGACTGATAAGAGTTTTTTCAATGAAAATTCGTTCCTTTTATCTGAAAATAAATCCCTGTGAGTTTCATTTTTGCTCTCTGGAGTAGTTGCTGTGGAGAACTTGGGTGATACTGAAGAATTTCTGACTACAAATGTAAGAATTGTTAGTTATCAGAGAAAAGTTTGGCAATGACAATGAGAAATAAAAGAAAGTATTTCAGTTCTGTTTTCTTCCTCAGGGTGTGGAAGAAACCATCTTTCTTCTGTGGGTGGAGGGCGGAAGGATGTCCTCCAGAGATGCTTCTGTGCAGTTTATTGCAAAAGTGCACCCTCTTTCTAAGTACTTCAAAATGTCAGGGAAAAAAAATCCAGGAAAATCTTTCATCTTAATGGCAACTATTGTTTTTTTTTGTACTGGTGGGTTCTTTTTATCTTTTTTTTTGGTATGTATCTTTGCAGGCTGTTTATTTTTTCAATTTGAGATTTCTGTTTTCTAGTTTTATTATTTTTAAATAAAAGATGATAATCATATTGCATATAATACTTGATCTAGAGTTTCCTCTTTTCATTTATATATTATAATGTATGCATTTTTAGTGTTATTGTAAATGTCATGAGCATGTAAATGCCCCTTTTTTCTTCTGTGAAGAATAGTTTTGTAGGTAAATATTTTTTCACACATATCAAATTTACCTTATGCTCAATTCCTAAAAGTGAGTTATTAGGTAAGGAGTATGAATTTCTTATAGTGTCTTGATACAGTTCAAAATTTACCAGTAGCACAATTACGCCAATTTCAGCCTCCTGAAGAGTGTAAGTACACAAATCTTATCCTATGCAGTGGCTTCTGAGGATAGTTATTTGATGGCATAGTTTTCCTTTCACACTTCTTTTTGTCAGCCTTTGAATGTATCTGCTGCGAACTAGAGTTGGAGAACATATGTGATTCCAGAAATAAGCAAGAGATCAGATATTGTGTAACTTTATACCATAATCATGAAAGGCAAAAGGATTGACCAAGGGGAGCATGGCCTCAAGGACAGTTCTGAAACTACTAGAAACCAAACAAGACATACTTTGTGCCTTTCTAATATAAAAAAATTTGATGTACAATTATTTGATGTTAATGGCAGGGATTAATGCATAAAACATTCTGACACTACACCCTCCATCAAAATGTTAGATTCCCTCCACCATGCCCCAAAGCTAGCACCATTTTATTCATCCATCTCCTCTCTGGTGATGCTCCTACTAAAAACAAGTTCTCAACTTCTGTTGCCCTTTGAGTATTTGTTGTTTCTTTACTATGCTATTTTATCTACCACATATGAGGGAGATCATTCTGTGTCTGTCACTCTCCTTCTGACTAACTTCACTCAGCTTGATACTTTTCAGATCCATCCACATAATTGCAAATTGCACAATTTCATCTTTTCTTACAGCCAGGTAGTATTTTGTTATCTATAGGTACCACAGTTATTTTTTTTTCTAGTTATCTGTTCTCAGACATTGGGCTGTTTCTCGATTTTGGCTAGTATGAATAGTGTGGCAACGAACCAAGAAGTGCAAAAGTCTTTTTTGAAGAAGGTTTTTAAGCCCTTGGGGAAAATGCAAAAAAATGGGATCGCTGGATCATATGGGAGGTCAAATTGTAGTTTTATTTTTGAGTAGTGTACATATTGTTGTCTTAAAAGGCTGCACCAGTTGCATTCCCAACAGCAATGAATGAGGTTCCATCAACGCTGGCCATTTGTGATGTGTGTCAGTATCACTAGTGTGAGACAATTTAATTGTTGTTTTGATTTGCATTTCCCTGATATTGAGTAATAGCACAGTGGTAGGGCGTTTGCCTTGCACGCAGCCAACATGGCTGACCCGAGTTCGATTCCTCCGCCCCTCTCGGAGAGTTCAGCAAGCTACCGAGAGTATCTCGCCTGCATGGCAGAGCCTGGCAAGTGACCCGTGATGTATTCGATATGCCAAACACAGTAACAACAAAGTCTCCAATGGAGACGTTACTGGGCCCACTTGAGCAAATCGAGTAATAAAGACATTTTTTATATGCCTTATTTGACTATATCTCTTCTTTGAGAAAGTTTCTGTTCATCTCTTCCCACACCATGTTTTTGCGGGGGGGGGGGGGGTGGGGGGCGACAATGATTGTCTTCTTCTTGTAAAGTTCTACCACTACCTTATATATTTTAACCCTTGATTATTAACCTTTTCCAGACGAGTGGTGGGCAAATACTTTCTCCCAATCTGTTAGGAGTCTTTTGCTTTTAAGGAATCTGCAGACTGCATGTAGCAAGTACCTTGCATTGCTCTGAACAGAGCCATTGCGCCTCTGGGCGGTGGTGAACTGTCTCATTCCCTTTAGCAGTTCTCAGCTCACAGCATGTGGTAGCTGTGACACACAGCAGGGTGAGGAGCTCACAGTATTCATTAGGCAAATAAAGGGAAGGCCATCTGTTTCTCCTTGGACAGCAAGTTATGGAAATCCTGAGCTTTCTTCCCAAGGAGAAGAATGCCTCTATAAACTCACGGGAGCCATCATACATTTTGGAAACATGAAATTTAAACAAAAACCCAGAGAAGAGCAAGTGGAAGCAGATGGTACTTCTTAGGTGGATGGTGGTAGATAATTTTCACAACCCTTACCTTAAGGGACACTCCCCCTTCCCTTGCAGTTAATCTCACTCCTCGGCATTGTTTGTTTGCCTTTTTTTGTGGTGAAGGAAAACCATGTCTGGTGGTGTTAGGTTTACTCTGGCTTTTGGTTGGGAAATCAATTCTAGTTGTGTTTGAAAGGCAACATGAGGATGACTAGCATTCGCCAAGTGTAAGGCAAGTACCTGACCCCTATACTATCTCTTTAACCCCACCTCTTGGTTAAAAAAAATATTGAAATTGGTTACAACATTTATCTTTAAGTTCTGTTACTCAAACTTATGTCAATTGTTGTTCTGAGATAGAAATCTTACGTATCAGAACAGCTAAGTATTGATGATGTCAATAAATTTCCTAAGTTTATGAGATAAAGGGTTGACTGAGACATAGTTCAACTTCAGCTTATATACTGTTGAGAAACAGAGAAAGGAGCAGAGAGATCACCATAAAAGATATTGAGTTACATATAGAGGAGTGAACAAAGATCTTTAGAATTACAAAGACTAAACTCCTCTGAGTTGAAACCACAATGTCTTCATTTCTTTAATTTCTTATTCACATTAAGAAAAATCTGCCTGGCTTAACAAAGACTTTGAGGCAACCTTAATGAATGATCTGTCTAGAATGTTCATTAAAATAGAAATTCACAATCATGGAAAGTAGATAAAGTTATCATTATTCCATTTAATATTAAAATTCTTGGCAACACACACAAAAAGAAAACTCATTCATTCAAATCTTTCAACAAATAATTAAAATTTAAAACATATTTTTAATTGTGGTACAATATGCATAACAAAGCATTCCATTTCAACTATTTATAAGACTAAAGTTCAGTGGCTTTGACTAATTCACGTTGCTGCACAACTGTCACCACTATTTATCTCCAGAACTTTTTCATCCTTCCAAACTGGCATGCTATACTCATTAAATAGAACCTCTTTTTACATCCCTCCCTTAGACTCTGGCAACCATTTTCCTACTTTTTGTTACTGGGAATTTTACTGATCTATGTACCTCAGTGAAACCATAGTTAGTCTTTTTTTTTTTTTATGTCTGGCTTATTTCACTTATCATAAGATCTTAAATACGTATGTATGGTATTGTAGCACTATAGTCCCATTGTTCATCGATTTGCTCTAGCAGGCCCAATAATGTCTCCATTGTGAGACTTGTTACTGTGTTTGGCATATTGAATACGCCATGGGTAGCTTGCCAGTATAGTGATACTATCTAGTGATAGCACAGCGGGTAGGGTATTTGCCTTGCATGCGGCCAACCTGGGTTCGATTCCCAGCATCCCATATGGTCCCCTGAGCACTACCAGGGGTAATTTCTGAATGCAGAGCCAGGAGTAACCCCTGTGCATCGCCGGGCCTGACCCCAAAAGCAAAATAAAGAAGTAAATAAATAAATAAATAAGATTTGTTCCAGTGGGCACCAGTAATGTCTCCATTGTGAGACTTGTTACTGTTTTTGACATATCGAATACGCTCATAGCTTACCAGGCTCTACTGTGCAGGTGGGATACTCTCAGTAGCTTGCGAGGCTCTCCAAGAGGGACAGAGGAATAGAGCCCGGGTGGGCCATGTGTAAGGCAAACGCCCTACCCGCTGTGCTATCACTCCAGCTTGGCAGTATAGTAAGTTAAGAATTTTATTCCTTTTTAAAGGTGAAATAATTTTCACCTGAATGTATAAAACATATTTTGTTTATCTGTTTGATAAACATTGATGAACATGAGTTGCTTCTGTTGTTTAGTTACTTTAAATAATCTTGTAAACATGTGTGCTGAAATATCTATTCAACTACCTGTTTTCAGTTCCTTTATATGTATATATAAATGTGGAATCTCTGGATTAAATGGTAATGCTGTTTAATTTTTAGAGAAATCACAATATTTTTTAATCTCTGTGACTATATTGTATTACATTCCCACCAGCAATGCACAGAGTTCTAATTTCTCCTCATCCTCATCAATACTTCTCTCTCTCTCTTCTCTCTCTCACTCGTTCTCTTTTTCTCTCTTTTAATTCTCTCTTGATTATGATTATCCTAATGGATAAAAGTGGTAGTTCATTTTGGTTCTGATTTGCTTTACTGTAATGTTTAGTAACGCGATGAATATTTTTTATATTTCTTAGTCACATACACACACATACACACATATGTATATTTGACCCTCCGTGTGGTATTTAGGGGGCCCAAGCATCACTCCCATTGATATTCACCCAATAGTGGGAAGTCTCCAGAACCATACCCAGTGTTACTTAGGAGACCATATGATGTCAGGGATTAAGGTTAGGTGCATGCTAGGCATGTGTACTATCTCCTAGCTGTGTGTGTATATGTTGTGTGTGTGTGTGTGAATGTGTATTCAATTCTTTTGCCAGTTTTTATGTTGGGTTTTTGTATTTTTGTTATTCAATGAATAATTTTTTTGAGGCCAATCTGTGCTGGGCATTATGTTTTTAATTCTAGGAAAACGATATGTAAAGAGATATAGTGAATGAAAAAGATATAGTGGTCCTGTGAAAAGGATATAGTGCTTCTCCTGACTAATGTGAGAGAAATACAATACAAACATAAGTATGGAGCCATAATTAAAAGACTAAAACACCAAAGAATAGTAGAATTGGGAGGTTATTGGGTTTTTTTACACACTATTGTTGGAAAGTCCCCTCAGAGTTGAAGTTATTTGAGCACAGACACAAGTAAGTTGGGAAGAATGGGGGAGAGGGCTCAGAGGGCTGGAGTTTATGCATTGCAGATAGGGAATTTAGGTTCGATCTCTGGCACTTCATGGAACCCCCAGCACCTCCAGGGTTTGACCCTCACAAGATAGTGCTGGGAATGGCCCCTGGGCAACACAAGGTATAACTGTAAAACAAACCCAAAAAAAATTAAATTGAGGGATTGTGACTGAAGACATAACATAAACATCTTATGTATTATTTTTTTATGGCATCTTATTTTCTTGTGTTTGTGTTTTAAAGTTTTTTTCAGCCATTTGAAGCAAGTCAAATTTGGAAAATTTTTTAGTGTGCAAGCAAAGCATTCCTATTAATCAGAAAACAGGGACATTTACCTTATAACAACAGAACTTAGTTTAATTCCTTGCACAATATATGTTCCCCTGAGCCCCAGGAGGAGTGATCCCAGAGCTCAGAGCCAGAAGTAAGCACTGAAAACTGCTGGGTGTGGTCCAGAAACAAAAGCTAAATAACATACACACACACAAACACACACACACACACACACACACACACTCAAGCTTAAATTAAGAGTACACATTATCTCATCCAAACTATGATGATTCCTTCTTATGATCTTTGCTAGAATGCTTCCATCTTCCCTATTTAGGACTACTAGATTGGGCAGGAATCAATCCTCATATATTTTCTCATTTCTTAGGCTATCATTAAAAAAATATTTTTAAGCTGTTAATTACAGGGCTTCAAGTGTAACACAGTACCTCACCACACCCTCCCCAAGAGTGTCCACTTCTCTCCATCAGTGCCCATTGTCACCTCACACCTTAGTCCTCTCCTTTTCTCCCTTGTGGTAATTTCTTACCTAAGACCAGTTTAGGGAATCATCTTTAACACAATATGTAGAGTAAAACCAAACTCGTATCTTCCTGCCCCTGTTGTTAACTTTTTATTTCTAAGACTTCTTAAATGTCAACTGGATTCCTCCAGTAGCCCTGACTCAAATATTATAGTTATCCTGGACTATTTCTAGTTGTTTCTACCTTGAAACACATGGAAAAGCTTCCAGCTGCTCATGTTCACTGTTGCAATTTAGCACAAGTCATCAATTCTTTCTTTTATTTTCCTTTTTTTAAGTTGTAATTTAGTTAGCATGGGTACAAGAGTGTTAAGTTTCATAATTTTTATGAACCGGGCCATCATTATTTATTAGTTTGCTGCATGACACTTCTTACTCCCTATGTCTACCTTTGTTCCAGTGCCAACAGTTTCCACTGGAACTAGTGAATTCACATCCCTCCTTTACTCTTCTCTCACTGATGACATTCATCTTCTCAAAAATAAATCTCTTGTCCTTTTCCTTGTCCATTCTTATATCTTTCTAAATCTTTTTCCAATCCCATTTCCTACCATTTTCCTTTGCATTCCTTTCCCCTAAATCCCACTGATTTCTTGGTTCTGCTTGAGTCATATAAGCATTCCTATTTCAGGAATTTTATATTCATTTATGATTTTAAGTTATAGTTTTGATTGCATGTTTACAATGGTATTAAATATTTATAGTTTTGATGGACACAATTACCTCATGTCACTCTTTCCAAAGCATCCAAGACCAGTGTCCTTATGTTACGTCCTCATCACAACAACTATCCACTTCTCACTAATATGGCATTTTTAGTTCTGCAGTTCAGGGTCAAGGACATATTATCATTTGATACTATCTATTCCTTTGTTTCGTTTCTCTACATTTCACAGATGAATAAGGATCATCAAGTATTTGTCCTCCTCCTGGCTCATTTTGCTTAATATGATTCTATTGATTTTCTCCCAAATTGCATGCTTTGATTTTTTTCTTATGACTGCATAATATTCCATTGTGTATATAGACTACAGCTATTTTCTCTGTTTATCTGTTATTGGGCATTTGGGTTGATGTCATATCCTATACTATTGTGCAATGAACACAGGTGTGCATATATATTCTCAAATGATTTTTGGGTATGTTTGGGGATACTTCACAATAAGTAGAATCACTGGGTTATATCAGAGCTCTATTTTTGCTTTTTGTTTTTGAGAAATCTCCATTACTGTTTTCCATACAGTCTAAAGCAGACAATATACCCATCAACAGTCAATGTGGATTCCCTTTCCACCATAACACTGCCAACACTGGCTGTCTTTGATATAGTATTCCATTTTCACTGATGTGATGTAATATACCATTGTTCTTTTGATTTGTATTTATGCTTTTTCACATATAAATTGGTCATACATAAGTTGTCTTCATAGAAATGTCTGTTCATTTCCAGTCCCCATTTTTGATGGGGCTATTATCTATTTTGTAACATTAATAAGTCTTTTTAAAAAATTTCATTTATTTTTATTTCTTTAGTGTTAATTTAATCTGATTTCAAAATTCATATTCTTTTTTAAATTTATTTTTTTATCGAATCACCATGAAATAGAGCTGTTCATTATTGGGTTTCAGTCATACAATGTTCCAACACCCATCCCTCCACCAGTGTAATTTTCCAAAATTATTGTCCCAACTTTCCCTCCCCCAGCCAATCCCTCCAACCCAGTTGCTTCTAATGCAAGCACGCCTTCTCCCCCACTTTCTCAGTCTCTCTCTCTCATTTTGGGTATTACCGTTTGCAATACAGATGCTAAAGATGGTCATGTATGTCCCTTTACCTACTTTTAACAGTCAGTTCTTGTCCAGAGTGATCATTTTCAACTATTCTTGTCATACTGTACCATCCTAAAATATCTAGACTGTTTTATTGATATTTACATTTAACTATTATTATTATTTTTTTTAGGTCACACATAGTGGTATTCAGGGTCCACTCCTACTTCAGTGCTCAGGGATCATTCCTGGAAGTATTTTTGGGGGAACCAGAAATATAACCAGGGCTTCCTCCTTGCAGAGCATGGACTCTATCTTGAGCTTTTTTCATCAGGGATGCAATCTTTATTTATCTAGTTTTAGGGCCTCACCCAGCTGTGGTCAGGATTTACTCTTGGCTTTGTGCTCAAGGATTACTATGGAAAGGCCCAGAGGACCAAATGTGATGCCAGAAATGAAAGGTGAGCATCCTAACTCATGTACTATCTCTGGTCCATATAGAGCTTTTAAAATAGCTCCTTCTGTTTCAAACTCTTTGCTTAGATATCCTCATGGTTTAGTCCCTTGCTGTATTCAACTGTCTCTTTGGATGTTACATTATCAAAAAAGCTTCCTCTGACCATGCCACCTTTTTCTCACCACTTTGTGTTTTTTTTTTTACCACGTTGTGTTCTATTTCTTATCTTCAATATTTTTCTCTGGGTCTTTCATACAGCTTTTTAACTAAGTGTCCTAATTGGGTACATCAGATATAAACAACATAGGAGCAGGGACCTAATTAAGTACTGTACTCAGTACTTACATTTCTAGACTTTAATAATACACAGTAATGGATCATAGTTCACTTGCTTGCTCAGTCTTTTAGTCTCAGATAAAATTCTAGTTTCTCTTTTGAAATCTTTTCATGTAATCGGTTCAGAGAAGATCTTTCCTTATCTCAAATTTTAATACTCAAATTAAAAAATTCCTTACATAGTTTTATATTTACCTATGTTTTATTTACTCTTATGGATCATAAACTCTTTGATACCCAGAATTTTCATTTTATTCATCTCTTTTCTTACATAGTACCTAAAATCAAGTGCTGCATACAACAATACATAATCAATTTTGTTTAGTAAATTGACATATGTATAGTTTAGAAATCTTGAATACTAGTTTGATCTTATTTTCATAATCCCACTTTCAGATTATATTGTAGACTAACAAATTGAGATTTTGAAACTTTCTTTATATCTGCTTATATATCTTTTCTTTTCATTGTAATTTTTTTTCTTTTTTGGTCACACCCAGAGATGCACAGGGGTTACTCCTGGCTCATGCATTCAGGAATTACTCCTGGCAGTGCTTTGGGGACCAGATGGGATGCTGGGAATCAAACCTGGGTCAGCCGTGTGCAAGGCTAACGTCCTACCCGCTGTACTATTGCTCCATCCCCCCACTGTAATTTTTATTGAGAGAGAGATACCATGTGTGTTTCAGGGAGGTAGGTAGTCATGGACGTAAGTCATAGATTTCACCTAAATTAGACATGGTGTTTACAAGAATCTTGCTAGCTTCTTCTTTCTTTTTTTAAAAAAAACATTTTGAAAACTTTAAATTTTTTCTTTTTTTTTAATTGAATCACAGTGAGATACACAGTTACAAAGTTGTTCATGATCGGATATCAGTTATATAATACTCCCAAACCCTTCCCTTCACCAGTATACATTTCCCACCATCAATGTCTCTAGTTTCCCTCCCCGCCCTTCTGTCTCTGTGGCAGGCACTTTTCTTTTCTCTCTCAATTGTATATCATTTTGAATATATTGAACATTTTATCCCTGAACAGTCCTAGCTATAAATTAGAAAAGTTCATCTTTTATTTCTCTCCTTCATCTGTTCAAGTGGACCCAAATTTTGTCATCTCCATCATTTTGATTTCAGAACGTACTTACCAAACCTGACTATTATCCCTAAAGGGTAGTTCTCAAACTTGGTGGCACATCAGAATCACCTAAGCACCTTAAGGATGTCTAAAGCTCACTGAGACCAAAGGAAAGCAATGTCAGGAGGCGGAATTGGACAGGGGTGTTTGTTCATTTTCTTTTTACATCTGGCAGTGAGTCCAATGTGCAGCCATTGTTGAGGATCACTGTAATAAAGACACAGATTTCAAATAAAGACATGCCCTCATTCACATGGAGGGCATGATTAAAAATGCCCAGGCCCTAACTTCATGCTACAGATAACAAACATTTGTTATGTGCTCTTCAGAGAATCCCTGTTTACACAAAATGTTGCTTCTTCCAGGTAAGATTGTACATACTACCTAATTAAAGTCCATGGTTTTATTTGCAGTGTCTAAGAGAAGGATGTTTATTGGGAGCGGTTTCCTTTTATGATGCTTTATGATGAAAATGTGTTTATGGACATTGCTTTACTCACACAAACATTTCCTAAACATAGGCTGGACATTCACTCAAGGATGTAAACTATTTTCATCTTGGTTGTGAAACTGAATTTTTAAATTAAGGGAGTGATTTTTTTGGGAACATGATCACCAGTGTTGTTTTATTTCAAAAGAGAAAAGATGGGGAATACTTGATATACTTGTTCTGTATACCTGTGGGATAAATGCAAGGCATGAGAATCCTCAGCTTGTCGATCTTTATTGTGTCTGGAGTGGATGAGAAATAATTCTGTGACATTCAACACTAACTCTGTTAGAGTGTAAGGTAGAATACTGTACAGAGAATTTGGTTTTCCTTTGTTCATGGATAAAAATAGACTCAAAGGACTATTGTTAACACTTAAAAAAGGAAGTATGATTTGGGGATTATTATTACCTGGATTACCCATTTGAAAACTTTCAAAGCTTAAAAAACTAAACTTCTACCATTTTTCCCTCTCAGACATACACTGTGAAATTTTTCATTTTCCACATATTCATCTCCACTCAGATGCACTGGATATGTTTCATCTCTCTCTTTTGCTGAAGTATTTTTAGTTTGAATTATATATTCTCTAAAGTTTCTTCTAGTTGAAAAAGTCTATGATTCTTTACTTGAAATAATCAGACTTTTGTCTCCAAAAATGGTACTCTAGACAAAAATATCTCAGAAAAGGCTGGGCATAGTTATGCTTTTTGATTTTTCTTCTAGCTTTCCTAAATAGGCTTGCTGTGTTGTAATGAGACTTGGTGTACTAAGAGTGGAGTGGATTTAGGTGTGTGGCTTTTTTTCTTTGTACCGAGGTCATCATCCTCAAAAGTAGCTAGGTGTGAGTGTATGACTTGTTTTTATTAATTGACAAGCAAATAAAAGCTTCAAGTTTTTAAAGCTTTTGTATACATTTTAAAGACCAAAAAAAAAAATCCTGATATGGTTACTACGAATGACATTTGTCTCTTTAGTTGTCTTTTTAAATTTTGTTTACTCCAAGTTTGTGGTTATTACTTTAAAATATTTTTCTAAGAAAATGAAGGAAAAACTGCACCAACTTCTTTTGTTAAGTTTTACATCATCTATATCAGCATATCTCAGGATCCACTTATAATGGAAGACAGGTTTCAGATGAGTAAAATGTTCCTTTGATAACTGAAAACATCTACAGTGTGAGACGTGCTTATAACTTGTTGTGTAATTCTTTTATGCTATTGTCATTTTTTAAGGTCTCATGCAATACATGCCTATTGTCTTTCCTATTAATAATGCTTAAACCTCACTTAGAAAAAGGAAGTGTACAAAAGTAATTCTGTGCATTTGTAAGTATTCCTACTGGGCAGCAGAGGGCAATGTGGAGTAAAGAGAGTTTACATGGGGGAAAAAAAAGCTCTTGCATCAGAGAATGTTCCAGGATCCTAGCTTCTGTTGGCTGGTGGTGGTCTTGATTTATCAAATCACATGGCTCAAGCCCCTATTTCATTGAAATAATCTACAAGTATAAACATAGAAAGAATAAATAGGCAAATAATGAAGGTGAGTAGTTTTCTTAATGTCCTTCAGATAATTTTTAATAAGGGGGTTTGTTATCAATAAATTCCTTTTAAATTGAATTGTAATTAATATATTATAAAACTAACTTCCTCAGAGGTCAGGGAGTTAGCTCAAAGCTTACAATTGAGTTTCTTCAGTAGATTGTGAAAACATTGCATCTATTTAATTTCAGAACATTTTATTACTCCAAAAAGTAGACCTGTACTTATTAGCAATTACTCCCCGTTGTTCTCTCTTTCTAACCTTCTATAATCACAAATCTACTCTCTGTCTCTATGGACATCTGTTTATTCTGGAAACACTTAAATGTAATCTAACAATAATGTGACCTTTTCTCTGGTTTCTTTGACTGAGCATAACGTTTTTAAATTTTATTCATGCTCCTGCATTCATCAATATTTCATTCCATGTTTTACATGATATAAATATGTTAAATGATTTTATAATACATGTTTAATAATGAGATGTAAATTTTAAAGTAGAACATTCAAATTTCTCCCAATAAGATATAAAACAACAGAGTTGAAGATATACATCAATGGACTAAGCACATGATTTGCGTAAAGGAGTTTAGTTCTATAATTGCCACTATATGGTCCACTGAGCACCACTGGAGTTACTTCTAGGTTACAGAGCTAGGAGTATCCCCCTGAGCACTGCTGTGTATGTCCCAGGAACCAAAAAAGAAAGCAAGAGAAAAGATATGATGAAAATCAAAGCCAGAGTTCTTTCTATTTTACTTAAATCTCCTCTAAATTGGTAAATTTGCTTTTAAAAATTAAATTGGGGTCCAGAATGATAGTACAGTTGGTAATGTATTTGCCTTGCATGCTGCCGAACTGGGTTTAGTCCTCAGCATCCTATATGGTACCCCAAGCCTGCCAGGAGTGATCCTTGAATGTAGAGCTAGGATTATTCCCAGAATACTTTTGACTATGACCAAAAAACAAGCAAAAGAAAGAAAGAAAGAAAGAAAGAAAGAAAGAAAGAAAGAAAGAAAGAAAGGGAAAGGAAAGGAAAAGCTACTCATCAGCTATAGATAGTTCAGTTCTGAAGAAACACTGTAGCACTGTCCATTGTCCTCCCACTGTTCATTGATTTGCTTGAGTGGGCACCAGTAACGTCTCCAGTGTGAGACTTGTTGTTACTGTTTTTGGCATATCAAATACGTCACGGGTAGCTTGTCAGGCTCTGCAGTGCAGGCAGGATACTCTCGGTAGATTGCCAGGCTCTCCAAGAGGGACAGAGAAACCAAACCTGGGTCAGCCGCGTGCAAGGCAAATGCCTTACCCACTGCGCTATCGCTCCTGCCCAGTTCTGAAGAAATTCAAGATAATTGGAATCAAATATGTACACTTTTCCTCTCCATAATTGTGATTTCATAGATGTTTAATCATCACCACACTATTCTAATTCTATGATTTAATACCTTTTATTCCTTTTTTTTTTTTTTGTAAGGAAGAGGTTGGGGCCACATCCAAAAGCTTACTCCTGGCTCTGTACTCAGGGATCACTCCTGGTGGGGCATGGAGGGACCATATGTGGTGCCAGGGATAGAACTTGTGTTGGCCATATGCAAGGCAACTTCCCTGTATGCTATATTGTTGCTCTGACCTCACTTACTTCATTATATAAATGAAAATATTATGTTGTAATATAACCACATTTTATTTATCATTTATAATGCATTTGCCTTGCATGCAGCTGACCAGGGTTTGATTCCTCCACCCCTCTTAAAGAACCCAACAAGCTACTGAGAGTATCTCGCCCTCATGGCAAAGGCTGGCGAGCTCCCTGTGACGTATTCAATATGCCAAAAACAGTAACAACAAGTCTCACAATTTGTTGTGAGACGTTACTGGTGCCCACTCAAGCAAATCGATGAACAACAGGAGGACAGTGCTATAGTACATTTGTGATTTTTTTCACCTTTTTACTTGTATAAATAATGCTGCTAAAAACCTTCGGACACAAATATTTTCTTTAAATGTTTTTCTGTTGTATTTACTTAGAAGTGGAATTTCTGGGTGATATAGTAACTTTTATTTTCTTTAGTAGCTGCCAAATTGTTTTCTTTAGGGTCTAGCATTGCCATATTACTTTCCAAGTATTAGGCTTCTGAGTACTAGAGGCAGGAGAGGTAATGCAGTGGAAAAGTCATTTGCCTTTTCTCAGCCACCTGGTTTATTCCACGGTCCATCAAGCACTGCCAGGAGTGATCCCTGAGCACAGAGCCAGAAGCACTGCTGGGCGTTGACCAAAAACCAAACAACCAAACAAAATAATGCTTCTGACATAGAACATGTAAATAGATAAGCAAGCTGGTATTTTAAGAACATTATCGTTGCAATTATATGCTTCAGTAATAATTAACTGCATTTTGCACTGCACTTGTTCTGAACTTCCAATGATGTCTACAGAAAAAAATTATTTAAAAATTAGCAAAAAAGGAGATACGGTGATTAATTTTCTAAGAGTAAATGCTCTTATGTCTTTCTAGTCTCAAATAAACCTTTTTGATAGTTTTCCCTAAGCAATAAGTCTTCTTGCAGATTCAGAAAGCTCTTTTCTTATCATCAGGATCCTTGTTTTCTAGCTAATAACCAAAGCAATTGAGTCTTGACATGAATGAATGTGAAAGATTGGCTTCCCTCATCTATTTTGAATATTGGCTTTCTAAAATAACTGGCACACACATATGCAAAAATAAAATAAAGTAACTGGCACACGAGGACTCATTAATTGAGAAAGAGTTTGAGAACATATGCTAAAGTTAATATTTGAATCAGGGGAGATTGAGAAGAGAAAGAGAAATAGAAGATCCTTTAGGTTCTTTACACCCTTCAAGAAATTTATTTTTAAATGAGGACCCAAGAGATAGTACAGGGGCTAAGTTTCATAGTTTGCATGTGTTAAACCCTAATTTGACCCCCAGTGCCACATGGTTCCCCGAGCACCCCTGGAATGACACAGGTAATGCACTGCAACACCTGGTCAATATTACATCTTCAGTGCTCGCTTCGGCAGCACATATACTAAAATTGGAACGATACAGAGAAGATTAGCATGGCCCCTGCGCAAGGATGACACGCAAATTTGTGAAGCGTTCCATATTTTTGGGCTGGAGCGATAGCACAGCGGGTAGGGCGTTCGCCTTACACGCGGCCAACATGGCCGACCCGAGTTCGATTCCTCCGCCCCTCTCGGAGAGCCCGGCAAGCTACCGAGAGTATTCGATATGCCAGACACAGTAACAACAAAGTCTCCAATGGAGACGTTACTGGGCCCGCTCGAGCAAATCGACGATCAACGGGAGGGCCTTTACCTTTACCTAGTAATCACATTGAACCACTAGTCCAGTTGGCTGACAATCACCAGAGGGATCTTGGGACCTCTGAACACTTTCATTTTTTTCTGTGTTTATCTTTATTTTTAATTTAATTAATTAATTTATGTTTACAAAGCTGTTCATGGTTGGGTTTCAGTTATACAGTGGTCCAACACCCATCCCTCTACCAGTGTAATTTCCCAGCACCAGTGTCCCCAGTTTCCCTCCCAACCCTCCAAGCCCCCTGACCCCCACCTGCCTCTATAACAGACACCTCTCCTCTCTCTCTCTCTCTCTGCCTCTCTCTTTCTCTTTCTCCCTCATTTTAGGCATTATGGTTTTCAATACAGATGCTGAGAGGTTATTATGAGTATCCCTTTATCTACTTTCAACACTCAGTTGCTGTCCAGAGTGTTCATTTCCAATTAATGTTGTCATGATGGACCATCCACCCTCTTAACTATCCTCCACCCCCACAACCTTGTGGTGATTTCCAGCCACTGACCAGTCCTCCTGACCTGTTCGGCATTGGATATTAGTTTCATAGTTTTTTTTTTATATATCCCGGAAATAAATGCAGTCATTCTATATCTGACCCTCTCCTTCTAACTTATTTCACTCAGCATGATGCACTCCGGGTCAACCCACTGATAAACAAATTTCATGACCTCATTTTTTCTAACAGCTGTGTAATACTCCATTGTATTTCTTTATCCATTTGTCTGTTCTCAGGCACTCAGTTTGTTTCCAGATTCTGACAATTGTGAATAGTACTGCAGTGTACATAGAAATGCAGGTGGTGTTTCTGCTGTGTGTTTTTGAACTCCCGGGATATATTCCCAGAAGTGGCATTGCTGGGTCAAATCACTCCCAATTTTTTAAATTGAAGTAACACTAACTTATATGATGATACAAATATATACAATATACAAATATAGGTAAATATATTTCAAATATTTAGTAGTGTATTTGGACATTATTTATACTATAATATGACACCCACCAACAGTCTAGTTTCCATCCCTCACTGTATAGTTGACATCCTTTACCCAATTTACCCAGATCCTGTTTCTGTTCCTTTCTGGTGACCACCATTTTGTTATAGTCATCTAAATGTATGTTTTTAAGTTTCACATATATAGCTTTTGTCTTTTGACATATGTACATATTGCATTTTGATTACTACTAAGAGCCTGGTTTTCACCCAGCACATAAAGTTTACAGCCATTTACCTGTTCTGTCTAGCATCTTCTTCCCTTCTGGTAACCACAATTCTCTTGTTAGAATCTCAGAGTGTATTTCATTTATTTGCTTTGTGGTGACCATGAGGGTCAAATATAACTTTCTATGTCTGACTTTCTATTTAGCGTTGATAGTTACTTGAACACATTCCTGAACTTTCATTTTCACTTATACCTCACCCCCATTTTACAGTTTTGTTGTTACATTGCCTACTATATTTATGATACTAGCTGATTTTTTTCATAGTCACATTTCATCAGATTGAAGATGATTAGTTCTTTCTAAATTGCTAAGTTTGCATCAAAGTGGATATTGAGTTTGGTGAAAGCTCTTTTTGTGTAGAATCACATGAACATATAATTGTTCTATCAGGGTTGAATTATGTGGATAGATTCTTCACATTGCTATGATATTCACTTTGTCTTGATTCATATCAATATGTTTGACATGTAAGTTCAAAAACAACAGGGTGTACTTTTCTTTCCTCTACTGTTTTAGTGATTTTGAAGCTTATTACTTATATATTTTCCTAGTGATATAAAAATTGCGTTTAAAATGTCAAAAAAGAAAAACTTATTTTTAGATGTCTTATAAAGAAGAAATTCTAGTAAACCAACTCTATACCAGCTATCAAGGGCAGAGAAAGGAGGAAAGAAAAAAGAAAGAAAGAAGGAAAGAAGGAAAGAAAGAAAGAAAGAAAGAAAGAAAGAAAGAAAGAAAGAAAGAAAGAAAGGAGGGAGGGAGGGAGGGAGGGAGGGAGGGAGGGAGGGAAGGAAGGAAGGAAGGAAGGAAGGAAGGAAGGAAGGAAGGAAGGAAGGAAGGAAGGAGAGGAGGAGGAGGAGGAGGAGGAGGAGGAAGGAAGGAAGGAAGGAAGGAAGGAAGGAAGGAAGGAAGGAAGGAAGGAAGGAAGGAAATTCCTTTGACATTCCAGCAAGGTCAGTTTAGTGATAATAAGCTCTTGTAGTTTTTATGTATCTGGGAAAGATTTAAGTTTTCCTTTAACTTTACATTTTAATGTGAGTATAGAATTCTTGGTTGGAAGTATATGCCTTTTGTTACTTGGAATTTTTTTTGTAATTTAGTTGTTTCACTTTGGTTTTCTTAATTTAAACTTTTTAATTGAGGTATTGTAGTTTACAATTATAATGAAGTAGCTATTTTGCAGTCTGAAAGTATTGCACTGTCCTTCCAACAGTGTTTTAAGATCCCACCACCATTTTTTCATATTCCCTTCTCCCTCTACTTCTACCCTCTCAGTTTCCAATTCTATTGATCATGTCTCAAGATTTGTTTCCACTAGGGATTCTTTATACTCTGCGTATGAGTGATATCATCTTTCACTTTCCGATTCACTTCACTCATAATGATACTATCCACTTCCATCCAAGTTCCAGCAAGCCAAAAACTTTCATCTTTTCTACACATCTTTTCTACAATGCTACACACAATTCAATGCTTTTTATTTACTCATCTGTTATTGGACACATCAACTGTTTTCAGACCTTCGCTATTTAAGTAGTTTTCTTTGAATATAGATGTTTGTCTTTTCTGATTAATATTTTGCGTTTCTGGAATAGATTCTCAAAAGTTGAATCACAGTTTCACATGTAAGTTACATTTCAAAGTGTATAGGAATTTCAAAACATTTAACACTTTGAACATATCTTGTTATTCTTTTGTCATTTTCCTTAGAAAAATAGGTTGCATGTCAAGAGATATTTTTCCTCTAGCTTTTTAAAAGATCTTTAGAATCCTATACATATACATTTATTTCCTACACTAATTGGGGAAAAGTTTGGTCCTTAGTTTCTTCAGTCATTATCATGTCCTATTCTTTCTTCTTCTAAGACCCCATAAATAACCATTATTCCCCTCTATGTTATCCTAGAAATTACTTTTTTTCCTTCTTTTTGGTTTTCGGGCCTCACCAGGTTGTGTTCAGGACTTACTCCTGGCTCTATACTTGGGCATCACTTCTGTTGTACTAAAGGGACAGTATGATTTCCAGGGATCAAACCTGAGTCATCTCATGCTAGGCAAGTGCACTATCTGCTCTGCTCTAGCCCCTATCCCCAGGGATCTCTTAAGGGAGTTCTATTGCTTTATATTTCAACTCACTTTTTCTTTTTATTCATTAAGTTTTTTGTTAAGCCTCTATATTGTAATTTTTCATTTTTATAGCTTTCTTTAACTCTATTGCATCTACTTGGTACTTTTTCCCCAGTTGTACCAGGCTGTGTTCAAGGCTTACTTTTGACTTTGCTGAAAAAGTTCTCCTGGAAGTGTTCAGGGACCACATGTGGTACTGAGGATAGAACTGTTGTTGGTTACATGCAAAGCCTTAACCTCTGCTCTATATCTTTGACCTTATAATGCATCTTTTATGAGAAATTTTAGTCTATGTATTTTTCTTTCAGGTTTAGCAAACATCTTTTAAACCATTCTTTCAACTCTTCCCAAGGTATTTTATGTATCTGTATTTTTCAGAGGTTTTTATCATGGATCTTTGTCTTGTTCTTTCAATTAGAATCTTCTTTCAATTCTTTTTGTCTCTTGTTTACTTTTTTTATATGTCTTTGTTGAGCAATAGCACAGCGGGTAGGGTGTTTGCCTTGCACGTGGCCAACCTGAGTTCGATTCTCAGCATCCCATATGGTCCCCTGAGCACCGCCAGGAATAATTCCTGAGTGCAGAGCCAGGAATAACCCCTGTGCATTGCTGGGTGTGACCCAAAAAGCAAAAAAAAAAAGCCAAACATAATATGTCTTTGTTGTCTCTTCTAGTCTTTAAATACTGGTTTTATTTTATTTCATTCTTTGTCTCCCAAGTAGAGCTCAGGGGACCTGGTGACCCCACATTGTGTTATCAACCTGGTCAAGGGTTCAATATGGTGATGCTCAGAGACCCCAAGAACTGCACTCAGTGATATTCAGGGTCCTTTTGGTGCTCAGGATAGAACTAGGGTCAGAAAAATACAAGACTGTGCCTTAACACTTGTACCATCTCTTCAAACTCTTTAAGAACTGGTTTCATACAGGTAATGATCCATGAAGTTTAGGAGTACAGTTTACTTTTGTCACCTGAACTAGGCACTTAAGGCACATTTCTTACATGTACTATACCTAATCCTTGCTGTGTAGGATACACCTTGAGGTGTACTGAGGTGCATGACTGTGGGCCGGACTAAGTAGTGATGTATACTTGTACTAACTTCAGCTCATTGCCATGGTTCTGTGGATGAATGCAGTTGCCAACCTAGTATAGCCAAGTGATACTTATGGTGTGTTAAGTAGCATCTGAGGACCTGTATGTGGTGACTACTGACCATAGAGTTGTTGACTACTCTACAGAGTTGTTATGCAATTAACTACTGTACAGAGTTGTTGTGCAGTTCTCAGGTCTGGAACTAGGCATGCTTGGACTTTAATTGAGCTCTGCTGCTGTGTTGTAGTGGTGGGTGAAATTTATAGCACAGCTTATTCATAGGTTCTAGTAGGTTAAAAGGAAGAAGGGTTAACAAAATGTTTCCTGCTGGTGTTGGTATTAAACAAATGCCAAGATTATGTCATGATACAACTTTTCTGTGCTTTTGGCTTACAGGTTGTTCTGAAGGCTTAGTTCCTTCCAGCCAAATGTGCTATACAAGCATTAAGTGAGTTTCTTTTCCCATTTGAATTAGTATAATAGCCCTCTAGGTACCAGTGTGAGTGATTCTCTCTGCAGGCCATTTAAGGATGGGTTCTTTGGTCCCTATAATTCTTTGATTCTTCTGGGTGTGTTTTACCCTCAAAATTAAATGACAAGGCTTTAGAATTTCTTTTTGCTGCTCCAGATTGAGTGACTGGAATACAGGGTACAACATCTTCCCCATTCCTCAGGAAAAATTCACCATCTTTGGAATTCACCTCTACTGTGAATCTCTATCCCAGAACAATGTCTGTCCTACCAGTCTTGGTTCTGTCCTTTCATCATTGTTATGAGGAATATTTATTTATTAACTTTCAGGTTTTCTTTCATGTAAAGTCACTGTCACTGTCACTGCCCTCCCGTTATTCATCAATTTGCTCAAGGGAGCCCAGTAACATTGTTGAGACTTATTACTGTGTTTGGCATATCGAATACATCACGGGTAGCTTGCCAGGCTTTGCTCTGTGGGGCGAGATCCTCTCGGTAGGTTGCTGGGCTCTCCAAGAGGGGCGAAGGAATTGAACTTGGATTGGCCATGGTGGCTGTGTGCAAGGCAAACGCTCCACCCGCTGTGCTATCGCTCCAGCCCTTCATGTAAAGTATTTCAGGCATATTTGAAGATTTGTTGGGTCTGTGAGAGGAGGTGAGTTTTAGATCTTTCTACATTGCCATCTTGAACTGGAACTCAAAATAGATTAATGATAAAGTAACAAGTGTTCTAAGAACAGCTGATCCTGAGGCTTTGCCTGAATGCAGTAAATATTTCCTAGACTGCTGGATAATGAGATCATCTAAGTATGCTAGTATATTTCAAAATAATAATTTACATCTATAATGTGTATTTGTCAGTAGAATATAGGCCATGCTGCAAAATTCAGAAACACTAAAATCTTTGTGACAACAAAATAAACATTTACTTCTTATGCCAAATTCAATACAGATTGCACATTTCTTCCATTTTGTATTTAGACCATCTGGATTACATAGACTCCAAGTTAGTGTATGAGGGGTATAGAAAATTTGTGGAGAAAGTGCATTCATCTTCACAGTTTGGGACTAGAAGTCGAAGGGCTAGAGTGATAGCACAGTGGGTAGGGCATTTGTCTTGCATGTGGCAACCCGGGTTCGACCCCCATCATCCCATATGGTCCCCCGAGCACTGCCAGGAGTAATTCCTGAGTGCAAAGCCAGAAGTAACCTCTGTGCATTGCTGGATGTTACCCAAGATTTAAAAAAAACAAAACGGACTAGAAGACAAACCATTTTGCTGGTATTCTATTACTGACAATTAAGCATTTGATTATGCCCTCAGCTACAGGAATACTGGAAAGATATAAGCACGGTATCAACACGGTCCTCCCATTGTTCATCAATTTGCTCGAGTGGGCCCAGTAACGTCTCCATCGTGAGACTTGTTGTTACTATGTATGGCATATTGAATATGTCACAGGTGGCTTGCCAGGCTCCGCCACGCGGGTGATATACTCTTGGTAGCTTGCCGGGATCTTTGAGAGGGGTGGAAGAATCAAGCCCGGCTCGGCTGGGCCGGCTACGCAGGGCAAACGGCTCACCGCTGTGCTGCTAGAAAGATAGTCTTAATGGAAAAAAAAAGTATGACAAAAATATTTGTCTCTGTCACACACAATATGTATGAGACACAGGTACTATCTCTTTCCATTCTAAATACTCAGAAATAAGTAAAGAAAGAATACTTACATGAGTAACATTGAAAGAGTCTGTAGTTAACATTCAGGAGACACTCATTGTTTTATTCTCCATTTACCCAAAATTTTAAAAAATAGACAAATGTATAAGTCTGTAAGTTTGTGATATAGGCAGTCATTTTGACCACAAAAATATTCATTTCCTTTTATATAGTAAGGTATTTATGTTAGCCTACTCTAAAAATCAGTGATTTCTCATGCTATCAGCTACACTCAAACAATTTTGCTTTTACCTGATAATCTGAGCTCGTTGAGGCCATGGACTGTGTTTAATTCATCTTATTATTCTTAGAATCTAGCACCATGCCCAGCAAGCAGGAGGTACTCTGCAAGTGTTAAAATTAACTAAGTGGAATCAGACTTCAACTATGATCCACAGGACAAGTAGCTAAGCTATTTTACTGGTAGTGAGATTAGAGGTGTTTGACAGTTTCTTGCTTTTTCAGACATTATTACAACATGTATGCATGACATGTTATGATTATAAAACAAAAACTTTCTCATATAAAATTAATGAGTCCACAGGAGGGCTGAAATTAAACCTTTGCCTCTTTAATATTGTGTTCTCAGAGACAGAGCTACCACACCAGCCTTTACTATAACAGAACCAGTGAAGCGAGCAAATTTATTATTCGATATTGAGAGAAAAAAAAATCTCTCATGCTCCATATTCTCTCTCCCCTCCCTCCCTCTCCTCTTTCCTCACTGTGCCTCCTTCTCTTCTTCCCTCTCATTCCCTCCCTATCTTTTGGAAACAGAATTTAAAAACCACACTGTAAGGCATTTCTTTTCTAGGATTTTTACTGACTTTAAAGAGACCATCATCACAGCTAAGAATAGAGATGTATGTGCTCTGTTGATGACAATTGCAAAAGATGGCAAAAATTCTTGCAGTGTTAGTGTTCTATACAAAACTCAGTTGTAGCTCTAATGTTAACAATCTCTGGAAACGTTGTCAAATATCTTTATCTCCCTGAGCATCCCATTGAGGGGGTTGAGTTCTTCTTTGTGTCTCAATAGAGGATCATTTAGTGCATAAATGGGATAATTCTTCAGGTAAGAAAATTCCTGCAGATTACAGAAGATTTCTATTTCTGTTCCCAGTTACTAAATTCCAGGAGCATATTAACTTACAGCAATCAGGGATTCTCCTCCTTATTTTCAAATTCATTCCTTCATTTTAAACAAAGCACTATCTTGAGTTGAGTTTCCATTTTGTGGTTAAAGACAGTAAACTTTATTAAGATTAATTGCCCAAAGTAGCACAATTAACAAGTGCTATAGTGAGGATAAGGAAGTGACACATGTAGAAAGAGAAAACTCACATTATTGTAAACTAAGTTGTATTACATATATTTGTACCTCTGTATTGATGAATCCCTCCTATCAACTCTGAGAAGTGCATATTTTAACATTGTAATTTTATGAATGACAAAGGCAGGGAACAAAGTGGTTATAGTGTGACTCTTTGATTCTATTTCTCTTTGATTCTATTTCTTTGGTTAGGATTATTTTATTTTTTCTATTATACACTATTGCCCTCAATCATCTAGAACTTCCCTGAGGGTGTTTTAAAAAGAACTATGACATAAGTCCATTTAGTCTTTGCAATGTGAAAGTGAAAGTTCAGCTTCTTCATTCCTCCTTCATTGGATAGAAAATGAGGAAAATGATTAATTAGTGAGCAGAATATTGGTTTATTGGTTTCATTAATTTATTCTGTTGACACCATACTATCAATTTTTTCCTCTGCTTACAGTTTCAGGCTTTCTCCAGTACTCCTCACAACTAGTGAAAATTTTTCTTCCATCCCCACTTCTAGAGTATTTACGTAATAAAAAGGGGTTGAGCAAGTTAGTTGTGTTCTTTTTAAAGTTTCAAAGAGATTCCTGCAGTCAGGGAGTGATTTGCTCTGTACCCCAGAGGACAGAAATCATTCTTGGTGCTTTATTTATGTGGTATGTTCTTGATACTGATAATAAAAAACTGTGATGCCATCCAGTTTATGGATGACTGTGAAAATGACTCAAGATAACTGATCAGAGAGAGGGTGACTCATAACTAAATCACCGCCAGACACCAACTGGCTCCTGCTGCCTGCTATCTCCTGGGCAGCTGAAGGATGGATGTGATAGGCTTATTTTAAATGTTAAGTGGTTGGAGCATGTTCTGCTTCCAGGCTTGGAGAATGTCCAGCTGAAATTCACTCCTACTTGGAATCTGTCATAAACCCGCTACTACAGCAGTGCCTTAGCATCCTGGAAGTAAGATCTAAGTTTGTACAGCAGCAACCAAGCACAAGCCGTGGATCTCTCCCTAGTAGGTTACTTTTAGGGACTTTGCTCCTCTAGGAGCACTATAACACTATAAGCACAATAACACTCCACTATAACAGGCTGAGTTTTACCGTAGAACTGAGTTAGAGTATTGTACTAAATTGCCATGCTCCTATAGAGAATTGAGAGCAATAGTAGAAACTAATACAATAAAGAAAAATAGCTGAGGCTAAAAAGAATCTTCAAGATCATGATTTAGAAGATCCTGTAGTCTACAGAGTTTGGATTACTTGCTAAAAGTTGCAAAATTTATTAATAGCAACAACAACACTGTTAGGATAAGAGCTCGAGGTTCCCATATTCCTAACCCTCTATACCAGTCATTTTTAAAATATGTTGAGGACTTTGTTAGAGTGCAAACTCTGATTCATAGATCTGGGATCAGACGCTAGATGCTGAGAGTGGACATCTTTAGATTTGTTCTGTTTTATTTTTCTCAAGATGACTTCAGCTATTTGGGGGCCTTGTGAATTTCAATACAATTTGTGGGCTTTATCTTTGGTTTTCATTGAAAAATGCTGTTAATATTTTTGTAAGGGGGCTGGAGTGATAGCACAGTGGGTAAGGCGTTTGCCTTGCACGCAGCCAACATGGCCAACCCGAGTTCAATTCCTCCGCCCCTCTCGGAGAGCCTGGCAAGCTACCGAGAGTATCTCACCTGCATGGCGGAGCCTGGCAAGCTCCCCGTGACGTACTCGATATGCCAAACACAGTAACAACAAAGTCTCCAATGGAGACGTTACTGGGCCCGCTTGAGAAAATCGATGAACAACAGGAGGACAGTGACAGTGACAGTGACATTTTTGTAAGGATTTCATAGATTCTTTATACTATTCTAGGTAATAATAGGCATTTTAACAATTTTAATTATTTTAATCCATGTACACAATTTTTTTCTCATTTCTTTGTGTTAAATCAGTTTATTTTAGCAGTGTTATATATATGTGTGTGTATATATATATATATTTAGTATATCGGCCTTTCGCCTTGGTTATATTTATCCCCACATATTTTATTCATTTAGATGCAATTATAAATGAAAATTTAAAAATATTTTCTCATCTAGTTCATTGTTAGCATATATACTTGCAACATGTTTTTGTACTGTCATTTCATAGTCTCAAACTTTAAAGCATTTGTTAATTATTTTTAATGTTTTTGGAAAGTCTTTCTGGTTTTCTTGCTACAAAACTGTTTCATCTGCAAATAGTGACAGTTTTACTTCTTTTCCAATTTGGATGCAACTTATTTCTCCATCTTATTTAATTTATTTTGGCTGGGGCTTCCAATGTTGTAATGTATAAAAGGTGAAAGTAGACATCTTTGTCATATTTCTGATCTTGGGTGCAAAATTTCCAGGATTTTTTTCCCCTAAAGAGTTTTAGGTTAGCTGTGGGTGAAAGTGGTTTCTTTAACAAGTTCCCAGGTGATGTCTATGCTTCACTCAGAATGATGATTTTAACAGCCAGATTTTAGAAAACATTGTCAGTCCAACCCTGAATATTTGTCCTTAGATAAAAGGAACATAATTCTCTGCCAGTGTGTTTGGTAGGGAGACACCAGGCTACATCTCCTATTTTTTCCTACCTCTCTTTCCCTCTCCTCTTTACCTACATTCTTCTTTTCTTCCCTGTCTTGATTAATTTTTTTTCTTTACTCTAATTGCATAGCATTTTCTGTCACATATAATCTCAGCAGAATAATAGAACTATAGAAAGTAATATATTTGTATTTATGTGTGTATACATATATGTGCATACATACATATATTATATATGATATATAATTATGATTTATATAATATGATTTTACTAGAAGGTAACTACTGATAGAAACTGCCCCAGATTCAAATTAACATTGCTGTCAGATACAACGTTTTCAGTGTGATTTCTAGGTGACCTAACCCTGTTGTTGTTCTGTCCAAGGCAGTATGTTAAAGGATGTTTAAGTGACTGGTGCCACATACAACAGGGCCCTGGATGCCAAGTGGCAAGGCAATTATTCATTGACATTCTTGATATCACTGGTTTTGAAATTCTTGTTGCAAGTGTTTTGATAAAATTGTGGTCACTGGGACTGGAGCAATAGCATAGCTGGTAGGGCATTTGCCTTGCACACGGCCAACACAGGTTCGATTCCCAGCATCCCATATGGTCCCCTGAGCACTGCCAGGGGTAATTCCTGAGTGCAGAGTCAGGAGTAACCCCTGTGCATTGCCAGGTATGACCCAAAATGCGCAAAAAAATGTGGTCAGTGAATATTTACAAGGTGATTAGGAAGTGTGAACTGAACATCAGAAACTACAGTCAAAGAATAATTTAATTCATTTTATATAGATCTTACGAGCGATTTTGGTTGTAAAAAGACTTAATATGTTCCTAGAATTAATAGTATTAATTAATTCTGCCTTAAAGGTTAATGGAGGTAAAGAAGTCTTTTATGATTTTACATGTAAAATATTCAGTGTTACTAATATATTTATGATAACAACATTTAGATTTTGGATAATGTGAAAGAAGTAATTATTTAGTTGACCATTTGTTACTTCTTTAGCTTATTGCCATATAATAGTGATTAAGATTTAACTTCATGTTCTTCCTATCTGGAGCTCAATTTTTATTTATTTTTATTGAGATATATCCAATATATCTTAAAAGTGTAGATATTTTATTTGCATCTCCCTGATTATTAGTAATATAGAGCACTTTCTCACGTGACTTTTCGCAATTTGTATTTCTTCTTTGAGGAAGTTTCTGTTCATTTCTTCTCCCCATTTTTTTGATGGGATTGGATGATTTTTTTCTTGTTAAGTTCTAGCAGTTAATGTCCCAGATATTAACAGCCTAATCTGATGGGTATTGGGTAAATAATTTTTTCCATTCATGTGCTGTCTTTGTGTCTCGGTCACTGTTTCTGTTTCATTACATTAGTTTAATGTAATCCCATTTGTTTATTTTTGCTTCTACTTTCTTGGTCAGTGGTGTTTTATCTTTGAAGATGCCTTTAGTTTCAATGTCATGGAGAGTTCTGCCTACGTTTTTCTTGTGTTAATTCATGTTAATTCAGGTTTGATACTGAAGTTTAATCCATTTTGATCTATCTTTTGTGCCTGGGTTAGAGAGAGGTCTGAAATCATTTTTTGGATGTAGCTGCCTAGTTTTCCCAGCACTGCTTGCTGAAGAGGCTTTTCTTGCTCCACTTTACATTTCTTTCTCTTTTATCAAGTATTAAATGATCATATATTTTAGAATCTGTGTCAATATAATATTCAACTCTATTTCATTGGTCTGCGGGCTTGTCTATACCATGCTGTTTAATTACTGCGCTTTGTAGTATAGTTTGAAGTTGGGGGAGGTGATGCCTCCCATCCTCTTTTTCCCAAGAATTGCTTTAGCTATTCATGGAATTTATTGTTTCATATGAATGAGATATTATCTCATACCCCAGAGAATGGCACACATCAAACAGAACAAAAACAACCAGTGTTGGCACTGATGCGGGGAGAACAGGATTCTCATTCAGTGTTGGTGGTAATGCCAACTAGTCCCACCTTTTTGGAAAACAATATGGACATTTGTCAAAAAAAATAGAAATTGAGTTTTTATATGACCCAGAAATACCACTTCTGGGAATATACCCCAAGACACAGAAACACACAGCAGAAATTCCATCTGCACTTCTATGTTCATTAAAGCACTATTCACAATAGCCATAATCTAGAAACCACCCAAGTACTGAGAAGAGATAACTTGCTAAAGAGAACATGGTACATCTGTACTATGGAATGCTACACATCTGTTAGGAAAAATGAAGTCCTGCTTATAAATGGACGGACATTGAGACTATCATGCTGAGTGAAATGAGTCATAAGGAGAAGGACACACATAGAATAATTGCACTAATTTGTGGGGTATGAAAGTAAAAACATAGTGTGAGACTAATACTCAAGGCCCAGGAGGATTGGTTCATGATTGGAAGCCTACTCAAGTACTAAGGAAGAAGGCAGTTGTAAAAGAGAAAGAACCACTGTGATAATGACGGTTGCAAATGATGACTCTGGAAAAGAACTGCCTGTCATAGAGGCAGGCTAGGGGTGGGGGGTGGTTAGAAGGAAACTGGGGACTTTGGTGGTGGGAAATGTACACTGGTGGGAGTATGGTATTGGAACATTGGGTGAGTGAAAACCTACGGTGAGCAGCTTTGTAACTGTATCTCACGGTGATTCAACAAACAAATCAATAAATGAATATGTCGAAAAAAACCTTGGAAGTCTATGAATTATTTTATATAGGCAAATTAGAACTGAGTTCTTTATGCATAAATGGTCACTGGGTTCCTAATCTGTTCTTCAAAGTGCTAGCTATGGATATTCATGATAATAGATATAAGATCTTATAAGGTTATATATATGTAAAGAAGCAGCCATTATACAGTCTTTCAGAGTCTGCATTTTATAAAGTGTTCTCAAAACCCTTAGGATTACTTTTAACTTCCAGGAGGATATTATTGTGTTTTGTGTTTCATCAAGAGCTTTCTGTGACACAAAGTAAAAAAAAAAAACTCATTACAATTGACAGAAATAAAAAGCATTTTTAAAATCAAGTGTAAATATTTTGGTTTATAATGTAATATTTGACAAACATATCACTATAAAATATATGCTATAATCAATCTTATTAACATAATCATCACCTCAGATAGTTAACATTTTCTCAATTTTATTTTATCCCTTTTCCTATCTGTCTTATATTTGAAAAACAATACTCTTGAGTACTTTAAATTAATTGTAACAAATAAATTACAAGAGCTCCTCAATAAACACATATACTCTGGAAAAAGAAAAGCATAGGAAAGAAGATATTGACTGAGTGTCCCTTGACATTGTTCTGGACTTTCATGCCTGCAGAGATCTCATTGAGGGAGTAAACTTGGTCCTTTTATCCTAGGCCATTTTCATTTTAAGAAAATTTTCCACTGCTAATTGTGTTGATCCGTGTCAGAATTCAGGTCTGTCAGGACATGGGTAATGACGCCCAAAATCACGGCACATATTCTCCTAATGGTTTTCGTATGCAACACCCGTGGCATCCTAACTGAACTCACTTCAGACGCCCTACTCCATCAACTCTAACAGACTGTCGCTACACATTTGCTGCTTACGCATGGTCTCCACTATTAATGCATGAGAAAACCTGTCTAGATTAAAAATGGTCATGCTCCTGACTGGAAAAATACAGAAGTGAAAATATGAGCTCTGTAGGGCCTGACTGATTAACATAAGGTGAATGAGTACACCCAGAGCAGCTTAACAAAATTTGGCAAATTAGCATGCAAACAAACAACTGTTATAAATCCTCAAGGCCACTACCTTGCAGGATGTAGTTTGTTCATTTAATTGGACAAGTACCAGTTAGTTTAAGTAATTTATGACAATACTTCATGGCTTATTAGAAAATTAGCTTCAGTGAGTGTATGGTTTCTGACTTCAGTGATGCTCCTGACCTCTGAAATCTTTCGGAGAGCTCTGGGAAAGATTAACCACATATCCTGGAGGAGGTTCTGTATGGTTGTTTCTGTGGTTTTGCATATGAGAATAAGCATAGTGATGTGTTATCAGATATATCACCTGAGTATTTCATTGGAACCATGGATTAACTATGAACTCTGTAGACTGGGCAGGCTAAGGTCTAGCTCTAGCACTTCTTAACTTTCTGAATATTTTTAAGTGTTTTTATTTTTGTTTTAAAAGCTATCCTCTTCATTTGATTTTTAACAACCGTATCATAAAAAGAGCTGAGCTAACTGAACTCCCTCTGATCTTTCTCAGAATTTATCAGAGAGTATGATCAAATTTATTAGGCTTTTGATGAAACAAAGTCTTCCTTGAAAATAGTTTCCTAACAAAAGTATATGCCACAATTGTTTTATTTTGCAAAAAATAAACTTCTTGGTGGAAGAGTATGTTGATTAAAAAAATAATGAGTATGAACCATTGTGTGAGTTTATTAATAATTGTAGCAAAGCTGCAATCTGAAAATGTTTTCCTGCATGATTAAAACTGTTGTATTATAACAGATGAAAGAAAACAACTGGACCTCTTCTGAGGGATAGATTTAGCTTTTAACAATTGTCACCTGTAATACCTACTTATGATTATGATAAGTTACAATTTTTAGTTAAGAAATTAATATACAGACAATATTCTGATTCTGATGGGTGAGTGTTGCCAATTTTATTCAGTTCAGATTCAGTATTATAAATAACAGACTAGCAGCATCAATGTAATTTCCTCTGTGTCATATTTTCTACTGGTACAATAAAAATGGTAGGAGCGGGGGTAACCCCAGCATATGATTGAAGAAAATGATTTCTTTAAATTTTTTTGGAATGATCTTAAATGTTTTAAGTTCAGGCAAATGAGGAATAGCAAAATCTTTAAATGATTCTCTATTTTGAAAAGATCCATTGTGTTAGTTGAGGCTATGTAGTAAATATTAATGATCAAAGTTACTCCTTGAAACAGAATGAATAATGAATTTTTAAATTCAAAAGAAATAAAAAGCATTATTATATGCTAAATGACTTGATTCATGTGCTCTGAGTGTATAAGAATAAAAAAGTTTCATACATAGCTGTTTCACATTTTTATGTTTACAAAGCTTTTGTATCTAACGAAATAATTTTTTTAACAATTACTTTAGTTCTTAGTTTGGTCTTCAACACACAGTGATATCTGTTGGAGTTCTTCCCAGTGCAGCTTCCTAAACACTTGGATCTTCGTGCTTGTGGGAAAGTTTCAAGCACTGGTCTTGAAGGGGAGTGAGCTGTTGCTAAGGGAACTGGAGATTAACATGGCTTGATGGTCTTGCAACTGCTGGTAGCTGGGGCTTGAGGCAGGGAGACCCGACATCTGTGGTATCTGTAAAGCTTATTGTTCCACCTCTACATTAGCTCAGAGAAATCACATGATGCTCCATGACACCTCTTGATAGCTCATGACACTCCATCCCATCTAGCTCATGTAAGCCAGAGATTTTAACTTCCTCTTCTTATTGTGCGATCTGCACATGATGTATCCCTCTCTGCCCACATATAGTCTTTAAACTTTGTCGTATGATCATCAGTCTGTGGCCCTCATGGATGATACCTCCCAGCTTATCCGTTGTATGAGCATCTTTGAATTATCAACCCTGAATTGAGTTGTCGTCTCCATGCTCCCAGGTTTTCCCATGATCGCAGGATGACTACAAATGTCCTTAATACTGATAGATGTGCAGAAAACACAACTAGTATAGGATGTGCTCATACTTAATTCATTGCTTGAAAGTTTTTTTAGCACTTGAACACCAATAATTTACATAACAAACTATTAATATATGATAACACATATATGGTTTCACATAAATATTGATAAAAAGATTATTGCTATTAATTTTTCCAACAAATACATCCAAAATTACACATTCAAAAAACCTTGTTGTCTCTGTAGTATAATTGTCTTATGAAGTTACATCCTCTTAAAAATTTAAATCGTTTGAAAAAAAATTCCTCGTAGAATGGAACTTAGGTTAAACTTTAAGTATTTCACCAACTCTGAAAGAAAATTGTCTTCAATATTCAACAGTTTATTTTGAATATAAGCTGTATTGTCACTTGAAAAATTGATCACAATCTTCACCTATTTGTTTTTTCCGAAATAAATTTTATTTCTATACAATGATACACAGTCAAACAACAGAAAATATCTCTATATCAATCGTATCAGATATGCAAAGTAGTTTCAAAGTAGTTTATAGCATGGGGATAAAGTGCTGCTCTCCACCACTACATATCAAAACTGTATATCATCCTCTCAACATTGCCAATGATCACTTTTGAACACATAGCCAGAAGAACCCCTGAGAATGGGGTGTGAACACAAATAAACCTACAACAAAGAATGAATAAATTAAGCTACTTTACATCTTGAAGATACCTTACCAATAAGTTCCGTTGCCTCCAAAGTGGGGTTTTTGAATATTCTAATTTTTAAATTTTAAGTATTAAAATTGTCACATTAATATCTAGGTATTTCTTGTACACCAGCGAATATTTTCTTCGATATGTGACTCTATCACATGACACTTTTGTTCACAGTTCTAACTTTCTGCCTAAAGAAAGTCAGCTCAGTTCCCAAAGATTCAACTTCAAAGTATTAATGTTCATCATATAGCCAAGGCTTGCTGTGATTTATCCTGTGCAATTAGTTGTCACTTAATAAAGCCTTTCTGAGGACCTACATTTTCATTACCCTGAAACCTACTTTGCTAACAGTGACAAGATATGCAACCTAGAGAAATTTTCCCATCACTCAAGTAATCACTTGTATCACTTGTCATCCCCTTGGTTGCCAATATGCTCTAGCGGGCTCCAGTAACATCTCCATTTGTCCCCGTCGTGTGCTAGTGTAGCCCAATGGTGTCTGCTTGCTCCAGGCACACGGAGAGCCTCAAACCGTTCACTCAGGGTTTTGATAAAGAAATCTGATCATCTTGTAGGTGACGGTCACGCGTTCTTGGGATGTCAAATCCGCATTCTTGGGATGTCAAATCCATTTGGTAACAGCTCTAGTCCACCGGTCATCTCTAAAACGCATTACGTGTCTGGCCCATCTGACTTTCGATGCCTTGGCAAACAAGGCAGCATCCAATGATTCTTGATCATTGACAGAGATTGGAACTCTGGATTCCTTCTCTCACTTGAGTGAAACATGATATTCCAAGCATAGCTCTTTGGATTCCTCTTTGGGAGACCTGAATAGCGTTCTCATCCTGTTTTCATAGGGCCCAGGACTCTGAGGCATATGTTAGTGCAGCAAGAACAGTGGAGTCAAAAAGATGTGCCTGGATCCAGTGGTTCTTCATCCTCTTAACCACTTCTTCGATGCTCTTGAAGGCGTTCCAAGCCTCTCTCTTCCTGCTGCACAATTCAGGCACCAGGTCATTTGTCATGTTGAGTTCTCAACCTAGGTACACATAACTGCTGCATTCTGAGATTTTTGTTCCATTGAAAGCAAATGGAACGCCAGGAACTAGTCTGTTTCTCATAAACATTGTCTTCGTGAGATTCAGCTGCAGTCCGAACTTTCCACACTCATGGTCGAAGTAGGCCAGCATTTGTGCCACTTGGCTGATATTTGGTCTTATTAGAATGATGTCATCAGCAAAGAGGAGGTGTTGTAGTTGCTCAAGTAAATTAGAGTATAATTGAAAGCTGTCTTAAGACCAACACCTTTTTTTGTTTGTTTTTAAAGCAAATATGTAAATGTATTTAGCAATCTATTGATATGATCATTTCCTTGTCACCTCACTGGTGAGGGTGGGACTATTGCCACAATGTTGTGAGGGTAGTTGAACATATCACTGTCACTGTCATCCCATTGATCGTCAAATTACTCAAGTGAGCACCAGTAATGTCTCTATTTCTCCCAGCCCTGAGATTTTAGCAGCCTTTTCTTACTTGTCTTTCCCCAATGATTGGAGGCTCTTTCAGAGTCAGGAGAATGAGACCTGTTGTCATTACTGTATTTGGCATATCGAATATGCCACAGGGAGCTTGCCAGGCTCTGCCTGTGAACATATTGTTGAACATATGAATTTAATAAATCTAACACTGCACTGATGAGATTGATAGTTGTTCATCAGTCACATGTGATCACTCCTCTGGGAGCAAGTTGTTACCTACCATTCTGTGCTACATGAAGTGGCACTTGGTAGCAGATTGACTAAGCAGCAGTTATGGGAGATTACCAAGCCAAGTGACAATTTGTTTCCTAGAATGTGATCGACCTGCTTGAACAATTTTGTTTTGTTTTGTTTTTGGACCACACTGGGTGGTGCTCAGGTTATTCCTGGCTCTGCACTCCGGAAATACTCCTCAAAGGCTCCAGAGACCATACAGGATGCCGGGAATCAAACCCGGGTCAGCTGCATGTAAGGCAATTTCCCTGCTGTTGTACTATTACTCAGACTCCGGTTTGAAGATTGCAAAGGTATTTTAGTCTATATTTAGGCAAGGGAGGGTTCAGATACTGGGCAAACCCTGAGGGTTGCTTGTGCAAAATTAATGGTGGGTTTGTGCTTAATGTCCAGAATAGGAAGAAATGCAATGAGAAAGCTGTTCACAGAAGTTCAGGTGGGAAGAAAATTCTTGAATCAGTATAGCAGAAATGGAAATAGTAAGAAAGTGACAAATATAAAGGTTAAGAAAACTGAATTATTTGAAAACTGAGCATTACAGAACTAATATTCTAAGTCAGGGGAACTGGTTCAAACCATTTACTGTGCAATATAAGATAATTGATGCTATCGGGAAGATCATAATTAGTTTTTTCTTGACCTATTTGGAAATTAATTTGCTAAAGGACTTCATATTTATTAGATGTTTTACACTTACTTAGCACTGGAGAAATAAAGAAGACCCCGAAGAAATAGTGCTTTTTACCCCTCCTCAGTGTCTTATAGTTGTTATGTTTTGAGCTATGGCATCTAATTTGTATAAAGCACCCACTCATTCTGAGATGGAGGTTGCTGCCCCTTCTGAGACTTTGTTACAACTCCTTTATTAAAAAGCAGCATCCAGGAACTGCTTACAATTTGAAATAATTTATTTGATTTTTTACTAGGGTAGACTGTAAGTTCAGGTAGGGTATTCTCCTTGTACGCAGCCGACCTGGGTTCAACTCTTCCATCCCTCTTGGAGAGCCTGGCAAGTTACCGAGAGTATCCTGCCCACACGGCAGAGCCTGGCTAGTTCCCCATGGCGTATTCGATATGCCAAAAATAGTAACAACAAGTCTCACAATGGAGACGTTAATGGTGCCCACTCGAGCAAATCGATGAACAACGAGAGCACAGTGCTACAGTGCTGCAGACTTTAAATTCAATAAGAATATAATCCAGGTGGAATTTATGACTCTAAGAAGTTGCACCAGTGAATCAACTATTTTATCAACTCTTTCATCTTCCTTGTCTTTTTCTTCATTATCACATTTCCAAGAACCAAAAGTGTTTTGTCAGGAGCAAGGCAAATATTATTTTTTTCCTCATTATACCTCAAATATTTATTCACACTTCAAATCCCACCTACATATTTGAGATGATCATATAAAAAATTTCTGCAGTTTGGGAGTGATTGGTTCAGCATTATTGGATACATTTTTTATAAAATCCAGATTATGTCTATAAGAATATACGGATAGGACTTAAAACCATAGTTCATGTGTTAGTTCAAAAACACAGATCAAAGATAAGAACTTCAAATATCAATCTATCTCTTGAAAGTATTATATCAATTTGGGTGACTCTAGTGGAATAATTCAGAACAAAGGACTTAAAGTGACCAAAATCTCCATCTATAGCTTTGATTCAAAATTGGCTTATTTTCTCAACATAGAAATATTTATGTATAAGCTAACCTGCTTTTAAGAAGGAAATTGTGGTCAAAAATTAAGTAGCTTTTAGGGTGGTTGAGCCATATCTTTCCATCTTTCTCCCAAATCTGAGAGTCTATGACTAAGTAAAAAGGTACAAAAAGGTTGGCAGAGAATCACAAAATTAATGTTGTTGACTGATAGATCATGCTCTATATTAGAATTTCTATATTTTCTCTGTATCACAGTTTTGTCTGCTTTGTATTCTACATTATATAGATACATATATATGAATATATATACATACATATGAATATGAGTATATATATATATATATTCTTAGATAATTTGGAGCCTGAACCCATGTCTGATTCATCCTTTTATAACCCACAGTGTCTGGTTATGATTGTGATTTATTCATAGAAGACACTGCAGAAATATTTAGAGCAGTTGACTGCACAAAAATATAAATAGATATGCAAATATAGGATCCTCAATTTTCTCTCCAAAACCTATTTTTTCTCTATATGGATGTGCTCTCTATTGGTTAAGGACAACATTCATTACCTGTTTTCTCATACCAAAATCAGATCATTCTTTCTCTTATTCCATATTCTATCCATCAGCAAGTTGCAACCTAACTCTATTTTCACCATTTATCACATTTCAATGAAGTCTCTCAATAACACACATTATCTCTAGTCTAAATCAGGGGTGGGCAAGCTATGATTTAATGGCCAAATACAGAATGGTATTTGGTTTTGTAAATAAAAATTTTAATATAATGTTGTCATATCCATTTTATTCATATATTATCATTTGCTTTCAGGACTGCAAGGGCTGATTTGATTGCAGAAGTGTAACAGTTGCTACGTGACTCATATGGCCTGAAATATTTACTATATGACTTTCTAGAGAAAAGTTTGTTTATAAATTTTTCTATCATTTTGTTTAGTTTACATTGTTTTTATAACTCTTTACAGAATTAGAAAGTTTACATTAGTCCAGTGACTTTCCATGCAGATCACAGGCAAGATTTAAATCATCTGTTCTAGTTGGGCAGCTCTTGTTCAAAGCAAATGATCCATTTTAGTGTTTTGCTTCTTGGTTTTGGGACCACACATGTTGATGCTCAGGGGTTATTCCTGGTTATGTGCTTTGGAATCACTCCTGGCTGTGCTAAGGAGACCATATTGGGTGCTTGGGACTGAATACAGGTAGACCGCATGCAAAGCAAATTCCATGGTCTACACTTTCTCAGCCCAAAGTGATCCATTTTAAGAATAAATTAAATTCTATCACTTTATCTTGAAAAACTCCAAAAGCTTGAGACACAAAACTCAGAGCCTACTCTGAGATAAGGAGAGAGGCCACAAATTCTGTCTTGATACAAAACTCATGGCTGAATAGGCATTATGGACAAAATCCACCTTCCTGAATGAAAACTTTTGAACAAGAAGTCATCAGTGAAATTAAATGTACCAGATATATCGAAGGAATACTGAAGGGATTTGATTCATTAATGTATCTTGTGATAGATGACTACATGCAAAGGGCAACATATAGACAACAGAACAATTTTAGAGCAGTAATACAAGGAAATAGTATGATATTAGAATCTTGGAATAAGTATCAGCAATGGTAGTGCTTAGAGAAATCAAATGCTTCCACATGTTCCCTCCACTGAACCTTTTTACCATGATACAAAAAATGGGTTGTGTCCATCTTCTTGAATATTTTTATTAAATAAACTTTCAGGGTAGTCAAAAATAAAATAATCCACCAAAGCTTTCAATTGCATTTGAAGTAAGATATAAACGTCTTGTCTTGACTTGTGAGGCCTTTGGGATCCAATGATGTCTGTCCCTCTTATCTTGTGTAATGTGCTCCATGCCTCTAGCTTTACTCTGTTCAGAAGTGACAGGATCTCAGACTTATCAGTATGCTCCAGTAGCAGTACCTTTGCACTCTTCATTCCTTTGCCTGGAATTCTTGTGCATATATCCCAAATGTATGCTGATGTGGAAGCAAAATGCCTTCTCTCGTGGGATGCTAGGTAGCAACAGTATAGTCACAAAATCACAGAGGTAAAGACCCACTGCTGTACAAACTGTTTTGGTGCAGTATTCAATATGAACATGAGATGTTCAACACTTTACTATAAAACAGACTTTTTTTTATATGATTTTGTCTAACTAGGCTATTGTAAGTGTTCTGAGCATGTTTAAGACAGGCTAGGCTAATGTTGTTATATGAGTTTGGTATACCAATGCATTTTCAACTTTGAATGGGTTGACTTAGCTCCATATTGTCAAGGAAGATCTGTACAAAGGACTTCTTGGAGTTCTTCTCTTAATAAAATTTGAAGGTTTTACTTGACTGTCTCATATAAAATAAGTCCCACACAGTCCCTTGGTCACGTTTTTCTTGTTCTATATGATTTCTTCAGAGAATTAACTATGTTTTTATCAAGTTTACTTGTCTATTGTCTATCTGTGCCACTAGAATGTCATCACTTTGAGGATAGAATTTTGACTAGACCACTCATAGCTGCACTGTCAGCTCCTAATCCTACCTGGTGCCTACTAAGTATTTAATGCATATTTGTTTTGCAAATATTATATGGCTATCTAGTGAGTAGCTGTTTTCCTTTCAACTGATTAATTCCCTTGGGAAAGAATTTGCATTGACCTATAGACTAAATGTAAATTAGTCTATAGGTCAATGTGAAAGCAGGAATGTAAATACCTGTGTGTTTTATTTTTAAAAACTGTTACACGTACCCATATCCAGCTTGGTAGCATCCTTTCCATTCTTAAAGAGGACTGTACATTCCTTAATACTACAGAGGTGACCTTCAAGACCAAACTTTTTTCTGGGTTTGGTTTGAGGTGAAATCTTGTGGTGCTCAGGACTTCATCTGCCTCTGCAAAGATCATTCCTGGTGAGGCTTGGGAGAATACATAGGGCTCCAGGAATCATAGTACCCTACTTGTACTTTCTCTCTAGCCCCAAGACCAAACTTACTGATAATCATTTTGAAAAGTCTTTTTAATTCTAGAAGCCCAAATCTGATAAAAGAAATATAAACTTTGCTTTGAACTTTGACCTCATTATGCAGGAGCAGCAAGTTACCTCTAGAACCTAAGCTCTGAATTTTCCTGATTTTTTCAACGTTCTCAGCCTAAGTCCTTAAATAATATTTAAGTGAAGGTTAGATTCAATGAAGAGATGAACAAGTCTCAGTTCTAGAAAAAGATTGGTGTAGCCTTTTAGTTTTTAGGAAACGAAATACACATGCAGTAATAGTATTCTATGTACGTAGAGGTCAAAAATCTCAAAATAGACTCTGTCACTTCTAGTCAAAGTAAGAAACTTTCAGAAAGTCATGGAGATCATCAAAGTCATGGGGTTTTTCTTATTTGTCCTTCATTTTTACTTAACATTGGGTGAATGACTGAACTCAATTGATCTTTCCATTGAAGATTTTTTTTTGTCCTCACATAAAGAAATAGTCACAGTTTCCAATGTAAGACCAACAAAGGCTTCTAATAACCCTCACTGCTTTTTCTCATTTACCTGCTGGTGTGTCTGTGTGACCTTTTTTCCCAACATTTCTGCATGTGGTCAGTGACTTGGGAGAGAAATATAAAGAGAACTGATTGAGAATAAATAGCACTGCAACCTAAAAATGAACTGCCAATTATGCAAAATAAGATTTTCCTCTTTGAAACCCTTGAATATTAATCATGACAATATTTACAGTAAAATAGCATTATAATTGCTAATTTTTAAAAAATGCTCATAGAATGCCAGAGACATCTGTATTATTCTATCTCTTCTTGCCTTTGAAGGAGTGCTGATGTGAATTGTTTTTACTAGAAATACCAACTTATTCTTTTTTCCCTGTGATTTCTTTCATGCTCTTTTCCCTTGTTTTTCCTTTCTACATTGTAAATGGCAAAACCTGTGAACCTCCTTAGGTTGCACAATGGAGGTCTGGAGTTTTATTCAGTTTTGTTATGTTAAACTGATTTAGAGGGGGACCCACACAATTTGTTTTTTTTAAAGAAATGTGCAATTTGCTATGTTAATTTATTCAGTTTCCTCTTCTGTTACCTGCACTGCTTGTCTTTCTGTAGGGGCCTCGTAACTTCAGTGGCTGGCATGAAAAGAACAAAGACCTTCTTAATTAAATAGTAGTGGTGGAATGTCAGAAGTCATCCAACTGACGCCTGGCAAAACTTTTTGAAAATGACATCATTACTGACAGTGGTAAGTTGAATGATCTTTCCTAACTTTTCAGCCTCAGAATGGAATCATGGCTGCCTCTGCTCTTAGTGCAACATCTTATGCTATTTATAACTAGCAATACAAAATAAACTATCTACATCTACCTTTTCGGCAGGATTGAGTGGTGGGGAGAAAATTCAACATAATGGTGGTGGGAAGGTGCACTGATGGTGGGACCGGTATCAAAATATTGAATGTAATTCATTATTGTGAACAAATTTAGGAAAATAAGTTAAAAATTTAAAAAAATGCATCCTCCCATGTTTCCACAATAGTGCCAAAGAGCTCCCAATTGGTGGTCGTTCTGGAAATTCTCTTCTTAAACTTTGCAGCCCTTTCTTCCTGCTCTGTTAAGTAGAATTTTGCATCAAAGAGACGGTGGTCTAATCTAGTTTGGAATTTTGGAACAACGACATTGGTCAGACAAATCCGTCGATTGAATATGATTTGGTCAATTTTGTTGTGGAATTGTCCACGAGGAGAATCCCAGGTCCAACGTTTAGATTCAGCCTTCTGGAACTGTGATTCAGCCTTCTGGAACTGTGAGTTACCATGGATGGTCTTGGTCGACATGATGAACTCAGATAGTCTCTCACCCTGTTTGTTCCATTCTAGGGCATAGGTCTCGATGTGGAGTTCTGCTGATCTTCTCGGTCCTATCTTGGCTTTAAAATCACCAACAATGGTCTTCTTTATAGAACATCTCCAGCTCCATGTAGAACTTCTCAGTATCTCCATCATAATTGGATGTTGGTGTGTAGACAACGAAGATAGAAACTGCTGGCAGTGAGCCACATCTATTCAAGTGTAATCATCCAATTTGGGTTGTTAGACATTCAAATGAATCAATGCTCATAGCCAAGTTTTTGTTGAGAAGGACACTGACACCACTGACACCTCTTTTGTTATATGTTCTAAGAAAGAGTTCTTCTCCAGTGTCAAAAACGATGTGATGTGATTGATGCCTTCTCATCTCTGTCAGACCAATGATGTTGTACGTGATCTTTTGCGTTTGTACCATCAGGTCCTCGATGGATGCATCCGATGCCAGCGTGTGTGCATTGAAAGTGCAGACAGTCGTTTTTGACCTTCTTCGTTTTGGCAGCCAAGTTTGGCCTTGAGATTTTATTAGCCCATCCTTCCTCATCTTTCTTAATGCTGCCATATTGGTGGCTCTTTCACAGTCAAGGGATTGAGTCTCATTGTTGACAACATTGACGAAGAATACGATCGACTGGTTCAGCACCTCCATGATTGTGCAAGAAACACGAAGAGAGAGATAGCCACAAAAAGACACCAGTCTTCAAAATCTCTGGAGCTCATTAGCCAACGTGGCTTGGCCTGAGCCTCAGGCAACTGCAGTCGAATGTCCTAGCTTGCAAAGCAGTGCAGAGAAGCGGTAAGGAAGATATCAAAGAGAGAAGAGCAGCAGTGCTGGCAGATGTGGCAGAAGCCGGGAAAAGCATTCACAACTCCCGCCTGTCCTTCGCCAACTACAAGACCAAGATGACTGCCCTCCAATGTACTGATGGATCTATCATATCTTCCAGAAGGGAAATGAAGAAGATTATATATGACTTCTACTTGGATCTCTTTGATAGCCATATTCACCTGCCCACATACCAAATTTAACAGGATGGATATGTCGTTCCCAACATTCTCCCTTCAAAAATCCGACACGCCGTTTTGTTGGTAAAGAAGCGAACAGCACCTGGCCCAGACAAGGTTTGACCCAAACACCTGAAGAACCTGCCATAAGTACTCATCAATACACTGGCTCAGCTCTTCTTATGCTACCTGTATGAATGCAAGGTTCTGTCCCAGTGGAAAACCAGCAGGGCTGTTCTACTGTACAACAAGTGAGACATCCCTGATATTGGCAATCATTGTCTGATCTGCCTGTTGTCTGTCGTCTACAAGCTGTTCACTTGAGTCATCCTGAATAGGATTGGCAGAACACTAGATGAAGGACAATCATATGAGCAAGTTTGGTTCTGAAAAGGATTCAGCACAATCAACCATATCCACATGGTAACCAAGCTCATTGAGGTTTCTCGGGAGTTCAAGATGCCACTCTGTCTAACATTCATTGATTTAAAGAAGGCCTTTGATTCTCTTGAGACTGAAGCAGTCATTGAAGTCCTAGCCAATCAGGGCATTCAAACTCAATACATCAGGATCCTCCGTGAGATGCATTATGGCTTCACTACCAGGACCTCATCATTCCACAAGGAAGTGATCATCCATGTCCAGAGAGGGGTTTGGCAGGGTGATACCATTTCACTGAAACTTTTCAGTCCCACCCTCGAGAACATCATGTGACAACTGGAATGGGAAGGAATGGGAGTGAAGATAGGCAGTCGGCAACTATACCACCTCCACTTCGCTGATGACATCATTCTAATAACACCAACCATTAGCCAAGCGGCACAAATGCTGGCCAACTTCAACCATGAGTATGGAAAGGTCACATTACAGCTGAATCTCATGAAGATAACGTTTATGAGAATTGGTGTCATTCCTGAAATTCTGTTCACTCTCAATGGAACGAACATCTCAGAATGCAACAGTTATGTCTACCTAGGTCAAGAAGTCAACACAATAAATGACCTGGCACCTGAGATGCTCAGGAGGAAGAGAGTGGCTTGGAAAGCCTTCAAGAGTGTCAAAGAAATAGCTTAGAGGATGAAGAACCTCTGGTTCCGGGTACGTCTGTTCGATTCCACTGTTCTTTTCTTCCTGCATTAACATGCACCTCAGAGACCTGAGCCCTACGAAAACTCTTATTCAGGTTTCCCAAAGAAGAATCGAAAGAGCTATCCTTAGAGTATCACACTTCACTCAAGTGAGAGAAAGAATCCGGAGTTCTGACCTCCATTGACATTCAAGAATCAGGGATGCTGTCTCATTTGCCAAGGCATCGAAGATCAGATGGGCTGGACACATAATGAGATTTGGAGATGACCACTGGACTAGAGCCATTACTGACTGGATTTTATGGGACATCAAAAGATCGCATGACTGCCCACCTACGAGATGGTCAGACTTCTTTTCAAGACCCTGAACGATCAGTTTGAGGCTCTTCATGTTCCTTGAATGAGCAGATGCCATTAGGCTACACTAACACGCGGCAGGGATGAATGGAGATGTTACTGGCGTCTGCTCGAGCAAATCAATGAGTAACGGGATGTCAAGTGATCAAGTGATCAAAAAAAAAGGCATGCAAAAAAAAAGTTTCTTAGGAGTGGGGATGGGGAAGAAGAGTCCTTGTTTCTTCTGATTTCTGTGTCTACTCCCTGTGATTGGGAACTTCCCCTCGTCCTCCTTACTAGACTTTTTTTTTTTTTGATTTTCAGGCTGATGCTTTAGTGCAGCTCCAAGATAGATTTCAAGCAGCCTGCTTTGATCTGCTTTTATCTTCTATTCAACCTCATTGCAAAGAGAAACAACAAAAAAATGTTTTGACCAATGATTTTGGGTCAAATACCCCATTTTAAAACTTGTTCGAAGATTTGGAATTACCCTTTATAGAAATTTTATATTATAATAATTTGGGGTTATTATAAACTCCATGAAAGTAGATGTTATGTCTAACTTCCACTGTAGCTTCAAGTATTTCATGTCTGCCTAGTAAGCACTTCATAAATATATATTGACCGATCCATTACTAATCTTGTTTGGTAGTTTACAACTTGCAAATAATTTTAAGATACATTATCATTGATGGGGTAACACTTGTCAGTGCTTAGGGTTTACCCCTGAGTGTGTGCTCAGGAATCACTCCTGATGTCACATTTTGTAGAGAAAAGTTAGAAGCAAAGTAAGGAAATTATTGATTAGTGAATGTTTAAAGCCTTATTGGGAGGGGGTTATGATTCTTAGCACTTAAATTTTGTGGCCTTGAGGCATTTATAGCTGAGATTTCTGGTTTGCTACATAGGCTACTATGACACTAGCTCTACATCAGTCTATCAGTTTAATAGTCTCCTTGCTTAATTAATTTAATTCTATTAAATGGCAAAGCTAATATGTGAAGCAGGATTCAACTCCTTTGCAAATTTTAAGTTTTTTATTAACACATTATGATTTACAAATGTAGTCACCAAGCAACTACGAATCTCGTGGCTCTCTCTCGCCACCTGCATTTGGTGTTCTCACGCCACTTCCTCACCCACGAGAGCTGATGTCATGGGCAGACGAAGGAGGAAACAAGGGCCAGGCTGGTTGGTGATGAGTTGCCATTTATTCCATTCTCCCCTGGAACATGTTCCAATCTCACTAAGCCCCTCATTCCCTTCCCGTTTCCTCCTGTCTCCCTCGCTCATCTCTCTGTGCTCAACTTGCTCCTTGGTCTCTTTCTAGTCTCTCACCAACTCCCAATCTTGCTGATAGCAACCACACACCCAGGTCTGGGAGGTAGCACAATTAACATATCAAAGCCCTTCCCATTTGCCAGCAGCCAGGGAATCAGGCTCAAGGGGGAAACAGGGTTTTTTTCTCCTTTTCTTAGTCCAATAACTTAATTATCATCTTAATTCACATCTTAATTCTATTTCTTAATATTAGTTATTTTGTATGGGCACAGTAAGAGATACATTAAGCTTGTAGGGTGGCTCTCCTGGGAACATCTTGCTATAGATCTCAGTCTATAGTGCTCAGGACAGATTAATCTTTCCTAACCCTAGCAAGGTTTTAATCCAGTTGTTACTTTTTGGATGATGACAGAATTTGTTCATGACCATGCTCTTAACTTAGAGTTAAGTAATATGGAGCTAATATGACGCTTTGGCCTGGCCCATCTTGATGCCAGGGTAGCTCACAGCTTGCCCTGGGTCCATCGAATCCCTCATCAGGAGGTGCTGCTTTTGAGGTGGTAGGAATTAAGGGCAACTAAGACTTAAGTAGAGGGAAGAGATACCCAGGAGTGAATATCATTCGGAGTCAATTAATTCCCAAGTTACAAAAGCATAGCATTAACTGTCTTCCTGTGTCTATACAAAAAGGACATTACTCTTAATTAACTATGCAAAGGACATAAGGAGAAAAGAAAAGCAATATTTACAAGTTAACAGAGTCTGATTAAGAGATAAAGGTGATTGATGGGGGAAGCAGAGCACAAAGAAAGAGGTTACAAATAAACAGAGAGAAATGGGACTGTGAATGGGAACAACCCAATAAACCTAAGCTCCCTGTGGCAAGGCAGAAAGGACAAACCAATGTTATTCTGAAAGAATCCATATTAGGGCATCAAATTTTTGCGTGCTTCAGCTAACTTGCAACATTGCTTTCTGTAAAACTGCTTGGCTGCTTTGCACCTGGGGGAGAGGGGACTTGGAAAGTGAACAGGGCATGACTTCTTTCTAAACCAAGTGTGACAGGATTCAGGTGTATTTACTGCTGAAATGCATTGTCTCAGTAAAGCACCCTGCAGATTTGGGTAAAGGATAACTCAGGATGCAGGTGGTTGGGGGAAATCGCCCTTTCCTGGAGTGTATTGTCTCACTAAAGCACCCTGCAGACTTGGGTAACTCAAAATGTGGATGGTCAAGGGAGATTACCTAAGGCTTAATGATTCTGGCTATAACCTTGCTTGTGCTGACAATGTACGTAAATGCTGATCTTTGAATCTATAGGCTAAGGAGTGAGGTACTTTTAAATGGATTGGTTAAGAAAGTATATGTTGTTACAAATCTATTGGCTATGAAATGTGCGGGCCTTGCTGTAACAGCCAGTGAAGGCCTATATAAGATCCCCTTTGAAGAAGCTCGGGGCTCTCAGCCACTGCCCATTTTGGGGTATGCTGCAGAGCCCCAGCATGCTGGTCTAAATAAACCCCGTTTTTACTCCTGCAGGAATTGTGTCTATCTGGTCTCTCCGCGCCTCACAGGGCTAGGGAACTCCCGATCCCAACAATTCTACATGTAAAGTTACCTATTACAGAGTTTCAGACATACAATGTTCCAACACCAATGCCACTGCCAGAGTCAACTGTTCTCCACCAATATCTACAGGTTCCTTCCCACTTGCTACTCTGCTTCCTTAACAGACACATTTTTCAGTTTGGTTATTGAAGCTTGGATCTCCTGCGTACAGTGTTGCTAGCCTTTGCTGTCTTTCAGAAATGAGAAAGTGGTGGGTGGTGGAGACAGAAAGGGAGATACACTATATATTTAAGATACAATTCAGACCTCTGTACTATCATATAAAGAATTTAAATATAGTCAGCCCAGATCAGCAATACAAATGGATGAATGCTCTCTACAGATGGAAACTCTCCACAATTTATGAGAAAAGTCACAGATTGGTGGTCTTGGACTTCAAACATGTTTTGTTTACTTTGAGAAGTTTTTTATAAATGAGCAGACTCCACATTTTCCTTTGAATTATCTTTTTCTTGAAAAATATAAATTATGTGGAAACAAAGTCTAGCCATCCTGGGGTCAGTGGTCCTAATGGTCTTGGGCAAAGTGAACGAAGCTGCTCTTTTGTGGGGGGAGAGGAGAAAACACTACACTGGTGTGGAGCCACCATAAGGAGTAGGAGGGACAAGCCATGTGGGACTCTGTATGGAACAGGAGGTCCAGGTTTCCTAGCCCTCTGAACTGTCTCCCTTCTCCTAACTATTCTTAAAATGGTGTGTGTCCTCTATCTTCCTAATATTCTTACTCTCCTCTTGTCTTATAACAGCCAGCTCTACCTTAATGCTTAACCCCTATAGGTTGTTCTGGAACTCCTGATTAATATGATCAAGGAATGGATACACTGAAGCACTTCTTGGCTTCATCAGCACATGATGACATAATTTATGAGCCTGTCTCAAATCCGGTTGACCCTGCTCAAGAGGAGACTGAAAAATGGAAGCTATTGTACTTGAACTCTGATAATCTTCAGGCAGTGCATTTACCCGATTCTAATAGTTTCTAAAGTGCCTCTGAGCAGTCTGTTAGATAGTGGCCACATAAGCTTATGGCTCCCAGATGAGTAATTCTGTGATCATAAGAGATCAGAGAGTGGTTTGGGCAGAGAATTAGAGAAGAAATCATCTCCTAACTCTTCAGGGCGTGTGCTGTGTTCTTTGAAACTCCAAGAGAAGACTTACCCAAAATGTTCTTTTCACAATTTTTAAATATCCCTAAAAATACTTCCTTCCAATTTTCAGACGCATCTAAGCACTAAACCACAAAACCATATGTTCTTTTGAGTATCTTAAAGCAAACTTATAATTCTTTTCAAAATTAATTTTCATCCAGAGAGAAACAAGGATAAAGAGATTGATCAAGTGACTAGGAAGATGTGGGGCATGTCAATTGGACATCTGTAGTTCAAGTTTATGATGCCTTTAAAGTTACACTTAGACACAAAGAATATTTTATTTATTTTTTACACTGATAATGAGGTTATTTCTTCCAGATTTCTTGCAGAGATAGTGTTATATGTCTTCGTGAGTTAGCATTTCACAAATGTTTATAAAACAACTTAACTTAGCATAGATTTTCTGCTCCAAGAAAATGGAGTAATATGTGAGTATTGCTAAAAACAGAAAATGTAAAAAAAAAATAATTACCTATTCTCTCACATAGAAATTGCCAATATTGTTGTATATTCCATTCAAATTGCTTTGATGTTAAGAGTCACCTTTCATACAATAATTTCTTAAAACATGTTAAAATAGCAACAGCGTATCAGAATCATAATGTACAATTTTGTAAGTTATGTTTTTTTGTTTTGCTTTAGGCCACAGCCAACTGTGCCCAGGGCTAACTTCTGGCTCTGTGTTCAAGGATCACACCAGTAATGTTCACGGCTCTATGTGATGCTAGAAATTGAACTAGTATCATCTGCAAGCAAGGCAGTTACCCTTTTCTTAAAAGAGCTTCTAGAAATACTTCCATGTCAGTTATATGATTTCATTATTATGAAAGTATTTCATAATTTAATTAACCAATATTCTGTTGCTGAATACTTCTTAATTTTTCCCTTGCTGTTTGTGCAATGACTAAACAATGTTTATTTGAGTATCTTTGTATTGTTTCCTGATTATATCTTTAATAAAAGTACTAGAAATAGATTTCTTTGTATGTCAAGACAAATATTTTTATAGCCTTTGGTAAATATTGCTTTATTGCTTCTAGAACTTTGACAGATTTTTGCTATCATCAGCAGGGTATGATAATGTGACAAAATGAGCTTTAAAACTGCTTTTACTTCCTTTTTTTAGCTCCACAATTTGGGGAAAGAAATGCAAGAAATGATCTTCATTCCAAATGGTTGCATCGCTGCATAAAGTAATTTTTAATTGCATCTATTCATATATTAATTGCCTCACAACCTGCATAAGTTATTTGAAATCTCACATCTTTAAATAAGAATAAAAAGTGTCTACAGTTTATCAAGTTGGAAAACTTGAAGTTTATCTTTATATTTGTGAGTTTCAGTGGACGCTGTTGGCACCCCACCAAGGTTCTCTTTTTCAGTGCTGTATCCATCCATCTTCCAGAAGATAAGAAAATTGGTTCACAACTCAGTTGCCAGAATTGCCTGTGGTCAAAATGTGAAACTAAGTTGTCTCCTTGTCCTCTCTAGATTTTTTCCTCTATCTTGCCTCACAATGGGATCGGTTTTGGTACAATTGGCACATCTGTGCTCAGAGTTCTTGCAAAGATAAAACAAAACAATGTTCATCCAGTTGCTTTTCTCTTCTGCCTTGCCCTGCTTCTTTCTTTCTCCAACTGAATCTCTCTAAGCAGAAGCTCCAACTCAGATTAACTCTCAGAAGATCTGACCTAAGATAATAACAGAAAGATAGAAAAATTGAGAAATGATCTCTTTTTTCAAGCCATTTTTATTACCTAGTCATAAATTACTGCTATCAACTTCAAAGCTGGTAGCTATGATTCACAACAGAACTATGTCAGAAAAATATTGACTTGTCATAGCAAAGAAATTATGTTTGGTGAACAGGAAATTATGTTTGGTATTTCATTGTTAGTTTGCATCTTGGCTTTAAGATTAAGTTGATAGATAGACTTGAGGATATTTCTAAGGTAGTTTGACGGTGTTTCTAATACTATGCAAAGTGATGTTATGTTTATTATAGTCTCTATTTTAGGAAATTCTAAATTGATGACTAATCTGAAATCAAACAGCACCTTATTTTGTGAGATGCATGAATCCCAATGTAAACAAAGTAGCAGGTAATAACCAGTCATCTTTGCAATACATACCAGGAAATACATTTGATTTAAGCTCTGTGGAGTGATTTTGTAAAAAACAAATACAGGTCTCTTATACAAGGGTAGATTTTCATATAGAAGAATGAAAGTAAGTTAGAAGTTTAGTCTTCAGAACCTCTTCAAGGTTGCCTTTGAGTTGAGATTCAGCTAGACATACAGAAATATTTCACAAAGCAGGTTCAACTGTGTAACAATAATTAATATTGCCATTTAAATTCTTCCTTGAATTTTATGCTAAAAAATGAATGAGCTTCTGAGTCACTGTCTATAAGAGCAAAGTATGATAAAAATGTATTAATTTAAGAGAAAAGATATTGAATAATTAATTGCGGGATTAAGGCAGCTATTTTAGTATAAAGGAAATTATTCAGCCTGAATTATCTAAACTGACTAAAAAGTTCTATATCCATTTCTAATTATTATGAACTCTCTCAAATTTTTATCCCAGTATGAATATCTTTCCTCTCTCTGATTCTACAAACCTAGTTCTCACTTTCTTAGATATGCACTTCTGGATAGTGAATACTCTTTTGAAGCTCCCCTTGGAAATTTTATTGAGTTATATCATATGTTACTTATCATTGAACAGTGTAAAAATTCTAGGTTTAAAGCATAATAATTTGGCTTACATATATCATGAATTGATTTTCACATTATGTTAGTTAATGTCCATTATCTCCCATATAAACAAAGGAAAAAGAAAATAAAATCTCTTCTTAGAATTCAGAATTATTAATGAGCAGTGTTAACTATTGCTAATATGTTGTATCCTATATTGCCTGTACTTATATGTCTCATAAAGGAAGACTATCACTATTGACCAATTTCATCTGATGCCCCCTTCACTAGTGGTAACCTCAAATATAATCTCTATGAGGCTTTTGTTATTTCTTCTTTATTTTTTAAGATTCCACATATAAGTGAAAGCATATGGTATTTGTATTTTTTCCTGGATTATTTCACTTACATTGGGCTCTCAAGGTCTAGCCTGATTGTTGGAAAGACAGGATTGCCTCCTTTAATTGGCTAAATGACATTACACAATATGTGTAATTGTATGTATATGTCATATGTATACACACCAATGTTCTGTATTCATTTTCTATCAGTGGACACTTGATTGTTTCATGACATGATTGTTGTACTGAATAAGAATCTGTATTCGGTATTATATTGGATATAATACAGTAATATGGTGAGTAGATGGTGTAGGGGGATAAAGGGATAGGTGGAGGAAGGTTTGTAATGACCTTTTCTAGCTAAAGGTCATTTGCCAAAACAAAATGTTTACAAATATTTACTACATGGATTTTCCCCCATATGTCATGGGTTAGATTCCCAATCTTCTCTTTGGAGATATATAGAGAAGTCTTGTAGACTTCTATGAAGGCAGACATCATTCTCTAAATAAGTGTATATGACAAGCAGTTATGTCTTCAAAGCACTAATCACCCTTGAAATATGTAACAGATGTTGTGGAGTCTTAATTTTGAGGTTCTTTAGTACCTTGCATTTTTATTAACCTCATATAATTAAGACCCCAATCCTGGCAATATGTGACCTATTTTGGGAAAATGTGATGCTAAACAATGATGCTGTAGTTTGAATTTTTGCAATGCAAACACTTTGTGTTCATTCACGCTGTATGTTTTTGCTTCATTGTTTGTTATCAGCTGGGTTTCTGAATGCATCAAGGGACACAACTTCCATCTAGCAAGGAATCTAATTAGCTGCCTCTATTTTGGAACAATTCTATTACCTATTAGAGTTGTTTGCCATTGAGCCAGTCTGATTTCAGTAGGTTTTTTCTAAGTTATAAGATAAACTCATAACAAGAACTTCACAGTCTGTAAAAACATTCTGATGTATTTAAAGGAAATGGACATGCTTGATATAAGTTATCAATAAAAGAGTTATCTCCTTCCCTTCCTCCTTATATATTTTCTGTTTCTGCATATGAAAGGCATTGGAGTACAGAAATCTGGGTATAGAGTTAAATTGTGTGACCCTGAACTTTAGAGGAGAATCAGCTCATTTCCATTTTTTTCTGGTAACACTAAAGTAAGCCTTTGTGTTAGGAGAGCTACATAGCTGCTTCCAGATGACTTGCTGAGAGCCAGATACAGTGGCTTCTCAGAAGGTTTTTCAAAGACTTCTATTAGGATTTCAGCTGCAGTTCTAGTGGGGTTTCGGCTGATGAACAAGAACGTGATAAAGGATATTTATACTATAAAATAAAAATGTAGGTGCTCTAAAGATAATAAGGAGAGAATTATTGCTTAGATATGGCCAATTCTTCTTTAACAAAAGATGGTCAATGTAACTTTGTGCTATGTTCACCTTCCTCTTTCATTGTTGTCTCTCCTTCTTAAATTCTTTCCCCTTTCTTGAAAACAGTGTTTCCTTTTTTTCTTCTTATTCATCTCTCTTTCCAAGTTTTACCTAGCCATGTATGTAATGCCAACCACTGACATTGTTGCAAAAAAGTGTAAAATGCTTTTTATCATTCAGGAATATTTCATTATAAAATTGTACCTATCTATGAATAAAATCTATCACCTAAATGAAAGATTTTTTTCCCAAGTTAAAGAAACTTCTGATGTCTTCTTTGGAGTCTTATGGAAAATCATATGGGTACTATGAGGGCTATCAGGCTAATAGTGAATGAATTTCTCTTTCCTATACTGTAGAAAACACTAAACTCTCTCATATCTCAATATTCAGAATTAAGACAAAATCTAGGACAGTAATTTTTTAGACTTAACATGACCCTTTTTCTTCAGGTATAATGAACCCTTATGGCAGCTACACTAATGGTGTCTTGCACGGGATTAGGGCACACTGTGAAGTATGCTGATTTTAAACAAAGGTAAAGGTAAACATACCTTCCAGAATCTAAGAAACCCAAGGCAATTCATTCTGTTCTCCTCTCTTTCTAGGTATTTAGACATGCATTGTTTGTTTGGTTGATGTTCCCCAGACTACAAATCGATGTGTTTTGGTGGTGGTAAGAAATATGATGACAGAGTTCCATTATTATTTCCCTTTAAATCCAACAGCCATGTAGCTGTAATATCCTTAAATCTCTATTAACGGATAATAGACCCACATATAGAAGAAATATATACAGAGGCAAGATATGGAGGCTGAATTGAATCTCTAAAATGTTGTATGTACTTAATTGTAGCTGCCATCCAAGCAGTCTCTTGCTTTATTTTTTTTTTAACTTAGAACTGGCAAAAGAAAGGAAAGCAGATGGGTGTGTGGCAGGAAGCAGAAGTGGCATCTATGCTTCCTGTTTCCCAAAGTATATAAGTGTAAGTTATAGTCTATCAAACAAATTTGAGAAAAGCATGGTAGAAGACTTGATCACTAAACTTCCCGTTAGTCATCGATTTGCTCGAGGGGGTGCCAGTAACGTCTCCATTTGTCCCTGTCGCATGCTAGTGTATCCCAATGGCGTCTGTTCACTCTAGGAACATGAAGAGCCTCAAACCGATCATTCATGATCTTGGTGAAGAAGTCTGACCATCTGTTAGGTGGGCGGCCACGCGGTCTTTTGACATCCCGTGGAATCCAGTCGGTAACAGCTCTTGTCCAGCGGTCGTCTTTAAATCTCATTACGTGACCAGCCCATCTGATTTTTGACACCTTGGCAAACGAGACAGCACCCCTGATTCTTGATCATCGATGGATGTTGGAACTCCGGATTCTTTCTCTCATTTGAGTGAAACGTGATATTCCAAGCATAGCTCTTTCAATTCCTCTTTGGGAGACCTGAATAGCGTTCTTATCCTGTTTGCGTAGGGCCCAGGTCTGTGAGGCATATGTTAATGCAGGAAGAACAGTGGAATCAAAGAGATGTGCCCGGGGACGGAGGTTCTTCGTCCGCTTAGCTATTTCTTCGACACTCTTGAAGGCGTTTCGAGCCGCTCTCTTCCTCGTGTGCAGCTCGGGTGCCAGGTCATTTGTCATGTTGACTTCTCGACCTAGGTACACATAGCTGTTGCATTCGGAGATGGTTGTTCCATTGAGAGCGAATGGGGCATCAGGAACGAGGCTGTTTCTCATAAACATTGTCTTCGTAAGATTCACCTGTAGTCCTACCTTTCCACACTCATGGTCAAAGTCGGCCAGCATTTGTGCCACTTGGCTGATGTTTGGTGTTATTAAAACAATGTCATCAGCAAAGCGGAGGTGGTGTAGTTGCCAACCATCTACCTTCACTCCCATTCCTACCCATTCTAGTCGTCGCATGATGTTCTCCAGAGTGGCACTGAAGAGTTTCGGTGAAATGGTATCACCCTGCCGAACCCCTCTCTTGAATGGTGAGATCCTCGTAGTGAATCCGCAATACAGCTCACGGGGATCTTGATGTATTGGGCTTGAAAGTCCTGATTGGCTAGGGCTTCAGTGACCGCTTCTGTCTCAACAGAACCAAAGGCCTTCTTTAAATCAATGAACGTTAGACAGAGCGGCGTCTTGAACTCCCGAGAAACCTCAATGAGCTTGGTTATCGTGTGGATATGGTCGATGGTGCTGAATCCTTTGCAGAACCCAGCTTGCGCGCATGGTTGTCCTTCATCTAGTGTTCTGCCAATCCTCTTCAGGATGACTCGAGTGAACAACTTGTAGATGACAGACAATAGGCAGATCAGGCGATAGTTGCCAATGTCATGGATGTCTCCCTTCTTGAACAGTAGTACGGTCCTGCTGGTTTTCCATTGGGATGGAACCTTGCATTCAGACTGGTAGTGCATGAAGAGCCGAGCCAGTGTATTGATGAGTACTGACGGCAGATTCTTCAGGTGTTCAGGTCTGACCTTGTCTGGGCCAGGTGCTGTTCATTTCTTTACCTGTGCGCAATCCGATCCCTGGGTCTCTGGTGGTTGGTGGAAGCAGACAGGGCAGGGTAGGGTGGGGCTCCTGATTATAATCCCTTTGTCACCTGTGGTTGGTGGGAGCAAGCAGAGAATCTCTGTCCCTGGGTCTGTTGACCCACCCTACCCCTACCGGGACCAGATAAATACCCCACTGGCAGACCTCCACTACCGACACTACCTCCACTACCCAGCCACTGTCACACTCCAGGACGCTTTCCGGACCCGCGTGGCAGATCCAGCCAAGACTCACGCACGACTGAAGACCCACAGAACAAGATAAGCGGAACTCTCTGAGACCTTGGACTCCATGGTAGAAGACAAAGAGGCATATTTCTAGTTCTCTATCAACTTGTCATTAAGGAAAGGAATATTAGGAAGGACCTTTTATCAGTTTTTGCGTCTGTACAACAAAAATGTTTAATGCTGACTCTTGTTCTTTCCCATATCAATGTCTCCTTTGCTTCCTAGTTGAACAGAGAATCAGATGAAGCTATCTCTAAATTCCTATGAAAGGTTCAATAGAGCAGAGTCACAGAGATACTACAGGAGTAAAAGCACTTGACTTCCAGGTGATTTTTTTCTAGACACCTGCTGCTGAGAGTTACCCATGAGCTCTACTGGATGTGGCCCACCCACATCTCCAAAGTTCAATACAGCAATTTAAGGGAGTATTGTTTGCATCCTCATTCTTGTTGACAAGATTTTTTTGAAAATTGGACATATCAAAGGTGAAATAGAAGTCTTTATGTTTTTCCACCTCACTGCTTCAAATTATTTTTCTTTATTTAAATCATGGGACTCTGAAAATGAGATTTATTTTTACCTATTTTAGTGCTATATTTTGAACCTGAGGATCTTTCAAAAGAGAAAAGTTGAGTGGAATAAATACAGCTTAAGACTGTTTGTTACTTTTTTAAAAATTTTTACTAGTGAGACACGAGGTAGAGTTGTAGACTTACAAATTTTTGTGCTTGGGTTTCAGTTATACAATGATCAAATATCCATCCCTCTACCAGTGCCCATTTCCCACCACCACAAATCCCAGTATCCCCCCCATGTCGCCCCCCCCCCCCCCCCGCATCCTACCTACCTCTGGGGCGGGGCATTCCCTTTTGTTCTCTCTCTCCTATTGGGTGTTGTGGTTTGCAAAAGAGGCAATGAGTGGCAATCATGTTTGGTCTATAGTCTACTTTCAGCATGCTTCCCCCATCCTGGGAGGATCCTCCCAACATCCTTTATTTGGTGCTCCCTTCTCTATCTGAGCTCCCTTTTCCCCTAGTATATGTGGCTGGCCTTCAAGCCATGGAGCAAAATTCCTGGAACTAATCTCCACCATTCTTGGGTGTTAGTCTCCTATTTTGTTACTTTATGTTTCCCAGATGAATGCAATCTTTCTATGCCTATCCCTTTCTGAGTCATTTCCTTAACATCATACTTTCCATGTAGTACCACTTGTATGTAAATTTCATGACTTGTTTTTTCTAACAGCTACATAGTACTCCATTGTGTAAATGTACCAAAGTTTCTTTAACTAGTCATCTGTTCTCAGGCACTCAGGTTTTTGTCAGATTCTGGCTATTGTAAAGAGTGCTGCAATAATCAAACAAGTGCAAATGTCACTTCGACTATACTTTTTTGCTTCTCTGGGATATATTCCCAGGAGTGGTATTGCTGGGCCAAATGGGAGCTCAATTTCAAATTTTTTGAGAATTGTCCATACTGTTTTCCAAAAGGGCTGAACCAGTCAGCATTCCCACCAGCAGTGAAAGAGTGTCCCTTTCTCACCACATCTGCACCAGCACCAGTTACTTTTGTTCTTGTGAATGTGGGCCAGTCTCTGTGGTGTGAAATTATATATCATTGTGGTTTTGATCTGCATCTCCCTGATGATTAATGATGTAGAGCATTTTCTCATGTGCCTTTTAGCCATTCAGATTTCTTCTTTGAGAAAGTTTCTATTCATTTCATCACCCCATTTTTTGATGGGGTTGAATGTTTTCTTCTTGTGGAGTTCAAGCAGTACTTTGTATATCCTTGATATCAACCCCTTGTCGGATATGTATTGACGACTATCCTTACCCATTCTGTAGACTGTCTTTGTATTTTGGTCACTGTTTTTTTTGGAGGTGCAGAAACTTCTTAGTTTAAGCTAGTCCCATTTGTATATCTCTGTTTTCAGTTGCTTGGCCACTGGCGTGACATCTTTGAAGATACCATTAGCTTCAATGTCATAGACAGTTTTGCCAACTTTGTCTTCAATGTACCTTATGGATTCGGGTCTGGTGTTAAGGTCTTTAATCCACTTCGATTTTACTTTTGTACATGGCGTTAGAGATCTGAGCCCACTTTTTTGCATGTACCTGTCCAGTTTTGCCAGCACAATTTGTTAAAGAGGCTTTCCTTGCTCCACTTCACTTTTCTTGCCCCCTTATCAAAGATTAGATGATCGTATGCTTGGGGGAGATTAGATGATCGTATGCTTGGGGGAGATGTCAGTATATTCAACCCTGTTTCATTGGTCTACAGCTCTGCCTTTGTTCCAGTACCACGCTGTTTTAATTGTTACTGCTTTGTAGTAGAGTTTGAAGTTAGGCAGGTTGATTCCTCCCATTTTCTTTTGCCCAAGAATTGCTTTAGCTATTCGTGGGGGCTTATTGTTCCATAAAAATTTCAGGAGTGTTTGCTCCATTTCTCTGAAGAATGTCATGGGTTATTTAATAGGGATCACATTGAATTTGTATAGTGCTTTGGGAAGTATTGCCATTTTGACAATGTTAATTCTTCTGATCCATGAACAGGGGATATTTTTCCATTTCCTTGTGTCCTCTTTTATTTCCTGAAGTAGTGTTTTGTAGTTTTCTTTTGTACAGGTCCTTTACTTCCTTAGTTAAGCTGATTCCGAGGTACTTGACTTTCTGGGGCACAATTGTGAATGGGATTGCTTTCAGGTCACTTTCTTCTCTTTCACTATTTGTGTATAGGAAAGCCATGGACTTTTGGGTATTGATTTTATAGCCTGCAACTTTACTATACAAGTCTATCGTTTCTAGGAGTTTCTTGGTAGAGGTTCTAGGGTTCTCTAAGTATAGTATCATATCATCTGCGAATAGTGAGAGCTTGATTTCTTCCTTTCCTACCTGGATGCTCTTAATATCTTTTTCTTGCCTAATTGCTATTGTAAGTACTTTCAGTACTATATTGAACAGCAGTGGAGAGGGTGGACATTCTTGTCTCATCCCCAATCTTAGGTGGAAGGCGTTCAGTTTTTCCCCATTGAGGATGATGCTTGCTGTAGGCTTGTGGTAGATGACTTTAACTATGTTGCGGAAAGTCTCCTCTATTCCCATTTTGGCGAGGGTTTTTATCATAAATGGGTGCTGGATCTTGTCAAGTGCTTTGTGTGCATCTATTAATATGATCATGTGATTTTTATCTTTTCTTTTGTTGATATTATGGATTATGTTGATTGATTTTCGAATGTTAAACCATCCTTGCATTCCTGGGATGAATCCCACTTGGTCATGGTGTATGATCTTTTTGATGAGTAGTTGAATTCTATTTGCTAGTATTTTGTTGAGAATCTTCGCATCTGTGTTCATCAGGGATATTGGCCTGTAGTTTTCTTTTCTTGTGTTGTCTTGTTTCCTTTTGGTATTAGAGAGATATGGGCTTCATAGAAACTGTTTGGGATAATTTCTGTTTTTTTCAATTTCTTGGAAAAGCTTGAGAAGGATTGGCAGGAGGTCCTTTTAAAATGTTTGGGAAAAGTTTCTAGTGAATTCATCTGGACCTGGGGTTTTGTTTTTGGGAAGACTTTTGATTACAGTTTCAATTTCCTTGATGTTCATAGGTCTGTTCAGGTACTCTATATCTTCTTGATTCAGCTTTGGGAGATTATGGGAATCCAGGAATTTATCCATTTCTTCTAGGTTCTCTTGTTTCGTGGCATACAGACTTTCAAAGTAGTCTCTGATGATCTTTTGGATTTCTTTGGTTTCTGTTGTTATATCCCCCTTCTCATTTCTGACTCGGTTTATTAGAGTTCTCTCTCTCTGTTTCTTTGTGAGTCTTGCTAGTGGTTTATCTATCTTGTTTATTTTCTCGAAGAACCAGCTCTTGGTTTCATTGATCCTTTGGATTGTTTCTTTGGTTTCCATGTCATTGATTTCTGCTCTAAGTTTTATGATCTCTTTCCTTCTGCCTGATTTAGGCTCTTTCTGTTGATCCTTTTCTAAGGTCTTGAGCTGTGAATTCAAGTTGTTTATGTGCATCCTTTCTGCAGTCCTGAGTCATGCTTGCAGAGCTACAAATTGTACCATTAATACGACTTTCACTGCATCCCATAAGTTCTGGTAGTTAGTGTCTTCATTCTCATTTGTTTCCAGGTATCTTTTGATTTTGTCCTTGACTTCCTCCCTGACCCACTCATTGTTCAGCATTAAGTTGTTTAATTTCCAGGTGTTTGATTTGGTTCTCCGTGTCTGTGTGTTATTCACTTCTATCTTCAGTGCATCGTGGTCTGAAAAGTTGGTTGATACTATTTCTATCTTCCTGATTCTGTTGTGGCCTAGCACATGGTCTATTTGGAAAATGTTCCGTGCACACTAGAGAAGAATGTGTATTCTTTCTTTTGGGGTTGTAAAGCCCTGTATAGGTCTATAAGCCCTTTCTCTTCTATTTCTTCTTTCAAAGCCAATGATTCCTTGCTGAGTTTTGTTCTTGTTGATCTATCCAGAGATGATAAGGCGATGTTGAAGTCTCCAACTACTATTGTGTTGCTAGCAATGTCCTCCTTAAAATCTGTTAGCAGTTGTTTTAAGTATGTAGCTGTTTTCTCATTAGGTGTGTATACATTTAAGAGTGTGATTTCTTCCTGTTGTACATATCCCTTGATGAAGAGAAAATAGCCTTCACTGTCCCTTCTATTCTTTTTCAACATGAAATTAATGTTGTCGGGTACTAGTATGGCCACCCCAGCTTTTTTGAAGGAGCTGTTTGCTTGCAGGATTGTTTTCCATTCTTTCACTTTGAGTCTGTGTTTGCGCTGACTGTTGAGATGAGTTTCTTGTAGGCAGCAGAATGTTGGCTCTGTCTCTGTATCCATTTTCTTAGGAGATAAACCATATTTAATGCTGCTTTGGAATCCTAAAGGTAGTTAAAAAAAACTAAAAAAATGCATTTGAAGATGAGTGAGAGGAAAGAATACATGAAATAAAATACTCATGAAATTGAAATCATAAAGTATTTTGAAGTTCTGTGAGCACAAATAATACAAGTAGAAGTCAGTGTAGATTATTTTACTAATTAAATACTTTAAAGTATGCCCCACTATTAAAAAAAAAAACCCAGGTATCCAAAGCCGACTTCTCTAAATTTTATTTGCTAAATCCTGCCTTATCTTAGAGGATCTTGATATAATTTATATAATAAGGAAACTTCTGATTAATGGATTTTTAACTGGCAATCAATATCAGTCTATATCTCATGGCGTCAATACAAGGACAAAAATTTCTTATAGAAAAATTGGACAGCTTAAAATTAAGAGCTCTCAAAGAATCTTTGTAGGGCATATTGTAAAACATAGTTTGAGGCCCAGAAAGATAGTATATCCACTTATAGAGCACTTGCACGCAGCCAACTCAGGTTTGATCTCTGGCATGTTAGATCCCCCAAACCTCACTAGCAGTGATCCCTGAACACAGACAGGAGTAAGCACTGAGCACTGTTGAATGTGGCCCCCGAGCAAAAAAAAAATTTATTTAATTAAATATAAATTGAATTCCACTGATCTGAAAGCCAGTTTCTGCTGTTTGTTGTCCTGGCTGATATTCATTAATAGGACTTGCTTCCTTATGTGTTTAACTATTTTTTTACTTATTGTTACTCCTCTAGGTCAGGTACAGATGTTGAGTGAGCCTCTAACCTACGATATTAAAGAACACACTCAGGTTTATATAAGCGATGCTTGGGCCACCCTGAAAGCAGCTGCCTCCTTAAATTTGTAACTTAGATACCTCATTCACTCCAAAACTTGGCCATTATAGAAACATATTTATTTGAATTCTTTACTGCCTATGACAAAAGGCAAACCGTGGTGTAAGGACTGTGTTTTTTCATATGGTCATTTTTAAATAGTCTATTTTTATTATGTGGCTCACTAATAAAAAATAGTTTCACATGTTTATTTATTGATAGTGCTGGGGTTCAAACACAAAGCCTTCTTATAAGCATGCAAGGTAAGTGTTCTACCAGTCAGAGGTTTTACATTTTAATTGTGAAGTTGAGATTGGGCCACACCTGGCTGCTCAGGGCTTGCTCTTCATTTTGGGCTCAGGAATCACTGCTGGTGGGGCTTGGGGGCTAGAAAAGTACATATGCTGCTGGATATTGAATCTGGGTTGGCCGCATACAAGTCAAGGGCCTTACCCACTATACTCTCTTCAGCCGTATTTTCCAATTGTAAGGGATTGTTCACAAAAGGGAAGGATTAGGAGCATTCTCTTTAAAGAGTCAGCAGTACGCTCTAGGTGTGCCCCCACCAATAAAGATACTTCACTCTTAAATCAGTTTTGTAAATGTATGAAAATACACTGGGGAGAAATCTCTTGAACAGAGTTTGTCAGAAAACCAGATGTAGTCTTTTCTTAGTTCACATATAATACTCAGCAAATTAATCTTATAATTGTTATGAACATGCTTTAGTCTTCATAAGTACCTCATCCTAATAGAAAATATTATAGCACCCACCACCTGGCCCCCTGGCGCCGTGTAATCCCATCAGAGGCCAAAACTCAGAGACTATAAAATCCAGATCCCGGACGAGAACAGTGCAGTCTTCTGCCCCCGCGCCTGGGTGTTCCTTCCCGGAGCCCCTTGGAGGGGAGCGGGTTGAGCTTTCCTCCCCGCCCCGACCAGGGCTCCGGCAGCCGAAGACCTCGAGGACCAGCCACCACCATGCTGAGACCACTCTCCGCACACATGACGGTACTGGCAGAGGGACAAAGCCACGCGGGTTCCGGGGCCGAGACCTCCAAGCCTACTCGAATTGGAGTCGAGCATCTTCCACCCAGATCCTCCAAATTCCAGTAGGCGGGGGTCACACCCACCACCTGGCTTAACAAATTAAGTGAATAAATTAAGGTAAACCTGCACATGTTTCTGATATGAGCACTTACATAAATCAATATCCTTCTATAACATATTCATCAGTATTACATATCTTGCTATCTGAGTCTTAGAATATTGTTTTGTTATACAAAATTTAATTCATTTCTATTACAAGGTTTGCACCCAAGAATGGTGAATTGACATTTTCAACATTATTCTTTTGTTTTTTCTCTTTCTTAAGGTAATTTATTTTAGATTTTTGCTACAGTTAGGTAACATCACAGTAGTTTATGGTTTTGATTTATCACTTGATCACTTGATGACTTGACTTCCTGTTAATCGTCGATTTGCTTGAGCGGGCCCCTGTAACATCTCCATTTGTCCCTGTCGTGTCCCAATGGCGTCTGTTTTGATTTATATAGTTATTATATTCAACCACCACTAATCTGCATTAGACCTTCTACTACTGTCCACATGTCACCTCTAGTTCACCTCTTCAAACCCCTCCCCAACACAGACATATATTAGCCCACTATTGCTTAATAAAATGAGTGTTTTTTAATCTGAATGCCATTGTTGATTTGACATTGTTCAAAATTTTTTTTATTCCTTTATTTTGTTTCTTTATATACCACAAATTAGTGAAATCATATGGTATTGTCCTCCCTCTGACTTGTTTCTCTTTTAAAAAATTTCTTTTACTTCTATTTTATTTTTTGCTACTTGGGACATACCAAGCTGTGCTCAGTGCTCTGCGCCCAAGGATCATTTGTGGAAGTGTTCAGGGAACCCTCTGTGTTGACAAGGATCAAGTCTAGGTTAGCTACATACAAAGCAAGCACCTCACCTGCTGTATTGTCTCCGTAGCCCACTATCTATTTACGTGTATTTGCTTTTATTATTTTAGTTTAAGTAAAATGTTGACAGCAGTATTAATGTTTGTTATCTTGATGTACATAATCACCATACCTCATCATCACTAAAGTTCTATTTCTTGTACTATGTCCTGGGCCCAAGTTTTGAGATAAGTCCTGGCAGGTAGATATTCCTCCAAAGTATCTGGCAGGAGTATATAAATATGTTCTGTAAAGTCTAAAGGAAAAAACTAGAAAGGAATTATCTTTAGACTTTATGGGTCACATGGAGTCTAGAGAATGCTCTTTTTAAAAAAAATATATTAGTGAAACACCATGAGGTACAGTTGTAGACTTACAAATTTTTGTGCTTGGGTTTCAGTTATACAATAATCAAATACCCATCCCTCCACCAGTGCCCATTTCCCACTAGCACAGATCCCAGTATCCCTCGTACCTCCCATCCCCCTACTCCCCATCCCACCCTACCTCTGTGGTAAGGCACTCCCTTTTGTTCTCTCTCTCCTTTTGGGTGCTGTGATTTGCAAAAGAGGAATTGAGTGGCAATAATGTTCGGTCTATAGTCTATGATATAGGGTGCCAGGGACTGAATCCAGGTCAGCTGCATGTAAGGGAAGTACCTTACCAGCTGTGCTATTTCTCCAACCCCTATGAGTGAAGGCTTTTACCAGTCTTCCTAGTCATAAATCTTTCCCCAGTGTGTGTCCTTACTTACAAATATGACACCTGAAGACTTTGACAATCACAGGTTTTTTCTCTCTCTTTCTTTAAAAAATTGTAACTATTTTGCTATACTTTAAGGTGATTGCTAATATTGATAATCATTTCATAAGTACATCATTCCAATGCCACACTCATCACCAGAGAGTTCGCTTCCCTCCACTGCGGTCCCAAGGAATCTTCCCAGCCACACACCTTCTCATGTACGCTCAGTTCTATTAACAAAATTGATAGTTAACATGTTTCTCTTATTTTTTAAAAAATTTTTTATTGGTAAGGTACAGTTACAGATTTACATATTTTTGTGTTTGTGTTTCAGTCATACGATGCTTGACTACAAAGCCTTTCTACCTGGCATTCCTAGCATACTTCTCAAGCAATGAAGTCCTGTATTTACATATGCAGATTTTCTCTTCAATGTATCTTCTTTTTAATTGTTTTTATTTTTTAATTGATTCACTGTGAGCTTCACTGTACTTTCTTATATGGTAATGAAAATATTTGTACTGACTGAGAAGTCTCATACCCTCTTTGCTTGTGGACTTCTCTTCACTCTGCATTCTCAGATGACCTTAAAAGTATGAATGACACCTAAAAATTTTCTCAGACTCCCAGGCATAGAATTTCTTTCCTATGTGAGTTATCAGATGTTCTTGCAAATTGTGTGGACATCTGAAAACTTTCTCATACTCTTCACCCTCAAAAGATTTCTCTCCAGTCTGTATCATGTGATGTTCTAAAAAAGGAGTTGGAATAAATGAAAGCTTTTCCACATTCCTAACATTCATAACATATCTCTCCCGTACTAGTTTCTAAATGAGTGTACAGGTTTGAGCCAGACCCAAATGCTTTACCCTACTACTTAAACTCATAAGGCTTAATACCACTTTGTATGATTTCATTCACTCACAATTTTGAGAGCTACTTGATACCTTTGTCACACTTCCCACGTTGATGGGGTTTATTTCATTGTGCATTCTGACATGCTGTTAGAAGTATGAAGGATAAATGAAAGCTTTATCACACTTTCACATTCATAGGATTTTTTGACAGGGTTCATTCTTAATGTCAGCCAATAAAGGAATCATGTATAAAAGGTTTTCCACATTTTGAATCTATGAACTTTCTGTCCACTGAGATATGAAGGGTATGTGAAATCATTCCCACATTTCTTAACAAAGATTTTTTTCACTAGTCACCAAGGAATGTCTCTTGAATATCCTTTCGATATCCTGACTTTTAGAGGGTTCATCTACCATGTCTGTTTCCACATGAGTACTTAGTCATAAGACAGAGTTGCATGCTTCCCCACTCCTCATATTGACAAGGCTTGTGGCAAATGTGAGATTTCTGCCAGTTCTAAAGGAAAGAATTCATGAAGATTTCCCCCACACATAGTTAGTTACACAGCAACAGGACCATTTTCAGGCATAAAACTATTTCAAATCTGATTCAAGGTTTACCCACATATATATCTTCATTTCTATCCACTGAATACTGACAAAATGCCTATCTTGCATTATGGTGCCATCGCCATTTTCGTGAAACGTCTATTTTTCTCCAAAAACAGATCTAAAATTATTTTCTGTGCATCTTCTTATGTTTTCATCACTGGATAATTAAATCTCCAAAATATCCCACTGAAGATCTCTTGAGTGTAACTAACCACAAGTACAAGGTTCCTGCAATTTTCTAGCAACACGTCTCTGAAGGAGCTAGCAAAACTCATTCGTTCTAGGTTAAGTTCACAGTCACATTTATCATGGTCATGAAGTCTCTCTTGTGCAAGACAGAAATCAGGATACAGCTGATCTGGTCCTAGAAGAGGCCACTCCTGGAGGTCTGAACTATCTGCTCCAGTCTCCTTACCCAAGGTGCCTGGATCCAAAAGTTTGAGACCTAGTCTTGGGTTTTAAAGAAATTTATGTAGGGGACCTGAGACTAGTAGTGCATTTGCGTGGCATGAGGCTGACCTGGATTTGAATCCAAGCATTCCATATGATACCCTGAGCATGGCCAGGAGTAATTGCTGAGTGCAGAGCCAAAAGTAACTCCCGAGCACTGCAGAAATGATCCCTAAACAAAAACAAAAACAAACAAAAAAAGAATTTATATAGTCACAGAATTTTGGGAGCAACTTAAACTATATTTTTTTTTGAGTCACACTCTGCTGTGCTCAAGACTTACTCCTGTTCTGAGCTCAGAGATAATTACTGGCTTTGCTCAGGGGACCATAGGAGGTGGTGAGAATTAAACCTGTTCCTCCAATATGCAAGTAAAGTACCTTAACCAGCTGTGCTATCTCTCAAACCTCTTAGGATCATGTTTCTTATATTATATTTTTGTGGGAGTGGGGAAGGGGGTCTCTTATTTCCTATGTGGATAACAATACTTTATTCTTTCCTTGATATCCAGGAAGATGATTAACTTATTTTAGGTGTCTTTTGAAATAATCACATTTTTATCATCCTATAAGTATGTAAAATTATACTAATAATTTTTGAATGTTAGGTTTTATTTATTAAATATGACCTTTTTTAAATATTGATTTATTTCCAATGAAATTTTTTTACCAATGTTCATTAATAAGTTTGGCTTAATTATTTATTTTCCCATTATCAGACTAGAGTCAGTATTATCTGACATTGGATTAGACTATCTTAGCCAAATATTTATTTCCTCTTTTTAAAATACCAAACAATTATGAATTGTAAACATTTCCCACACAACAACCTTTTGTGACTAGACTTTTTAATATTAAATCAACTTATTTAATGTTATTGGCCTATTGACCTTTTTGTTCTTTAATCTATTTATACATTTTTAAAAATAAAATTTATAATCTTTAAAATTTATAATTTTTAATCTCTACTGCATATATATATATATATACTTTAATCTATACATGTACTTTAATCTCTACTTTTGGGGCAGACACAACTGGTGATGCCCAGGGGTTATTCCTGGTTCAGTATTCAGGGATCACTTCTGGCAGACTCAGGGGACCTTATGGGATGCTGGGGATTTAACCTAAATGGACCATATGCAAGGTCATCTGCCCTTTTGACTGTACTATTGCTCTGACCTTGTAGTAAAAATTTGTTTCAAGAGCATAATTCTAGATCATTCTGTTTCTAGAAAATGCTTTCCACTTGTTTTGGGTTTATTCCTTTTTTAATTTACAGTGTTTAGGAGTGTTTATTCAACTGCATATTTCTTCCATTAAGTGATTAATTTCAATGTATATACTTTTCAATATTACTTTCCCCCATTTTAATTTTATTTGTCCTTTTCTAATATTGACTAATACTTGTCCAACTCTACCAATTTTCCCTTTATTTCTTTAAAAATTTTATCAACTATTTTGAGGCTTCAAAGTTATTTGACTTAAATTTTTGATGGTCAGTGCTCAGCAACACTGAAACTGTTTTACTGTGTGTGTTTGTGTGTTTGTGTGTGTGTGTGTGTGTGTGTGTGTGTGTATGGTCCTCGATGAGAGTTATCTTAGAGAAGCTCTGGTGGTTGGCATTAGGGCTTCTTCTTTAATATACTCTTACAGTTTTCTACCAGAAGCCAAAGTCTACTTACTACAAGCATAAAAAATTATGCTTTATCTGAAAATTTTCTAGACTTGCATGGCCGTATAATTTAAACTACAACCACTCCGGTGATACTGTCCACAATAATAATTTAAAAATTCTTCAATAAAATATTATTTCTTCCCCCTGAGCTCAGACTAAATCAGATATACTCTTCTGTGCCATGGGTGGATTTTTCAGCCTTCCTTTTCAGTGAGTAAAATTTGTTAATGGTCATGGCTCAGATTTTTTTAATGTCTTTTTTAAATCAATGTGAATATTAAAATATAAGCCTCTATAATACTGTTTCCCTCCTTCATTGAAGATGACCATCACATAAGTAAATGTGATGCTTTACTTATGCTCAGGGTTTTAGCTTCCTCTTTCTCACTCACCTCAGACACAGCTCTCATTTAAAGTTTATGATGGCAGCAGTTTCTGGACATTTAATGCACGTTATCGCAACTCCCAATATCCCTTTCAAGAGCAGATGAGAATAGAGAGGCAAAAGTGCTCTGAAGACTAATAAGCATTTTTAATGACTCCTAAAAAGCTGTGCTTATTTTAGATCTTAATTTGGTAAAGAAACCTCTTACAGTTTGGGTTAACTTGCTTTTCTTTTTTGTTCACCCTTGATTTAGTGATTCACTTCTTTTGATCTAATGGAACATGAGAATTTTCAAGGCTGTTAGGAACTGGCCCTGGATGAGGCTCTTCAAGATCAAGCCTCCTTCAAATCTGTTGGAATAGGGAAGAAGATAGCTGGGCTGAAGGAAGAAAATTCAACCTTGAGAAACCAGAATCTTAGAGGAAGGAGCTAACTGAAAAGGAGAGTCATTTTCCTTCTTCTGGGAAGCCAATATTATCTTTCTTCAGCTGTGGACTCTGAGGGTCCCAGCGTTGGTTCTTCAAATCATCTTTATGGAGATTTTATTTTTTTTTTTTTGCAGCGGTGTTGAAAAGACTAGACTTCTGTGCCTTTATTTATTTATTTATTTATTTATTTTACCATTATTATTATTTTTATTACTATTTTGCTTTTTCAGTCACACCCGGCCATGCACAGGGTAACTCCTGACTCTGCACTCAGAATTACTCCTGGCAGGGCTCAGAGGACCATATGGGATGATGGGGATCGAACCTCGGTCAGCCGCGTGCAAGGCAAACACCCTACCTGCTGTGCTATCGCTCCGGCCCTGAGACCTGTGCTTTGTAAATATAGAATTGTATCAAACATAGAGAATGGAAGCATTTAGATACATTCTAAAGGGGTTTCATGACAAGAACACATTTGTAAATGGGAGGAATTGTTGGGTGAGTTTGGACTATGTAAAAGTATCACAATCTATTCCATGGTGTAAAAAGCTCTGGGGATTCATTTAAATTCTGCAAGGAGCTCATGACCCATTTTCAATCAAAAGACACAATTTCAGTAGTCATGAGAAAAGCTTTTATAAGATCTTCAGGATTGTTGCCGTATGTGCTCCTACTTGGTTTTTCAAATTTTCGTCTCCCTTCTTTCCATTCCTGAGTCCAAATCAATATTACTTATCAGCTGAGTTCATAAAACTGCATTCTTAAATCTTGCCATGCATCAAATTCATTTGTGAATCACTGAAAAGAGAGAGAGATGACTGGACTTTAGTTTCAGATATTTTGATTGTGAAAACCCTGTGTTGTTCCACAATAATCTGTACAGGCAATTCTGATCTTCAGTCAATATTGAGAGCATGAATGATGCTTTACATCTTGCAATATGTACCAAATAGATTTTATCCCTTCTTTCTAGCATCTGAGCTTATATCCCCAGTCTGATACCAATGTGACATTACTCACTCCTTATAATAAGTTTCCTCTTTAGATTATCCCCAAATATTCCCAAGGCAGAGAACAGATTATATACAAGTCCATACTTAACACATTCTTGGAAAACTACAACTTTAAGTGAAACAGCTTATCATGGAAACAAAATTTGCTGTAGGTGAATTGATATAAACAAGATGTAAGCTTTTCTTCTACATATTTCTGGTCACAAAATAGGTCACGAAACCAGCACTTCTAAAATTAAAGACAGCTTGCAATTTTTTTATATCCCACAGAAGAATGTAGTCATTCTATATCTGTTCCTCTTCTTCTTCTGACTCATTTCACTCAGCATTCTACTCATTTAGGCAAATTTCAAGACTTCGTCTTTCCTAACAGCTGTGTCATATTCAATTATGTAGATGTACCATATCTTTATCCAATCGACTGCTCTCGGTCATTCAGGTTGTTTCCAGATTCTGGACTATTATCCAAGGCCAGGGAAAACCGAGGCCAGGAGAATTGGTCAATAGTTGGAACTTACCACAAGTGTGTGTGTGGGAGCTGGAGGATGTCAAGATAGAGGAGGGTCCATTATAACAATAGTTGGAAATGATAACTCTGAACAAGAACTGAGTGTTGAAGGTAGGTAAAGGGATATACAAAATAACCCATAATGTCACAATTCTTAAAATAGAGAGAGAAAGTGAAATGAGAGAGAGAGAGAGAGAGAGAGAGAGAGAGAAGAGAGGTGTCTGCCATAGAGACAGGCTGAGGTGGGGGGCTTGGAGAGGTGGGAGAGAAACTGAAGACATTGGTCCTGGGAAATTACATTGTATGACTGATACTCAATCATGAACAGCTTTGTAATGCTCTAGCTCACAGTGATTCAACTACAAATAATTTTATTCATTCATTTTCCTCCTCATTTTCTTCCTCAGTCAGGGTTCTGAAACCAACCCTGGACAAGATACCTTTCTGTCAGTTTACCCTCTACCACACACACACATTCAGCAGAGCAGAATAAATCCAATACTTTAATGACCCTAACGTGCACATGTTTGGGCTGTGTGTGAGGAGACAGAAAAAACAGTAGTACCTAGATAAAAACATAGAGCAATGAGGAAAACTCACCAACAATACAGGGATCTCACAAGGAATCTTTTTTTCTTCCTTATCAACATGATGGCAACAATATTGAATAAAATAGTTTTATTCAAGGATCTATATTATATCCGCCACTCCACTTGTCACAGCACTGTTAGAAAGTACTGGGTTTAGAAACTGAGCAGATAAATCCAATGTTGGAGATCATGCTTAATGTATGAGATTGCGTGTGTGATCCTAGGTATCATATAGACCTGTGAACACTGCACTGTCAGATATGTAAATAAAACAGCCAGCTTTAAAAAAAATAAACCTTTCTAAAAACAGAAATTTTAGGGGATTTTAGCTTCTTTCTCTTTCTTACTCACCTCAGACACAGCTCTCATACAAAGTTTATATTAGCAGCCACATCTGGCAGTCCTCAGAATTTAATCCTGGTTCTGTTCTTAAGGACCATTCCTGGTCTCCTGGCCAGATTTTGAGACCATATGGAGTGCCAGGGATGAAGCCGAGGTCAGTTTTATGCAAGGCAAGCACCTCATCTCCTGGATTATTTCTCTGGCCCTGAAAATTTACTAATTTTTGACTGACTCAAGCTACTTTATTTGGGGGCTGTATTATTATCAATATTATAGTAGGCCATATTTTATATAAGAATGTACACCCACTTGTTTGGAGGATCCTCCCAGGAGGGGAGATGCATGTCAAAAGTAGACTATGGACTGGACATGTTTGCCACTCAATGCCTCTTTTGCATACCACAACACCCAAAAGGAGAGAGAGAACACAGGGGATTGCCCTGCCACAGAGACAGGGGGGATGGGGGGATGGGGGTGGGGGGATATTATCCATGGTGGTGGAAAATGGGCACTGGTGGAGGGATGGGTATCTGATCATTGTATAATCGAAACCAAGCACAAAAAATTGTAAATCTACAACTGTACCTCATGGTGTTTCACTAATAAAAAAAATGCAAAAAAAAAAAAGAATGTACACCCACTATGGTCATCCTTAAAAAAAAACTAAAATCTATCTGGGAAAGGAGATATCTGAAAGGGCAGAGTGCCAGCTTTCCATGATGGAACCTGGGTTTAATTCCTGGCAGCTATGGGCCACTGAGCACTGCCAGGAGAGAGTTCCTGTCCCGGAACCAGGCATAGTCCCCAAATACTGCAAGGTGTGGCCCAAAGGAGGAAAAAGGCCTCAGATGTAATGAAAAACTCAGGATAAATTGAGATATTCTTAGAAAAGATGAAAAGAATCTGTAAGTGGTGGACCTACTTATAAGACATTTTGAAGTATTTCAGGTAAGAAATTTACACAAAGAAATAAAGGACACTCAAATATGTAGGTAAATATAAAGGACAATAAAATATAATTTTGAGGGGGTACAGAGTAATAGTACGAAATGCAGTTCACTTGCTTTGCACATGGTCAACTTGGGTCTGATCCCCAGCACTCCGTATGGTCTCTGGGCCTCCTCAAAACTGATCCCTGAGTACAGAGCCATGAGTAAGCCCCAAACACCACCAGGTATGGCTCAAAAATGAAAAATGTGTATAATATACCTATCTTTTAACTGATTATAAAGACAATCAATAAAAAATATAGTGCTGGGGTGATGACACATAGGTATGTGAAACACATGCTAGAGCACAAGGTGGGATAAGGAATAGAAGTATTAGAACAAAGTTTCTATATTTTTATAAAATTAATCTAAAAACAGACTACTATAGTTTAAGATGCAATCTTTAGATCACAAACACTAAGAAAATTACTCCAAACTTATAGGAAAAATTGAATTAAATCACAAGTTGTAAAAGAACAGAGAACCAGGAAGATAGTACCATGGTTAAGGAATTTGCCTTGCAAGCAGCTAGCCCTGCTCCATCCCCAGCACCACATGATGTCCCTGGAGCACAGCCAAGAGATCCCTGAGCACAGTTGAGTGTGTTCCCCCACCCCACCCTCGCTAAAAAAAGAGAATAGATTAACAAGAATAATATGAGACATATGGAAAACAAATAGCAAAATGACAGATATAAATCCAACCATATTAATTACATTAGTTATGAATGAATTAAAACTCTATCCTTGTAGTTTGGGTAACAAATTTACAATGGTATTGATCTTTATGGTATTTTGATGTATGGTTGCTATAGCTCATAACTGCAGAGTGCCTGGGCCTTCCACAGAAGTCCTGTGTCTCTACTAGTCCAACTCTTCACCCCACCCCTGATAAAAAATGTAGAGATTTAAGTATAACAATAGGTTCATGCCCAAAGCCACATTTCTAAAACCTTTAACATTGCAGTGGTTCTAGAATTGTTGTGTTCAGCAGCCTCCTCTGGGACACCTGTCAAAAATACACATTCCTGGGCTAGAGTTATATAACAGCAAGTAGGATATTTGCTTACACACAGCAGATCTGTTCCATCTCTGGCATCCTATATGGTACCAGGAGCACCACCAGAAGTAATTCCTGAGTGCAGAGCCAGGAGTAATCCCTGAGAACTGCCAGGTGTGACCCAAAAAGCAAAATAAAAATAATAATAATAACCCACATTCTTGGGCCTCCCTCCAAATCCACCGCTTAGGATCTAAGCCCACGTTAATATCTGAACTGTTGAGATGTCAGGGTTTCTAATATCATACTTTGTCTGGTTTAGGGAAGAGGTAATTTTGGACGAAATCTGTTATTCTAGTTTTCATCATCCTTCCTATAGACAGAGTAGCCAAAGTGATCTGGGCTGATGTGGGAAATAGATCTGAACCTAATTTATGCCGCAGGTGACAGTAAAAAGTCAGGGTACAAGAGAAAAGATCAGTGTGGAAAGCACGGAAAATGCAAATGTCCATTTCAGGGCAAATTCAGTAAGACTGAGAGGGGTTTAAACTGTGCTCGTAATTTATAAAACTAACAGAGTTATAAAATATTGTTTTACAATGTATTTTTAAGGGACACAGTTCAACACAGTAGGGAGCTCAAAACAAGGATTCTTTGAAAATCACTCACTGCAATTGCAACAGAATTGAGTGAACCTGTTCCAGTTAACATTGAAAGTACTTGAGAGAATAAGTGACATTGGGGAAAGATGGTTGTACTCTTTCCTGCCATACCACTGCTCAGCTGGTTTCCAAATCCTGCTGTCATGTTTAATGAAGGGATCAATGATGGTCGATTGGACTGTCCTCTTCATTGGGAGATGGTGACAGGTCTTGTCTACATGTTGAATGGAATAAAGCAAAACAACTCTTCTGCTTTCGACCTGGGGTGAACTGGGAGGTCAAACATCCCTAGTATTTCCAAAATGTTGGATACTCCTGTAATTTTCATAGACCCTTTTGACTTCAACATTTTTGTTTTACCTTTAGATCCTCAGTGATGGAGATTCATTATTCTCTGCCTCACATTTTAATCTTTGCCTCTTGAAATCCCCTTTTTTGGCTAAATAGTTGTTTTCTTGTCAGGAGTTAAGAAAAGCCAATAAGACTGTATTTTGACCCGTGCCCCTTTATTTTTGCCCTAAATGAAATTAGTGTGGAACTGTCACTGTCCTCCCGTTGTTCATCAATTTGCTTGAGCGGGCCCAGTAACGTCTCCATTGGAGACTTTGTTGTTGCTGTGTTTGGCATATCGAATACATCACGGGTAGCTTGCCAGGTTCTGCCCTGTGGGTGAGATACTCTTGGGCCGGGGGATCAAACTCAGGTCGGCCATGTTGGCTGCGTGCAAGGCAAACGCCCTACCACTGTGCTATCGCTCCAGCCCAGTGTGGAACTTATATATATATATATATATATATATATATATATGTATATCTTGGTTTGGGTGCCACACAGGGCAGTGCTCAAGGCTTGCTTCTGACTGTGTACTCAGAAAATTTCTGGCAGGTTTCAGGGAAACTTAAAGGTGCTGGGAATCCAACAGGGTTGAATGCTTGCAGGGCAAGGACCCTCTCTGCAGTGTTATCGCTCTGGTCCTGGGGAGGGAGGATCTGGGAGTAGAGAATCTGTCTTAAGCCAATCAAACCATTACTAAATTGCCCAAAGTGTCATTTGCAGAGGATGGTTGAGCTCAGAGATGGAAGACAGATGTAAGTGAAGTTGTAACAGGACTTGTAGTAATTAAGAACTTGCTCACAAAGATAGTTTTATTTAGCCGCTAATGGGGACAAATTACTGAAGCTCAAAGTTATAAAAGGTGCTTTTATAGCAAAAAGTAATTGGCCCCCCTCTTTTTTTTTTAAACATGACCTCTATCACGGGAACAATGGTTGTTCTCAGTGAGACTTGGATGCAGTACATCTGAAAGGATAAAGGAAAGAGTAGCTCACATTGAATGTTAAACGTGTGAAATTCGCTGCTGATAGAATCCTTGAGGAAATTATTTTAGATGGAAATAATAGTAAAATCTAGTAATGATTTGCAAGCAACTTTATGAGTTCTAAATTCAGCCTGTGAATAAAAAGCATACAGCTCTAGTTATTAGGAAATGCTTATATTAAACAAGTACCGCAGGAAACTTATAATAATATAAATATCTACTGTCTGAGGGAATACTGCTTCCTTAAGACTGCATTCGGAGCAGGTATCAGCCTCAGAATATATTCCCAAAAGGATGTTTCAAGAAGCTGTGATTTAAGAGGCGCACTCTGATTTTTGGAGGCATGTTAGCTCCTTTAGGCCACCAGGATTCTATTAAGTGCTTTAGAAGAGGTAATCTAATCTACTGAATGACTTGCAAGATCGAAAGCACCTCCAAACACAAGCAACTCCTCCACTTCTCAACAATAAGATCAGGGAACTGGGAATATTATTTCAACTGCTTAGAAAAGGTAGGTGAAAGTGTTGTGCAGAGGGCAGGCAATTATCTCTTTGCAATGTAAGCAGCATTTTCGCCTAGCTGATAAATTACTTCCAGCTGTTGGCAACAATTTTCTCCTCATCATGGCAGAAGCAAGAGACCCTGGCAAATGTTGAAGAGCAATGCTAGTTGCTGATTAAATCCAAGATCCAGCTGGAGGCCAAAGTCAAGACGCAGTCTGAGCGGGGAGAGGAAGAAGAGGAGATAAATTCTGAGCTGACTGCCAGGGGCGGAAACTTGAAGATGAATGTTCTGAGTTGAGGAAAGAAATCGATGACCTGGAAACAATATTGGTGAAGTCAGAGAAAGAGAAACGTGCTGCAGATCACGGGATGCTTTTAGGATAACACTGGGCAAGACTAGATGACTGACTCCACTTTTAATTAGACACTGGTTCCAGACTTGTATTGTTTAAATTAATTAACACAATGGCCTACGACTTTACATCTCTAGGCGTCAGAAGGAGCATAAAAGGAAGAATCTGATGGACTGAGCTGTCCCTATGTAAATCCCCAACTCAAATTTATCAGAAACCCCATTTAATCTCCCAAGCGAAACATTTTCATTTGTTTCAATCATGTTGCATCTGAAATCTAATAGAAAGAGCAAAAATGGTTTCATCAAATCTCTAAGTATCCTTTTTTTGGAAGGAAAGCAAGCATGATGAGGTTTACTAAAAGGTGATTTGGGATGTGCTGGAATCCCCAGCTCTCTAACTGGTGTGGAATTTGACCTTGGAAATGATACTTTAACTCTATTTAAGCACTTCAATGTCTTCTTCATTTTAGTTGACAAGTTTTTTTTTTCACCTTGCACATCTGTGTATGAACTGAAGTTAGCAGTGGAGTCTGTATTAAATCTCTAATTAACAAGTATACAAAATGGCACTGTAGCTCTGGCAGATAACTAAGTAAGCATCTCTTGAGTCATTGATCCCTTTCACAAAGAGCACATGAACCTAATAAGTCCACTTTCTTTTTTCTTTTTATATTTCACAAACTGGAACCCTTCTTAAGCTGCTACATTCTGGATGCAAGAACAGGTTCCACCTAAATAATCAACAGAAAATTAAATTACCTTTTTGTGGTATTATTGTCTAACATGACAGACACCAGTTCTACACATTTGTGCATGTGTAGAAGAAATATTGAATTTAGAGCTTTTAAAAAGTGCACTAAGGAATTTTGCTAAATTTGACTCTGAATGTGAGTACTTCATGAAATACTTTTTATTTTTTGGTTTTTTGGGTTACACTCGGCGATGCACAGGGGTTACTCCTGGCTCATGCACTCAGGAATTACTCATGGTGGTGCTTGGGGGACCACCTGGGATGCTGGGAATCAAACCCGGGTCGGCCGCGTGCAAGGCAAAATCCCTACCCGCTGTACTATCACTCCAACCCGAAATACTTTAATATTTTATGCTAGGAGAAGTGATCACTTGCATTCCACTCAACTTAGCCCTAATAATTGTCTTTGTTTTCTTCTCAAAGATAAAGAACTTGACTAAGGAAGTAAAATGACTGAGAATACAAGAGAACTTAGCAGAGCAATCACGGTTGTTCAGGAGCTCATTAGCTGACCTTGGAGAAACTCAGCGATCTCCACAAAGCCAAGATGAAGTTATAGCAGCCCATGTTTGTGGTAAGTTAGTGACATATCAAGGTGGTCAATGATCTGTTTAGATATGTACAAATGTCCACTTATAACTTAATTTATGAAGGCAGTTGTTATTGTTGTTATTAATTTCATCTGCTTCTTTTACCTCATGCCTCTCAATGCCCTCTATTACCTAATAGTTGTCTCCTCTTTCTATTTATTTTTAAAGATCATGTATCTCTCAATTCTTCAGTATCACTGTATCACTGTCATCCTGTTCATCGATTTCCTCAAGAAGGCACCAGTAACGTCTCCATTCGTCCTAGCCCTGAGATTTTAGCAAGTGCCACATTGGAGGTTCATTCAGGATCAGGTGAATGAGACTATCATTGTTACTGGGTTTTGGCATATTAAATACGCCACGGGGAGCTTGCCAACTCTGCCATGCGGGCAGGATATGCTCGGTAGCCGGTCAGGTTCCCCAAGAGTGAGGACTAGACAATAAGTGGTCGCACAGCCACATTTGCATCTGTGGCTGCGCGCTTCCGGGAGCTGGGTTTTATAGTCCCTGGGTCTTGGCCGTTGATGGGATAACACAGTGCTGGGGGCAGTTGGTGGGTGTAACTCCTAGCTTCTAGAAGATGGGGGATCTTGGTGCAGGAGGCCCAGTCCCGATCTGAGCAGGCTTGGAGATCTCAGCTCCGGGTCCCACACACCTGGGTTCCTCTGCTGTTTCCTTCATGCGTGGGGCTCATCTGAACGTGTGGAGAATGGTCTTAAGCATGGCTGTGTCTGTTTCCAGAGGTTTTCAACTGCCAGGGCTCTGCTCAGGGCAGAGAGGGAACTCAATCCCCCCTCTCCTAGGAGCCCGGTGAGAAAAGCCAGGCACGAGGGCAGGAGACTCTGTGCTGTTCTTTTCCGGGAGCTGGTTTTATAGTCCCTGGGTCTTGGCTGTTGATGGGATAATACGACGCGGGGGGCAGTTGGTGGGTGTAACGCCTAGCTACTGGAAGATGTGGGATGTGGGTGGAGAAGACCCAGTTCGATCTGAACAGGCTTGAATAACTCAGCCCCGCGTCCCGCACACCTGGGTTCCTCTGCCGGTTCCTTCATGTGTGAGTTCTTCAGTAAGGGAATTTAAACTTTTTATTTACTGGGGGGACAGCTTCTAAGCAGTGCTTAGGAGGAGGTTCAGGCCCTATAGTGATCTTGGCCAGCTACCTCAGTGGTACAGAACAAGGGCCTGTGGATAAGATCCTGCTTGTGATGCCAGGAATATTCAGGCCACCACGCGGGTGCTGGAAACTTCATTTCCACAACCAGTGGCACTGAGGGCTCCAGGGCTCACCTAGAAAACATCAGGAACCATGTGAAACCAGGAATCAAACCAAGCCAGAACCTTGCTAGACATGTGCCCTAACCCCTGTGCTCTCTCCCAGCACCTGATGAGAATTTACTGGTTTTTCTGTGTTAATTCTTCTTTCTGTCCCCATTCATCAACAACCATATTGGAACTGCTATCTAGTTTTTCACTAAACTATCCATTGTTGGCAGCATGAATCTAGACAATATAGAAATATTCTCCCACAACTGGGCTGAAGAGAGTACAGCAGATTAGTGCTACTTGTCTTGCAAGCAGCTAATCCCCAGAACTCCTCATAACTCCCCAAACTCTGTCTAGACTGATCACTTAGTTCAATCCCCAGAACTCCTCATAACTCCCCAAACTCTGTCTAGACTGATCATTGAGTTCAGAGCCAGGAGGAAGTCCTGAGTGTGGGATTTTGCTGGGTGTGGCCCTCAGTTAAAAACAAATAACAATAATAACTACTGTCAATATTTAATAAAGTTTAAGTTCTTGAAATAATAAGATAAATGTATATACAATGTCAGATGGGAAAGTGAAAAGCAGATGTACCTGCTATGGAAACATCTTTTAATTCCTGAAGTAAAATGGGGGCACCATCTTTTGAATCTTGCTAGTCTTTTCAATAGTGTAGGTAGAACACATTTTGTGTCTTGTGCATCTTTCAATGCTAAATTACCCTCAACACACCAACAGAGAAATAATCAGGTCCTTTTATACAATCTGTTCCTTTTCTGTTTTTGTTTCTGGTTTTGGCTTTGTGGCCACAGCAGGCTGTGTTTAGAAGTTACTCCTGATTCTGTGCTTAGGGATCACTCCTGGTTGTGCTTGGGGATGATGTGAGGTGGCAGTAACCCAACCTGGGTCAGCAGTATGCAAGGGAAGCACCCTACCCACAATACTTCTCTCCAGCTCCATTTCCTACAAACTTTCAACAATATTTTCAAATAGAGTACCAACATGTCAGTAAAGCAAGAGAACAAGTTGTGCTGTGAAGGAAAGTTCTTTAGAGCAATAATCTTATGAGTAATCTCAGTAAATTTTTTATCCTCTTCCCAGAAGTTTATGGGGAGTGCAGTATAAAATTTATATTTAAAAATGAATAGAATAGGAGTAGGAGACTCTTATATACAGTACAGGTTAAATGTACACTAGGAATAAAGCACTTCTATTTTGAAATAATGAGGAAAACAAAACAAGTAAACATTAACATTAGCAACTCTATCTTGCTCTTCACATATACATATGTAATACCTATAGAATTTACTTAAAATATGCATGTGAATGGACCCCATTAACAAAACCTATGCCTGAGTTCTTTTTTTTTTAGAAGAAACACATCTAGTGAAGTATAAACTTTACCTATTTAGCTTTAGCTTATCAATATCACCTTTTGTCACCTTGAGGATGCCCTTGAGTAGGAAAAAAAAAGCAAGAATGGCCTATGAAAGGGAGAAGTATAAACTGGAAGGTGATTTAAGCTAGACCTATTAAGTATGAAGAACTTGGAGAGCAGCTGGCTGTAGCCAGCAGAAAAGATGAGGTAGTATGAGCCCTCTCTGTTGACACGAGTTTCTGAAAACCTTATATTGAAAGGAACAGATTACTCATGCCATTTATCCTTATGACTCCAGGTCTAGATAATTCAAAATCTGAGAGAAGAATAACAAGTCTGGGAAGTGCCTCTTCCCCACCCCCATGTTCTGTGTAACTCTCTTTTAACAGCTATATGGTAATCTAGAAGAATATAACTGAAAAGCTATCAAACTAGCAGATGTGAAGGAAACATGTAAAGCATATAAGATCTGAATTATAGGAATTCGAAGCTAAAATAAAAAACTTTAAATGACTCATGATGAATACAAATTTATTCATAATGAAACCAGTGACAAAAGATACTTAAAAGTTAACAAATCTAAAGTTACCCTATTTGAATTTTAGTAGACTTATAATAAAAATAATAAACTTGGGCTCTTTTATTTTCTAATATTGAGGCCATACTTGGTGATGCTCAGGGCTTATACCAGACTCTGTTCTCAGTGATCAGTCCTGGAGGTGCTCAGGGAACCATACTGGGTGCCAAAGATAGAACCCAAGTGGGCCACATGCAAAGCAAAAACCCTCCGCTCCTGAGAACCCTACCCCCTGTCATATCTCTCCAGCCCCCAAATATAACTTGTTTGCCAGATTTAACTCTCCTAATTGTTTTTTGTTTGGTTGGTTGGTTGTTTTTTGGTTGTTAAGGTCAAACCATGGTGCTCAGAAATCATTCTAGGCAGTTCTTAACTGATGCCAGGGATTAAACCTGATTATGCAAGAGAAGCAACTTAGCCCCTGTTTTGCCGGAACCAAATTCTTTCATTTTTTAAAGCCTTTTAGCAATAAATAATTTAATGCACATATGTCAAACCTTAACACTAAAGCAAAGCATAACAATACAAATAACCAGAGGTTTTCATTCTAAGGATTTCTTCTAACCTAAGGAGCTCAGAACACTGGGGTCATTTAACTCTGTTTTTCCACTCATAGAAATGAACTTTTCTCAATGAAATAGTTATCTCTGTTGAGATGGAATATCTTCTAAGCATTATGAGCTTTAAATTATTTTGAAATAGATTAAATAAGGGCTGGAGTGATAGCACAGTGGTAGGGCGTTTGCCTTGAGCGCAGCCAGCCTGGCCAAGCCGGGTTCGATTCCTCCAGCCCTCTCGGAGAGCCTGGCAAGCTACCGAAAGTATTCAATATGCCAAACACAGTAACAAGAAGTCTCACAATGGAGATGTTACTGGGCCCACTCGAGAAAATCGATGAACTACGGAAGGACAGTGACAGTGACAGTGACAGATTAAATAAGAGGGAAAGACAGTGAGGATTAAGGACGAGAAGGGGCCAGGTCTAAAGCTGGGAGTACATATCTGTTGAGACCAAAAGTGTAAAAAGATTAATTAATTTGTATTAAGTGAGCATCTACAAGCTTTTTGCACCTGTTTGCTGATATGGTATCATAGACCAAAGGATACAAAATTTTATTTATACAAGATGATTAAATTTTCCTTAATCACTTCTCTGCACTGCTTGCCGAGCTCGGACATTTGCTCGTGGTTGCCTGAGGCTCACTCCAAGCCACGTTCGTGAATGAGCTTGAGAGTTTTTGAAGACAGGCATCTTTCTGTGGCAATCTCTCTCTCCATGTTCCTCGCACAGTCATGGAGGTGCTGAACCAGTTGATTGTATTCTTCATCAATGTTGTCAACGACAGCATCTTCCCATGTTGCTGCAATAGTGCCAAAGAGCTCCCAGTTGGTGGTCACTCTGGGAGTTCTCTTCTTAAACTTTGTAGTCCTTTCTCCCCTCTCTGTGAAGTAGAATTTTGCACAAAGAAGACAGTGGTCTGATCCCATTTGGAATTTTGAGACAACAGCGACATTGGTCAGGGAAAGCTGTCTCTCACCCTGTTTGTTCCATTCTAGACCATGGATCCTGATGTTTAGTTCTTTGGCTGATCTTCTAGGTCCTATCTTGGCATTGAAATTACTGACAACGATCTTGTAGAAGGCGTGGTCTTCTTTATAGAACTTCTCCAGCTCCATGTAGAACTTCTCAATTTCTTCATCATAATCATTGGATATTGGTCCATAGACAATGAAGATAGAAACTTCAGGCAGTGAGCCACTTCTATTCAAGTGTAATCAGTCAATTCGGATTGTTAGGCATTTGAATGAATGAATGAATGAATTGATGTTCATGGCCAAGTTTGTGTTGACAAGGACACTGACACCACCGACGCCTCTTTTGTTGCATGTTCTGAGGAACAGTTCTTCTCCAGTGTTGAAAATGTCATGATGCTGTTGATGCCTTCTCGTCTTGGTCAGACCAATGATCTTGTACTTGATCTTTTGTGCTAGTACCATCAGGTCCTCGATGGATATATACAATGCCAGTATAAGTGCATTGAAAGTACAGAGAGTTATTTTAGTTCTTTTTCATTTTGGCAGCCTGATAAAGGAAGAACTCAAAGAGAAAAGCATCAGTGATAGCCGATGCAGCAGAAGCCAGTAAAAGCATTTGCAATGTCCTACTGTCCTTTGCCAACTACACGACCAAGATGACTGCCATCCCTCCAACATCTCGATGGATCTATCACATCTTCCAGAAGGGCAATGGAGATGATTATCCATGATTTCTACTCAGATCTGTTCGATAACCATGTCCACCTGCCCACATACCAAGTTCCGCATGATGGATATGTTGTCCCCAACATTCTTCCTTCCGAAATCCCACATGCCATTTTATTTGTAAAGAATCGAATGCCACGTGGCCCAGACAAGGTCAGACCCAAACATCTGAAGAATCTGCCATCAGTACACGCCAATACACTGACTTGGCTCTTCACACGCTACCTGTCTGAATGCAAGGTTCCATCCCATTGGAAAACCAGCAGGACTGTTCCACTGTACAAAAAGGGAGGCATCCACTACGTTGGTAACTATCATCTGATCTGCCTATTTTCTGTTGTCTAAAAGCTGTTCACTCAAGTCATCCTGAATAAGATTGGCAGAACACTAGATGAAGGACAACCATGCGAGCAAGCTGGGTTCTGAAAAGGATTCAGCACGATAGACCATATCAACACAGTAATCAAGCTCATTGAGGTTTCTTGGGAGTTCAAGATGCCACTCTGTCTAACGTTCATTGATTTAAAGAAGGCCTTTGATTCTATTGAGACTGAAGTGGTCATCGAAGCCCTAGCCAAACAGGGCGTTCAAACTCAATACATCAGGATCCTCCGTGAGCTGTTACATCTTCACTACCAGGATCTCACCATTCTACAAGGAAGTGATCATCCATGTCAAGAGAGAGGTTTGGCAGGGTGATACCATTTCACTGAAACTTTTCAGTGCCACCTTTGAGAACGTCATGTGATGACTGGAATGGGAAGGAATGGGAGTGAAGATAGATGGTTGGCACCTACACCACCTCTGCTTTGCTGATGACACCATTCTAATAACACAAAAATTAGCCAAGCGGCACAAATACTGGCCAACTTTGACTGTGAGTGTGGAAAGATCTGACTGCAGCTGAATCTCACAAAAACAATGTTTATCAGAAACTTTTTACTCTGAACCAATCACTTGGTATCTTTTCCCCTAGTAGGAAAGAATTAGAAATAAATAAGATGAAGTTGAAGGTGAAAATGAAAAAAACCTGGTGGCCTCTCTTAGGAAGAAGATTGAAGAGCTTTAGATAATCATTTATCAAATCCCTTTATGTATATTTATATGTATCCTTATATGGGGCTGGAGTGATAGCACAGCAGGTAAGGCGTTTGCCTTGCAAGCGGCCAATATGGCCGACCCAAGTTCGATTCCTCAACCCCTCTCAAAGAGCCTGGCAAGCTACTGAGAGTCTCTCGCCTGCACGGCAAAGCCTGGCAAGCTACCCGTGATGTATTCGATATGCCAAACACTGTAACAATTGTCACAATGGAGACGTTATTGGTGCCTGCTCGAGCAAATTGATGAACAGCAGGAAGACAGTGACAGTGAAAGTGATCTTTATATGTATCTATATTTTGCATATCTATGGCCAGTGAATTGGTGAACCATTGAGAAATTTGATACATTTAGTCAATCACTATACCATAGATAGAGGCAGAAAAGATCTGCCATTAGGAAGATAAACTGTGTGCTCCCTCAGCTTGGGGAAAAATTACTTTGTAAACCTAAATTTCCTTATCTTGAGGATTTAAAAAATAACTAATTTGTCAAATATTTCTTGCAAGCTGGGCATTGTGCAAAACCTCAGACATATTTTTTTTTTCATTCATTAGTTCTCCTGACAAGTTTTTGGTCTAATGTAATTAAATATTATAGCACATTTAAGTGGTAAGCACAGCATGTGACCCATGGTAAGTGTTTTAGTGTTAAAAATTTAACAAAATTTAATTTTTATGATGATTAAAATTAGAGCTGATTATGCTGAAAATCTGTTTTGTAACTCCCATCTTGTAGCTTCAAAACAGTATTATCTAATAGGGACCTATTCAAGTTTTATACCCATATGACTGCTTTACACATATGACCATGTAATAATGTAATTAAAACATATATGATTCTCATGTGTACCTATTGATAGATATGTCCTTTGGAATTATTTCTCCCAGTCATTAATTAAAATAATTTTAGAACCCTATTTTGCCAGTAAACTTTGTAGACATTTTGAATCAAACAAGAAAATTAGCCTCTCAGAAGAAACAAGGGCCAGGAAGACTAGTCCATGGTAGGAAGCTCACCACAAGTTGTGGGGGAGCAAGTTAGGACCGAGAAGAGATCACTATGACAATGATAATTGGAAGTGATCACTCTGTACAAGTACTGAGTATGATAAAGGGATATACATGATAACCTTAATGAATTTAATGACACCAAAGGTGGCTTGTGGGTGTCACCACCAGACTCTGGGAAAACAGGGATATGGGTGGAGGTTGCCCATTTCCAACTCCGCAAGAACCTGGAGGTCACAAAAGCCTCACAAAAGCCGCATACCTGGGATTTTCAGCTGATTCATTCTCATGCGTTAGGGGCTCCACCCAAGCCTGTGGAGATGGGCCATGAGCACAGCAGCATCTGGGTTCTGGAGATTTTCGGCTGCCAGGGTTTTGTTGAGGCAGGTGGAAGGACTTGCCCACCCCTCTCCAGTTGTCCTGGATGACATATGGGGTCATGGAGATAAACCTTTTTTTATCTAATGATAAAGTCAATTCTCTAAAGAGTATTTCAAAGGAAATATTTTAGGAATGTTTAGTTTAATGATAACATTGTCTGGAATAAAAGTATTTGATCCAAAATAACTAGTTGAAGGAGATCACGTTTAATTTTATATGAACCATATTTTTCTGAGGACATTTTCTGTCACCATTTTTCTACAAATGTGACAGTCTAGTTATTTGTTATAACCTGAGAAATAATTTTCTGTTAACAATACTGCTCTTATTTGATGAATAGAAAAATGTCACTGTCACTGTCACTGTCCTCCCATTGTTCATCGATTTGCTCGAGCAGGCCCAGTAACGTCTCCATTGTGAGACTTGCTGTTACTGTGTTTGACATATCGAATATGTCATGGGTAGATTGCCAGGCTTTGCTGTGCAGGCGAGATACTCTCCGTAGCTTGCTGGGCTCTCCGAGAGGGGTAGAAGAATTGAACCTGGGTCAGTCGGGTTGGCCGCGTGCAAGGCAAATGCCCTACTGCTGTGCTATCACTCACTTTGGCAGCACATATATTTAAATGGAAATAGAAAAATATATTCTAAAATAGATTTTAACCTTTATTCACACTCCTATATTAACCTATGCCAAACTAAGGTGAAAATGAAAATTTATGATTTTACTCTGCTGTTAATGTTATTGATGCTATCAAGATTTGTAGATCAATTTGTCTCTACACTGTAATAATGTTGGGTTTTCAGATTTCTTATCATTACTTTTGTTTGTCTCTTGATTCTGCCACTAATGGTAAAAGATTGACTTTAGTAGTTGCCATTCTGGGCTGGAGTGATAGCACAGCAGGTAGGGGGTTTTCCTTGCACATGGCCGACCTGGGTTCAATTCCTTCCTCCCTCTCAGAGAGCCCTGCAAGCTACCGAGAGTATCTCGCCTGCACGGAAGAGCCTGGTAAGCTACCTGTGATGTATTTAATATGCCAAAAACAGTAATAAGTCTCACAATGGAGATGTTACTGGTGCCCACTCGAGCAAATCGATGAACAATGGGAGGACAGTGCTACAGTGCTACAGTCTCCATCTCCCTGCCAATTCTTATCTGTTAACTTCATTCAGATTTGTAAGATAAACTCATCTGTTTACTAAGAAATCAAGTAACCAAGTTTTGTTGAAATCTGTACAATTTTATCTTTTATTAAGGGTAGGGACAAAGGAAGTGGTCTTCCAGGTTGGGTACAGTGCCCTGGAAATTCTTGGCTAATAAGGACAGCAGCTTGAAGCAAGAGCCTGATGATCTGCTGCTACACAGTCAACCCTTGAAGAACCCAAGGGGCCTCCAGGATTGCACATGGTAACACTTGGCAGGCATAGGGTATGGATAAGTGGGTTAGCTGCATATGGCCATCATTTTCTTGTCATAATCCTGGCCTATTCTTTCTTCTCCTTCAGAAACCCCATAAAAAACTTATTTCTTTTGATGTTATCTCAGAGATTTTTTTTTCTTTTTGGTTTTAGGGTGGGAACAATAGCACAGTGGGTAGGGTGTTTGCCATGCATGTGGCTGACCCAGGTTCAATTCCTCCCTCCCTCTCGGAGAGCCCAGCAAGCTACCGGGAGTATCCTGCCTGCACAGCAGAGCCTGGTAAGCAATCCGTGGTGTACTCAATATGCCAAAAAACAGTAACAACAAGTCTCACAATGGAGGCATCACTGGTGCCCACTCGAGCAAATCAATGAACAACGGGAGGACCCTGCTACAGTGCTATAGTGATTTGGGGGCCTTACCTGTCTGTTCTCAGGGCTTACTCCTGGTTCTGCATTCAGAGATCACTTCTGGTATGTCTCGAGGGACCATATGAGGCTCCAGAGATCAAACCCAGGTCTTCTGTGTGTGAGGCACACACCCTCTCCACTTGTATTCTCCCAGCTTCCCAATTTACTCATTTCTTATGAGTAGATTGCTTAATGGAGATATTCATTCCACCGATGGGATATTTTTCTCAAGCTCCCAATAATTAAAACTTTGGGGTATAAATGAAGCCCAGATGAATAAGGTACTTCATATAAAATTCATCATGTCATATTTTTTCCAGTACTACCTTCCATATGACTGACCCTGGTTAAATCCCTGGCACCATATAGGAATCCCCAAGCACTCCTTGAGCACCGCTGGGCATGGCCCACCCAAGCCTTTACCCTCACCCCCCAAATTTTCTATATGAAATATATTTCTTATTAATTTGGAAAGTGTTCTATACTAAGATTTCCCTCCATGCACATAATTTAATAAAGTTGCTCATTACCATGGGGTGTGAGATCTGACGGAACTATAAATTTTAATTGGGGGCTTGGTACTGATTTGGAGCAAAACTTTTTTTTTCTTTTAAATTTTGAGGCCAAACCTGGCTGTGCTCAGGGATTATTCCTGACTTTGTAGTCAGGGCTCACTCTGACAGTGTTCAGGGGACCATATGTGATGTCGTGGATCATATGTGATACACCAAGGTCAGCTGTGTGCAAGGCAAGTGATGCACTATTTTACTGGCCCCAGGAGCCAGTCTTTAATTTCTGTGTATTCTATGATTTTTTATTATAAAGTGGGAACCAAGTGTTATGTTCCTTTGCTTTGAAAAAAAATTAAACTTCCAGTAAAACCTCTCAAACATAAAATATACTACAAGTGCTCAGTAAGAGTCAAAATTATGTATTGCTATAGATACAGATGCAGGAACAGGAATCTTAGAGGAGCACTCAAGCCCCTGTGGAGAGCGGGAACAGCAGATATTACTCAAGAAATTATAGTCTGGAGAGGCAGGAGGGCTCTGTTTAGCTCAGTTAGAAATAACTAAAAAACAGAAAACAAAATTCCCAAAGTCTCACCAAGACATGGGAAAGACCACACTGCTCTGGAAGGGAATGGCTGCCCCTCTCTTTTTACTTATTTTTTATTTTAATCACTGTGTCTTACAAAACAGTCAATGATATGGACTCATGCACATAATATTCCAACACCACATGTTCACATCAGACTGTCAATTTTTTTCACCATTGTCTGAGTACCCCTTCACATACTCACTGCCTTAAAACCACCACTCTCTCCTCCCCTACCCCCGCCCCCCCCCCACACACACCCCCATACACACATCTCACCACTATGGCAAGCTCTGTTCTCCAGACCAGCTCTTGGATTATGTTGCTTTGGGCCATTTGTTGTTCCATTACTATCTATCTTTACATCCTACATATGAGGATGACATCTGTTTTTCTCCTTCTGGCTGAATTAACTGAGCATGATAGCCTCTAGTTCAATCCATGCAGAAATGAATTAGATGATATCTTCTTTTTTATAGTATATTACTGTGTGTATATAATAGTTTCTTTATCCAGTCATCTGTTCTTGGACATGGGTTGTTCCCAGATTTTCCTGATTGTGAATAGTGCTGTAATGAACATAGGAGTGAAAATGACTTTTATTAATAGGATTCTGGGATCCGTGGGATATTTTTCTTGATATATTCTAGGTCATATGGATGTTCAATTCTTAATTTTTGAAATATATTAATATTATTTTCCAAAAAAAATTGAGTAAGTCGACCTTTATGAGATGTGTCGATATTGTTTTCCAAAAAGGTTGAGCAATATTTTTCCCCAAATCCCCACCTATTACACTGGTTGTTTAACTTATTTTCAGGGTGTTCCAATCTCACAGGTATGAAGTGATACCTCAGTTGTTTTATGTGCATTTCCTTGATATCAACGATGCTTTTGTTTTTCCATATATAGCTTGACCAACTATATGTCTTCTTTGAGGAAATGTTTGTTTTTCTCTTCTCCCCTTTTGATTAGTTTTTTGTTGCTGCAATTGTTGCTAAATTTCACTGACGTTTTATATATCTGGGAAATTAATCCTTTGTCAGGTGGGTTGTGGACAAATATTTTTTTCCAGTCCACATGCCTCTTTGAAGAAGAGACATGCGGACAGCCTGGCTGAGCTTTAGGGTGAGATAGAACATCTACATAAGCCAAGCAGAAAATGGAAAAAGACAAGGGAACTTGCAGCTAGAAGCAAATGACCTCCTGACCCACATTAAGTGGATGACCAGAACTACGGTAAAAATTCTCAAGTTCTTTTGTCTATCTCAAAACATAAAAGTGAAAAGGAAAGGAAATTTAAAAAACAAAACAAAACTAGACTGGGGTGCTGAGGTGCTTTCTGATAAAGCTCTATTTGTTCAGATTGATTTCATTAAGTTTTACCTCAGTACTCATAATCTAGACCACATGGCATATAGCTTGATAGTGACTTCCAGTTTTATTAAAATTCTAATCCATGAGAATCTTTTGGTAATGACAAAAGTAAGCTGGAAAAGTGGAACCACAAGGTACATGAGTGGTGTGTCTCTGTGTTGGGAGGGTAGCCCAGCTATAGTTGAAGTCTGAATAGTGGATATAAACAATTTTTATGAGAAGAGAGAACTTTATCCTCAGGTCCTCTGGCATGAGGATATTTTACCATCCTGAACTATGAGAAGGTTTCTTCACATGTTCTCTCTTTACCAAACCCATTAATCTGTTAACTTCAAGCTCTAGTCTTAAATGACTAGGATCAGGGCATAGGTAACAGCCAGTCTACGTTTTAGTAGTTGAGAGAAGGCTTACTTTAGGTTCAACAGGAGAAATAGGCCATACCAAATTCTCCTTGTGAGCGGAACTTGTAAAGTTATGTGGAAGAGTTTTAACTCACAACAAAACTTCATCTTCATTGACTGTGGACAGAATAAAATATAGAATTTCAGGGTCATAGAGATATTACAGTGAGTTGGTGCTGGCTTTGCACGTGGCTCACCTGGATTTGATCCCTTAGCACCCCATGTGGTTCCCCTGAACCCCATCAGAAGTAATCCCTAAGTGTAGAACCAGAAATATGCTCTCAGTGCTGCTGGGTGTAGCAACAAATCCAAAAAAAATTTTGTAGAATGTTTCCAGAATTCTTAAGTGATCCTAAACTGTTCAATATTAGTTCCCTTTAAAGACCACATTGATTATTTTTGTAAATATTTTTTTGACTCTTGAGGCTGGAGCAATAGCATAGCGGATAGGGCGTTTGCCTTGCACGCGGCTGACCTGGGTTCGATTCCCAGCATCCCATATGGTCCCCTGAGCACCGCCAGGGGTAATTCCTGAGTGCAGAGCCAGGAGTAACCCCTGTGCATTGCCGGTGTGACCCAAAAAGAAAAAATATATATTTTTGGACTCTTTCTCTCCATTCTCTTGCTGCCCCATCTCTAACAATCTTAGAATTTACATCTGGTGTGGACTTCAGTCCTCTATTCCTTATTTAGCTCCTCTTTATTCTGCATTTTGTGTCGAGTTTTTCTTTCAGTCGGCATTGAAGGCATTTCATCTCCATCTCCCATAGGTTTCATGTAACTTTCTCAGTTCAGTGAGGTCCTAAGAAGCCTTTATTCTGTCCATACTCCACTATGCCTCTATTCATCCTCAGGAGTCTCTCTGTTGCTGCATATTTAAAAAAAAATTTTTTTTATTAAATCACCATGAGCTGGACAGTTACAAAGTTGTCCATGTTTGGGTTTCAGTCACACAATGTTCCAACACCCATCCATTCACCAGTGTCCATTGTTTACCACCAATGTTCCCAATTTCCCTCCTTTTACCCCCCAGTCCTGGTCAGCCTCATGACACTTTTATTCTCTCTCTCTCTCTCTCTCTCTCTCTCTCTCTCTCTCTCTCTCTCTCTCTCTCTCTCTCTCTCCCCCTCACGCTCACTCTTCCCTCCCACCTCTAAAATAAATTATTCCAAGAGACCAAGAAAGATGTTACAGAGACAGAAGATATTCTTGAGAGGCCAACTTTCAATGTAACAGAGTGAATGTACAATGTAACAGGTTCAATGTACAACCACATGAGCATTAAGCATAGCCACCTGAATGTAAAGACCAGACGGTACTGCTCCACTGGGGCCATTTTGGGAGAGTAGAACCCATAAATGTTTATTACTGCCTCCTCACTCTTTCAATCTCTACAATATTTTATTTCTACCAATATTTTTCAAAAGTGTTTCTTTAGATTATAATTAAAAAAAATAAGAAATCAGTAATGTCTTTTTTCCCCTTCGCACCAAGAAGTCTACAACCAAACATAGCACCATCTTCAGAGGCTGGCATTTCTTCTGACCATTTGTCTCTGGCACCTGGTTCTTCGCATCGCCCAGGCTCTGAGCTTATAATTGATTGTTTCCTCTCTTGTTCTTAGCTTTCTAATCAATTATTGTAGAAAGTCAATTTCGCAGTCTACAGCTTTTCATTTTATTCCTGCTCACATGTAGAACTTTCATTACCTTTTAATTGAACTATTGCATTGGTTTTAAATCTTTTTTTGTTTCTAGTTTTTATTTTTCCTAATCAATCCTGTATAAGAGCTATATAAAGTTTTCTATATTATTTTATTGAATCATGTCTCCTCTGAAAAGTTAATCACAAGCTTCCAGCTACCTCATGGTCTGTGATATGATTAAATCTACCCTAATTTTAGTAATTTTAGATCCCATTACTTTGTTACACAAACCTTCCCCTTCAGGCAAACTACAGTACTTGCCTCCCATTAAATACTCATTTTTCCACCAATGTACCTTTCCCAACTTAAAACTTCTCTCTGGAATGCTAAAATTCAACCTCCAATATTAAAATTTTATGTATCTGAATTCTTATAGCACTGTTGGGTCCCTCCAGTATTGCTGCATTATACAGTCTTTTAACTTTGCTTAAGTAGAAGACAATTCTTAAGGAGAAATTGGGTCTCATTTTACTTATAATTACTGCATGATTTGTACAATATGTGTACTCCTAGCATTGACTTCTACATTTGCCTCTTGGGAATTCTGTGTCTCATAGGGTCAGTAATTTGTTCAAGTTCATACAATTATATGGCAGAGATGGGCCTCGCCTTCAATTCCTCTGTATGTTTCCAGGTGACCACTTTCTGCTTCTGCCTTAAATATTTATTGTTGAGTTACATTGACTTTATTTACTCTCATAGCATGTACATTATGCCGAACTTTTTCTTGAATTGTTTGTTTCATCTTTTCCTGAATTATAATGCCATGAATACCAATACTCAGTGGTATAGTGGAAACGAAAACATTTTCAAAAGCCTATCATGCCAACAGAGAAGCTCAGGGCAATTTAGAAGTTATAGGCAATCTCACAATTATCCTGATTATTTTGAATTCCCATTGGTTCCTATATTTCTGGAATACAGCATTTTTATGCATCATTTTAAGAACCAGCTTTAAAAATAAATGTCTTTTATTTTATTACCATCCCCTTTACCAGTATCAAAATGTTGTGTCTATGTTTTTGTGATAGCACAGCAGTAGGGCATTTGCCTTGCATGCGGCCAGCCCCGCCGACCGGGGTTGGATTCCTCCACCCCTCTCAGAGAGCCCAGCAAGCTACCTAGAGTGTTTCGCCTGCACTGCAGAGCCTGGCAAGCTACCCATGACGTATTCAATATGCCAAACACCGTAACAACAAGTCTCACAATGGAGATGTTACTGGGCCGCTCGAGCAATGTTTTTTCTTATTTGTGAAGTTCTTCTGAAGGTACATTCACTTTGAATGATACATTCTTTTATAAGTCACCTTCAGATGAAGAATATTGTTGTCTTTTGATTCTGCTTATGCTTTATGAAATACTTCAAAAATTGAGAACGTTTTGTCAATGGTTAACAATGCCCTCAGGGATACCCACCATTTGAAACTATGTGTGAGGGCAAGTGACTTTTCTGTCTTCTCAGGTGGCTGCCTGCTATGCAGTTACGCACAGCTCAGCTGGGCTTTACTGCACAGGTGGCTTGCAAATTGGATCCTTCTCTGCATCCTTCACTTTTCATTTCCACATACCACTGACTAAATTGTCTTATAGAGATCTGTGTTATGTCACCCTCAGCAACCAGGTGCATGGCATAGTCAGGACCATAAACAAAGTGCCATTTCACACCTGCATGTGTTTCTCCTGGTGCAGTTAATGGATCACTTATTACTGAAGACAGTAGAAAATGAAGATGGTTTACATCATCATAATATTTTAATCTCATTTCTCTGACACCCAAGATCCATGAGAATGAATCAACAGTGATGTCAATTATTGACAATTTATTTGTTTTTACTACTTCGGATAGTGTGTGCTTAGAACTCTAGTATTTGACTTTTATTTTCATGCACACAAGTTTTTATCAGTTCAAAACCTAATTTCACACTTACTGGCTATGTGAATTTGGACAAGGACTTAGCCTCTCTGACTCTGTTTTCTCCTTTATAAAACATAGCCAGTCTGAACTCGTAGATTGTGATGAAGAAAAGAAGTTTACCACTTTGACTGTCAAATTACTTCCAGAAGTGAAAGAAAACGTAGTCAACTTTCAAAATATAATTAGAAATTTTATGCCACCTAAAAGCTGTTAGATGTATCACTATTATAGCTTTCTTCTAGTAGCAAGTGGAGAGTGTGGATAATTGAGGGTACCTCATATTAACACTAATGCTTTAACCTAAGTGATGCTGTTGGCGTTATATGTGAGGCTGATCATTGTGTATCTGCCAGGTATGGTTTCACAGCCACTTAATGAACTATGGAACATTAAGTGTGAACTCAGACTTTATCAGATTCTAGATAGGCTTGCAGTAGATTTGGCTCTTCATGTGCTTGTTTGTTGGCCAAGTTTAAATGCAAATTTAGGAATGGAACTTTATAGACAATCTTGAGTATGCTAAGTAAACTTCACCAGGTATGATGGTCCATCTCACATCAAAGTCTATAGTGATCTGTGTATCTTGGACACTTATCAGATGCACAATTTATGGCTGATTTTGTATTTGTTCATGATCCAAGAAAATAGCAGTCTTTCATAAGTTTAGGTTATTCACCAATATAAGCTTTTAAAAAGAAATCTTCAACAGGGCATAGATAGGGTACGCTAGACAGCTCCAAAGTATTAGCTAATTCCAACGTTTCTCAGAAGTGAGGAAAGGAGATAGCTCAGGGTCAGGAGTGCATGCCTTGGATATACAGAGACTGGAGTTTTATCCCTGGCACTGCATGACCCTCCCAGCCCCATGCACTACCTGGTGTATCCCTAGTGACCCCTAAGAATGCTTGGTCAAAGCAGTGTCTCATCAGCAGACACTAGCACTGAGCCATTCTGCCTGGCTGGCTGAGAATTGCTGGGAATGATCTCAGGTTCCTGAAGACTGCTTGGCAGCCTCCACCTACTCCAGTACTCCCCAACCCCCACCAAAGTTTCCCAGAAGACCAAGTCCTTTGCTATTCTATGAAGATTATATTAAGACTATTTGGTGTACTTCCCAATTTTCCCTTTTTCTTGTAATGGCACTGGTAGTTCCTTCCTTGTTTTCTAATGCTTCTGTTTTTATAGGACTCTGTAAAATCTATGTTACAATGATCTATAGAACTGCTGGTGTCATTTTATCATTCATAGCCATATTAATAAACAGAATGAAAATTGCAGCTAGGTTAAGAGAAAAACACCATTTTGTATTTTGTAACTCTTGATGCTGTTCAAGAACAATGAATTTTGTTTTAGGATGCAGAAAGAATTTTATGGTTAGGCTGGTGACCCAAGCTAGGTAGAAGTGTAAAGACTGAATGGCATATACTTTTCTCCAAGCATGAAAAATCACTTCTCAGAAGCTTGAGTTTGGTATTGAAGTATTAATTCAACTGAGTCTGCAGCCTTTGTGATCAGAAGGGTGCAATTACTTTGAAATTTCTGTTATTTAGTGTTTGCAGGTCAGATCCCTCTGCTTCTCTACTATTTCATCCTTTGGATTTTCTTCATCCCTTACCCTTCTTTTGTGCATTCCTGCTTATTTATTGTGCTCCTGGTGTGTGTTAGGCACTGTTCAATTGATTGGAAACTTATATGTGATGAAACAGAATTTACCTTCAAGAAAAGTTGCAATTGGAGAGATATATGATAAGATAAACAGAAAGTACATAACAAATAACATAATAGAATATCAGGAATATTTACATGCTTTACCACTATTTTGCATGTATGTATAAGAACAAATGATCCTACAGTGGATCCTAGTGTCCCCCAAGAGTTAAGTTTTCTGTGAAACCTGTAATCTGAAAAGTATGAGTAACTGAGAATTACGATACCTTGGGGATTATTGTGCTTACTTGAATTAGAAAGTATAATTTCCAAATGTTGCCTGTGGTCTTTAGCTTAAAAGAGAACACCAATGTTTCAATAACCATCACTTTTCTCCTTCATTATGAACTGAATTCAATACCAATTGTAAGAGCCATGTCCAAACCTTCTTTTCCACTTCTAACTGAATGCCAAGAAGCTCTGCAATTTCTATTTTGTTATGTTTTGGGTCCAAACCTGTTCTGAGGCCAGTTCTCACTGCTCCTGGCTATGCTCTGGGAACCATGTAGTGCCAAACACTGGATTTGGGTCTCTTAAAAAGCATAAACTTTAGTACTTTGTGTGATCTCTCTGATCTTTCTACAACTTCTGTGAAGCATGTTTGAATGAGTCAAATACAAAACTTGATGAAGTGACTTTGTTTTAAAATGGCTTGGAAGCTCAGCAGCTAAGAGTACGTAGTGAGAGTGGTAAGCAAATGCGTTACCTTTCTTCTGAATAAACCTTAATCCCAGCAGACTAGAGGGAATAATGAACCAGTTTTCACTGAGTGGGTAGTGAAATATTCGAGAAATGAAATCTGATAGGTTCTTGTCTATGAAATGTACTTGTCTGAGGAGAGTTATCTCTTTGACACTTGGGCAACCCTACCTAGTTCTCTTCCATGAAGGGAACAAAGCTAATATGCAGGTGGCTGAAGTAACTCCCTAGATTAAAGGATGGTAGGGGTTATATTCACACAACCAATCCACACAATATGATGCTTTGTAATCTCTACTCTATTAACACAGTTATTTTTAAAGTTTTGAATAAAAAAATCTGTAGCTTTTTTTATACTGAGAAAAAGTTATACTCTATCCAGTGGCCTACAAGGACATAAGTTTGTGTCCCTTCTCTTTTCTGATCTTTTAGACTACCTTTCTCATCTCTCATTTTGCCTTTGCTACATTCTCTTGCCATTTTCCAAATACTCCATTCTAGCACATTCCTATACTAGATGCCCTAGCCATCTTCTTTACCTAAAATATCCTATTTTAATTTGGCAAAGACTGGAAGAGGAGAAATCAAAGAAATATACGAGAGAAGTCAGAATAAATCTTTCCGAGAAGGTGACATTTGAGCACTCTCAACTGCATGCTGTGAAGGTGTTTTTGTTTCATGGTTTCTTAGTACTCTATACCTTAAAATAAATGACATACCAGAATATATATTTTAGTCTCTCTATGATAAAATGTAAATTGATATACATTGATTCGATCAGAGTCTTTGCTTTGTCCACGTTTACATGTCATCTAGAACTGTATCTATAACTAATGCCGTCCCCAAAACATGATTGAATATTAAAGTTTGTCTACAGTTTACTCTCTGCCGTCAACCACTCTTGGTTTGTTGCTACTGTATGTTTCTCTGATATTTTACCATGTAGGAAGCTCTTTGGGGATTTTCTTTTTCAATTTATCATTAAGTGTTGTGTTTGTTTTTGTATCTTGACTGCTCAGTCATTTATAATGGCTACTTCTAATCCATCAAGTAAATAGACTATAGTTTACTTAACCTTGTCTTTTAACTTGTTTCTCTGTGATGAACTATGTGTGGCTGGATGTTTGTCTGTAATTAAAATTATTTTTAGCAATTTATTTCCAGAGATAAAATTCCTAGGTCAGTGAAAATAAACATGTTCCTGATTAATGAGATACACAATTTTAAAAGAGCATGGAGATCACAAGTGATAGAACATATGCTTAGCATTTCAAAGGCCCTAAGTGAAATCCCTGGCACAGCATAATCACCCTTCCCCCAACACTACAGGGTTTAAATTGATGGTCTCCAAATACTTCAGGGACTGACCCCAGGGCCCTTAGCAACACTGGTTGTGGCTCCTATCGAAATAAATAAATAAATAGGAAATGAAAGACATTTGAGCAATGTAAAGAAAGTATCCTCAGTCATATAATACACACACACAAACACACACACACACACACACATGCACTACGCACACAAAATGCTCAACCAGTAACAACATGTTAGTAATCTCTTATATAGTGGCTTAATGGATCCAAGGTGAGAAACAACAATCTTCACACACTTTCCTCTAAGAAAACTCTTTTGGCATCATTTTTAGCAGATTATTGAAAACAAGCAGTACAAAATAAATTATTTAGGTCCAGGTTTAGGGGCTGGCTTTGGGAAGGGGATGTGAAAAATTTAAAATATGGTGGTGGTAAGGTGTAATGGTACTGGGATAGGTGTTGAATATTGAATATAATAAGTTGTTGTAAACAACTTTATAAAAATAGAACAATTTTTTTTTAAAAAAAAGAAGGTAGCCTTCTTCCAGTGAATACGTCTGTTTCTAAATGCTAAACCAAGAGTCAAATTAAAAGGACCTAAATTAAAAGAAGCTGGTAGAGCCACAAAACTAGAAATCTAGAGATAGAAGTAGGTTTTGGTTTTAGAGGCCACACCCAATTGGACTCTTCAGAGAGCGGCAATACAGTATGTTGACACTTCACCTTGTTTTAAAATTCCTGCTTTAATATTTGGTACATTCTGTATGTGGCTTTGTGTGGACTCCGCAGCCCAGAAGCAAGACTGGGGCATTACTGTGTGTCGGTCAGAAAGTGAAGCAAAGTCTATTTTGATAGATACTATTTCTCTTTCTCCCACCCCTTCGTTGTTGACAATGATTTTCTCCCCATTTCTGTTATAAGAAGATCTGTGGATAAGTGAATGAAGTCAAAGTAAATCTGAAGTGATCTTGTTTACTTCAGATGCTGGTCCTTTTCGTTTACTGCCTTTGATATATGTTGGTTATAAGGTCTGCAAGTGGTGCTCTGGGGCTCCTTCTATGCTGGATTGCTTGGGCTCTGTGGTGCTGGGGCCAGAGGTGTCACCAGGACCACACCCAGTAATGCTCTAGTGACACCAGGGATGCTACACTCTATGGTGCTGGGAAGTCATGTGATGTCAGGAATTGAGCCAGAGTCCCAGATATGTAAAGCATCCACATGAACCCCTGGACTATCTTCCTAACTTTTGGATGACATTAGGTTGTCCTTGCTCCTCCCGCAGGGAGCTTAGGTTTATTGAGTCACTCCCACAACAATGTCCCTGAGGCAACACCCAATTACATCAGGCACTAATAACATATATTGCTTTTTCTCTTTCCTTTATGTCATTTGCATGGTTTAGCAATGTTGTTTTTGTATAGACACAGAAAGACAGTTGATGCTATGCTTTTGTAACATGGGAGTTAATTGACTCCAAATAATATTCATTCCTGGCCATCCATCATATTTACTTGACTTAAGCCTCAGTTGCCCTTACTTCCTAAAAATCCTAAAATGAGGGTCCCAGCAAGGAAAAAAGATGGACCCAGGACAAGCTGTAAGCTACCGTGGCATTGGAAAGGGACAAGCTAAATGTCCTATGAAGTATAATAAGTTAAGAGCACAGTCGTGGAACAAACTGGCATGACCCAAAAAGAAATAAGTGAATAAGGACTCTGCTGAGGTTAGGAAAGACTAACCTGGCCTGAGGACTGTAGTCTGAGATATATAATGAGATGTCCCCAGGAAGAAGCTCCCTTTAAGCTTAATATATTTCTTACTGTGTTCATTCAAAATGACAGGAAATATTAGTAACAGTAAATTTACTATGATTGTTTAAAAGGATTACTAGCTGAGGAAAGGAAAAAGCAATACACGCTAAATGGATTCCTGCTCTTGAGCAGATCTCCTAGTAATCTAGAGTGCTGAACCCTCAGATGAGATTTTGTCTGAGTTAATCTATTAGAACTTCCTTTGAAGGAGTGGCTTTACCTCTGTTTGTTGTTATGACTATGTTCAACCCCACCTATGTGTACCCAACCCTTCATGATTTCTATGTAACCGTGCTGTAAGGGTGTTCCATGCTGCTCTTGTCCTCCTGCACAACTCAGGTGCCAGGTTATTTGTCATGTTGAGTTCTCAACCTAGGTACACATAACTTCTGCATTTGGAGATGTTCGTTCTGTTGAGAGTGAATGGAACGACAGCAATGAGTCCATTTTTCATGACCATTGTCTTCGTGAGATTCAGCGCCAGTCTGACCTTCCCACAATCATGGCTAGCATGAAGTCGGCCAGCATTTGTGCCACTTTGCTAATGTTTGGTGCACAGGAGGAAGAGAGCAGCATGGAACTCCTTCAAGAGCGTTGAAAAAATAGCTAAGAGAAGAACCTATGGCTCCGGGCACATCCTTTCGATTCCACTATTCTCTCTGCACTAACATAGACCTCAGAGACCTGGGCCCTACAAAAACAGAATGAGAATGCTATTCGGATATCCCAAAGAGGAATCAAAAGAGCTATGCTTGGAATATCATGCTTCACTCAAGTGAGAGAAGGAATCCGGAGTTCTGACCTCCATCAACGATTAAGAATCAGGGACACTGTTTTGTTTGCCAAAGCATCAAAAATCAGATAAGCTGCACACATATTGTGATTTGAAGACGACGCTGGACTAGAGCCATTACCGACTGGATTCCACAGGATGTCAAAAGAATGTGTGACTGCTCACCTATGAGATGGTCAGACTTCTTTGTCAAGACCCTGAATGAAGGTTTGAGGTTCTTCATGTTCCTGGAGCAAGCAGACACCATTGGGCTACACTAGCATGTGACAGGGATGGATGGAGATGTTCCTGGTGCCTGCTCGAGCAAATCAATGAGTAAGGATGTCAAGTGATCAAGTGATGCTGCAAGGGAAGAGAGGGAAGGAGGCTAGGGAAAAGGGAAAATGATGGGGGAAAATAAGAATTAATTATGCTGCTAGGGAAGAGGTTGAACTATACACTGTGGAGAAAGGAGATATTACTATGCTGTAAGAGGAGAGAATGAGCTACATTGGAGAGGAGAGAGAAATAACTGCCTACCAATCAGCCTGAAGACCCGTTTCTCCATTTCCCTGGCCCTTTATCTCTCCATTGCCATGTGTGGGCCAGGGGAACGCTTTTCAGCCACTGAACGCTAGTCCACCATGTCCCCACACTTTTTTTGAAATTCATACCTAATCCCTTTTGTTTAATTCTTATCTTTTCTTTTTTGTCTGTTTGGTTTTGTTTTGGGGTCACACCCAGCAGTGTTCAGGAGTTCCTCCTGACTCTGCACTCCGGAATTACTCCTGATGATTCTCAGATGACCACGTGGGATGCCAGTGATTAAACTCTGGTTGGCCATGTGCAAAGGCCTTGTGCCCTACCTACTTTAGCCATAGCTACAGTCCCAAATATTTTATGATGGTTTTTGGGGGTTTGGGTCACAGCGGAGATTCTCAGGGGTTACTCTTGGCTCTGCACTCATGAAACCCTCCTGATAGTGCTTGGAGGACTGTAGCAGGTGTCAGAGATTAACTGGTCGACTGTGTGCAAGGCAAGCACCTTACCTGCTGTACTATCTATTCAGTCCTTATCTTTGTTTTTGTCTGAATTAAATTTAAGTAAATTCCTACCTAAACTCCCTCCCCCCCCCCCCCCCCAAGCCCCGGGTTCAGATATTTGGCTGCTTTTTGTGGTAACTATCATCTAGTTTCTTGCTCATGCTCTGCCATGTCAACTTATATTCTGCTTTCAAAAGAAACCAAGACTAAATATCATCACTTAATGCAGTAGGTTTCAATGCTTTTTACACTATGGACTGGTGAAAATAGAAGAAATATTTTATGGACCACCGGGACAGAAAAACAAAGCACCATGTGTAATAGTGATCATGAGCCCTGTCTGACTTCACTGCACTACACAATCCTGGAAATCATATGTTGAATGGCATTAACTCTTGTGAACCAGCAAAAAATTTTAGTGGACTGATGTCTGTTTATATACCAATAGTTGGAAAACACTAAATTAAATCATGCTATGATGTTAGTAGGCACTGTAAAATAGGTACTCAAAATATGTGTGTGACTAATACATAATGCCAAATTTTTAATGAATTATCATTTCTTCAGAACCTTTTAAATCATAACATTTTCACCTAGAAATTCTCAAAGTTAGATCCACAGGGCCAGAGAAATAGTATAGGGGATAGCACTCTTGTCTAAAATGAGACTGACTTGGTTTGATCCCACCACCCCATATGGTTCCCTGAGCTATACAAGGAATGATCCCTAAGCACAGAGCCAGGATTAAGTCCTGAATACAGCCAGGTGTGACTCAAAATCCCAAAACAAAACAAAAAAAACCCCCAAAAACAAAAAATCCCCCAAATCCCCTTAAACATGAACTGGAAAAAAGAAAATCAAACTTTAGTCCACAGACACCTCTCCCTTATGCCACCCCAGTGATCATAACAACCCTTGAAGGGGGCCTCTGAACTAGCTTATTGAAATATTAAAATACTCTTTGTTGTATTAATTCTTTTGTAATTTATATTTGTGGCACAAAAACAATACCCAAATTGTTGGAATCTTATTGCTTGGCAGAATAGCACAACATTGGACTGGTAATTATTTATTTGCTGATAATGGCTTCTGAAAAATCAGTTTTACCAAAGATTGTCCTTAATGAAACATTAAAAATTAAATTTATGACTTCATCCTTTCTAACAGCTACATAGTACTCCATTGTGTAGATGTACCAAAGTTTCTTTAACCAGTCATCTGTTGTTGGGCACTCAGGTTTTTTCCAGATTCTAGTTTACATACAAGTGGTACTACACAGAAAGTTTTATGCTAAGCGAAATGAGTCAGAAAGAGAGGAACAGACATAGAAAGATTGCATTCATCTGGGGAACATAAAGTAACAAAATAGGAGACTAACACCACAGAATAGCCGAGATAAATACCAGGAGGTTTACTCCATGGCTTGGAGGTCAGCTGCACATTCTAGGGGTAAAGGCAGCTCAGATAGAGAAGGGAGCATCAAATAAAATAAAGGGTGTTGGGGAGGATCCTCCCAGGATGGGAGATGCATGCTGAAAGTAGACTATAAACCGAACATTATTGCCACTCAATTCCTCTTTTCCAAACCACAGCACCCAAAAGGAGAGAGAGAGAACAAAAGGGAGTGCCCTGACACAGAGGCAGGCTGGGATGGAGGGATGGGGGGTGGGAAGGTTACTGGGATTAGTGGTGGTGGAGAATGGGCACTGGTGGAGGGATGGGTACTCGATCATTGTATAACTGAAACCCAAGCACAAAAATTTGTAAGTCTATAACTGTACTTCATGGTGTTTCACTAATAAATTTTTTAATTAAATTTATTATATCTTGACCCTGAACATACATATATATTTTTAAAATATATGTGTGGCAAAGCAAGAAATATTCCTAAAGCATAGTTTCATACTGTAAATATGATGTGTGATTAAGCTCTGAGCTGAACTAGCAGGACGTCTTAGGGAATATCACAGTTACTAGAAAGATAGTTGAATAAATTCAGCTTATTCACACTATGATACACAGCGAATATTTTCTCAAAAATGATTAAAGTGGGTATGATAATCTTAGGAAAACATCTGAAAATATTGTTGTCCATAAGAAAATTGGAGCTTTTGGAGAAAAAATAGATTTTGGAGAAAAATAAATAAATTATATATATATATATTTCAACATGAGACTGATGACTTTCAATTCTTAGTCTTCATCAGCGGTGATTTTAACAAATATGCTTTAAATTTGTGTAATGAAAATTGTCAGCATTTATAAGATCTATATGATTCAGTGACCCTATCGTTCCCATATCTCTACTGTGTGATGTTATAAGATCATTGGTAACAGGAGGAGGGAGTAATAAAAAGGTAAGTCATAGTCCAAGATAGAACCATGAATTTATTTTATTTTATTTTTATTTTTTATCTTTGGAGTCACACCCTGTGGTGCTCAGGGCTTACTTTTGGCTTTGTGCTGAGGGATCACTCCTAGTTGGGCTCAGAGGACCATATGAAGGTCAGAGATCAATTCCAGTGTGCAAGCAAGCACCCTCCCTGCTGTACTATTGCTCTGGCAAGACCCATGTATTTAATATAACAGAATAAAGACAGTTAATATATATGGTTTATCCCATCTTGCAAGTAACCTTTAAAAAATATCTATTGAGTTTTGATGCAGTATCAAGTAATACCTATAATTACACAAAAATACTATGAAAATACATCTTTCTTTTAACTAAAAAACTGTAGTAGTCTATATTTTCTTCACAAACTTCATCTGAAACTGTGTATTTTAAATTAAATTCAGAAGCAAATGAAATAATCTCAGCTATATTTTATTAAGCTAGAGACTTCAAAAAATATAAAACATGTCTTTTACTCAATGACATATTTGGAAGGGTTAGAAAAAAATAGTCTTCCTCCTAAAAAAAAATGTTGCCAATGGCTTATCACACAATTAGAACTTATATTACTTAAAATTAGCATATTTAAGTTTTTCTTTTTAATTTCTAATGCACAACTGAAATAAAACCCACTTTAAATTCTTTTGAGATCCAGACCAGAGAAATAATATAGGAGGTAAAGGCTTGCCTTGAACTTGGCCAACACTGATTTGATTTACAGCACTACACATGATCCTTCAAACATGTCAAGAATCACTCCTGATCAATCATGAATGGCCCCTGATTCCTCCCTATAGTGGCCTGGATATAGAAAACAAACAAACAAACAAACAAAAACAGATCTTTCGAGGTCCTCAATAAATTTTAGGTGTCTCAAGTTCTCCTAAGGTCAAAAGGTTTTGGAATTTTTTTGCCTTAACCCAAACAGAGATCGCCTGTAATGTTGAATTTTAGAACCTGTTATAATAATGGTCACACTATTTAATGGTCACACTATTTCATGATAATAATAATAATATTAATAATAATGGTCACACTATTTCATGATTTTAGTATAGCACTGTAGCACTATTCTCCCATTGTTTATCGATTTGCTCGAGCAGGCCCAGTAATATCTCCATCATGAGACTTGTTGTTACTATGTTTGGCATATCCAATACATCACGGGTAGCTTGCCAGGCTTTGCCATGCGGGCGAGGTACTCTCAGTAGCATGCCGGGCTCTCCGAGAGGGGCGAAGGAATTGAACCTGGCTCGGCCCGGCTGGCTGTGTGCAAGGCAAATGCCTTACCATGTGCTATGGCTCCAACTTTTAGTATAATATTAATTGCATTATAGATACAACTGCTTTCCCAAGATTGACTTGACTTTCAGTACCATTCCTAATAATAAAGACATTTCTGACCCATCATTAGTGAAATAAGCTAATCAACGAAAGCTAAGCAGGGATGATAGAGTGTAATAGAATTTCCCAACCCTTGCAATCACCTTCTCTACCATTTAATAACTATTTCTCAGATTTCCTAGTAATTAAGTCACAAAATACAGTCACACTCATTTAATTTTCACTCACCATCTTTTATTATATTATTATCTTCATTATATAAATCAGGAAAAAAATTTAATAATTCAAAACTTAGCCAGAAATTGATATAGCTGTATGTACATAATCAGCAAGGGAGCATTGCATAGAAAAAAAGAATATGTTCTTCAAGGTTAAGAACCTAATTTGAACATAGCTGCACCAATGAGTAGCCATGAACATGTCAGTCACATTCCAATCAGTTACTTTGTTCCTCTCTCACAAAAGGTAATATAAATGCTCACGTTACCACGTGTTGATGAGTATTAAACTAGATAACGTGTATAGGTACCGATGGCAGAAAAGAATTTCAATACGTGGTAGATAATATCTGTTAATGACTCTCACTACTAAAAATCTGTTCTTTATTAGGACTGTCTTGTGAGTCTTTCATAGTATCATTTCTATGACTTTGCTGATAACTAGATTCTAAGATATGTTAAAGTGTAAATATATGTGAGGAGGAATCATTTTGGTTGCTCTTAGTAAACAGGTTAAGTTAGGGAGGCAGTAAATGAGGAAGAATTCCATTATAAGGTTTTTATGGGTATATATTTAGGCAAGTATGTAAAGCAGTCAGAAAAAAATAAGGAGCCTCCTATAAACCAGCTTTCAAGTGGAAAGAGCACTATCACTTGGCCAACTGGAAAACTGAAGGGACAACTGGTAAAGAAAATCAAAGTAATGAGTTTGGTGTTTTTAAGTGGTAGATTGACCTGCTCAATGTTAATTAAAAAAATATTGCCTGATGGACCAGACTGGATATGAGCCAGAGGAAAGAAGAAAAAGTGCTCTGATTGAGAAAGGAACATTTTTGTTTGGCTATTGGGTTCTCACCTGGCGATGCTCGAAGTTTATTCCTGGTTCTGCCCTCAGGAATTTCTCCTGGTGGTGCTTGCAGGACCATATGGGAATGCCAGAACCCAGGTTGGTCAAATGCAAGGCAAACACCCTTCCCACTGAACAGTCCCTTTGGTCCGAGAAAAGGACTTTTAGAAAAGAAAAGAAGGGGGGCGAGCTGGAGAAACACTACAGTGAGTAAGGGGCTTGCCTTGTATGCAGCCAACCTGGGTTTGATTCCCGGCACCACTGTGTCCTCTAGTATCACTACTGATCCCTGAGTGCAGTCAGGAGTAAGCCTTTAGTACAACCATGTGTGGCCCCAAAACCAATAAAATAAAAAAAGGAAAAAAGGGATCACAAGAAATTATAAAATCCATCTACCGTACTGCAGTACATTATTGAGACTGTATCTTTACTAAGAATGTCTTAGTGTAAATGAACCCACATATTTCAGATCCATGTTGTTAAAGATTGGTGATATATTATTATTATTATTATTATTATTATTATTATTATTATTATTATTATTTGCTCTCTGGGTCACACCCAGCAATGCATAGGGGTTACTCCTGGCTCTGCACTCAGGAATTACCCCTGGCAGTGCTCAGGGAATCATATGGGATGCTGGGAACCTGGGTTGGTTGCATGCAAGGCAAACACCCTCCCTGCTGTGCTATCACTCAAACCCCTATATATATATTTATTTTTAATTTAAACTAATTTTATAGCTTTAGAGTTACAACAAACACTGGATATATATTGAGAGAGTTTCACAAATTGAAGCCAAATTTACCCACTTCCTAATCTAGCATTTTCTCTTCCTAATCTAGCGCATCTTCTCAAACGCAGTCATTTGTTATTTATCATCCAAGGGTGTCTGAGTAAGACTGTCACTTACCAAACCTTGTACTTTCAGAGTTGAAAAGCACCAGAAAAATGCTTTTTATTAATTTTAATTTTTGAATTTTATTTTCTGAGTCATTTATTTCACCTGCCATCTCTGTGCTGGGCTGGAGCGATAGCACAGTGGTAGGGCGTTTGCCTAGCAAGCAGTCAACATGGCTGACCTGAGTTCGATTCCTCCGCCCCTCTCGGAGAGCCCGGCAAGCTACCGAGAGTATCTCGCCCGCACAGCAAAGCCTGGCAAGCTACCCGTGACGTATTCGATATGCCAAACACAGTAACAAGTGTCACAATGGACACGTTACTGGGTCCGCTTGAGCAAATCAATGAACAACGGGAGGACTGTGACCGAATTTTATTAATGCACCGTGATTAAAAAATTATTCATAACTGATTTTTGGACAATTTATATCCCAGCACAAATTCTACATCAATGTAATCTTCCCTTCACCAAGATTCCCAGATTCCCTTCTACCCCCATCCCTTAGCCTGCCACTTTGATAAACACATTCTTAAGTTTGGTTATTGAAGTTTGAATCATTTATTTTCAGTGTTGTTGACTCTGTGTTTTGTATATTTGACTATACCACTCCTTTACTCTACCAATATATTTGGATCACTTTGATCCCTGCTCCCTGTCGCTTCCTCTCTATCTGTTCTTCCCCTTTGATTTCTTGCATTGTTTTTTCCTCTCCTCATATTCTATGATTAAGGGTGATCTAGGCATCCTCCTTTAAAATATTGCATTCCCTCATCCAGTTCTATATACCATTCTATAAGTGAGATCATCCTGTTTGTCCTTCTTCTGGCTTACTTCATTTAACACAATTCTTTCAGTTCCATTCATGTTGCAGCTAATTGCATGACTTTATCATTTTTCACAGCTTCATTGTATTACATTGTGTATATATATGCACCACATCTTTATTACTATTATTATTATTATTTTAATATGTATTTTATTTTCATAAAAGTGGTTCACAATAGTTCATTACAGATAATATTCAAACACCAATCCCACCAACGAGCACCTTCCCACTACAACAACAGGTGTGAGGGTTGTTGTATTTCATTCTGGAGCCATTTAAGCCCAAATATAATAGAATACAAGCAAGTATGTTAGGAATCAGACAAATGTGTGATACTTTTGATAAGTAAGTGAAGTAGAGTATAAGAAGCTGCGTGGACACCTGCTCCAGAAATTCTTCAGCACTCTCTTCCAGGAATTTTAGTTTATAATCTCTGGTCTTGGCCGTTGATGAGATTACATGACACTGGGTGCAGTTTGTGGGTGTGACTGCCAAGCTACTGGAAAACTGGGGAGCTGGGAGGAAGAAGCCCAGTTCTGATCTGAACAAGCTTGGAGATCTCACTCACGGGTTCCTGCGTACTTGGGTTTTCCTGTCGGCCCTCTCTCAAGTGAGGTTCATCCCATCTTGCGTGAGGCTCATCTCCTTTTGGGTGAGAACGTCCAAGCGTGTGGAGTGGCCTTGAGCATGGTGGTGATTGGGTTCTGGAGATTTTTGGCTGCCGGTGTTCTGCTAGGGCAGGGATATGCACCACATCTTTATTAACCACTTATCAATTGTTGGGAATTTAGGTTGATTCTATATTTAGCTATTATATTAAGTGTTACAATGAATGACGGTGTGCATGGGTCCTTTTGAATGGATGTTTTTGTGTCCTGGAAGTAGATATTCAGGAATGGAATTTCTGGATCATATGGCAGGTCAATTTTTTAGTTTACTGAGATATCTCCATATTCTTCCCATAGAGATTGAACTAGATAACATTCCCACAGAGTGCATGAGAGCTTCTTTTTCACCGCATCACTGTCAACACAAATTGTTCCCACTAATTTTTGACATGTGCCATTCTCACTAGCGTGAGAATGTATCTCATTGTCATTTTGATTTTGATTTAACTAATAATCAGAATTTTATGTGGATTTTGTCCATGTATTGGTCTTCCTCCAAGATGTTTCTGTTCATTTCCACTTCTTATTTTTTGATGAGGTTTTGGATTTTTATTGTTGTTGATCTTTGTGAGTACTTTATATATCTTGGATATCAACCCTTTGTCTGATGTGCTGAGTGAAAATATTTTCTCCCATTCAGTTGGTATCTTTTATTTTTCGCTCCTGTTTCTTTTGCCATATAGAAACTATTTATTTTGATGTAGTACCATTTGTTTATATTTGATTCTGTAGCTTTTTCCAATGGCATTGTATCATTGAAGAGGCCTTCGAGGTTCAGTAATTGGAGCATTCTACCAATATTTTCTTTGAGGTGCTTTATATATTTTGGTCTGATCTCAATGTCTATATACACTTGATTTTTGTGTAGGTGTGATAGATGGATCCAGCTTTATTTTTTACACGTGGTTACCCAGTTTTCCCAGCACCATTTGTTGAAGAGGCTGTTTTTACTCAATTACATGTTTTCAGTACCTTGTCAAAAATTAGTTGACCAATGTGTGGGGCTTTATCTTTGTGTATTCTATTCTGACCATTGGTCAGAGAATCTGTCCTTATTCCAGTATCATGCTATTTTGGTCATTAAGGATTTATAGTGGGCTGGAGCAATAGCACAGCGGGTAAGGCGTTTGCCTTGCAAGCAGCCAATATGGCCGACCCAAGTTCAATTCCTCCGCCCCTCTCGGAGAGCCCAGCAAGCTACTGAAAGTCTCTCACCCACATGGCAAAGCCTGGCAAGCTACCCTTGACATATTCGATATGACAAGCACAGTAACAATTGTCACAATGGAGATGTTACTGGGCCCAATCGAGCAAATCAATGAAGAAAGGGAGGACAGTGACAGTGGATTTATAGTATTGTTTTAAGTCAGGTACTTAGATACTTCCCAGTTTCTTATTTTTCAATATAGTTTGACTATTCAGGATCTTTTATGATTCATACAAACTTTATTATTTACTGCTCTACGTGCTAGAAAAGTTTAATCTAAATTAGGATAGGGGTTGCATTGAATCTATATAGTAGTTTAGGTAAGATGGTCATTTTGACAATATTGAGTCTTCCCTTCTGTGTGTCTTCTGTGTGCAATCTGATTCCTGGGTCTCTAGTGGTTGGTAGGAGCAGACAGGGCAGGGTAGGGTGGGGCTCCTGATTAGAATCCCTTTGTCACATGTGGTTGGTGGGAGCAAGCAGAGAATCTCTGTCCCTGGGTCCATTGAGCCTGGAGTCCAAGGTCTCAGAGAGTTCTGCTTATCTTGTTCTGTGGGTCTTCAGTCGTGCATGAGTCTTGGCCAGAGCTTGAAATCGAGAAGTTCTACATGGAGCTGGAGAAGTTCTATAAAGAAGACCACACCTTCTACAAGATCATTGTGAGTAATTTTAATGCCAAGATAGGACCGAGAAGATCAGCTGAAGAACTTCACATCGGAACCCATGGCCTAGAATGGAACGAACAGGATGAAAGATTGTCTGAGTTCATCACGTCAACCAAGACCATTCATGGTAACTCACAGTTCCAGAAGGCAGAACCTAAACGTTGGACATGGGAGTCTCCCGGTGGACGATTCCAAAACAAAATAGACCACATCATATTCAATCGACGGTTTTGCCTGACCGATAAAGCTGTTGTCCCAAAATTCTGAACAGGATCGGACCACCATCTTCTTCGTGCAAATTTCTACTTCACAGAGCGGGGAGAAAGGGCTGCAAAGTTTAAAAAGGGAACTCCCAGAATGACCACCAACTGGGAGCTCTTTGGCACTATTGTGGCAACATGGGAAGATGCCATTGTTGACAACATTGACGAGGAATATGATCGACTGGTTCAGCACCTCAATGATTGTGCGAGAAACGCCAAGAGAGAGATAGCCACAAAAAAAACGCCTGTCTTCGAAAACTCTTGAGCTTATTCACCAACATGGTTTGGCACATGGTTCAGGCAACTGCAAGCTAACGTTGGAGCTCGCAAAGCAGTGCAGAGATGCGATCAAGGAAGACCTCCAAGAGAGAAGAGCAGAAGTGCTGGTAGATGCGGCAGAAGCTGGGAAAAGTATTCGTAACGCCCGCCTGTCCTTCGCCAACTACAAGACCAAGATGACTGCCCTCTGATGTCCTGATGGATCCATCACATCCTCCAGAACGGCAATGGAGAAGATTATCCATGACTTATACTCAAATCTCTTTGATAGCCATGTCCACTTGCCGACATACCAAATTCCACAGGATGGATATGTCGTTCCCAACGTTCTCCCTTCCGAAATCTGACACACCACTTCGTCAGTAAAGAAAAGAACAGCACCCGACCCAGACAAGGTCAGACCTGAACACCTGAAAAACCTGCCGTCAGTACTCATCAATACACTGGCTTGGCTCTTCACACGCTACCTGTCTGAATGCAAGTTTCCATCCCAATGGAAAACCAGCAGAACCATACTACTGTTCAAGAAGGGAGACATCCATGACATTGGCAACTATCGCCCGATCTGCCTATTGTCTGTCATCTACAAGTTGTTCACTCGAGTCATCCTAAATAGGATTGGCAGAACACTAGATGAAGGACAACCATACGAGCAAGCTGGTTTCCACAAAGGATTCAGCACCATCGACCATATCCACAAAATAACCAAGCTCATTGAGGTTTCTCGGAAGTTCAAGATGCCGCTCTGTTTAACGTTCATTGATTTAAAGAAGGCCTTTGATTCTGTTGAGATGGAAACGGTCATTGAAGCCCTAGCCAAGCAGGGCATTCAAGCCCGATACCTCAAGATCCTCCGTGAGCTCTATTGCGGATTCACTACCAGGATCTCACCATTCTACAAAGAAGTAATCATTGATGTCAAGAGAGGGGTTCGGCAGGGTGACACCATTTCACCAAAACTCTTCAGTGCCACCCTCGAGAACATCATGCGACGACTGGAATGGGAAGGAATGGGAGTGAAGATAGATGGTTGGCAACTACACCACCTTCGCTTTGTTGATGATATTGTTTTAATAACACCAAACATTAGCCAAGCAGCACAAATGCTGGCCGACTTTGACCATGAGTGTGTGAAAGGTAGGACTACAGCTGAATCTTACGAAGACAATGTTTATGAGAAACAGCCTCGTTCCTGATGCCCCATTTGCTCTCAACGGAACGACCATCTCTGAATGCAACAGCTATGTGTACCTAGGTCGAGAAGTCAACATGACAAATGACCTGGCACGTGAGCTGTGCAGGAGGAAGAGAGCGGCTTGGAACGCCTTCAAGAACGTCGAAGAAATAGCTAAGAGGACAAAGAACCTCTGGCTCCGGGCACATCTCTTTGATTCCACTGTTCTTCCTGCATTAACATATGCCTTAGAGACCTGGGCCCTGTGTAAAAAGGATGAGAACGCTATCCGGATCTTCCAAAGAGGAATTGAAAGAGCTATGCTTGGAATATCACGTTTCACTCAAATGAGAGAAAGAATCTGGAGTTCCGACATCCGTCGACGATCAAGAATCAGGGATGCTGTCTCGTTTGCCAAGGTGTCAAAAATTAGATGGGCTGGTCACGTAATGAGATTTAAAGACGACCGTTGCACTAGAGCTGTTACTGACTAGATCCCATGGGATGTCAAAAGACCGCGTGGCCGCCCACCTACCAGATGGTCAGACTTCTTCATCAAGATCATGAACAATCGGTTTGAGGCTCTTCACGTTCCCAGAGCGAACAGATGACATTGGACTACACTAGCACGCGACAGGGACAAATGGAGATGTTACTGGCGCCTGCTCGAGCAAATCAACGACTAACGGGAAGTTAAGTGATTAAGTGAGTCTTCCCATCCATGAGCATGAAATATTTTCCCATTTCCTAAGGTCTATTTCTTTCCATTTAAAAAAAAAATTATTAGTAAAACACCATGAGGTACAGTTGTAGACTTACAATTTTTTGTGCTTGGGTTTCAGTTATACAATGATTGAGTACCCATCCCTCCACCAGTGCCCATTCACCACCACCAATGATCCCAGTAGTCCTCCCACCCCCCACCTCATCCCCCCTACCCCACCCTGCCTTTGTGGCAGGGCATTCCCTTTTGTTTTCTCTCTCCTTTTGTGTGCTGTGGTTTGCAAAAGAGGCAATGAGTGGCTATCGTGTTCAGTCTATAGTCCACTTTCAGCATGCATCTCTCATCCTGGGAGAATCCTCCCAACACCCTTTACTTGGTGCTCCCTTCTCTATCTCAGCTGCCTTTCCCCCCAGAATGTGCGGTTGGTCTCCAAGCCCTGGAGTGAGCCTCCTTGTACTTATCTCGGCTATTCTTGGGTGTTAGTCTCCTATTTTGATTCTTTATTTACCCCAGATGAATGCAACCTTTCTATGTCTGTCCCTCTCTTTCTGACTCATTTCACTTAGCATGATACTTTTCATGTAGTATCACTTGTATGTAAATTTCATGACTTCCTCTTTTCTAACAGCTGCATAATACTCCATTGTGTGGATGTATCAAAGTTTCTTTAACCAGTCATCTGTTCTCAGGAACTCGGTTTTTCCCGGATTTTGGCTATTGTGAACAGTGCAGCAATGAACATGGAAGTGCAGATGTAGGTCTATTTATTTCTTAATTGTTTTGAAGTTTTCATAATATATATCCCACACCTCTTGTTGATTCTCAGGTACGTGCTGTTTTAAGACACTACTATTATGAATGAGATAGATCATTTGATCACTTTCTCCTCTGATTAATTATTTGTATAAAAGTGTAATACCATTTTTTTGTTTTTATTTTGTAGCCAGTAACTTCCCTGTGTTTTGTTGTTGTTGTTGTTGTTGTTGTTGTTGTTGTTGTTGGAGCTTTTGTGTGGACTTTTAGGGTGTAAATTTTTTTGGAGGCCCCATGGGTTTTTCTGACCCAAACAGGTTATTTCCTAGCCTAGCATTGCTAGGTCCAGCAGACTGTCATTTAATACTAGAAATATTCATTAAACATAGCTCTGCTATACAAAACTAAACCAAAAAAAACATAGTAGTGACTATTACACTAAAAATGGCTACATATATTTAAATGTATGTTAATTAAAATTATATAAAATTAATATCCCATTTTGACCATTTTTTGCGACTGGCCCATTTTTTTTGGTCAACAAACAGACATAAATTGTAGTGATCAGCATAACTGACAGTGTACATGAAGAATACTTTCACTCCTGTAGAAAGTTCTGTTGAATACTATTGTTTTAAAATAAGAGAAAGTTTCCAGAAATTTATAGGTGAAATAATTTATTTTGTTTTTCTCATTAAATGAATAAAAAGGTTAGACAATCTCAGTGGTCCTTTATATTTCAGACAGGATCTGAATCTTAGCTATTGCTAAGCATAAATCTTGCTGCTTGTGTGAGAGTGAATGTTATTACTTCTGTTTCTCTACTATGTCTAGGACTTCAGGTCTGTCTGTTGTGAATCCCATATCGTCAGGATGCCGTTTCCCTAAATAGAACTCTCTTTGCTGTTTTAACTGCAGCAATTAGGTACTCATCCTTATTCTATTCCCCTAATATTATCTTACTAGGTTCAGGTTCAGTTTGAATTTGTGGCAGGTTATTATTAACCTTATCTTTAAAAAACTAAAAGTGATGTCATCTCTAAGTCGTTTGTTCTTAATGGGGAAGGTGCCTTTTAAACGTTGAACATGCAACCTGCCCTACATCACAAAGTGCCCTAGTACAGACTCTGAAGCCATCCAAATGACACTATGTTCTGCTTTGAGAGCAGCATGAGATAAACCAAGAGGCCAATGCACTCTTGGGCACTCTCCAAAGGCAATATAGAAAGCACAGGAACAGTGGAGAACATACTGCGGAGTTGATGCCAATCAGAGAATAAAAAACTTGGAGGATGTGTAGAACTAAGTTAACCAGAACCAGTTAACCAGTTAACACAGTTAATCAGTTAACACAGGTGAGTGTGAGAATAGTGACTGTATATTCAAGGGCTGATGTAAGCACTTCACAAATCTTTGCTAAATGCATGTACAAACCCCAACCTAAAGCTTGAAACTTCAGTCACAGCTAGCAAGAACCAGATATTTAAGAGGCGAAAATTATAAATATTATAATACAGTTAAGAAAGATTCTAGGGTGGTCCTGGAAGGAGAAATACTTATTCTAGGGTGTATGTGATTGTCTTCATAGAAGATGTGACTTTCAGCTATAGTTGGAAAATGGACCAACCCTGAAAATCCTATAATTGCTTTGAATATAAACTAGTTCAGGCCATGCATCTACTCCTCTATATACATTAAAGTTGCCAGGTCTTTATTCTACAAGCTGTGGACTACAAAGTGGATTACAACGATGGGCAGGGATAGCTGAAACATGTTAGGATCTGTCATCATGCCTTATGGGACCATGGCTCCTTTGAAATCACCCTCAGGCCACCCCTCAGGTTAGAATCTCAGTTTTAGAGCCAGCACAACATAAAGGTATTAGAAGCTCTTGTCAGGGACTACAGAATTTTACAGCCTACATAAAATAAGTCTTCGTACCAGGTGTAGTACAGAAGCATTTTGTTTCAGAGATCAAAAGATGGGGTGTCTTGGAACGTGTCAAATCAATCCCCGCTTATAATCATTAAAAGTGGACTCAAAAGAATGTGTCCCTGGCTTGCAAACTTGGCACAAATCCAGGACAGATCAATACATTTCTCTTCAGTTTCAACCAAAATACTTTTTTCAGTTCTTCACCTAAATCTGTGAGACATTTCCATGCAGTTGTTGAACAATGCTGTGTTATATCTCAGAAGAAATGCCAAGTGATCACTTTCCATGGCCACAGTTACTTAAAAGAGGCTCTGGAATGACAGCTACTAAAATACCAACAATCAATATTTTAAAAACTCTGAAATATAGAGTGGCACCATGAACTGAATTGGCTCCTGTAGCCAAAAATTCATCATTTGCTTATAAAGTAAGATTTTCTTCTCTACTAATTGAAGAATTCAGGTGAAAGTCATTCTGTTTGATGGTTTCATTAAGGAAGTAGAAAAGAGGGAAAACATATAGTCTCCTTTATTATCAAATGGATCTGTTAGAACTAACAAAATGTTGTTTTGTAGTGCATGACAACGAAAAAAAATAATGGGCAGACATGGTAATATCCCAAGGTCTTTTTGCTTTAAGCTTAGTTGAACATGAAATAAATAAAATGCTTTCTGTATTATGTGTTCCCTCTAAATTGCCTCAGGGAGATAGAAATATATATATATATATATATATATATATATATATGATTCTATTTTTCTAAATTGGAAAGTTGAGGATCTGCCTGCTTTGATTTCCAGGCTTGGGTTCACATGATGAGTTCATTTAGCACAATCAAACTTACCTGAAAGCCAGTTTACTGCTCTGGAGTTCAAATTCCCTCAGGATGGGTATTTGATTTCCCAATATCCTACTCCCCTTTGTATATTCTAGTCAACTAAATAGGTACTTACAGTTGGCAAGTTGAAGAGTAAAATGGGAGTTGGTTTTCAATACAGAACAAAATTACTACTGAAATGAGACTCATTAACTAGCCTGGCTTATCTTGGACTTTTCTGATTCAACTCCCAAAAGTTCCTTTTCCTGGTAGAACCCCACAGTTCCTCAATTCATTGGCCACTGAAAGCAAAATTGAGATCATTTGTATACCAACAGGGCATTCCTAAAGTAGTTAAAATATATGTAGCCATTTTACAAGATTCCTTCTGTCTTAGGCTGAGTAAAGCACTAGAATTTCCTTCGCATCACTTCAGCTCTCTTAAGATATTATTGACATATATCACTGGGTAAATTTTTATATATAGTGTGATGACTTAATATAAGCAAAAACACATGCATTGTGATGTGATGGCCAAAATAAGACCAATGAACACATTCTTTTTCTATGTCATTGCTGTTGTGTTGCTATTATGGTGCAAAAATTAAGACTCTATGATGGGAACATTAAGTTGCTACTCCCAGAGCAACTTTCAAGCTATAATATAGTATGGTTAACTATAGTCAAGGTGCTATACATCATAATATTCTGTGAATGATGAACGAAAATGAAGCAAAGAAGTGAAGTGACTATAGTTAGAACATCAGTAAGCAAGGAGAGGTTGGTAGAGGAGTTTAGATCCTTTCTGGATGCTGGGTCCACCTTTGCAAGATAATATAGGAACCGTCAGAGGAACCCAGGTATGCGGGACCTGTGGCTGAGATCTCCAAGCCTGCTCCAACTGGGAATGGGCCTCCTCCACCCAGATCCCCAGTGATTCCAATATCTTGGCAGTCACACCCACAAACTGCCACAAGTGCCACATAATCTCATTAACAGCCAAGGTTCTGAGACTATAAAACAAAGCTTCCGTAAGAAAGCAACACCTGTAAAAGCAATTAGAGGCTGCCCAAAAGCTTCCGTCCCTCTCAGAGAGCCCTGCAAGCTACTGAGAGTATCCTGCCTCAAGAGTATCACGCCTACATGGCAGAGCCTGGCAAGCTACCTATGGTGCATTCAATATGCCAAAAACAGTAACAATAACGGGCCACATTCCCCTGACTCTGAAAGAGCCCCCAATATGCCATTGGGCTACGCTAGCACGAGACAGGGACGGTTGGAGTTGTTACTGGTGCTTGCTTGAGCAAATCAATGATCAACAGGATGACAGGTGACAAGTGACATACTATTACAGAGAACCACTCTTTATGACTACAGTGCTCCATTACAACAATTGTGTGCCACTTGCTTATTTCTGAGATTTTGGAGGTGGTGGCCTTCTCAAGTGCAGAGGCCACTGCTAGCAATTCTTGGCCAACTGAACTGTGGTTCTTGGCAAGGTTCAAAAGATGTATATGGTACTACTAGGGCCTTGTTATACTGGGAATTCTCCGGGCTACCTGGTGCTCTGCAGGAGCCTCAAGAGCTGTGCCTGTGATATTCAGGGGACCATGTGGTGCCAGGGACTGAACTAAGGATGGCTTCATACAAGGCATTTGCCTTAACCCCTATATCATTCACCACAAATCTCAGTTTCTGACATTTTTTTCCCTTTCTATTTAATAACAGGATCAGAAAGAACTCTGGTTCTATAGAGTATGTTTCATCCAAGAAATGTAATGAATATGAATGGGACTGCCAGTGTCCCTGCAGGAGATGTAAACATAAGATGCATTTCAGTGCATTAGCTGAAAGCACTTTCAATAGTGGGGCTGAGGAAGCACTTGAATAAACCTCTCCATCTCTTAGGATGAGGGGGAAGTAGTCCCTAAGAGCAATGGAATCTATTCCACTTTCATGACAATAGGATGGATTTGGATATAAACATTTGGGGAGAGGAGCTTCAGTGGAGAAGACATTTAAATAAAAGAAGATCTGGGGACATTCAGAAGTTACATGGTAAGAGGGAGAATAAATGAAAAGGGACAGAGCAAAAGAGTGTTCTTAAGAAACAGCACAGCCAAAGACCTCTTTGGAAATAAGATCCATTTCAGTTTTCATGGCTGTTTACTGTTGGGGTGTCAAGGAAATCTTCTTCTTGTGCCCATTTCTTTTCTCCCCCATGCCTATCTTATTTTGCTTTGTTTTATTTGGGGCAACACCTCATCATTCTCAAGATTTAATCCTGGCTTTGAGCTCAGGGATCACTCCTAGCAGTGCTTTTATGGGGGTGAGAGGGGTGGTGCAATATGGGGTCCTGGGGATTGAACCCAGGTTGGCCTCATGCAAGGCAAGTGCCCTAGTATCTATACTATCTCTGTAGAACTTTCATTTCTTATGATGAAGTATTTTTATTTAAGATTTATGCTCTCTCCAAAATGTATTAAAGGCCTCGACATCAGACCAGAATCCATAAGGTACACTGAAGACAAGGTCAGCAAAACCCTCCACAATACTGAGGCTAATGGTATCTTTAAAGATGACATGCCACTGACCAACCAAATGGAAACAGTGATAAAAAATGGGATTATATTAAACTAAGAAGCTTCTGCTCAGCAAAAGATACAGTGATCAAAATACAAAGACAATCTATAGAATGGAAAAGGATATTCACCCAATACCCATCCAATAAGGGATTGATATCAAGGATATACAAATCACTAGTTGAACTCCACAAGAAGAAAACATCCAACCCCATCAAAAAATGGGGTGACAAAATGAACAGAAACTTTTGCAAAGAAGAAATCCGAATGGCTAAAAGGCACATGAAAAAAATGCTCTCCATCACTAATCATCAGGGAGATGCAGATCAAAACAACAATGAGATATCATCTCACACCACAGAGACTGACCCACATCCAAAAGAACAAAAGTAACCGGTGCTGACGCAGATGTGGTGATAAAGGGACCTTCCTTCACTGCTGGTGGGAATGCCAACTAGTTCAACCCTTTTGGAAAACAGTATGAAGGATTCTCAAAAAATTACAAATTCACCATTTGACCCAGCAATACCACTCCTGGGAATATATCCTAAAGAGGCAAAAAAGTACAGTCGAAATGACATCTGCACTTGTATGTTCATTCCTGCACTGTTCACAATAGCCAGAATCTGGAAAAAATCTGAGTGCCCGTGAACAGATGACTGGTTAAAGAAACTTTAGAATATCTATACAATGGAATACTATGCAGCTTTTAGAAAGGATTAATTCATGAAATTTGCACACAAGTGGTTCTACATGAAAACTATCATGCTAAGTGAAATGAGTCAGAAAGAAAGGGGCAGACATAAAAAGACTGCACTCATCTGGGTAATATAAAGTATCAGAATGGGAGATGAACACCCAAGAATAGTTGACATAAGTACCAGGCAATCTGCTCCACAGCTTGGAAACTGGCAGCACATGCTAGGGGGAAAAGGAAGCTCAGATATAGAAGGGAACACCAAGTAAAGGGTGTTTGGAGGACTCGCTAGGGATGCAAGATGCATGCTGAAAGTAGCCTATAGACTGAACATGATGGCCACTCAATACCTCTATTGCAAACCACAACAATCTAAAGGAAAGAGAGAGCAAAAGGGAATGCCCTGCCATAGAGGTGGGTCGGGGTGGGGTGGGAACGGGGGGTGTGAGGGCTACTGGGATCATTGGTGGTGGAGAATGTGTACTGGTGGAGGGATGGGTACTTGATCATTGTATAACTGAAACCCAAACACAAAAGTTTGTAAGTCTACAGCTGTGGGGCTGGAGCGATAGCACAGTGGGTAGGGTGTTCGCCTTACAAGTGGCCAACATGGCCGACCTGAGTTCGATTCCTCCGCCCCTCTCAGAGAGCCCAGCAAGCTACTGAGAGTATTCGATATGCCAGACACAGTAACAACAGTCTCCAATGGAGACGTTACTGGTCCCGCTCGAGCAAATCGACGATCAATGGGAGGGCCTTTACCTTTACAGCTGTATCTCATGGTGTTTCACTAAAAAAAAAAAAAGAAAGAAAAAATGATTTACGGTATCTTGCATTGCCCCAGGGTAGCATTGCTGTAGGGTATGAGCTGGGAAGTCTGTTCCCCACCTGCTCTCTAGTATTTTCAACATTCTCCTTAAAGATGCTGAAGAAAAAAATAGGGAAGTAAGCAAACTAAGCTTAGTAACAGGTTGTGTGTGTGTGTGTGTGTGTATTTGAACAACTTAACTTCCTTGATTTCCAGGTGAATGTTATACTCATTATATCATAAATAAATGAACAATATCAATAATTATAAAAAAATAAAGATGCCCAAGGGGACTGAAACATCTGGCTGACAGATAACATGAAGCAGGCCATAAATTCCTAGGCTATTGAGACATCTCTATAAAAGCCAATGTGATGGCCAGAAAGCACCAGTAGATAGCCACCCCACCACCACTCTGCTGTGGATATACTGCAGTAGAAGGCAGTGGCAGATTAGAATGCAAATTTTGGCCAGGAATTGGTGACACTGATATTCAAAATGGTACTGTTTGGTTCTGTCTTCCCAGATCCAGTTGAGCCACACTTACCATATACGCAATCTTGACCTGGGTAATGATAGGGGTGGGGTAAGATGGGTTGATAGCAGAGAAGCTCAGTTCTTCTGTTCCTAATGTGATAGCTGACTTGGGGGGTGAGGAAGATAGAACTTGCTTGGGAGAAGTAGAATAGAGTTTTCCCCTTCTGACATATGCCCTCTGTCTAGTGTCCCTGTCTCTCTCCCTTGCAGCCCTGAGTGGTACCTTTCCCCATTCTTCTGCTTCTTTTTTGAGGGTCAATGTAGATTTTGGTCCACACCCAACAATATTCAGGTTTAGTCTTGATTTTGTACTCAAGAGTGACCCCTAGCAGTGCTTGAAGGACTGTATCTGGTGCCAGGGATCTCAGTGGGGTTGGCCGCATGTGAGGCAAGCACCCACATATGATCTCTCCACCCTGGGATTTTTAGTAGTGTTACTATATATGTTGTTCACATTGAATTCCTGAAACACGATTTCTTTCACACCTTTAGCCCCAGTTCTACCCTGTAGAAACCAACACAAGGCACGTGTTTGTATTCTTCCCAAGATTCATAAGCTCATCAAGATTTTCCATGTATTTATTCAGGTATGGAGTTTTCATCCAAATTACACATTATTCTACGTTTTGTCTTTTTGCTGATTAGTAAGTAGATACAGCTTCTGATTTTTCCCTTTAACGTTTTTAATTGTTTTCTAACTAAACAAGTATTTCAGTAGCTCAAATCCCCGGACACCGATTCATATTCCACTAGCTGTGGTTTAGTTCTCAGGGCAGTTTTCTGTGCTATCCTCTTTATCTGAAAAATAGAGGTGATACAAAGTCAGAGAAGCCTAAGAACTTATCAGATTCCTAGTTCATAAGGGACAGGCCTGAGACCTCACCTGAACCAAATCAGCCTGTTATGAGCACATAGACACTTACCTACTGGCCTAGCACTCCCACTTCCCTGTGTGCCTTGTGATAATTCTCATCGCTCCATGTGGAGACCCACCACATGCTTGCTAATAGCCACACGGTGTTTTATGCAAGGATAAAAAGCCCATTACTTAACTAAGCCCTTTCATTTTTGATATGATTTTTTTCACAATTATAAATAATCCTATATCGTACCTCCCTGTACATATATTTGTAGACATGGTTCAGTGGGCTAGATCCCTATAAATAAAATGGCATGGCAAGAGGAATGAATTTTGAAAATTTGAAATGCTGCCAAGCAGCTCTTCAAAGAGGCTGCCAACTTGCACCAGCACCCACAGTGATGTGCATTAAAACCCTGAGCTGCCCTGGGAGCCAGCTCATTACTATCAGAGGCATAAATGAAACAGATTTCTCTGTTGACCTACACAGTTCATGACCAGGTCATTGATTGGGCATGTGGAAGGCGCTGAAACAGCAGGTGGAGAACAGTTTCCAACTACCACCTGGATGGTTCTTTAAAACGCAGATGGCTGGGCCCAACCTCCAGAATTTCCAATTCAGGAGGGAGGTTGACAACGCACATTTGTATAAACTTCCCAAATGGCGCCCATGAAGCTTCTCTGGAGCCTTGGTCTGGGGTGAGCTTGGGACTGAAACCCTTTGCAAAAGCCCTTCAAGCATTGCTCAGTTGAGAGCAGAGAAGCACTGCCCGGAGTTTTCCCTTACAATCCCCTCTTCTAGAAAGGGCTTATCAGAGAAGGATTCACATGAGAATTCCCATAAGAATTGCTATCCAATGGGTTTGTTTTTGAACTTTTAAAAATTCCTTGTATGTCACCTCCTAGCCTAGAATCTCAGAAGCGGGAGAGCTCTTAAACTCCTTCGGCTACATCTGGATTGTGAGTAATCCCCAGAGCTGCAGGACTCTCCCCCACGCCACTTAGGTCCTCCAGATTTCTTTCCCAAAAAGGCAGAATAGACAATAATCATTTCTGGGGGCAGAGTTTCTGTCACTTCTGGACGCCATCCTCTTTCAAGGATGTCAGTGACAAATCCTCAGGGGCTGAGCTGAAGCCCCTGTCTTTCTGAGTTCTTTCTGATTCCCTGGAGTCTATGGGTTCCTGTGTTGACTCCTGGCAGATGGAGACCCAACTTCTGCTTTAAGTTCATGTCCTAGTTGTTGGCAATGACAAGGCAGCAGTGGATGGAGCTGCCACCAGTGGCGTTGATAGCTAAGCACTGACAGCAGAGGGGAGAGATTCCAGTTTTGTGTCTTAGAGCAGTGCCAGGTGAATCTGGTGTGGTTACGGTCACTCGGGTCACCATGGAAAATTGTGCAGGTTGTTCAAATCACAGTAGTCTTTCTCAGAAGCACCCTTTGCATCACTTATAGTCACTTTTCTGGCAGTTGGCAAAAGAGCCATTGAATTGGTGGTTTATTTTTCTAATTCAATTAAAGGGCCCATATGAGACAGTTTGTGGCTTGCTCTTAAGTTATCAAGGATGTCATGACACAGTACTTTTTGACCAAGTACCAAATGAGCCTCTAAGAAGAGTGTTTTGTGCCTAGCACAGGTCTAAAACTGACACTTTACACTAATTTCGCTTTTTGTTCTTCTCCAGAAGAGACTTCGCATCTGACAAATCAGGTGAGAGAAGAAAACAAGAATGAAATGGAGTGGAAAAGGTGAAAAAAAAAGCCACCAGATTGAACAGAGAGAAGCCTGAAGATCAGATAACACTAGAAAAAGCAGAAATATGACCTTCAGGAGGCTTAGAAGATTTCAATATCGTTGCAGAACAGATGTGTATTCTAGTAACAACAGAAACAATGACAACAGTTACTCAAGTGTTAACTACATATAAGGCAGGATGCCAGTGCTGGATGTGCATTATTGTGTACAATCATCCTCACAAGCTATTGTCCCTGTTTTACAAGTGAGGAAAACGAGGCTCTGAGAGCAAGATAAGCAATAGTGGATACAAATCTCCTGATTGTAATGAAAACAGAAACCATGTCTAACACGTTCACCAATTTATCCCCACTGCCTAGATTGTTACGACTCAAAATGTGGCCCAGTGGGCCAGCTGCAATGGGCTTCATCCAGGAGCTTGTTAGAAATTCAGATTCTCAGTCCTTGTTCCAGCGCTGTTGAATCAGAATCTGCATTTTAACAAGATTCGTAGTGGTTCATATTCACATTAACATCTGAAAAGCACTGACCTAAAACACTGCCTGGGTTTAGTAGAGATTCAATAAATATTTGCTGAATGTTGAATGAATAAAGATCTCCATACATTTCCGTATCTTTAACCGAGTCAGTCAAAGCACTTGAAATTTTTAGTTTGAAAAATGAGATTCAAAGTGATAGTCTCAGACATTTGTTTCTGAAAGCTCTTCTCTGTACAAGTTGACAGGAATGTTTTCAGGGGTGAGGATTAAGAGTTCAGGAAAAATCTCTTGACTTGATCCCTCCATGTGTGCTGGTGATTGAAAGAACCACTAGGGAGAACTTTTGCAAAAGAGGATGAACTGCAAAGAAACTCATCTAATGACCTCCATTAAGTAATTAACAGGCCCTGCAAAACCTCTTTTCACACAGTTGAACTTTATCTTCTTGACCAACCCACATTAAGCATTTGGTCCCACCCACACCCCTCCAATAAAGAAAGCTATTTCTATTATTTATTTATTTGTTTATTTATTTATTTATTTATTTAGGGCTGGAGCAATAGCACAGCCGTAGGACGTTTGCCTTGCACACGGCTGGCTCGGCTGAGCAGGATTCGATTCCTCCACCCCTCTAGGAGAGCCCGGGAAGCCTGGCAAGCTCCTCATGACATATTCAATGTGCCAAACAACAAGTCTCAAAATGGAGAGTTACTGGGCCTGCTCAAGCAAATCGATGAACAATGGGAGGACAGTGCTAAACAGTGCTAAACATTCATTTATTTATTTATTTAGCCATTACTTCTTTTTTAAAAAAATTTTTATTAGTGAAACACCATGAGGTACAGTTGTAGACTTACAAATTTTTGTGCTTGGGTTTCAATTATACAATGATCAAGTACCCATCCCTCCACCAGTGCCCTTTCTCCACCACCATGGATACCAGTATCCCTCCCACCCCCTCATCGCCCCACCCCACCCTGCCTCTGTGACAGGGCATTCCCTTTTGTACTCTCTCTCCTTTTGGCTGCTGTGGTTTGCAAAAGAGGAATTGAGTGGCAATCATGTTCAGACTATAGTATACTTTCAGCATGCATTTTCCATTCTGGGAGGATCCTCCCAACACCCTTTCTTTGGTGCTCCCTTCTCTATCTGAGCAGCTGGCCTCCAAACCATGGAGAGAACCTCCTGGTACTTATCTCTGCTATTCTTGGGTATTAGTCTCCTATTTGTTACTTTATGTTCCCAGATGAATGCAATCTTTCTATGTCTGTCCCTCTCTTTCTGACTCATTTCGCTTAGCATGATACTTTCCATGTAGTACCACTTGTATGTAAATTTCATGACTTCATCTTTTCTAACAGCTACATAGTATTTCATTGTGCAGATGTACCAGAGTTTCTTTCTTTAACCAGTCATCTGTTCTTGGACACTCAGGTTTTTTCCAGATTCTGGCTATTGTAAAGAGTACTGCAATAAACAGACAATTGCAGATGTCACTTCGACTATACTTTTTTGCCCCTCTGAGATATATTCCCAGGAGTGGTATTGCTGGGTCAAATGGGAGCTCAATTTCTATTATTTTGAGAATTATCCATACTGTTTTTCTTATGGGCTGAGCCAGTCGGCATTCCCACCAGCAGTGAAGGAGGGTCCCTTTCTCACCACATCAGCGCCAACACTGGTTGCTTTTGTTCTTTTGGATGTGGGCCAGTCTCTGTGGTGTGAGATGATGTCTCATTGTTGTTTTGATCTGCATCTCCCTGAAGGTGAATGATGTAGAGAATTTTCTCATGTGCCTTTTTGCCATTCGGATTTCTTCTTTGAGAAAGTTTCTTTTCATTTTGTTGCCCCATTTTTGATGGGGTTGGATGTTTTCTTCTTGTGGAGTTCAACCAGTATTTTGTATATCCTTGATATCAACCCCTTGTTGGGTGGGTATTGGGCGAATATCCTTTCTCATTCTGTAGACTGTCTTTGTATTTTGGTCACTGTTTCTTTTGAGTACAGAAGCTTCTTAGTTTAAGATAGTTCGATTTGTCTATTTCTGTTTTCTCTTGCTTGGACAGTGGTATGACATCTTTGCAGATAACATTAGCTTCAGTGTCATGGAGGGTTTTGCCAATTTTGTCTTCAGTGTACCTTATGGATTCTGGTCTGATGTTGAGGTCTTTAATCCATTTTGATCTTACTTTTGTACATGGTGTTAGGCAGAGATCTGAGCCCATTTTTTTGCATGTAACTCTCCAGTTTTGCCAGCACAATTTTAAAAGGCACAACAATCAATTCTAGGCAAGGGCTTTGGGGGAAGTAGATTAATGGAAAATTAGACTCCAAATGACTGTTCTGTGGCAAGAAACCTGTATTGAGTTTATCTCCCGTATTGAGTTCTATGAAACCTGCTAGTGAGAAGACTGTGGTCCTCTTTAACCAGTGTGGAGAGTTAGGAGTAAAAGCACTATGCTTTATGTATGATAGTTTTTCAAGATTTGGCCAAGCTGAGAGGGTCAATAGCAGACAGTGTTCTGGGGATCATGAGGTTCTAGGGATGAGATTCCAGGACTCCCACATACAAAGCATGTAAACTGGCACATTGAACTACCCAGCCTGCCCCTAGAATCCTTTTCCATCAGCCGTGTGAAGTCCCCTAGGAAGGCTTATGCTTCTAAATTTGTCTCCTTTATTTGCTCCATTTGGTTTCTCAGGCTGTCCTGGCTGGGATCTATCTAAAGCTATTGTCTTAACCCAATCTATCACCATGACAGATCAATCAAGAGATGACTGAGCAGGTACAGTCTGAATCCAGCATAACGTATTCTAACATTTATGTATAAAATATTTTTAATTGAATTGCCACGAGATATGCAGTTATAAAGATGTTTCTGATCAAGTTTCACTCATACAATGTCCCAACACCCATTCCTCAGCCAGTGTACAGTTCCCACCACCAGTGTATGAAATTGACCTGTACTCCCATTAGAGACTATTAAAGCTATAGCGCTTATACCATTTATTACCACTAGATGGCAATATTTTCTATTCTCATTTCTCAGATTTTGTCTTCCACAGCATCCATAAATACTTCATCATCTTGGATATGTATTTGTAAAACTGGGTTATTTATTTTCCCGGATGAGCCTTTATGAGAAACTATCAAATTATTTTTGAAGCCACAAAACTTCAATTATTCCAGGTCACCTGTTTCAAAGATTCACTTTCTCAATTCATTCTAGAAGGTTAAAGGTGGCAATTTTACCCAGAAGGTAGGCTACCATTCCATTGGAGGATATTGCAGTATAAGCACTTGCTTTGGGTTTATTTTCTTTCATATTGAAGACAGTTTTTGAGAGCACTGGGGAAGCCTTAGGCCATATTAAAATTCCCGACATTTTAAAATTTTTTATTTTGAAATTGCTACAAAGATTTTTTTCTTTTTACTGTTGTTGGAATGTGTTAAGAAGTGGATATAAAAATTACTCCTGCTTTCAGAACTGTCTGCCAGTTGTTAACTGGTCAATGTACTGTCATCTTCCTCAGTAGCCACCAAGTGTTTGCTGTTTGTTCTATATAAACTTTCTCTTTGGAATGGGATTTTAGATGCTAACCAAACCTACTTTTAAAAATTGAGTCACCTTTATAACAATTCTGGCAGTAATTGCCTCGCCCCTATTTAAATACTCAAAGAGATAGGAGATCTCTTTTCTTGTCAAAACATTTGTAGCAGTAGTAATAATTAATGGTGATAATTGCTTGCCATAGTATTATGTATTGAGCATCACCCAGATTCCTTTATTCTTCATATGACAGCATTTAAGCATTATCCGGTTTCTTGCTCTCTGAAATGCATTGAACATTTTTCTCTGTCCTGTGATGTCAAAAATTAAGATTCCAGATAGCAGTTATCACCTTCTCTTGTTTTTGCTTTGATAATTGAATTGATTCATTCCAAAACTGGAATGCAAGAGAAAGAGTCCAAAGCAATACATCAAGAAGTTTTAACAGAGTTCAGATCGAATTTTTTTATTTAAAAAAAAGTTTAGAAATATAGTTCCTGAACTATAAGCTTAAAACCCTAAGAATGTCAAAGCTAAGTGATATGACAAACCAGTCATCACTTGTCTCTCATCCTGTTCCAAGCTTCAGGGACCTGATTTGAACTTAGAGCTCTCCCCGCAACTCTAAAGAGAGCTTTATTTGTGACATACATTTAAAAAGAACTTTTATTCACTACAGAATTAAGTTAATACTTTTTATTTTTGTATATCGGGGAGCTCTGGAACATAATAAAAATAAGATTCCTCATTCGCAGCTTGTACTCCTAAAATGCTAAAAGAAACTTGAAAGAAAACTTTCAGAGATAGATGAAGCAAGAGAAAATGTTAGGTATTTGACACAATTTTTATGAACAACAGTTGCATATTTTAAACTCTTGATGTATTTGTTTTTGTGCACTGGTGGGAATATTTTACCATAGAAATTTTATTCAAACCTATACTGAGTATTCCAATAAGCTTACACTATTAATATACAGAAGACCTCTATATAATTACTTCCGCTTTTTAAAAATGGTTTTCTTTTTGCCTGTTTTTAAATTTTTATTTTTTTCTTTTAGTTAAAACTTTTTTAATTAAATTTTTTTAATTTATTAAGATTCTGTGGTTTACTTTTATTATCCTTTTACTGTCGTTGGACTCTGTAGTTATTTTTTATGTTAGAAATTTGTTTCTTTCCTCTTTTTTCTTCTTTTGTAAAATGCCTTCTGATTCTTTTCCTTATTTTGCATTTAATTTTTTATTGTTGTAGTGTGGGGATGGGCCTCACACAACCAAGGCAAGTGATACGTGATTTTCTTATTTTTCAAGCAGCTTTTACTCTCATATAAGTTTCAAGATAATACACCAAAAGACATAATTATATGTGCAAGAACTGTGTGTACTCTCATTACAATTTTTTTTTTTTTTTGCGGAAGGTGGGGGCAGGGGATTTGAAGAATCTGATAGGACTGAGTAGGGAGGAAAGGAGCAAAAAGAGTTGGTGCTGAACATTAACATTAATCAGATCAGATCAGAATAAAATGTTCACAGCCCCCTGGCTAGCCCTGCAGTCAGTCCTTTGTTTGGAGAAGGGCGGAAGTCAGGAGCTAAGCCTCTTACTGCAACCCCCTTGAAGCAGTCTTAGAGTGGGGGAACTGCATCAGACAGGACTCAGAGGCTGTGGGATCTTTTCTTATTTCCCTAACAAGCTTATGACTTTAGACATTGCGCTTCTTAGCTTCCCAGTGAAGTGAGGGAATAAAAGCAGCCCCATACATGTCGCAGGAGGTGGTGAAGAAGATCAGTAAGCTGATGTTGGCAAAGCACTTCACACACTATGGATCAAAGGCATAATCTTAAACACATGGAATTAACTATGGTTCTATTATCTATCTGATCTGTTCCCTGAAGTCGCTGACATATGTCAACAAGGAAAATCATCTGAGTTGGAGGTTTAACTGGCACCTTGCTATGCTCATGTTTGTTAAACAATTAAAAACAAATAAACAACAACAAGAACAAAAACTTCAAACCTGCCTACCTGTTCACTGGAACTGGCCTCTTTCCAATAGGCCATTTTCAGACAAAGGTCCCCTGGGGGCCATTTTTTTAATGAACGTGACAATCTGAATTTGGCTCTCTGTGTGCAGTGAATTATCTTTGCTCTCACTGGCCAGCACTTTTTTCTGTAGGTCTGACTGGGGGATGAATTCTGATCTTAAGAGGCTCCAAGCCAGTGAATAAAAGAATTTTTCTTTTATTTATTTATTTTTTTGTATGACAGGCAAAAACACTGGGCCTTGATATTTGTCCTACTTCTTTTCACGAGGAATACAAAATGAATGTCTCTTTGTGCAGTTAAAAAAAAAAACTCATTTCAGGTAACGTCAAACCTGTGCCTATTAATAAACTGAGCTGAGGAGAAAAAAAAAATGAATCCTCCGAGAGTCTGCATCTCGTCAGGTACATCTGAATGTTGTGGAGCAGTTCACCAATTATAATAATCTTAGTGCAAAGGAAGTCAGAGATCCAAACACACAGGGCGGGTGGGGAAAAGAAAGAACTGCCGACTAGGCAGGAGCCCTGAAGGGGCTGGCAAAAGAAGGGGCGGGTTGGAGGCAGGGAGGGAGCTCTTCATGAGTTTTAGTTAGTGATTCATAATAACTATAATAGGGACATCAGAAAAGGAAAGATGATCGTATCTTACCAAAAAAATCACACATCCTATTCCAGACCTTCCTGGCTGAGTGTTGATTGTACCAGGATGCCTTAGTTTCATCTGATGCTTTCCTCTGACCTTAGTTAGAGCCAGAGAAAGAAGGGTGGATTAGGAAACTGAATATATGCCAGGGGGCCACACAGGAATGACGCCTAAACCCTGTGAAGATAGAATTCAAAGGAGATACTGCTTACAGTCGAATGAGATGCAAAGTGAATGCATGTAAACCTTGGGAGAACTGCACGGAAGGTGCCTCAAAAGCAGGAAGGCAATGGGACCATAAAAGCTAAAGATACTCACCAGGCAAAGACGAAACTTAAAATTGAGCTGTTAGATTTCCCAGCAATTACACTTTTGGGCAGGACTAAAAATCATTCATTCAGAAGGACATAAACACACCATTATTCACTGTGACACTTAAGTACAATAGCTAAGATATGGAATCAATCTCATGTCCAACAACAGATGAGTGGATTATGAAGACGTGATATATACGCAATTTCCTGCAACCTGGTTGGAATTGGAAAATATTATGTTTATGTGAAGTAAGCCAGAAAAATAAATACAAACACAGGGTGATCTCACTTATATGTGGTATATAGAATAGCTGGATAAGGAAATGTAATATAGTAAAGCGGGATGCCTAGATCAGCCTTGACCCCAGGCTTGAGGAGGATAGGGAAGGTAAGATATCAAGAGGGGAAGAAAGAAAATGAGAAATGGAACTGATCGGGGAGTAAGGTGTCAGGATTTTAGTTATACTGATGAATGGTATAGCTATATCTCCAAAGCACAATCTCAACAACACTAAAAATATGAGATCTAAGATGCAACCACTGAACTTTGTAATGTGCCTGACAAAATTGCATGTGTGTGAGGGGGAGGGAGACAGGAGGGATGGTGTATGAAAACACTGGTGGAGAGAAATTGACACTGGTGATGAAATTGGTGTTTGATATATTAATGGGGCTGGAGCGATAGCACAGCGGGTAGGGCGTTCGCCTTACAAGCGGCCAACATGGCCGACCCGAGTTCGATTCCTCCGCCCCTCTCAGAGAGCCCGGCAAGCTACTGAGAGTAGTCGATATGCCAGACACAGTAACAACAAAGTCTCCAATGGAGACGTTACTGGGCCCGCTCGAGCAAATCGACGATCAACGGGAGGGCCTTTACCTTTTACCAACTATAAATCACTTTGTAAATCAGTTATTTGTTTAATAGGAAGGACAGTTTTTCTTAAAAAATTAGGCACTGACTTATAACACCATTAATGATGGTGTTTCAAGCATACATTTGAACACTACATCCTCCACCAGAATGTCCCCCACCTCAACCCAACTCCGACCTCCCACCAGTTCTGTAGACCAGATCTCAGATTTTGTTGGCCATTTGTTATTCTCTTACTATGGTTTTTGATATCCCACATGTGAGAGATTCTGTACCTGTCCTCCTAACTATACTTAGCATGATACTCTCCACATCCGTCCAAATAGCAGCAAAATGAATGATCTCATATTTTATAGCCAGGTGTTATTTTATTGTGTGTATATAAATCATAGTTCTTTAATTCAATTAAAAAATTAGTTTTTCTTTTAAAAAAATCGATAGGGCCACAGAAATAACTCCTTCCGTTCATTTTCTACTACTGAGCTCACTTTTCCTGAGTACTGATCAACAGTGAGCACAACCTTGAGATTCCGAGAAGCTAGTGTGCCTGTCATTGTGTTGCTTCACTGTTGACTGGAGACTAGAGCTGCTATTCTAGTCCTCTTCTAGAACTTCCTAAACTTTTAGGCACAATAGTGTATTTGACCTTGACCGTGTGTGTGTGTGTGTGTGTGTGTGTGTGTGTATACAAATGTTATAATCAGCCTATTTCGCTGTAGGGAGGGGCTAGTGAATCACTGATGGAAGTGGGGGGAAGAGCTTTGGCATTTGTCTTTGATCTTCTCCATCTTAGGCACAAAGGAGTTAGAACATCTCTGGTCAACTGGAAAACCAGCTGCTGCTTGTGGTCATGGCTTGTGTGTTCACAAAATGTTTGGGCGCACTTTCATTGCGTGTGCTTGGTGACCAGGAGCCGCTTCCCCCACCCTGTCACCAGACAACAGACACATGAAGAAGGGAACAGAGCTGCCAAGCTTGTTGGTGATCAGTCGCTATTTATTCCAATCTCCATCCTGCCATTTATTCCATTCTCCCCGCGCCTATTCCAATCTCATTGCATGTCCCATTCAAGTTTCCCCCTGCCCCCATTCCCATTTCCTACTGTCTCTCATGCTAGTCTCACTCTGTCCCTATTCCTGTCTCTCCCAGCCTAGTTCAAAGCCCGACCTCTAAGGTTGTGGGTAGTGACTACACCTAGGTCAGATAGCACAATTAACATATGTAAAGCCCTTCCTTGGGGGTGGGAAGGAGGGTGGGACAGTTCTTCTAAAACAAGATCTCATCCACCCAAGAGATCACTCAATGGCAGAATTTCATCTAAGGGCATTTCTCTTTTCCTTAGTCCATAAACAATCATCTTAGATTTACTTAATAATCTTTCTAGTCATTTTGTATGCATACAGTAAGCGATAAATTAAGCTAATAGGGTGCCTCTTTTGGGGATATCTCACTATAGATCCCAGACTACAGTGCTTAGCCCAGATTAGTTCTTTTTAACCCCAGCAGAATTCTAGTCCAGTTACTTCTTTTTGGGTCATTACAGAATTTGTCCATGGCCATGCTCTTAACTTATTATAAGCTTTATGGCACTTGGTCTTTCCTGTTTCGATGCCAGGATAGTTTACATCTTGCCCTAGGCCCATTTGCAGTGACCCTGCTTTTAGGGTGCTGGAAATAAGGGCGACTGAGGCTAAAGTCGAAGAAATATGACAGATGCCCAGCAGTAAATTTTACTCAGAGTCATTTAACTCCCAATTTACAAAGCACAGCATTAACTGTCTTCCTGTGTCTATACAGAAAGGGGCATTGCTCTAAACTATGTAAAAGACATAAGGGAAAGAGAAAAGCAATATTTCACTTACAAATACAAAACCCAGAGTCCTTAGAAGACTCTGACCTTACGAGTCACAGGATTTGATTTGGGGATATAAGTGATTAACCAATAGGGGAAGCAGAGCACAGAGAAGAGATTAAAGATAAACACAGAGGAATGGGAGTACCTCGGGAGAATGTGATGGGTAAAACTCAATAAATCTCAGCTTCCTGTGGCAAGGGAGAAAGGATAGAGGAGAAAAAAAGAACCAATATTATACTACAGTGGTTTTCATGTGAGTTAAGTCCTATCACAAGTCCCCAAACTGGGTAAAAACCAGCCAGTCAGGAGCATCCTCAATCTTTGGGGATAAATTCCTCTTTCAAGTAGAGTGCTCAAGGACATGCCAGAATGTGTGAAGGTGATCCCCATAGCCAGAGCTGAGTAGGGTGCCTGGAGCCTGTTTTCTGCCTTCCCTAATACATCCAGGATGAGCAGGGTAGAAGAGACTTTAGGAGGGAGACTGAAATTTTTCATCAAAAATGCATTTGTTAGCTCTAGTTTGATCACCCTTTAAAGGAACTGGGCAGTGCAAAGGAGGGAAAAGTTTCTCTTTTACTTTCGTTGGGTCTATGGCAAGCCATAAAAACTAAACTGACATAGGAAAGACGCAAAGGAGAAACACAGATAAATTTCATTGAAAGTGCATACATGGATATGAGTGGCTTTAAAGAGAATAAAGACCAGAAGACCAGAAGTGACCAAAACTGCATACTTTTTTTATTTAGGAGATCAGTGATTTTCAATCTTTTTATACCAGTAGCTAAAAATATTCACTGTTTTGTAAAACAAACAAAAAACAAAACAAGGCATCAATAAATTTCTGAAGAATTAACAAGGTAGAGTACGTTTGGCTAGTGGTGCAAATAGTGAAGAATGAGTCAGGTATGTTTATACAGTCTCTTGAGCATCTCCATGATTAGGACTTGAGTTCAGGGAAGGAACCTTTAATAGAGGAGATTTAATTCTTACTTTCTTTCTTTTTTTTTTTATGTAGGAGTACTGCTATTTATTCAGCCACTGGTTGGCTGATTGAATTGTGCATGAACTCCACCTTACTTTTTTTTCATTTTTTATAATTTTATTTATTGAATCACTGTGAGAGCAGTTACAAAGTTTTCAGGTCTATGTCTCAGTCATACAATGAAACACCCGTCCCTTCACCAGTGCCCATTCTCCACCTGCAACAACCCCAGTATACTCCCATCTCACACCCTCCCCCTACCTGGGTCAGATGGTTTTCACATTGATCTCTCTCTACTTTGATCACATTCAATATTTTGACACCAGACCCACCATTATTATTTGAGATTTTACCCCAACACTCAGATCTGCTGAAAAGACAACAGTAGACAATTTGTTTTCTATTGCTGGTTATGAATAACATATGATGTCACGTGGCTGCAGTAGTGGCCGTGCAATTTTGAAATTCCAAAATTTTAACACTTAAGTCTGGAGGGATTTCTGCCAAAACCTTCTGGGTTCCGAGATTTTCTCCTGAGTCTCTGGGATCATGGTTGTTAAGCAGCTTGATCAGGACCAGAAAGGCCATTTGTGAGCAATGACTTGGGGTCTTGTTGAGGTGGGGAGGACAGGACCAGCTTCACCCCCATCCCGTGAGGCCTAACTGTCTCGTCTCATCACTGTGGGCCCAAACCTGACTGTCCAATGGCCTCTGGAGGATGCTGGCCACCGAGCTGCCATGGGGAAGCAGGCAAAGGGACAACACCCTTTCCTCCCTGGGGTGGCCCAGCAACAGTAATCTACTGTGTGGTTCAGACGCATTTCTGCCAAAAGCCGCTGGGTTTTGAGATTTGTTTCTGAGTCTCTGGGATTATGGCCATTAAACTGCTTGATCAGGAGCCAGAGAGGCCGTTTGTGGGCGATGACTTGGGGTCTTATTTGGACGGGGAGGACAGGACCGGCTCCACCCCCATCCCATGAGGCTCTGCGTGTCTCGTCACTGAGGGCCCAAACCTGACTGTCCAGTGGCCTCTGGAGGATGGCGGCCACTGGGCTGCCAGGGGGAACAGGCCAAGGCACGAAACCTATTCTCACCTGGGTTGGCCCAGCACTGGTAACCTACTGCAGGGACCGGATGCATTTCTGCCAAAAGCTGTTGGGTTTCGAGATTTGTTTCTGAGTCTCTGGGATCATGGTCATTAAGCAGTTCAATCAAGAATCAGAGAGCCATGCCTCCAATTATATAGCTGAGCCAGAGGTGGTTTGTGGGTATGTTTCCCACATACCTAACTTTTGGCAGTTTACTTTTTTGGTAAACTTTGCCCCAAGTTTTTTGGGTCTGGCCTAAGGCACAGCAGCAATTTGGGGGTATCTGGAAGTCTGAAGGCGCCATCAGGTTGCTGTTGCACTCACCTCACAGGTACAGATTGACCTGCTGGTGGCACCATACCCCCTATTTCTTACTTTCATGGAAGAAAGGCAAAGAGGCAGGAGAGCTGGGGTTAGCATGACTTTCTTGCTTCTGTTTCCCCACCTCCCAAATCCTTAAGCATAAGATATCTCCAAGGGATCGTATTTTGGGGTTTTATATCCTATCCCTAAACTGTAAATATTTTTGGCTTTGTTCACTCTTGGGTCTCTATGTGTGCTTTGAAGGAATAGCTTAAAAGGAGCTAAAGACAATAGAAAATCAAATGAGTATGGTCACAGAGCGCCCATAGTTCAGTTTGCCAACCTTTTATCTACATTCTCAGCCTCAAGGAATCTGGTGATTCTCCATCTTTGCTTCCCACATCAGCCATTTCTCTGAACTCAGTAATGTCAAGACCTGTGTTTGGTCTTAATGTATAAGAACCATCCAACATAATTTCTTTTATTTCCCTAATCTGCAAAAGTGTTTCAATATCTTCTCATTTCTAAGTGAAATATTTTCATGTGTTATCACAAGGTAAGATCTCAAACTCAGACGTGGTATTTAGTTAGCAAGATATTTTGTTGATCATGTTAAGGTCAAATCATATGCATTAGAAATAAGGAAAAGGAAAATCTCGCATTTCTCTGAGAGTTAATATTGTTAGAGAGAGAGGCTAGGAGGACAACATTCATGGTTGAGGTCTCACATGCACAGGACATAAGTTTGATGCTTGTTATCACATTGCCTTCCCTAACTCCCTGCAACAGTAATGGCCAGTGGCCACATCTCAGTGGTCCCCAATGCTCCAGTATGAGTAGCTAAGTATTACCAGGAATGGCTTCTGGGTTCCCTGAGAACTGCTTAGATACCACTGAACAAAAACTATTGCAAGAGAAAAGAAATTTTTTATTGAGTTGACTGTTCATTAAAAATTGCCAGTTTTTCAGGGCTGGAGTGATAGTACATCAGGTGGGGCATTTGCCTTGCATGCGGCCAACCTGGGTTCCATTCCCAGCATCCCATATTGTCCCTCAGCACCGCCAGGAGTAGTTCCTGAGTGCATGAACCAGGAGTAACCCCTGTGCATCGCTGGGTGTGACCCAAAAAGCAAACATAAGTAAATAAATAAATAAAATAAAAATTGTCAGTTTTTTAAGTTTTGATTCTGATTGTATTTTTCATTTTGTTTCTGTTCGCAAAATGTATTTCACATTTCAAGGGGAAAAAAATGAACCTCTTACTATATTGCCCTGGCCCTGAGTGCTTCATTTTTCTTAAAAAATATACTTGGGGGAGTTTTCATTTTAAAGATTTCTTGACTCTGGATGAAATGTGTTGATTGTTTAGCAACCGTTCACTAGACCTGTAGCAGATCCAAGCCTCTTAAATGACAACACTTTCTACTTGTCTGCAGGCACTCATGAAGTTTCATAAACAACTGTAGAAAAAGTACAGTTTGAAGCATTCAGTTTGTCTGTTTAAGTAGAATGTATCTCTGAATAGAGGATTTTGCACGGAACTAGGGATTGCTTTAGAGTTTCTGTACTGGAAAGTCAAAAGAGGCAAAAAAAAATAGTCTTTGCACAAGTGAGACAGAGAAGTGTCAAAGTTCTCTATGATGCTGAGCCAACCCATGGTAATTTACAAGGACAAGTCTTAACAAATTGCACAACCTGACTGGTTTGAATGAATAACAGCTCTGAAGGCTGCAAGTCCAAGATCAAAGTCGCCAGCAGGTTTGACTTCTTCTGAGGCCTTTCTCCTTGAGTTGTCAAAAGTTTTCCTCTTGCTGTGTCCTTACAGTTTTTCCTCTGGGCCTGCTTGCAAATTTCTGCTGTCTTGTGTGTCCAGATTTCCTTTTCAGAAGGACACTATGGCTTAGTGACCTGATTTTAACTTAAATACCTCTTTAAAGTCTCTGTCACCAACTACAGCCACATTCTGAGATACTGGGCTAGGGCTTTAACATCTGAATTTGTGATGGGGAAAGGAACGGAAGGAAATATTCAGCCCATAACGTTCACTATTTTTTTCACATTAATTATTATTTTTAATTTGCAGTACTGATTGTTTACAACACCATTAATGACAGGGTGTCATGCATTCAACACTGCAATACCATATCCTCCTTCAGAATGTTTCACTCTACCATTGTTTCAGGGTCCCCTCTCAACATCCTAGCACCTCTAACCATGGTAAGCTCAGTTCTATAGGCAGATTCTCAGCTTTTGTTCCTTTTGCCTGTGTGTTATTCCTTTAATAGAACTGTAGCACTGTAGCACTGTCCTCCCATTGTTCATCAATTTGCTCAAGTCGGCACCAGTATCCATTCTGAGACTTGTTACTGTTTTTGGCATATCGAGTACAAAGTGGGTACTTTGACAGGCTTTCTTGTGTGGGTGGGATACTCTCGGTAGCTTTCTGTGCTCTTTGAGAGGGGCAGAGGAATCAAACCTGGGTCGGCCCGGGTCAGCCGCATGCAAGGCAAATGCCATAACTGCTGTGCTATCACTCCAGCCCATTCCTTTAATATATTTATTTATATGCCACATATGAGAGAGATCAATCTGTATCTCTCCCTCTCCTTCAAACTGATTTCATTCACCATGATATTCTCTAATTCTACCCATGCACTGACAAAATTGGATGATTTAATCCTTTCTTATAGCCAAGTAGTATTCCATCCTGTGTGTATTATAGACCCTAGTTTCCTTTCTGGGCCGGAGTGATAGCATAGCAAGTAGGGCATTTGCCTTGCACATGGCCAATCCGGGTTTGATTCCTCAGCCCCTCTCAGAGAGCCTGGCAAGCTACTGAGAGTATTTCACCCACACGGCAAAGGCTGGCAAGCTACCTGTGATGTATTCAATATGCCAAAAACAGTAACAAGTCTCACAATGGAGATATTACTGGTGCCCGCTCAAGCAAATCAATGAACAACAAGAGGACAGTGCTACAGTTTCCTTTCTAGTCATCTTTTCTAGTATATTCAAGTTGTTTCCAGATGTTGGTTATTATGAATGAAACTACAATGAACATAAAAACACAAATATATTTTTGAATAGTGCTTGGGGACCTTATGGGAAGTTGCCAAGAAGTAGAATTGCTGAGTCACATGTAAATTCAATTTTTTTTTATGTATAGGGAATTCATCAGGACGTTGGAGGGCAGTCATCTAGGTCTTGTAATTGGCTAAGGACAAGCGGGCATTGTGAATGCTTTTCCTGGCTTCTGCCGCATCTACCAGCATTGCTTCTCTTCTCTCTTTGAGGTATTCCTTTATTAGTTCTCTGCATTGCTTTGGGAGATCGGATGTTCGCTTGTGGTTGCCGAGACTCTGACCAAGCCATGTTGGCGAATGAGCTCAAGAGTTTTCAAAGACAGGCATATTTTTGTGAATCTCTCTCTCTCTCTCTCTCTCTCTCTCTCTCTCGGCATTCCTCGCACAATCATGACAGTGCTGAACCAGTTGATTGTATTCTTCGTCAATGTTGTCAATGACAGCATCTCCTCATGTTGCCACAATAGTGCCAAAGCGCTCCCAGTTGGTGGTCTTTCTGGGAGCTCTTTTCTTAGACTTTGTAGCCCTTTCTCCCTGCTCCATGAAGTAGAATTTTGCATGAAGGAGATGGTGGTCCGATCCCATTTGGAATTTTGGGACAACATTGACATTGGTCAGGCAAAACTGTTGATTGAATATGATGTGGTCAATTTCATTGTGGAACCGTCCACTGAGAGATTCCCATGTCCAACATTTAGATTCTGCCTTCTGGAACTGTGAGTTACCATGGATGGTCTTGGTCGACATGATGAACTCAGATAGTCTCTCACCCTGTTCATTCCATTCTAGGCCATGGGTCCCGATGTGTAGTTCTTTGGCTGATCTTCTCGCTCCTATCTTGGCATTAAAATCACCAACAATGGTTTTGTAGAAGGTGTGGTCTTTATAGAACTTCTCCAGCTCCATGTAGAACTTCTCAATTTCTTCTTCATCATAATTGGATGTTGGTTCATAAACAACAAAGATAGAAACTGCCTGCAGTGAGTCACATCTATTCAAGTGTAATCATACGATTCAGGTTGTTAGGCATTCGTATGAATCAATGCTCATGGCCAAGTTCGTGTTGACAAGGACATTGACATCACTGACACCTCTTTTGTTGCATGTTCCGAGGAACGGTTATTCTCCAGTGTCAAAAATGGCGTAATGTGGTCGATGCCTTCCTTCTCGTCTCGGTCAGACCAATGATGTTGTACTTGATCTTTAGTGCTTGCACCATCAGGTCCTCTATGGATACATCCGATGCCAGCATAAGTGCATTGAAAGTAAAGATAGTCATTTTAGTCCTTCTTTGTTTTGGCAGCCTGATAAGGGACTACCTCAAAGAGATAAGGGAAGATCTCAAAGAGAGAAAAATAGCAGTGATGCCCGATGTGGCAAAAGCCAGGAAAAGCATTCGCAATGCCCCCCTGTCCTTTGCCAACTACAAGACCAAGATGACTGCCCTCTGTCCGAGGTCCTGATGGGTCTATAACATCTTCCAGAAAGGCAATGGAGAATATTATCCATAACTTCTACTCCGATCTCTTTGATAGGCACATCCACCTGCCCACATAACAAATTACACATGATAAACATGTCGTTCCCAACATTCTCCCTTCCAAATCCAACATGCCATTTCATCGGTAAAGAAGTGAACAACACCCAGCCCAGACAAGGTCAGACCCGAACACCTGAAGAACCTGCCATCAGTGGTCATCAGTACACTGGCAGGCTCTTCACACACTACTGTCTGAATACAAGGTTCCATCCCAGTGGAAAACCAGCAGGACTGTATTATTGTACAAGAAGGGAGACATCCACAACATTGGCAACTATCACCCAATCTGCCTGTTGTCTGTTGTCTACAAGCTGTTCACTCAAATCATCCTGAATAGGATTGGCAGAGCACTAGATGAAGGACAACCATGCGAGCAAGCCGGGTTCTGAAAAGGATTCAGCACGATTGACCATATCCACACAATAACCAAGCTCATTGAGGTTTTTCGGGAGTTCTAGATGCCGCTCTGTCTAATGTTAATTGATTTAAAGAAGGACTTTGATTCTGTTGAGACTAAAGTGGTCATCGAAGCCCTAGCCAAACAGGGTGTTCAAACTCAATACATCAGGATCCTCCATGAGCTGTATTACAGATTCACTACCAAGATCTCACCATTCTACAAGGAAGTAATCATCCATGTCAAGAGAGGGGTTCAGCAAAGTGATACCATTTCACTGAAACTCTTCAGTGCACCCTCGAGAATGTCATGCGATGACTGGAATGGGAAGGAAGGGGAGTGAAGATAGACGGGCCACTATACTACCTCTACTTCACTGATGATATCATTCTAATAACACCAAACATTAACCAAGTGGCACAAATGCTGGCCTACTTCAACTGTGAGTATGGAAAGGTTGGAGTAGAATGGACTCTCACAAAGACAATGTTTATGAGAAACAGACTTGTTCCTGACGTTTCATTCTCTCTCAACAGAATGAACATCTCCGAATGCAACAGTTATGGGTACCTAATCGAGAAGTCAACATGATGAATGACCTGGAACCTGAGTTGCGCAGGTGGAAGAGAGCAGCATGGGATGCCTTCAAGAGCTTCAAAGAAATAGCTAAAACGATGAAGAACCTCCAACTCCAGTCTCATCTCTTCGATTCCACTATTCTTCTTTCATTAACATATGCCTCAGAGACCTAGGCCCTACGAAAACAGAATGAGAATGCTATTTGTGTCTCCCAAAGGGGAATCAGAAAAGCTATGCTTGGAGTATCACGCTTCACTCAAGTGAGAGAAGGAATCCAGAGTTTTGACTTCCATGAACAATCGAGAATCAAGGATGCTGTTTTGGTTGCCAAGTCATCGAAAATCAGATGGACTGGACATGTAATGTGATTTGGAGACGACTGCTGGATTAGAGCCATTACTGACTGGATTCCATGGGATGTCAAAAGATCGCATGGCCGCCCACCTACAAGGTGGTCAAACTTCTTCGCCAAGACCCTGAGCGATCTGTTTGAGGTTCTTCATGTTCCTGGAGCCAGCATATGCCATTGGGCTGCACTAGCATGCGACAGGAACAAAAGGAGACGTTACTAGCGCCTGCTCGAGCAAATCAATGAGTAACGGGATGTCAAGTTCTCAAGTGATGTTTAGGCGATAAACATCCTGAAATGTTCCACTGTGCTACTTCTCTGGCTCCTGCCACTAAGATTTTAGTTTGGAAGCTGAAGAAATGCCCAGGACCTAAGGATTGGTATTGACCTCTGCATGTGTGGGTCATAGTTATGAGGCCAGTAGAGGAGGGGGGAGATACCTTGGGTCCTAGAACTGGAATTTTTTCCTGTGCCTTTCCACAGCTTCTTCTGAACTCTTTCTACCACAGAGAGAATGAAAAAGCCCTCCATCAATGCTGGTAATGAAAAGTGGTACCTCCACCTATCTCCAATGGCAAATGCTAAACATGCTTCTATTTTTTTCCTGCTGAGTCTCAGAGCTCAGGGAATAGGATCAATGGCTAATGCATGTGGCACCTAATTCTAACCCAAGATAAATATATGTTTGTTGTTTGTGCTGAGGAACATTTTGAGAAAGAAGTATGGAAATCTCTTTCCTCTCTGTCTTGTCTTATGTCTCCAGCACTTGGTTTTGGTCACATTTCACGGTGTGAGTTTAATAGGGCAAGTGTGACAGGCACAGTAATGCCCTGATTCTCAGGTACCAATCCTTGATGGTTTAAAACTCTCAAAGTTAACTTTGCTTTATGTTGGACCCCAGTATAGAGTGAATTATCTCATTTCAGAACAGAAAGTCCTTCTATCTTATAATGCCAGGATCTTATCTATGTTGTCTCTGAGTTTTCAATAGATAGGAAAGAAGTGTGCAAGATCATACACTTACAAACACTTCTGCCCTTAGGCCAAAATGCAGTCAAATACTTCCAATCTAATTGCAGGAGGGCAGAGGAATTACTTCCATGGGTCCCTCATTTTTTTATGGCCTTCCAAGCATACATATATCATCTAAATTTCAATTACAGCTTCAGCATGGGGTTTTGTTGTTCTAAGGAATATTCAAGTGAATTCAATATCACATAGTACTTGTTTTCTCATCCAGTCTTTGACTGCACTTACAAATTTCAGGAGAAAAATAACATGCTATTATTCCATGAGAGTTAAATATCTACAGAGCATTCAAGCAGTATTTTTGGCATTCAGAATTTGTTCCTGACTTATTCTGACATTTTACACAACTGGAAGTGGCTTAAATATTATGGCTCTCAGAAAGAGCATCCTTCTTTCATCCTTAGTCCCTCAAGGAAATTTATATGTTTGCCTTAGACTCTCTATAACACCGAATTCTTAGATAAGTCTAGAGTTGACCCACAGGAACCTCAAAAACATTCTGCTGCTTTCCAAGATTTTTCTGGGAAGATGACCTGGCAACCTTTTCTGTTAAAATGGACATCTGCTCACTAACCTAAACCTTCAATCCCTATTATTAACATAAAAAGCCTTTAGATCCGTTTCATTTGATAATTACTTACAGTTTTGCTCGATTTTTAGTTTATATTCTGTTTCCTAAATTATTGTGTACACAGCAGGTAACCTTTGTAATTTGGGTGCATGATTTTTCCCTTTGAATGTTGTTCTAAAATTAGAAAGAAGCAGCAGCAAGCTACTGACTCCCTGAAGTCTTGTTTGGATTCTGAATCTGGATGCAGAGTCCAGGGTACCCAGCTGAAGACCATGCAAAGGAACCTCAACAAGATGAAACTTCAGAGTCACTGTGCCAGCCTGCCCATGTCAGAAGTAACCAAATCCCTAGGCCAGCCTCATAGTCACATAAGGGTATTTTCAAAATACCATACGATATCAGGGGAAGAACACAGCTGTTTGTGGAAGTAAATCCAGGGACCAATGCAATGAGCTAGAAAAACAAGGACAGCAAAGCCAACTCCTCAGAAGTGGGAACACATTTAAATTTAAATTGGTAGAGCTTTGAGGGATATAAATCTCTAGCCTTCAGGGATTCTAAAGGGCCTCGTGGCAATGTGGTCTTCTGGTGTAGAATCCTGAGAATCTGAGTTATATCTTATAACCTATATAAAAATGAGTAGGCAAATCAAAGTATTTGAAAACTTTTATAATAAGTAAATGGAATCATGTGTTTCTGCTGAATCTAATATATATTGGGGATTAAATTTTTATGTACTTTAAAATATTAGTTTTTAATTTATTTCTATTACACTTAAAAGGTTGGCCCACAATAAATTCAAAACGTTTGAAAAGTAGCTGTTAGAACATATTTGAAATAATGGGTGGAGCTGTTATATAGAACATGCATGCACAGGTGCATAGCCTTTTAACCCGGAGAGCTGTGTTTTCTCTCCTGACATCTTTAGTGAGCTGAGAGGGCAGGTGTCTGTGAGTGAATGGCTCTGCTCTCTGCTCCAGAGTGAACAAGAAGAACTGCAGGCTTTGCAAGAACAGACAATAGGCACAGCTGGTGGAAGATGAGCTCCAAGAAGTCATAAAAAGAATCAGTCTTTTTTACTTATGTGGGAACTAGAAACTCAACAGACATTAGCAGTGTCTGTTGGTGGAAGGCAGCAGTTTCTACATAGAGATGAGTCCTGCACCCCATATAGTTGCCCTCTCCTGGTTGATTGTGACACAATGGACACAGCCATTGGCAGCAGCAATGGTTGCACTCAGCATTCATTCCCAACAGAGTAACTTTCTTAGTGCTCTTTCCAAAGAACTAGAAACTGGGAGGCTTAAAACAACAGAAATTTATTCTCTTTAACTTGAGTATGTTGGAAGTTTGATATCAAGGCTTTGGCAGGATCATGCTTTCTTCTGAATATGGCACTAGACCTTTTCTTTCCTTTTCCAAGATCAATCCCTAGAGATGACAACTGTTTGTTTACAATCAGTCCATTAATTTTCTTTTTTTATTTTTATTTTCTAAATTTTTTATTTTATAAAGGTAGTTCACAATATTTGATTACATTTAGTATTCAAACACCAATCCTATCACCATTACACCTTCCCACCACCAAATTTGGGATGTTTTCATTCCAAGCCCCAAGCTCTGTCCCAAAGCACAACTGAAATAATATCTGAAATAATATATTTTGTATTGCCTGTTAAGAAAAACCCCATTAACTTTCAAATGGTGTTCTTCCTGATTGTGTTAATATTATCTCTCAAGTGTCTGTCTGTTTAGTTTACCCTGTGTTTTATGGACATTAGTTATTTTGAATCAGAACTTTATCTAATGACCTAATTTTATTTTAAATACTTTTGAAAAAAAAAATCTTGTTTCTAAATAAAGTCACTTTCTCCAGTATTGGGGGCTGAGACTTCAACATTTGGGGGTGGGGTAGGGGGAAATGATTAGTATTTTCTCACAATACTTTATATTTCCTCACAATACTAAGCCCTTATACCAGAATAAAAGTTTGTTGGGGCTTTACAGTCAGATCTCTGAGGACAGAAAGATGAACATGTACTAGTGTTGCAAAATCTCTTGCCTGCTTTTCCTGTTTCTTTTTGCCATGTGTTTCTCTCAAAATGCTGAGGATATATATATATATATATATATATATATATATATATATATATATATATATTTCAAGTACTCTTGATTCAAAGCCAGGAGATTTCTAACAATTTTGAGTGGCAGCTGACAGTTTTGTTGAGTTGTCACAACTCCAGATTCTCATGGAAGGTGATATAAATGACATGAAGCAAGAATTCTCAGATTCTTTGCCATTTTCAGAGAATCAGGAGAAACCATGGAGACAGGACAAGTGTGTATACTAACTGGGTCACTCAACAAACATTTGTAGGTCACCTCTCGTAACCTGGAGAGTTTTATGTGACATGGAAGAGAATGTCTCCATTGTCCTAACCTAGGAAAGTCACAAATAAAACTATAGTGTGCTGGAACATGCATCAGCCTACAGAGAGCCATCCTGTCAGTGCACACATGGGCACATGTGCAATTTGTTTCATCTGCATTGGTAAGGACATATAAGAGGGCAGTTAGGTAGAGATAAAAATAAGGGTAGAGGTATGGGGAAAAGAGAAAATTGGGAAGTGAAGGGAAATTGTTATCCCCTGAAGATCAGTGAGGAGTAAGGAGAGCAGAAATGATGCTAAGAGTCAGGTACATCCAGATTACGTATTATCCAGTATTACTGGATTATCCAGATTACCAGATTATCGCTGGAGCAATAGCACAGCTGTAGAGTGTTCGCCTTACACGCGGCCAATATGGCCGACCCGAGTTCGATTCCTCCAACCCTCTCAGAGAGCCCGGCAAGCTACCGAGAGTATTGGATATGCCAGACACAGTAACAACAAAGTCTCCAATGGAGACGTTACTGGGCCCGCTCGAGCAAATCGACAATCAACGGGAGGGCCATTTTTACCTTTAACAGAGTTTAGAAATATATCTTGCATTTAATGCATTTAACCCACTGGAGAATTTTGAGTTTTTGATGTCAAAATTGCCTCAGTAGGAAGTGGGCTTTGGTGACTGTTGTGAAGGACAGATTAAAAGAACCAGAGACAGAACTATTGCATTGTCACATTTAGAAATATCTGCGGAATAATTTAGTTGCCAGAATGTCTAGGAATTGGCACCAATATTTAATGGACTAGGGTTGGTATATCTAGTATTCCTCTAAGACTCCTGAGGAATGCAATATAATCCCCCATCACAAAGAGCTGCTCCTCTGAGACTGCTCCTCCTTGGAAAAAACAAGATAAAAGAAAGCACAGTCCTGAAACACAGCAGTTGCTAACTATTGCAATAAGTTTGGGCCTACTCTGACTCCTGTATCCATGTGTTCAATGACACCTTGTTAACATACCATGTAGTCTGGAACAAACAGGCAATAGGTTATGTGTGATTTCCAGCAGCTCAGGCATGACAATATTTTTCTACTTTCCTGAGAAAATTTATCCGAATACAATGAGTGAGATTGTTATAAAGGAGACTATTTAATTTTTTAAACATAAATTATCTGCTACTGTGGTACTCAGTAACGATTGGGAACAAATTATTATCCCTGCCTATTCTAATGGATAAATGCACCAGCAGTTCCCAACATATGATGAAAATCCACTGATCTAGAGAGAAATAAAGATAGCAATCAGAGTACAGCAGATGAAGAGAAGATGATTTAAAAAATAAAATCCTAAATTTAAAACAAAATATATAGGATAAACGTAGTGCCTAGGGCATTAGTTACTGAAATGTTAGGTGTAAATGTGTAAATTAAATACTAGGGGCCCCAACTGGCTCAGTTGATAGAGTGCCTGCCTCGCTAACCTGAGGTTGAATGTGTGAACCCTTCACTACCCTCCTCCCCCCCTCCCCCCCACACACAAGGGTGATTCGAGAGACACGTCCATTTGGGATCTCCAATAGGGCTGCAACCAAGTGAACATCAAAATCTCCAGTGAATTCCACAATCAAGTGTAAAGGCAGATAACCAATTCCCAAGTAGAAAGAAGGAAAGGGATAGGGTAGGGGAAAGAAACACTACCACAAATCAAATTCTCAGCTCTCACTTCTAACCTGCTGCATCAGAATCTCTGCAGAGGGACCCAAGATACAAAAAAAGGTTTCAGCTGCTGCTGCTGCTGCTGCTTCAAAGAAAACCCTTTCACCCTTATATCTAGGTGACTTTCTATGGCTTCTAATGATCTCTCCCCAACTTAACCACAACGGGACACCTGCAGTTACGAGAACCCTTTCATTATTTTGATAGCACAATGGGACTTTTATGGAATCTTCTTAGCCCTTTCTGCTTTCCCAGACCTTTACCCTAGAAAAGCATTTGAGACCAAACTTTTATCCTTGACTGATTATATGTGTCCTTTTTGAAACCTGAGTTGTGCCAATCTATATTCCTCTTGTGCACAAAAAGAGCTAACTCACCCCTCCCCCCCACACACACACCGCACCGTCCCCCACTTTCCAGCACTAATTAGAATTATTCAGCTTGTAAGGATCTTTAACCACTATCTCCCTGGCAGAATTTAATGGTTCCATGTGTAAACAAATCTGTGTTTGTAACATGTTGTGCAAAGAAAGAGTTTTAAGGCCGTGTAAACAATGAGAATTTAGGAAATACTGTAGAAAAATACACATTTTCTTCAATCTGCCATAGCAAAGCCTTGACACACAGGGCCTGGTTCTCCACAAGGGCAGAAGAGGGCAGTTTTGATGAAGATACCTCATGCCATTGAGGAAACTTTGTAGAACCTAGGAAGCCAGGAGATCTATTTTGAAGTCTCAGTCCTGTGATCAAGAGAGTCACTAGCTAGAAGAAAGTAAAAGGACAGTGAGAAAAATAAAAATGACAAGTCCAGGCCTTTATATATATATATATATATATATATATATATATATATATATATATATATATATATTCTCTATACTAAGGTTTTACACCCACAGAAAATCTGGGCTTCAAACACAAACCAAATAGCAAAAGGAGTTTCAGCCTGTGTTATCCTTCCCCAGGAAGGGAAAAATTAGGACAGCAATAAGCAGGAAAGACAAATAATCTTTTGGTGTGGTGAGGATTTTCTAAGGGTCGGGAGAAGAATGACAATCTGAACTGCTTTCCCCACCTTCTTGCTAAAAGACAGATTGAAAAGGAGGGAGATGAAAAGAAGGACATTCTTCCCCCTGCTGCAAGAAACTGACTTTTTTTCACCTCTAGTTCCCCAAAATATCTGCAATTGAGCCTGACTTCTTCTTTAGGACATTGCTTCTACACCATTAAAGAAAACTACCCCCTACCCCCCCTCCTACACACAATACACACACACACACAAACACATACACAATGTTTCAAAAAAATCAAAAAGTACATGCATATTTGAGGTTTGTAGGTTATCTGGACTTCTTCTTTATGTTTTATACTTTAATATCTTTATCTTATCGAGGGGGAGAATTTGGGCCATACCTGGACATGTTCAGGGGCCATACCTGGAGATGCTATTCCTGTGCTCTGTGCTAAGGAAGGACTCCTGGCAATATTTGGGAACCATATGCAGAGCCGGGGATGGAAGCAGAGTAGGCAGCATGCAGGGGAAGTTCTTTACCTCCTGTACTCTGTCTGGCTCTACACTGTCATCTCTTTAATCCTCAAAGTTTAATGGTGAAATCCTCCCATTTAAGTATGCCGCTAATGATAAAGGAAGCTTTCTCACGTGGCTTCCTGCACTTGGAAGTATTGCTTAGTTGAGGGCTGAAGTGATAGCACAGTGGGTAGAGCGTTTGCCTTGCAGGCAGCCAACATGGCCGACCTGAGTTCGATTCCTCCGCTTCTCTTGGGGAGCCCTGCAACCTACCAAGAGTATCTCGCCCACACAGCAAAGCCTGGCAAGCTACCCGTGATGTATTTGATATGCAAAAAACAGTAACAAGTCTCACAATTTGTTGTGAGATGTTACTGGTGCCCGCTCAAGCAAATTGATGAACAATGGGAGGACAGTGCTACTGTGCTTAGTTGAGTAGAACTCACCAGAAGTGAGTCAGAGCTCTCTCATAGTGCTTGTCCTGAAACACGCTTGAAGGACCAGTTTGTTTGTAAGCACTGTGGGTCTCAACCTTCCTAAGGAGGGTGCTGCTTTTCCTTAGATCATAAGTCTCCTTTGCTGGAAGCAAAAATCGGGGCCCTTATGTTGTTGCTGGGCTGCAGAATGATTTGAAGAGGCAGTGCAGGAGTCTCAAAATGCAGAGAAAGCTAAGACAGCAGCCTCTGAGGTGGGTCTATTGACTGCCTGCTCTTGCCTGTCTTCCAGGGTTGGCTGGAGCAGTAGCCAAAGGGCAAAGGCAGATCTGCAGTCAGAAAGGCTTCCATTGATTCCCTGTATAGACAAAGAGTCAGGTGGCTGACCCCTCCATCTCTCTGTTATCATTTTGACAATTAGGCCAATTAGCTCCTCCTCCACAACATACCCAGACAAAGAAAGAAATAGTTTAATTGCTGTAAGCAAAATCTTATAATTTTAAAAAAAAGTTAAGTCACTTTCCACTTGTAAATCAATATATCTAGTGTCTAGAAACAATTCTTGCTGTGATTCCCTTACAAATTGCTATTTTTCTAAAGTCTATAATGGTTTTATGATGGTAATCTGAAAAGAATGCTTATTTCAGTGTTCTTTTTTTTTTACAACCTATACTACTGCTGGGGAAACAGAATCAGGTTGGTAAAGAAAGGCTTCAGGGCTAATGTACCTTTTTTATTTGCCTGTTTAAAATTGTTGATGGTGGTGCTTTTCCTAAATGACACTAAAAGCTCAGGGTGAGCTGTCTGCCTTGCCTGTACCTTTGTTCCGGGAACATGAGAAAGAATACCCTTTGAATGCACCCTATGGGCAGAGGCAGAACTTCTTGCAGAGGGGAGGACCCAGCCATGCAGGTCCCAAGGCTGTTGGATGGAGCGTAGGCTTGATTACAGTCTCCCCCACCTGGCCTCATCAAGTGATTTTGTGGAGCTTATCAAATGCACAACCATAGGCAGCAGTCCTGACCTCACTATGTGAACAGACACTGAGGAGACAAGATATTTAATTGGATTTTGCATTAGTTGTTTGAAAATTCCGAAGAGGGGAAGAGTTTATGTCTATATTTGTCCAAGATATTCGGCACTTGGAGAACTAAAACAAACCTTGGACCAAGTCCTAGCCATCAGGTCACTGGAAAATCCAAATTCATCTAAGAGTAGAGACATGCTTATCACGCAACTCATTTTTACATCAACAATACTGCACTCTTATGGAAAGGAGACGTATAAAAACTCAAAAATGCTTGATGGCCAAGGAAAAAATAATATACTTAACATTTATGGAATACACATAGATAAGAAGAAGTAAAAAGAGCTTCTATTCTTGTTCAGTAAATTTATGCAGTCACACATTATGAAGATTCTACTTAGCATCGCCTTTATAAGATTTTCTTGACAACGTTGAAAAATGAAGGCGCTACCTCTTCCCCCACCCTCTCAATTCTCCAGTAGTTTAGTTCTGCATTTCAGCCCTACATGACAGAGCCTGGAGATGCCTCTGCAATTCATTCCTTGCCCCCACCATCTGCAGAGACGTCTCACACTTAAATTATACAGATGGTTGGTAACCTGATAGACAGAGAAATTTTGGCTCGGAGGGCAGTGTTTTTACAATTAAATGCACAGAGAGATTCATGAAACACTTCTTAATAATTGCACCGAGGATCAATCCCTTGTACATACAGCTAAAGTCAAGAGCAGGTTTCACAAGCAAGAATTAACCTTCCTTGTGCTGAATTACTGGCACATAGGGCATCCTTTGGTGCCAAATTCCTGAAGCCTAAACTTGTTTTACAGTTGTGAATCACAAAATTATACAAGTGAAGTGAGAAAAATGATTTTAAGAGGTACTCCTCCATACTTTTTCTGGTCTATGACGTTAAAGGAAGTGTCCTGGTGTGTTCCTCAACAAAAGCTGTTGCATTGGTTGGTAATCTTTCTTTCTTTCTACAGGCATTGTGTAGAAATGTGTCTACAGTATTACCATGAACTGGTTTGGGAGAGGGGCAGCCCACACCTGGGATGCTTAAGGCTACTCATGGTTCTATATTTGGGGATCATTCTCAACAGTTCACAGGGAACCTCGGATCAAACCCAGGGTTAACTGCTCTTTAACCTCTACATCTACTACATCTCAGTCACTCTGGTATGTGTATAACATCCCCATTCTAATCTCTTCAATAGCGGTTGCTTTCTTGTTGTTGTTGTTTTGGAGTCACACTCAGTTCTGCTCAAGGCTTACGCTGGTTCTACAATTACTCAGAGCTCAATTTCTCTGTAATTACTCAAGGCTTACTCTTGGCTCAATCATTACTCTTGACAGGGCTCAGGGTGGAAGACAAGTTTAGCTCCTGGGGGTCACACCTGGCTTAGCAGCTTGCAAGTCAAGCATCTATTCACTCTGATATTTCTCTGTTCCCAGCGGTTGCTATCTAATATCTGATTATATTGTCTTTCACATTGTTTGTTGGTCATAGAGTCTAGGTGGGAATAGACTGAATGTTAAAATTATTGGGTAGCTGGATTATTTCAGTCTTTTTTTATCCTGGGCAGCAGATATGTCAGAAGAACTGAAGAGGGTGCATAATGGAAATGCTCACATGGAAAGGATAAGAAAGAATATGGATGAAGCAACTAAAGGCTAGAAAAAATATTGGATAAAACTGACCGGCATGTTCTGATGTAACAAAGAATGTAAATCCAGAAACTTGAATCCAGCATTGGAGTTCGCCTGGGTGATCAATCATAGGGTCTTGACAACCCCAAATCCAAAGGTTTCTTGTCTTGAAATGTCAGGCTACATATTCTCTAACTCCTCTGGGACATCAGTTTTGCTTTGAACACGTGCAAGTCTTTGCAAATGTTAGGTTTTAGTATATGCATCCATTCTTGCTTGACTTTGGACCACCAAATAAAACTTTTTGGGGACCAGAAAAATCTGTTTTCACTTTTCTTCAAAGTAAAAAAGTTTCTTCTCCTACTCATCTATACCATCACTGGGCATTTCAGGGCCAGTATTATTCCTTGTTCCAAATGCATCCTTCCAATCTTGCCTATGGGCCTTTGCTCCTATTTTCTCTGTGGAGAATGCCAGCTTTCTAACAGCTAGAGAAAGAAGTAGGGAAAGTGCTAAATCAAGGCTCAAGAAAGACTTGGTGAAGATATAGTTGACAGAAATGATGTAGTATCTACCTTCAGGGAGCTTAACAACAAATAGGAAAATCTATCTCAAAAATCTAAAATTATTGAATCTATTTCAATGACTCTGCAGGTCAGGTGACAAATGCTGCTAGGGTGGAAAGAATATTTGGCTGGGAATTGATGACTCAGAAGGGCATCAAAGAAAAGAAAAGGAATATCTTTGCACATTGATGATATATCCATATATAATCATGCTGATTAAAAAGGAATGAGAAAGAACTCCATAATATGTTCTGGAAATTATGCCCAGCAATGATAGAAGCTGTAGGCAATGTGGAGTCTATACAATCCTTTTTACAGAGGGAGAAATATGAAGACATGTACACATTTGTTTATATTTTCAAAAAGAAATGGTGACAGGATGAAACAGAAACTAATAAAAATAGCCACTCATTGGAGAACACAGAGATGAAAGTTAGACCTTCAAAAGCACCTTGATAGCTATTTTGACTGTAAAATAATATGAAACACATACTCTTTATTATAAAAACTTTATATCAAAGCAAAGAATAAAGCAAACAATCCCTAAAAGTTTAGTACAAATGTAAACAAATGAAGGTAGCAAGGTTACAAATATCAAGTCGGGGCTATAAAACACATACAAAAGAATTATTCCCAGTGACTTTTAAATACTGTTTTATCTGTCTCCTCCAGAAATATATCTACAAACAAAAGAGAAACAGCAAATAAGGGGAAATCTGCATTTGGGGTTTCAAACAATAGCACTTTATTAAGATGTATAACAGTACTAAGAAGACTAATGTAATTATTCACCCAATAACACATTAAAGAGCCAATATTTTTAGATAAGAGCAAAAGCATGGAGGTAAAAAATCAAAGAACTTATATTTTATAACCCTCAAAAACTGGTGTGGGTAATCTTCAACTTAAATTTAAGATGGAAGGATTTTATTCTATTCCCAAATTGCGTTAGTTTTCTCTGTAGTCTAGTACCAATAATAACATGGTAATAATAAACTCCTAAATGCCAGATGATTCTAGGGAATTATTTTCATAAAAATATTAACTATTAAAATATAATTAAAATATTTGTAGATAAAATGGCCTTCTGTCTTTTAAGTCACTACAAAACTTTAACAAATCCTCAAAAACTAAAAGTAGAAAGGAAGATGGTCCTCTGTTACTCTCACAGCTGATATAACCAGCTTTTATTCCTATTTGAGTAGGGTTGGAAGGATTTTGTTTGTTTGTTTGGGTACTTGCTCCTAGCTTTGAACTAAGAAATGGCTTCTGGTGTGTTCAGGGACCCATCTGGGGTGCTGGGGATAGACCCTGTGTTGGCTGCATGCAACGCAAAAGCCATGTACTATTGCTCTGGCTCCAAGAACTGTGTTGTTTTTATTGGGCCTCATTCACAAGAATCTTATTTTCCTGCAGTTCTCCCACCCTTTTCTCCCTACTGAGAAGAACAAGAAGGAAACATTCTGCCACAGAGGAAGGGAAGGGAAGGGAGGCGGTAAGAGGAGGATCAGACTTTGCTAGCAGGGTATTGGGTTTTGTGATTTTAAAACTGAAAGACCTTACTCAAGAGGAGGGACACGTGCTTCAATAAGTGAGGCTGGATAGGTAGCACAGGAGTGAAGGTACTTGCTTTGCATGTGGTCAACTATAACTTGAGCTAAGCTAGGAGTGACCCCCACTTATAGAGCTGTACCAGGTGACCTCCAGCACCACCCTAGTCTCCACCCAAAATAAGGGGGGGTGGGGAAATGCATGGAGAGAAACAGTCATTTCCTCATCCCTGCCTTGTTTCCATTTTGTTTCTCTCCATACCTTTTTTTTCTTGTTTTGGATCACACCCTGCAATGCACAGGGGTTACTCCTGGCTCATGTACTCAGGAATTACTCCTGGTGGTGCTCGGGGGACCATATGGGATCTGGAAATTGAACCCAGGTAGGCCACGTGCAAGGCAAATGCTCTACCTGCTGTGCTATTGCCCCAACCCCTCTCTCCATACCTTTTGATGGTGTGCTGACATTTTATTTTGCTTTGGTGTTTCCCCACTTTAGAATATCTGCCCATTCATAGAAAAGGGCTTTTGTGTATTTGATTCACTGCTCCATCCCTAGCCCTGGGGCCTGTGTGTTGTAGGCATCAAATTTTGGTGGAATCTAGTTTGTTTAACCCTGGAAGGCTACCTTCAGATTGTTAGCACTAGCACTTTCCCTACAAAATAGGCCGTTGGGCTGTACATGACCTTTGTGTGATTTAGACTTGGGGTCCATTTTTTAAAAATTTTTTAAATGTCAGAACTGGACATGGAGAAAAATGTAGAAGAATGGAAATGTCTTGGCTGAATCCCTCAAGCCTGCGACAGGTCTCTTATTCTTTCTCTCCCCTTTTCTAGAGTATCCCTGTGTCTCAGCCATCAACAAGAGGAAGCACTTCACAATCGTCCTTTTAGGACTATTAGTAGCTCAAACCAACTAACTTTTGGCAAGGCCAGGTTCCTGGAGAGGTTGCCTGCTAATCACTGGCAAAAAAGAGTCGGCATATCTTCCCTCGGACGGTTTCACTCTAATTCAAAGACTGGTGCCAGTTGACAAGCACGATAGCATCTTATTTGCTTTTGCCTGCAATCAAAGTCATGGTTGCAGGTTCGTGAACTGTAAGATTGTCTGGACAGCGAATCCCTTTGCCCTGCCTAGTGTGGGGATCCACAGGGCACCCGCAGGTGATGCATCGGAGAGTTGACCTATCTGGCCAGTTTGGAAACAGCTCCCTGTTTGTCTGACTGGGTGCTCTACTGGAGAAAGGTGCTCAGTTGGAGCCTTAAACAGCCTCCCAGCCTCACTGCACTTCTCTCTTGCTCTCAACTCTCCCTTCGAGCAGGCTCTGACTCACCCTGCCAGGGCTCCAGCTCCGGTGCTATTCGTGGTTTGGGCCGCTCCCTTTTCAGACCTCTCAGGAAGCAAACTGTGGTGGCAAGTTGCAATTAGAAGTGAAAAGCTATTTTTACTGTCCTTATTTTTTCACACATAATGTCTGCAGCACTTTCAGAAAGATGCCTTCCTGTGAGAGGCTGTGTGAGAACAATGTGTAAATGAAGTGATTGGCAGGGACCAGGGGTGGCTACTCAGCCAGCAGGTTACAGGGCTAAATTGGGGCCGGGGGGTTATTGAAGCTCCAGCTTCCTGCTTGCACGCTCAGGCCACCCAGGACTCTGTTTGCTGTGAGCACCAGGAGAGGCATGAACAATTACTTCAGAGAGGCCCCCAAAGCTTTCTGGCTCTACCCTTTGGACTAACATTGGTCTCACAAGAACACATGTAAAGAGGTGAACAGACTTCTTAGAGGTCATGAATGTATTTATAAAGTGGTTAAATACTCATTTGCTTGTATTTCACTTTTCTAACATCTTTTCTCCAAATGGAGTAGGTTAGATTCCATGAGATCAAACTCTGCACTGCACTGGTCCTGGCGCATAGTAACATACATGTTTTTGTGGTTGAACACTGAGGCCAATTGTCACTTTCTAGCCACTTCTGTGGCACAATATAGCTTAATCTTGTGGAAAGTCCACTCTCTAAATATTTTTAAAATTTAAAATATATGGTAAAGGCCCTCCCGTTGATCATCAATTTGCTCGAGCGGGCCCAGTAACGTCTCCATTGTTGTTACTGTGTCTGGCATATCGAATACGTCACAGGGAGCTTGCGAGACTCTGCCGTGTGGGCGAGATACTCTCGGGAGCTTGCCGGGCTCTCCGAGAGGGGCGGAGGAATCGAACTCGGGTCGGCCATGTTGGCTGCGTGCAAGGCAAATGCCCTACCACTTTCTTTCTGAAAATATATGATTGATTTATCATTGGTTAACAATAGTCTAGAATTTCAGGTACAAGCATAGATTTGCACCTCTGTCTATAGGACTCAACACACTGACCAACAAAATCCTAATACCATCCTTTTACTGTAAAAATCCCTCTTCCCATTCTCTCCACACCATTCCCCTTTTTAGTAATTACCCAGGTTTTCAACCATTCTAGAAGTTTGTTTATTTATTTTGTTTGTCTTGCAAGTTTATAGGGCAAAAAAAAGCACCCACGTTTGCAGCGACTCTGACAGCCTTAATGCAAGATCTGCCAGTGCTGGTCTTGTTCTGGACACCAGCTATTGTGAGAGATGTTAATGTCCTCCCTTGCAACAGGAAAACGCTGATAAGAAAGCTGAGCACTTCAGAAGCATCATCTTGGGCTAATTAACATGAAGCGAGCTATTTGCCAGAGCTCCTCTTTGCTGAATAAGTGGTTCTTTTCTAAGACAAGTTAGTCTGACACTTCCTTCGACCATGCTAGTTATATCAAAGCCATTGTGGAATGAACCCATGGTGTGTGCAGCGAAGGAAGAAAACACCTTGGGAACATGAAAGATGTTCTGTTCAGCTCTTCTCTGGAGGAGGGTAAGGAAGCCACCCATGAAGAGGGGAGTGAAAGGCAGCTTGCTAATAATGTCTGGGGCTTTCTTCTTTGTATAATCATATGCACTCTACTTTCTTCTGTAAACAAACTCATTATAAAACAAAGCACCGAAGCTCTACATCTTCAGCTTTTCTTGTCCCGATGAAGCCATTCCCCTCTTTTGGGCTTTGTCTTTGTTTCTTCACGGTAATACACCTAATGTTTTCTACGTATTAGCATGGAGGTGCATTTCTTAATTATTTTTCCTGTACAATGTTTATAGTACATCTATTCAATCATGCAGTGACTTTCTGCCATTAAATCAGATCACACCTATTGAGCATCTACTTTATATGAGATATGGGACTAGCTCCTGTAAGTTTAAAGAGATGTTAGAGAGCTCTCTGCACTTCTTGATAGCAATGCCTTGTTTTGCAATATCCAAGGTAGATTCTGAGTCACTTTACTCTGTCATTTAACATCAAAATAGCCATCATGAAGCATTGTATTTTATGATAACATATCAGAAGCACCAATAGAAAATGTTATTCTGAGAGGGACATATAATTTTCCTTTGTAGGAAAAATTCTCTGGGAAGAACCTACATTAGAAAAGGAGTCGAACATGACCTGTTCACAATAGTTCTATAGTCCTTCCCATTGAGTGGTTTTCTCCCCCATTGTATCCCACTAGCATTTGGAAACTCACCCTATTTTCTGTTTCCAGTGCCTAGAAATTTTGCTTAAAGCAGGACATAAAAATAAGAAATTATAATTACTACAAATTACTACAAAAGATAAGACCATTTTCTCTCCCTTTCCTCCATCCACCTTCTCCATTTAACTTTTTTTAAAAAAAATATTTTAATATTTTTATTTTATAAATTACTTCACTATATTTGATTACGTTCAATATTCAAACACCAATCCTACCACCATTACACCTTCTCACCACCAAATTCAGGATGTTTCTATCCCAAGTCCCAATCTCTGTCCCAAAACACAACCGAAATAATATATTTTGTATTGTCTGTTATGAAGAACTGCTGAACATGCTTACAAAAAGGTGTTCATATAGGAAACTGTGGATATTGTTCTATTTTGGCAGGAGCCTTTAAGATATTCTATAGAATATCACTCACATGTTGTTTAATTTTGGGTGATATATATTATATATCGGGCTGGAGTGAAAGCACAGTGGTAGGGCGTTTGCCTTATAAGCGGCCAACATGGCCAACCCGAGTTCGATTCCTCCGCCCCTCTCAGAGAGCCCGTGAAGCTACCAAGAGTATGTCGCCTACACGGCAGAGCCTGGCAAGCTACCCGTGACGTATTCGATATGCCAAACACAGTAACAAGTTTCATGATGGAGATGTTACTGGGTCCACTCGAGCAAATCGATGAACAACGGGAGGACCGTGATATTATATATCACCCAAACATACAATATGCATACATATATACAATATGTATACATATTTTCAGACATATATACTTTGGTATATATGTCTGAAAATATGCATGTATATATACATATATATATATTTCCCTCTATTATTTGTTGCCTAATGTCTTAAGAAAGTAGATATAGTGTGGTAATTATGGAGAATGGGTAGGGAATGTCTTATGATGTGTCACGTGGCTGCAAAAGTGGCCACGAGGCCCAGGAATATTTTCACTCTTTATGTGAAGCTCAGCCCAAGTGTGTGGAAAGCAGTCTGGAGTGTGGCAATGGTTGAGTTGTGGAGGTCAGCTGCCGGGACTGGGTCCCTTGGGGCAGGGAGTGCTCTCATCTGCCCCCTTTGGGGTGCCCCAAGTGAAAACAGCTTGGCGTGGAGTTCGGTGGCATGATTATGGGGGCCTCATTTTATGCTCCTTTTCAGGAGAAGTCACCATGAGTTCTGGAGGGTGGCTGATGAGGAGATTATCTCTCCATTTTATCTTTGACTCATTCAGAAATCTGTTGGAAATGTGCTGTTTAAACTAAAAATCTAGTTACAAATCAAGTAGACAGGTTTCAGGCTACTGACAGAAAGCATACATTGCAATAAAACAGTTCACATGAAATTTTTGGACTTCTCAGTGCATATAAAAATAGCATGTACACAATATTTAGCTTATTAAATATGCAATATCATGTTGTGTAAAAAACAACTTTGCCTTAATGAAACTCAGAGACACAAAGTGAACATACAAACTGTTGTAAAATGGTGTCTATAGTCCTATTCTAGGCAAATGCCATGGATCTTCAGTTTGTAAAAAATGCAATATCTGCGAGGTGCAATAATGTGAACGTCAGTAAATTAAGGTTTGTGCCTATCTTCACCTTTAGGAATAAGGAAAGTAAAGATCATCTTGAGTCCTTGTAGGATCAAGATGCCAGAGTAGAGTTCAAAGTGTGAAATTTTGGGGAGGTAACCTTTAGGAAAGACAAGTAGGATGAATTGGGGAATGCCTTCAGGCAGAAGTGCAAGACTGATACTTGGGAGAGGAAGCAATGAAAAAAAAAAGATTATATAGTAGGAACAGGGGCTGAAACGATAGCACAGCAGGCCTTTGCCTTGCATGCAGCCAACACTGGTTCAATTCCCAGAATCCCACATGGTCTCCTGAGCACCACTAGGAATGATTCCTGAGTGCAGAACCAGGAGTACCCCTGTGCATTGCCGGGTATGATCCAAAAAGCAAAAAACAAAAAAAAAACAAAAAAAAGAAAGAAGAAAGAAAGAGAGAAAGAAAGAAAGAAAGAAAGAAAGAAAGAAAGAAAGAAAGAAAGAAAGAAAGGAAAAAAAGAAAGAAAGAAAGAAAAAGAAGGAACCTCTGTTGCCAGTAGGGCTCTAAGCAAGTTTCTAGTATGAAGATTAAGTAAAATTGGTCCCATTTTGGAAGAAATGGCCAGACACTACTAATTCAGTTCTTCTTCGATATGGACTAGGGAGTACTTGGAGAGTGTGTAGTCTCTGTGCAAATGCAGCAGAAGATCCCATATTTACCACTGCAGTGGAGGGTATCTATCAAGTAACCACTACTCACCAGTACTAATTTAGTTCTACTCTAAATTGGGATAAGTTATCCATTTTCATTTGTCTCAAGATTTAAATAAATATTTTTATTTATTCTTTGACCTATTCAGTAGCATGTTGTTTAATATCCATGTTTGTTAATTTTCAAGACTTCTTCTTGTAAATGATTTCTAGTTTTATGCCATTTCCATTATCATCAGAAAAGATATTTGATATGATTTCAGTTTTCTTAAGCCCATTAAGACATGCTTTTTGGCCTAATGGATCTCATGGGAATGGTTCATGTACACTTGTGTGAGAATGTGTTCTGCTGCTTTTGAATGCTATGTTCAGGTCTGCTGAGTAAATGTTAAGTCAATCTGATCTAACTAACGCGTTATTTAAGATCAATGTTACCTTGTTGGTTTTCTGTTTAGGTGATCTACTCATTGATAACTGTGGTATAGAAATTCCCTACTATTATTTTGTTGCTATTTTTACCTTTAAGACTATTAGCATTTGCTTTACATATTTAGATATTCCTATGTTGGGTTCATAAATATTTACAAACGTTATATCCCTTTGTTGAATTGACCTCTTTATCATTATGTACTATACTTTGTTTCTCATTACATTTTTTATCAAAATATTTTGTCCTGTGTTAGTATAGCTATTTTTCAAAATTTCTATTTGCATGGAATATGTTTTTCTATCTTCTCGCTTTTAGTTTTGAGTGTGTCCTTACATCTAAATTGAGTCAAACGTAAGCAGAGTATTATTAGGTCTTCTCTTTATTTTAAATCCGTTCAGTGACTTTGTTTTGTTTTGCCTTTTGGGCCACACACATTGGTGCTTAGTTTTTGTTTTTTTTTTTTTTTTTTTTTTGCCTTTTGGGCCACACACATTTGGTGCTTAGGTGTTCCTCCTGAGGCTCAGTGCTCAGGGTTTGCTCCTCAAAGTGCACAGGTGACCACTGAAGACTAGAATAAAACCCAAGGCTCTTTCAAGTGAAACATATACTCTGGTCCTTTGAACTATCTCCCTAGTTTTTTCTAAGACTTTTACTGGACCATTTAGTCCATCTAGAGTAATTAGTGATAAGTGTAGAGTTATTACCATTTTGTTATTAATTTTCTGGTTGTTTTCGAGTAACTGTTCGTTTCTTCTCTTGCTCTTTATTTGTAGTATATGTTTCTCCAGTTGTATAATTAGATTTCTTTCTCTGTTTTGTGTCCAAGTTCAAATATTTTGTAGCGTGCATCAATGGCCTTGAATCAAAGACACAGCACTGAATCACGGAAGACAGCAGCTTGCTGGAGATCTCTCCAGACCCCTAACAGAGCCAATTCCACTGGGGCACCTCAGATGGAGCAGTGCTCCTTTTTCACCCTCTCCAGATGAAATGCCAATGGCCACAAGCTTCCAGAAGAAAAACCCAGGTACATGGGTTCAAGGACTAAGACTCCAGACCACATGGCGGCAGTAGAGTTGGGCCAGCCGTTCCCATCTCTCCCACCCTCCCCACCCCCACCATCCCAGGCTTGGGGTCCTGGCTGTCATGATCTGCCTCCAAATGCCATCTCAGTGCTCAACAGCCTTGATCCAGAGACTCACAAATGAATCTCAAAATGGATTGGCTCCCTATAAAGATGATTCTGGACCCCAGCTATTTTCAGTTTTAGAATCCAGAAGCACACAGCCACTTTTTCAGCCACACAACCTCTCAAGATACTCATAAGAAGCAATAGAAAATAAATTATCTAGCATCTGCCCCTAGCAGGCAAGTTTGAATGGTGGGGGGAAAATTCAAAATAATGGTGGTGGATTGGTGTTGAAATATTGAGTGTAATCAATTAATGTGAATAGCCTTATGAAAATAATTTTTTTAAAAAACAAAAAAATAAATAAATTAAAAAAAAGAAAAAAATAAAAGAACAAAAAACACTCTGTACACAGGCCGAAAGTTAAGAATTCATTTGAACCGTGAGGACTGCCTATCTTGTCAATATTTGGCTTATTGGATTGTTGTTACTAATTAGAAAACGAAATGAATTTTGTTAGATTGACCATGTATTCAGGAATGTTGCTAAGATGATTTATTAATTTCAGAGGTGTCGGGCTAGAGAGATAGTACAGCAGGTATTTTGATCCTGACATCCCATATGATCCCCAAAGCATCTCCAGCAGTGATCCCTGAGTGCAGAGTCACTGGGTGTGGCCGAAAAAATTAAAATAAAATTTAAAAAACTTTTAAATTAAAAAATCAAATATATGCTGTGGCACTACATTATTACTGTCCTGATGTTTTGTATTTTAATGCTAACAATTGATTCTTATTTTTTTATCAATATGACAAATTTGTAGTTGTTTTTACCACTTTTGTCATTTAGTCATAATACTAGATTTATATTTGATTAACCCATCACCATTACAGCAATAGCAAGTAAGTTTAATTTCCATTTTAACTAAGATTGATGGGGTTTTGTGGCAGACCAGGAGAAATGTTTGTGCAGGGTGCAAACGCTTTGCACATTGTATTTATAAATTCCCAGAACTTGGAAAAGTAGTGTTAAATTCATTTTTTCAAACCATAATTCTAATATGGTATTTAATAATTTCCTAACTCTTATTTCCTCACTCCCTATGCAGACTGCTGAATCCTATAAAGTACCTTCACATAGATATCTATGTATTCCAGGCAGAGGAAGATAAGAAAACTCTAAGTAGACTACACACTCTGATGGATAAACTTCAGCTAAAGGAGCAAATTTATAAGCAGCAGATGGAGGCCACATAAGTGCCCGGGGCGGTTGCAGCCTCACAGATTTCCCATCCTAGTTTTGATTAATGGAGGTCTGTGGTCCTGAGCTAGGTGAGCAGCTTGTGGGAGAGGACCAACTCAGCTTAAAGTCTGTTAATTGTGTTTTTTTTCTCCAGCTAGAATTATCTCCCATTGTAAAATTTTATGCTACTTTATCTTCTAGGGAATCAGAGCTCTCTCTTTTTGTCCTCTTTCAACCTTGAAGTTACTGCAAACATGTTCACTGTAAGAAATGAGCCAAGTAAGGACATAGGATGATAGAGGGATGGCAAATTTGGGGTTGGATGATCTCCCTGAGGCTTTTCTCACCCTAAAATCTTGGGTAGAATAAATGCAGCTTAGAGTATATTTCCCTTATGATCCTAGACTTACTGGACTGGACAAATACCATAATTTGAAATACACTTGCCTATCCTAGGTTATATCTTCAGCTTCCAATTTACTAAGTGTCAATTCCTCTGTTCCTCTTGGAGAGCCTGGCAAGCTACTGAGAGTATCTCACCTGCACAGCAAAGCCTGGCAAGATGCCTATGACGTATTCAATATGCCAAAACACAGTATCAACAAGTCTCACAAAGGAGACATTACTGGACCCGCTCGAGCAAATCGATGAACAATGGGAGGACAGTGCTACAATGCTACAGTGCTCTAAGTTGATTTATGGCTAATAGTATTTCCAAAGAGATATTTTCTGAATTGGTTGCTCAAATACTTTGAACTAAACAGTATGCCTGTTGATTCATATACTTGAAAATCAAGTTCCTTTTACACAGAGGTCAAAAAGGATGTTGAACAGTTTACCAAACAACTGTGTTTATACTGTCACACAGCAAGTATGTAAAGGCTGACGTGCATTCAATTGGTGGAAAGTATGGATAAGGTCTTTTTAAATTTCCAGGGGAAAACAGTTATAAAAATGGATCTCATGCCCGCTAGAAAGTCTGAGTCTATACATCACACCAAAATATGATATTCCATTCAATACAAAGAAGTTTAGATTCCTTTCACACATTTTTCAACCTTTTCATGTCATAACAGAAAAAATATGACTATGTAGTGCAGAGATTTCTTTTTTTATTTTTATAGGAAGCAGAAGCCAATCAATATCTTTTCCAAGTAAAAGCAGCAGCAACATGAGTTGAATGAAACCAGGGAAATGGCAAAGATAGCAGAATCTCAAGTTAATAGGCTCAAGATTAAAGCAAAAGAATTTGGAAAAATATAACTACACCAGACATTCACCTTTTCTAATTCTTTAACTGCACATTACGACTCATGCCTTAACGTAGAACAGTATATCAAAAAAATTCTTTTTTTCTTTCTTTGAAGACTTTAAAATATCTAAACTCTGGTTGAACTAAAATTTTGCTATTTTCCTAAATTCTATTTGTTCAGGATAGACTGAAGTGTTAAGAACTTCAGTATGGTGATGTTTATGATAGTTAGATTTTTCCAGTGCTCAATCCTATGTTAATTTATAGGCCCTGAGCTCCAGGACCTTATATTCATTTTGTGTGCAACAATCAGGAAATCAAGAAGCAAAAATAATTTAAAGGCAAGGATAGATATGCTTGAATATCAATGAGAACACTTTCTATACTATATAATTATATGACTGTACCGTATTAACACGGAGACCTTGGGGAATAAGTTTAAAATTGAGAACCTGAAACAGATGCAGGACTCCTGCTTTCTAGCTTTGTGCTTTAAAAAAAAATAAGTCTTGGGTGGGGGGAGCAGGAGGAAAACTGGGAGCATTGGTGGTGGGAAATATGCACTGGTGAAGGGACAGGTGTTGGAGCACTGACTGAAATTCAATCGTGAACAACTTTGCAACTGCATATCTCAAGATGTAAAGTAAAAGTAAAGTAATGATTCAGTTAAAAAATACTATAAAAGAAAGAGAAAGAATATTTGCTTTCACTTGGAGATATGGAGAGTATTATGCTGAGTGAAGTGAGTCAGAGAGAGACAAGAGAGGAAGACATAAAATGATCACACTCTTTTGTGGGACATTAAAATAAAAGGAAGTATGTGAATAATCTCCAAAAACAATAGAAATGAGGGCCAGGAGCACTGTCCATGGTAGGAAACTTACCACAAAGGGGCAGTAGGATCGCTGATAGGACAGAGAGGGACCACTATGATAGTGATAGCTGGAAATGATCACTCTGGACAAGAACTGGGTACTGAAAGGAGATAAACGGATACACATGGTACTCTTTCAGTAACAGTATTGCAAACGGTGCCTAACAGGGAAAAAAGGATGGTGGTGGGGGGCGGGAAGAAGAAGAATGTCTGCAATACAGGCAGGTTGTGGGTAAAGCAGAAACTGGGCAGGCACATTGGTGATAGAAAATGTGCACTGGGGAAGGCATAGATGTTGGAACGTTATATGACTGAAACACTATCATGAACATCTCCATAACTGTGTGTCTCATGATGATTCAATTTTTGAAAATTTAAGAAAGGAATTTTCTATTCCTCTCTAGTCTATGAAGTGAGAAGTCTAATTTTACTGGCAAACAGGCAAAATGTCAAAGAACACTGAACTAAAGACCCAGTAGGATGAGTATCTTCATTTATTAAGCTATTGTAACAGAATACTCTGTGGTTACAGCACAGAATACTCAGTGTTGTAGCAGAATAACTCAGTGACTTCTATACATTTCCCACAACAAAAGAGGCAGGGAAGTCCAGGATCAGGGTCTGGCAGATCTTAAATCTGATTTGAGTTACTTCACATGACTCCCTTTTTGATCCAACTCCCATGATAATAAAGTGGGAATCAGCTCTCTGGGGGGTGGAGGAGCGGGGCCAGTTTTGTTTGGTTTGGGATCATATTGGAGGTCTCAGAGTGTTATTTCTGGCTCAGCAGTTACCCTTGACAGTACTTGTAGGGCCAGGAACTAAACATTTGTGAATGAGATGCAGGGCAAGTGCCTGAACTACTGTACTATCAGCCCTAGGGTGTCACTTTATTTTATTTTTTTAAGTAGCACTGTAGCACTGCCCTCCCACTTATTAGTTAATCACTTAACTTCCGGTTAGTAGTCGATTTGCTCGAGCAGGCGCCAATAACGTCTCCATTTGTCTCTGTCGCGTGCTAGTGTAGCCCAATGGCATCTGTTCGCTCTGGGAACATGAAGAGCCTCAAACTGATCGTTCATGATCTTGATGAAGAAGTCTGGCCATCTGGTAGGTGGGCGGCCACGCAGTCTTTTGACATCCCGTGGAATCCAGTCGGTAACAGCTCTAGTCTAGCGGTCATCTTTAAATCTCATTACGTGACCAGCCCATCTGATTTTTGACATCTTGGCAAATGAGACAGCGTCCCTGTTTCTTGATCGTCGAGGGATGTCAGAACTCCGGATTCTTTCTCTCATTTGAGTGAAACGTGATATTCCAAGCATAGCTCTTTCTATTCTTCTTTGGGAGACCTGAATAACGTTCTCATCTTGTTTGCGTAGGGCCCAGGTCTCTGAGGCATATGTTAATGCAGGAAGAACAGTGGAATCAAAGAGATGTGCCTGGATCCAGAGGTTCTTTGTCCTCTTAGCTATTTCTTCGACGTTCTTGAAGGTGTTCCAAGCCGCTCTCTTCCTCCTGCGCAGCTCAGGTGCCAGGTCATTTGTCATGTTGACTTCTCGACCTAGGTATACATAGCTGTTGTATTCGGAGATGGTCGTTCCATTGAGAGCGAATGGGGCGTCAGGAATGAGGCTGTTTCTCATAAACATTGTCTTCGTAAGATTCAGCTGTAGTCCTACCTTTCCACACTCACGGACAAAGTCGGCCAGCATTTGTGCCGCTTGGCTGATGTTTGGTGTTATTAAAACAATGTCATCAGCAAAGCGGAGGTGGTGTAGTTGCCGACCATCTATCTTCACTCCCATTTCTTCCCATTCCAGTCATCGCATGATGTTCTCGAGGGTGGCACTGAAGAGTTTCGGTAAAATGGTATCACCCTGCCGAACCCCTCTCTTGATATCAACGATCACTTCTTTGTAGAATGGTGAGATCCTGGTAGTGAATCCGCAATACAGCTCACGGAGGATCCTGATGTATTGGGCTTGAATGCCCTGATTGGCTAGGGTTTCAATGACCGCTTCTGTCTCAACAGAATCAAAGGCCTTCTTTAAGTCAATGAACGTTAAACAGAGCGGCATCTTGAACTCCTGAGAAACCTCAATGAGCTTGGTTATCTTGTGAATATGGTCAATGGTGCTGAATCCTTTGTGAACCTGGCTTGCTTGCATGGTTGTCCTTTATCTAGTGTTCTGTCAATCCTATTTAGGATGACTCGAGTGAACAACTTGTAGATGACAGACAATAGGCAGATAGGGTGATAGTTGCCAATGTCATGGATGTCTCCCTTCTTAAACAGTAGTACGGTCCTGCTGTTTTTCCACTGGGACGGAACCTTGCATTCAGACAGGTAACGAATAAAGAGCCGAGCCAGTGTATTGATGAGTACTGACAACAGATTCTTCAGGTGTTCAGGTCTGACCTTGTCTGGGCTGGGTGCTGTTTGTTTCTTTACCAACGAAATGGCATGTCAGATTTCAGAAGGGAGAACATTGGGAACAACATATCCATCCTGTGGAATTTGGTATGTCGGCAAGTGGACATGGCTATCGAAGAGATTTGAGTAGAAGTCATGGATAATCTTCTCCATTGCCGTTCTGGAGGATGTGATGGATCCATCAGGACATCGGAGGGCAGTCATCTTGGTCTTGTAGTTGGCAAGGACAGGCGGGCGTTACGAATACTTTTCCCGGCTTCTGCCGCATCTACCAGTACTTCTGCTCTTCTCTCTTTGAGGTCTTCCTTGATCGCATCTCTGCACTGCTTTGCGAGCTCTGACCTTAGCTTGCAGTTGCCTGAGGCATGCGCCAAACCATGCTGGCGAATTAGCTCAAGAGTTTTCTAAGATAGGCAATTTTTTGTGGCTATCTCTCTCTTGGCATTCCTCGCACATTCATGGAGGTGCTGGCAAGCTCCTGGCAAGCTATCCGTTGTGTATTTGTAATGCCAAAACCAGTAACTACAACTGGTCTCATTCACCTGACCCTGAAGGCTTCACCGACATGGCAGCACTGAGAAGGATGAGAAAGGAGAGGCCGACAAAATCTCAAAGCCAAACTAGGCTGCCACAATGAAGGAAGACAAAAATGATCATCTGTACTTTCAATGCACGTCCGCTAGCATCAGATGCATCCATCGAGGACCTGATGGTACAAGCGTGCATGATCAAATACGACATCATTGGTCTGACAGAGACAAGAAGGCACGAATCTCACCATGCCGTTTTTGACACTGGAGAAGAATTGTTCCTCGGAACATGCGATAAAAGAGGTGTTGAGGCGTCGGTGTCCTTTTCAACACAAACTTGGCCAAGAGCATTGATTCATTCGAATGCCTAACAACCCGAATCGGATGTTTACCTTTGAATAGATGTGGCTTACTGCCTGCAGTTTCTATCTTCGTTGTCTACGCATCAACATCTCATTATGATGAAAGAGAAATCGAGAAGTTCTACATGGAGCTAGAGAAGTTCTATAAAGAAGACCACACCTTCTACAAGATCATTGTGGGTGATTTTAATGCCAAGATAGGACCGAGAAGATCTGCTGAAGAACTTCACATTGGGACCCATGGCCTAGAATGGAACGAACAGGGTGAGAGACTGTATGAGTTCATCATGTCGACCAAGACCATCCATGGTAACTCACAGTTCCAGAAGGCAGAATCTAAACGATGGACATGGGAGTCTCCCGGTGGACGATTCCACAACGAAATAGACCACATCATATTCAATCAACGGTTTTGTCTGACCCATGTCGCTGTTGTCCCAAAATTTCGAACGGGATCGGACCACCGTCTCCTTCGTGCAAAATTCTACTTCACAGAGCGGGGAGAAAGGGCTGCAAAGTTCAAAAAGAGAACTCCCAGAACGACCACCAACTGGGAGCTCTTTGGCACTATTGCAGCAACATGGGAAGATGACATTGTTGACAACATTGACGAGGAATACGATCGACTGCCCTCCCATTGTTCATCAATTTGCTCGAGCGGGCACCAGTGAAGTCTCCATTGTGAGACTTCTTATTACTGTTTTTGGCATATAGAATATGCCATGGGAATCTTGCCAGGCTCTGCCGTTCAGGTGGGATACTCTAGGTAGCTTGCTAGGCTTTCTGAGAGGGATGGAGGAATGGATCCCAGGTTGGCCGTGTGCAAGGCAAATGCCCTACCAGCTATGCTATCATTCCAGCTCATTTCATTCATGAGGACGCTACCCACAAGACCTTAATCACTCTGCCACTGCCCAATACCATCACTGTAGGATATACAATTATTCAGACCATATCAGCAGAGATCCTCTGTCTCTCATTTTCCCAAGAGCACATAATTTTAAAATGTAGTCTGGATTTTGGTTAAGTGAGTTAAAGGAGATTGGAGAATATAATTTTAACTAGCCTTTCGAGAGCATCTATCACACACTTAACACAATGCCTAAGATATATATCTATTCTAATTTTACTTTTTTTAAATTTTGGCACATGCCTGATCCTCTTATTTTATACAAACTAATCACAAATAATCCCATAAGATAAGTGGATAGGGTTGGCTATAAAATTTGCTACATCAAGGGAACACAAAGGAATCTCCTTTGAAGGATAAACTAAGAGTTGATTATACTGAATACATTTAGATCTAAATATATGAAGCATGAGTCATTAGCAGACTCAGAGATTTCTTATTGATGCTTGACTAGCTGTCCAGGGGCTAAGGCCTCTAGGGAGAGGTCCTGTTAAGTGGTTTGAACTCTGGCCTCCATTTGAGAAGTGTTACGGCATTGGGCTTGGGGTCTTCTGTGCAGAGTCCACTCAGCAACCTGCTATAATGGATTTGTTATAGTAAAGTCTCACATGTGCTGCAATTGCACTCAACTGCAGGGGGTCAAAGGGCTTCCAAAACAGATGTAATGGATTCGACTTTGTCACAGTTATTTTCAACAAAGAATAACATGAGTGAAGCAGAAATTGTTTGTGAGAGGCCAGAGATGAATCAGAAAACTGTCCATGACTGTGCAATGACTAATTGTTTCCCATTCAAAGAAGGAAAGGCTGAAAATCTCTCAACTGTCCTAAATCAGAAGAAAAGAGTTTTTGATAGAATTGTGTGTTGGGGCCCGGGAGCAAATTGGTGCTACAGTCTTTCACCTTATAAGGTCTTTCTGAAGAGGGCGCTGCCTTCACTGGCAAGGCAGGTGAAAATTGAGAGTGACCGAGCTCGCCCTCGGGGTGAATTACCTGAGTCTGCTTTCCAGAATGCACATAATTGCCTCAATTCCCTGCCTCCCTTTGAAGCTAATGAAGAGTTGGCTTGCCTTTGCTTACCTCTGGAAAGGACTGGACTTGGTTCTGGGTGTGCAGGCTGCACTGGGCATGCAGTAATGAAAGTAGCAGGAATCTCACTGATGCTGTTTTTCAGGTTTTTGAAGAATAAATAAGCAGTTCTTGCTCATGAAGAATGGGAATTGGTTTAGAAGGAAGGTATCATTCTCTAGCCAAAACTAAACGTTGTGTTTGAAATAAGCATTTAAATAAACATGGTGAGAAAAGCAATTTAAGTAGGTGATTATTAAGGTGTAATAATGAAAGGAAGTATCATTGCTTTAAAAGTTACTAGGGTGATTTTTTTCCCTTCAAGTTTTACTTAGTTTTTATGATCTACAAAACAATCATGATACTTACAATAACAAAGTTTCCAGCATATAAAGACCCAACACCACACCCACCACCAGAATATCAGTGTTCTTTCACTAATATTTCAAGGGTCCTTCCTACCCTCTTAGTAAATACAATTCTGCAGGCCAGCTCTCAAGTCTGTCACACCAACTCTTGAAGTCTGTTGGTTGGCATTGGGAACTTTTGATCTACTTGATGCTGCCCAATTCTCCACTGGAGGAACAGCTGGCTCTTTCTGGGGGCTTGTGGATGGCAGCCAGAGGTTGGTGGAGAAAAGCTATGGTGGGAATCTTTCATTCTTTATTTCACTTCTCACATGTCAGACTCTCTGCATTAGGTATGCAGGAGATATGTAAGTAGAGGCCCTTCTGCAACCCTCAGACTCTCTGGGCCCATCTCAGTTTGTTGAAGTAGTAGTGATCCTAATAATACCATTGGCTAGTATGGCCCTGGCATCAGCAGTCTCTATCTGGCTATGTCCTGTCCACAAGGTCCCACTCTTCTCCTGAGACTCAGAAACTCACGTGAAGCATTACTTATTCATATACTCAAGGGGTTACTCCCATCCTCAGTTCTCAAACATCCCACCAGGAACATGGTCCCTTTAGGCCAGAAGACTGTGTTAGTGTGATGAGACACCAACTACTTTTACAATAAGCCCCACCCTAAGTGAGAAGTAATTGCCCAGAATTCTTCCTCTGTGGCTCTGGATTAAAGCTGGTCACAAGAGAAATTTGTAACATATTTGGGAGCAGGTATTTTACACTTTTAAGGTCATGTGCAATTCCAGGCTTAAAAATTGATTTAGCCAAGCTCCTTGAACCTGCAGCTCTTTAGCTCCTGTCACTTTCCTTCTCAGCTTCACAGAGTCCTGGCCAGATGCATGGGTGGCCCCATGACAATAGTGCCAGCTTCTTCTGCAGGTTGTCTAATGCGTTGACTCTGGAGGCCCCGAGAGAGGCAGGCACGATTCATTAGTTCTCATGGATTGCAGCTCATCGTTGTGCAGCACTCCTGTCTGACATTGGCAACATCAGACCCAGCACCAGTTGCACAGAGAAGAGCATTTCTAAGTCAATGTCCATAGCTGTGTTAAGCTTATACCTTATAATAAATTCTCACTGTTTTTTTCTCAATAATCTGCCTCTTCAATCCAATGCCTGAGCCTAGCAGTGCTGAGAGACCAGGTACTTTCTTGTCTGCCAGATCCAATGTATTGGCTTAACTTTTTAAATGCATCCACCTCATCATTGTAAAGGGGATTACAGAGTTCCTCCTCTCTTGGTTCAAGTCATATATCTATTTTTACCAAAAAGCCCTCTGGAACTGCTGAGACCTCCAAGCTCAGAGCAAGGAATAACCCCCAAATACAACTCAGTGCGCACCCCTCATAAAAGAGCTAACGTTACTTGGAGGCAGAGATGTCAGACTTTCAAGTATTAAACTTGGTTTTAGAGAAATTTTTTATTGAGATAATCTTTAAGAGGACTGGGTAAAATTAATAAAATCAATTATGGTTTTCCTGAAACTATTGGATCAAAATGAATAAATCACACACATAAAAATCTGATTGTAGTAACAAATTCATTAGTGTAAATAAATGCTTTATTTCCTATAAATTGATTAAATTGATTAAAATCAAGGGAAAAAATCAAGTTATTTTATTCTAACAAGTTTATTCTAACATAAAAATGTACATGAATACCTAAATTTATCACCTTTTGCCGTCTTCTCAATCAACCATTTTCACATCTCCTGAAGCTCTACTTACTCTTCCACTCTGCTGATACTAACCTCTTAGCTGACATCTTGGGACTTTTCCCATCTTGACTCAGATTCCCTGCTCTCCAGTTGAGTAACAATAGCCTCCATATCTGCATGTTTGACCATCTTTTCAACCAGCCACTTCAATATCTCCTGACATTTATGGTGAGGCAAGGGGGAGGCTAACTACAAAGATTCACCCACAGTACAGCAGAAATACAGCAAACATAAGGTGAAAGATTCATAGAGCCCCACCAAGATGAATGAGTTCAAATAATAACACCGAGGCTATACCAGTTCCAATCAATTCTGTAAACTCTCGGAGAGCTACTTTAGTGACACGTTATTGAGGATGATTAATGAGCTCACAGAAACAATGGCACAGGTAGTCAGCAAAGCACAAGAAAATATGAGAGCACAAATAAGAGTACTACATTCAGAAGTTTCAGAAATGAAGAATATAATTGGTGTTATTGAAAAAGCAATAGAAGGGAAAAGACAACAGGCCACTGAATTGTCCCAGATAGATCAATTTCTGGGCTAAAATCTCTGAGGCTTTTCAGAATGGGCCTAACCAGTTTCAAGGGAACAGCAGATCCCCCTCCCTTCCAGAGAAGCCCATCAGTTGCCACACCTGACCTCCTTGGACTTATAAACAGCCAACTCCACAGCTCCTGGAATGAGCATCCATGGATACCTCCTCTGTACTTCACAGCAATCCAGTAGGAGTGCAATAAATTTGATGAGAAAGTTGCATAAACGCCCAAGAAGCTCAATGAATAAAAATAATAAAATGAAATGCTCAACCAGCACAAACCAGCTCAGTAATTCTCAGATAATAACTTTGATAACAAAGACAATGTTTATGAGAAACAGCCTTGTTCCTGACGCCCCATTCGCTCTCAATGGAACGACCATCTCCGAATGCAACAGCTATGTGTACCTAGGTCGAGAGGTCAACATGACAAATGACCTGGCACCCGAGCTGCGCAAGAGGAAGAGAGCGGCTTGGAACGCCTTCAAGAACGTCGAAGAAATAGCTAAGAGGACGAAGAACCTCCGGCTCCGGGCACATCTCTTTGATTCCACTGTTCTTCCTGCATTAACATATGCCTCAGAGACCTGGGCCCTACGCAAACAAGATGAGAACGCCATTCAGGTCTCCCAAAGAAGAATAGAAAGAGCTATGCTTGGAATATCACGTTTCACTCAAATGAGAGAGCGAATCCGGAGTTCTGACATCCGTCTACGATCAAGGATCAGGGACACTGTCTCATCTGCCAAGGTGTCGAAAATCAGATGGGCTGGTCACGTAATGAGATTTAAAGACGACCGTTGGACTAGAGCTGTTACTGATTGGATTCCACGGGATGTCAAGAGATCGCGTGGCCGCCCACCTACCAGATGGTCAGACTTCTTCGTCAAGATCATGAACGATCGGTTTGAGGCCCTTCATGTTCCCGGAGCGAACAGATGCCATTGGGCTACACTAGTTAAGTGATTAACTTTGATAACACCCCCTGTGAGATATAGCAATTATCAAAACTTAACTTTTATTGATCTGTTTTCTGATCATTTCATTCACCACTTTTTTGGTAACAGGCAATATGAAGTAAATTTGTTCTTGCCTGCCAAAGGGGCAGACTTGGGGACTGGGACATTGGTGAAGGGAAGATCATACCAGTGGTGGGATTGGTATCGGAATATTCAATTTCTGAATTCCTAAAATAACTGTGTTATGAACAACTTTGTAAATCATGGTGTTTAAATAATGATTTAAAAAAGCAAAAAGAGGCACTGGAGTGGTAGTATAGGAGTTAGGGCATTTGTTGTGCACATAGCTAACCAGTTTCATTCTCCAGCCCCACATATGGTGCCCTGAGCAAGCAAAGAGTGATCTCTGAGCACAGATTCAGAAGTAAGACACTGAATAGGGATGGATGTGGCCGGCACCCAAACAAACAAACAAAAACCAAATGCAATAGAGGGTCTGAGCAGCAGAATAACAGCAGTTGAGGAAAACATCAAAGACCTCCAAAATGAGATGCAGGAAAAAACAGAAGATGGGAAAAGTCTGCAAAGAAATCAAACAATACATGAGATGAGGCTAAGAGAAGCAATCTAGGAATTAGAGTCGCTGGTAAACAGGAAGGCAAATTCTATGAAAAACCACCGGCTCAAGAAATAATAGCTAAGAATTTCTCAGAGTTGAGGAATGCAGGAACTGGGGCCCAAGAGAACAAAATGCTCCCACACAAAATATAGAAAAACTCCCCAAAACATTATAATCCCAATGACAAAAGCCAGAGATACAGAATATTGAAAGCAGCAATACCAAAAAAAGAAGCTTACATAAAATAAGCTAAAGTGGGATCTAAGTGTTCAATCCTATTTGATTGCCATTTCTAATGTTGAGGAACAATATAGAACTTCATAGACAAGCAATAACTTAGGGAATTCATCTCTTTGAAACCAGTTTTGCTAGAAATGTTGTAAAAGCTTCTTTGAAAAACAGGAGACTTATTAGCATTTTTATTTTAAGGTAGCATTCACTTATGGCACTTATGGTCCCCTTCACGAGATTAAGAAACAACTGTGTATTCCTAGCCTGCTAAATGGTTTAATATCTTTTCAACAATAAACTAATGTTTCATTTATATTAAATATATCTATTCAGATTATTTTTATCCATTGATATTTTATTATAATCTTTTATTTATTAATGCAGCTACTTAAACACTACCCGCTGTAGGGCGTTCGCCTTACAAGCGGCCAACATGGCCGACCCAAGTTCGATTCCTCTGCCCCTCTCGGAGAGCCCGGCAAGCTACCGAGAGTATTCCATATGCCAGACACAGTAACAACAAAGTCTCCAATGGAGACGTTACTGGGCCCGCTCGAGCAAATCGATGATCAACGGGAGGGCCTTTACCTTTACCTTTACCTTTACTTAAACACCATCTATCTATCTATCTATCTATCTATCTATATATTTTTTCTAAGTGTATATATGTGCCACCACTTCCACACCACCTTTATAAACTTTTTATAAAGATCTCTTTCATATGTGGGATATAAAGAAACATAGTAAAGGAACAACAAATGGCCATAGTCCTCAGATCTGGATATTTTGTCTACAGAAAGGGGGTTACATGATAGGGTGGGGGGATGGCAAAGGTCTTTGTGACACTAGGAAGGGAAACAGGAATTCTGGTGTTGAGTGTGGTGTTGGAATAATATATGTACAAGAAGTGTAATTGACCATATAGTAAGTACTGGTACTTGAATAAAAATAATTAAAAACCTTAGCTAAAAATATAAATATCAGAAAGCTGATTGTCACATGACAACTGAGTTAGAACAGTGAAATTATCTTCTGTGGCTACATTCAGCTATGCAAATATAATACTGTAAAGTATCCAGACTCAGAAATGTTCCTGGTTGGGTTGATAGAATCACTTTCTTTTGTAGTCTTAGAGATATTGACATTTTTACTTCTTGTAGTTGATTAGACTCACCATACTAAATCTAGATACTTAAACTGATAACAAACATTCACATAAAACTAAAATACATTGCTATAAAAAATCTATTTCTATAGTTTCCAGGATCCTTTTTGTAACCTTTTTACTATTTTCTAATCTCACCCATCATTAATTGATGAAACCTTGAGTCCACATTTAATGATACATTTTCTTGAGTTCTTGATGGAAACCTACTCTCCTAAGCTGATTACAGTAGGAATGAAAAAGACTGAGACCATTTTTTTTTTGTTCCTTTTTTTTTTATTAGTGAAACACCGTGAGGTACAGTTGTAGATTTACAATTTTTTGTGCTTGGGTTTCGATTATACAATGATCAGATACCCATCCCTCCGCCAGTGCCCATTTTCCACCACCATGGATAATATCCCCCCACCCCATCCCCCCATCCCCCCCTGCCTCTGTGACAGGGCAATCCCCTGTGTTCTCTCTCTCCTTTTGGGTGTTGTGGTCTGCAAAAGAGGCATTGAGTGGCAAACATGTTCAGTCCATAGTCTACTTTCGACATGCATCTCCCCTCCTGGGAGATCCTCCAAACACCCTTTATTTGGTGCTCCCTTCTCTATCTGAACTGCCCTTTCCTCTAGGATACCCAGCTTGCCTCTAAGTTATGGAGTAATCCTCCTGGTGCTGATCTCAGCTATTCTTGGGTATTAATCTCATACTTTGTTACTTTATATCCCCCAGATGAATGCAATCTTTCTATGTCTATCCCTCTCTTTCTGACTCATTTCGCTTAGCATGATACTTTCCATATTGTACCACTTGTATGTAAATTTCATGACTTCATCTTTTCTAACAGCTGCATAGTACTCCATTGTGTAGATGTACCAAAGTTTCTTTAACCAGTTATCTGTTCTTGGGCATTCAGGTTTCTTCCAGTTTCTGGCTAGAGACCATTCTTTTTAAATTATATTTTATTCCTTGGATTCCAGGCATTTATAATTGTGCTGCGGAAGAGGGGTAATTGGACGATGCATAGGACTTAAAAGATTGAATGAATTGCTAGAAAAGAGAATTGTCATAGCAACTAAATTTCTGCAGTCCTGGCTGAGAGAGATCATAGTGAGGTAAGAGGAGATGAAGTCACATCTTCATATAAGAATTCTTGTTGGAGCCAGAGAGATTGCACCAAGGTAAGGCACTTGCTTTTCATTTTACCAACTCCAGTTTAATCCCTGGCACTGTGCATATGGTTTCTTGAGCCCTTGCCAGAAGTGGACCTTCAATGCAGAGCCTGAAGTAAAATCTGAGCACTGCTGAATTGTGGTCCAAAAACAAATAAAAGAATAATCCCCTCCCCAAAACAAAATCTTATCTTGTTACAATTCTGTTTTACTTCATGAATTGACTGGATGAACTGGAAAAACCTAGAATCAAGAAAAGTATACCGTAAATGACAAGTTAAGCCAGGGTCACATTTTTAATCTTATTATTTTATGATGTGTTTCATTCACTCTTTTTTTGTTCTTGAGGTAGGAAATTTAAGCTATAATTTGTTTTTATAATAAATTCACGAGACTTACAAAAAGTAGCTATGAAGTCTATTCAAAGTGGCAAGAGGGTATGTGGCCTCGTAAACTAACTCAGAGAATTATAGGCAAAATAAAATTTACTAGGGATGGGATGCAAGCAGTCATTTACTCCAGAGTAAAAGGATTCAAATTAAAAATCCCAGTTGTGTCTTGTTTGGGTTAATATACCCTTTCTTGGATGTGGGGGCCTCATCCATGGGAAACTGTCTATTTGACTTTGTCCTGGGACTCAAGTCTAGTATAGTTCCTTATTGTTCAGAAGTACCTACTTATTACTGATAAGTATTATATTCAGTTGTTGTAATTAGCATGTGGACCTTACTCATGGGGACAGAAATAAGCTGGGACTTCCTTGAAGGACAAGTATAGCCCTCTTATTTACCCCTTGCATGTGTCTGAGAATTTTATGACTGTTATCTTTTAGTGGGTCCCATACTGCCTTCCTCGCTCCTGATTTTATATCCAGAAATAAGAAACCTATTGGACACTGGAATTTTATAGAATCCACCCTTTAACCTCAAAATAGATATTTTGCTATCTAATATTCATCAAATCTTCTTTTTACAGTTTTGGACAATTTGAGTAAGGTTTCATGCATGCAATGTTCCAATATCACACCCCACACCGAGTGTTTGCTTGCCTCCACCATTGTTCCAGTGTCTCCACCTCCTCATTTTACATCTGGTACCTGGGCTGGTGCCCACACCATCGCCAGCCACCACAGTACACTCAGTTTTGCAGGCCAGTTATTAGGTTCTGCTGCCTCAAATTCTCCATCTTATCAATTTTATTCTCCCTGCTAGATATTCCTGGATTTTTAACAAAAGGTAAAACATGTTTCCCTCACTCTTTGCTCTTATTTATAGTCTCACATGTAGCAGAAAGTGTGTTTGATAAAATAATAATCTTATCAAACAGTCTTTAAAATTTTGATCATTTTTATTAATTCAAGAATTTTATTGAGACACTTTCCTGTTGCCAACACTGCGGCCGCTTTTCTCCCTCTCCCAGGTACCCGTAGGGGGCGTAGCCTCTGCAGAAGTGGGCACGGCCACTTTTGGGTGTCCACAGGTAAATTACCAATAGCCAGCAATCTCATGTCCCATCTCAGTCTCCATAACACCACAATATCATGAAGAAACAGTGCAAATCCCCACCATGAGGAAAGGATGATGAAAAGAGTCCAGAAGCTTCAACAGGCATTACCTACAAATGTGAGCTCTCCAATAATGAATTCGGAGATGAACTATTGAAAATGCTCAAAGAAACATTGGGACAGATATCCAGTAAATTAAAGGAGAACATGAAAGAAACAATGGATTGGAGAATCAAGAAATTACAGGAAGAAATGAAAGCAGAAATTGAAAACCTATGCACAGGAATGTCACGAATAAAGGATTCAGTAGATGAAATAAAAAACTAAGTGTGTACCCTTAACTTTAGAATGGCTACAGCCGAAGACAGAATCAGTGATCTGGAAGATGAGCTGCAGGAAGCCTACAGGCAACTACAAACCATGGGAAGAGACCTCAAAATAGCTCTAGAGTGAATCAGAGTCCTACGGGACGATTTCAAGATAAACAAGATTAGAATATTGGAGTACCAGAGGTTCAGGGAAGCAATCTCAATGAAAAAGCCACAGTGAAAGAAATCATTGCTGAAAAGTTCCCAAAGCTGTAGAATTCAGGCATCCAGATTCAAGGAGCCCAAAGGGTGCCAGCTAAAAGAGACCCTAACAAAAACACGTCGAGACATATCATAGTTAGAAGGATGGATGCTATGGATCGAGACACAATACTGAAAGCAGCAAGGTCAAAGAAGAAAATCACATACAAAGGAGCACCCCTTAGATTCACAGCAGACCTATCAGAGAAAACCCTCCAAGCCCAAAGGCAAGGTGTGATATAGTGAAAAAACTCGATGTAATGAATGCTTCACCAAGAATACTTTTATCCAGCTAAACTCTCACTCAAACTCGAAGGAACAGTACACTATTTTGTGGACAAGCAACAGCTCAGGAACTTCATAGACTCAAAACAAAACCTAAAAGAAAGGCTAAAGGGGCTACTGTAAGACAAGAAAAACCCCTCCAAGCACATAAAACCCTTACAGAAAGATGACACAAAACCCTATGACAATAATCTCTCTCAACATCAATGAACTAAATTCACCAATTAAGAGACACAGAGTGGCAAAATGGATTCAGAGACAGAACCCATCATTCTTCTGCCTACAAGAGAAAACTTCTGAACAGTCAGAACAAACACAAACTCAAAGTCAAAAGATGGAAAACAATCCTGCGAGCAAACAATCCCCTCAAAAAAGCTGGGGTGGCCTTACTAGTATCGGACAACATAGATTTTAGGTTGAAAAAGATTAGAAGGGACAGTGAAGGCCATTTTTTATTAATCAAGGGATATGTACAGCAGAAAGAAATCACAGTCCTAAATGTATACGTACCCAATTAGGGACCAGCCAAATACCTACAACATCTGCTAACAGATCCTAAGAAGGGCACTGCAAGCAACACAGTAGTACTTGGAGAGTTCAACACTGCCTTGTCACCTCTGGATAGATCAAGAAGATTAAAACTCAGCAAGGAAATAATGGCTCTGAAGGAAGAAATAGAAGAGAGAGGGCTAATAGATCTATACAGGACTTTATATCCCCCCCCAAAAGAATACACATTATTTTCCGGTGCACATGGAACATTTACCAGAATAGACCATGCGCTGGGCCACAAAGCATACCTCATCAGAATCAGGAAGATAGACATTGTATCAACTATCTTCTTAGACCCTGATGCACTGAAGATAGAAGTTAATTATGTAAAGACGCAGAAAACCAAATCAAACACCTGGAAATTAAACAACTTCATGTTGAACAATGAGTGAGCCAGGAAAGAAATCCAGGAAGAAATCAAAAGATACCTGGAAACAAATGAGAATGAAGACACGAGCTACCAGAACCTGTGGGATGCAGCTAAAGCTGTGTTAAGGGGAAAATTTATAGTTCTGCAAGCATTTCTCAGAAATGAAGAAAGAGCCCACATAAACAACTTGACTTCACAGCTAGAGACATTAGAAAAGGACTAACAGAAGGAACCCAAACTAGGCAGAAGAAAAGAGATCATAAAACTTAGAGCAGAAGTCAACGTCATGGAAACCCAAAAAACAATCCGAAAGATCAATGAAACCAAGAGTTGGTTCTTTGAGAAAATAGACAAAATTAATAAACCACTAGCGAAACTCACAAAGAAAGAGAAAGAAAGAGAACTCTAATAAACCCAATCAGAAATGAAAAGGGGACATCACAAAGGAAACAAAAGAAATTCAGAAGATCATCAGAGACTACTTTGAAAGTCTGTATGCCATAAAACAAGAGAACCTAGAAGAAATAGATAAATTCCTGGATTCCTATTATCTCCCAAAGTTGAGCCAAGAAGATCTGGAATACCTGAATAGACCTATTAATATCAAGGAAATTGAAACCGTAATCAAAAGTCTTCCCCCCTACAAAAAGTCCAGGTCCAGATGGATTTACTAGCAAATTTTTCCAAACATTTAAAGAGGACATATTGCAAGTTCTTCTCAAGCTTTTCCAAGAAACTGAAGAAACAGAAACTCTCCCAAACAGTTTCTATGAGGCTCATATCTCTCTAATACCAAAAGGAAATAAAGACACCACAAGAAAAGAAAACTGCAGGCCAATATCCCTGATGAACACGGATGCAAAGATTCTCAACAAAATACTAGCATAAAGAATACAACAACTCATCAAAAGATCATACACCACGACCAAGTGGGATTCATCCCGGGGATGCACGAATGGTTCAACAATTGGAAATCAATCAACATAATCCATCATATCAACAAAAGTAAAGATAAAAACCATATGATCATATCAATGTGTGCAGAGAAAGCATTTGACAAGATCCAGCACCTGTTTATGATTAAAACCCTTCCCAAAATGAGTATAGAAGGGACTTTCCTCAATATAGTTAAAGCCATCTACCACAAGCCTATGGCAAGCATTATCTTCTATGCAGAAAAACTAAAAGCCTTCCCTCTAAGATCAGGGGCGAGAAAAAGATGCACACTCTCTCCACTGTTGTTCATATAGTACTGGAAGTACTTGCAATAGCAGTTAGACAATAAAAAGATATTAAGGGCATTCAGGTAGGAAAGGAAAAAATCAAGCTCTCACTATTTACAGATTATATGATACTATATGTAAAGAACCCTAAAACCTCTATGAAGAAACTCCTAGAAACAATAGATTTTTATAGTAAAGTTGCAGGCTATAAAATTAATACCCAAAAGTCCATGGCTTTCCTATATACAAATAGTAAGAGAGAAGAAAGTGACATGAAAAAAACAATCCCGTTCACAATTGTGCCCCAGAAAATCAAGTGCCTAGAAATCAGCTTAACTAAGGAAGTAAAAGACCTGTACAAAGAAAACTACAAAATGTTACTTCAGGAAATAAAAGAGGACATGAGAAAATGGAAAGATATCCCCTGCACATGGATCGGAAGAATTAATATTGTTTAAATGGCAATACACCCCAAAGTATAGTACAAGTTCAATGCAATTCCTATAAGAATGCCCATGATATCTTACAAAGAAACGGGGCAAAAACTCCTGAAATTCATATGGGACAATAAACCCCCACGCATAACTAAAGCAATTCTTGGGAAAAAGAAAATGAGAGAAATCAACATCCCCAACCTCAAACTCTACTACAAAGTGGTAATAATTAAAACAGCATGGTACTGGAACAAAGGCAGAGCTGCAGACCAATGGAACAGGGTTGAATATACTGACACCCCCCCCCCCAATATATGATCAGCTAATCTTTGATAAGGGAGCGAGAAATGTGAAGTGGAGCAAGGAAAACCTCTTTAACAATTTGTGCTGGCAAAATAGACAGCAACATGCAAAAAAATGGGCTCAGAACTCTGCCTAATACCATGTACAAGAGTAAGATCAAAATGGATTAAAGACCACAACATTAGACTGAATCCATAAGATACATCGAAGACAAGGTTGGCAAAACTCTCCATGACATTGAACCTATTGGTATCTTCAAAGATGTCGCACCACTGGCCAAGCAAGTGAAAACAGAGATAGATAAATGGGACCATCTTAAACTAAGAAGCTTCTGCACCTCAAAAGAAACAGTGACCAAAATACAAAGACAGTCTACAGAATGGAAAATGATATTCGCCCAATACCCATTTGACAAAGGGGTGATATCAAGGATATACAAAGCACTGGTTGAACTCAATAAGAAGAAAACATCCAACCCCATCCAAAAATGGGGTAACGAAATGAACAGGAACTTTCTCAAAGAAGAAATCCGAGTGGCTAAAAGGCACATGAGGAATTGCTCTACGTCACTAATCATCATGGAGATGCAGATCAAAACAACAATGAGATATCATCTCACACCACAGAAACTGGCCCATATCCAAAAGAACAAAAGCAACTGGTGTTGGCGTGGATGTGGCGAGAAAGTAACCCGCCTTCATTGCTGGTGGGAATGTTGACTGGTTCAGCCCTTTTGGAAAACAGTATGGATGATTCTAAAAAAATTAGATATTGAACTCCTATTTGACCCAGCAATACCACTTCAGAGAAAATCCCAGAGAGACCAAAAAGTACAGCTGAAATGACTTCTTCACTTGTTTGTTCATTGCTGCACTGTTCACAATAGCCAAAATTTGGAAAAAAAACCCAAGTGCCCAAGAACAGATGACTGGTTAAAGAAACTTTGGTATGTCTACACAATGGAATACTATGCAGCTGTTAGAAAAGATGAATTCGTGAAATTTATATACAAGTGGTTCTACATGGAAAGTATCATGCTAAGTGAAATGAGCCAGAAAGAGAGGGACAGACATAGAAAGACTGTTCTCATCTGGGATATCTAAAGTAACAGAACGGGAGATGAACACCCAAGAATAGTTTAAATAAGTACCAGGAGGTCTGCTCCATGGCTTGGAGGCCGGCAGCATATGCTGAGGGAAAAGGCAGCTCATACAGAGAAGGGAACACCAAGTAAAGGATGTTTAGAGGATTCGCTCATGATGCAAGATGCATGTTGAAAATGGACTATAGACTGAACACGATGGTCACTCAATACCTCGATTGCAAATCACCAACACTCTAAGTGAAAGAGAGCACAAAAGGGAATGCCCTGCCACAAAGGTGGGGTGGGTTGGGGTGATGGAGGTGAGAGGGAGGGCTACTGGGATCATTGGTGGTGGAGAATGGGCACTGGTGGAAGGATGGGTACTCGATCATTGTATAACTGAAACCCAAGCATGAAAGCTTGTAAGTCTACAACTGTACCTCATGGTGTTTCACTAATAAAAACAAATCATTGAAACTAATGAATTACAAGTTCCTTAGGAATCTAGATGTAAATAAAATCATAGTGTGAGTCTTAGAAACAAAATGTATAATCTGCTTTTATTTATCTGTTAATATCTTTCTTCCACTTCACATAATCCCACTAGATGTTTTCACCAGAAGAAGTATAATGGTGCATTCTTATATCCATCATAACATTTGAGATATTCTCTATAAGTAACAGGAGATGCGAAGAGTAGCCACTTATGCAGGTTCTACTTGTTTAAATAACAACAGTTTGGAAAAAGTCGCATTTTATCTTTTCCTGAAAGAATTATCCTATAATTTCACTCTCTCTGCCTCTTTCCTGCATAATGTCTTACATAAATATATGGGCTGGAGGAATAGCACAGCAGTAGGGTGTTTGCCTTGTGCAAGCCCTACCTCATTCACCTGGGTTGAATTCCTCCACCCCTCTTGGAGAGCCTGGCAAGCTACTGAGTATCTCACCCTCAAGGCAAAGCCTGGCAAGCTACCCGTGACGTATCCTATATGCCAAACACAGTAACAACAAGTATCACAATGGAGATGTTACTGGGTCCGCTTGAGCAAATCAATGAACAATGGGAGGACAATGACAATGACAGTATATATACAATTAAACAGTCAAACTTTCAATCATCTTTTGACAGAACTCATAATTGGTTAGACAAAGAAAGTTCTTTACCATGTATTCTTCTGTATTATCAGTACTGTTCCTTTCTACAGTAAAAAAGAGACCAAAGTTTAAAAATATTTCTTTAAAGATTTTTGAAAAAAAAATTTTTTAAAAAACATTTTTTTCAAAAAGTTTTCAAAATGCTCCCATTCTTCCTTACTCCTAAGTTAAAATAATCATACACTCAGCATCATATTAGTTGATCAACATTTCAGATCTTCCCTCTGAAGAAATACCAAGCAGTATAGAAGTGTAAGGAATAAACATATTACTAAAGGTGATGTAGGGGCCATGGTGCAAGGCTTTGGGCATTTCAAAGGTGATTGGGTGAAGTAATTTTCACATTAATACTGTAAGTGTTAAAATTATTGAAGCCATGTCACCTAAACTATAAGAAAATCACTTTTTTCTTTTTTGTATTTTTATTTTTTATTATTATTTGCATTTTAAAAGTTTTATTACCCAAGAATAGCTAAGATAAGTACCAGGAGGTTTACTCTATGGCTTGGAGAACAGCTGCACATGCTAGGGGAAGAGGCAGCTCAGATAGAGAAAGGAGCACCAAATAAAGATGTTGGGAGGATTCTCCCTGGATGGGAGATGCATCTGAAAGTAGACTATAGACGGAACATGATTGCCACTCAATGCCTCTTTTGCAAACCACAGCACCCAAAAAGGAATGCTCTGCCACAGAGGCAGGGGGAGTGGGGAGTGGGAGGGATACTTGGATCAGTGGTGATGGAGAATGGGCACTGGTGGAGGGATGGGTACTCTATCATTGTATAACTGAAACCCAAGCACAGAAATTTGTAAGTCTACAACTGTACCTCATTGTGTTTCACTAATAAAATTTTTTTTTAAAAAAATGCCATGATTTACAAAGTTACTGATAGTTGCATTTTAGGCATAAAATAATTCAACACCAATCCTTCCACTAGTGTCAACTTCCTTCCATCAGTGTTCCCAGATTCCCTCACCATCTGAAGCCTCACTCCACCCCCACTTGTCAACTTGATGAGCACATTACAAAGTTTCAGTGGTTGCTGCTGAGATCTCATGTTTTCAGCTCAGTTGAATCTGTCTGGATACATGACTATACCTCTTATAGCTGAAGCCCTGATGCCTTGCTAACTCATTACTTCTTTTTTTCTCCACCCCCCACCCCCTTAATTAAAAAAAAACACTTTTTAAAAAAAGAATATCAAATAAAATACCTGAGCTGGAAAGAAAACAAACAAAAACCATTGAAGAAGTAATTCATAAGACACAAATAGCAGTTTGGGGACCAGAAACCAGGCTGGAAGTCATTAGCTTTTAGAATTGTTAGCTTAATTCTTAACTATTATCCAATGGAAAATAATAATCTAGGAGTTGATGATTTAAAGAAAAAAAAGTACGAATCATTTCTGAATTAATGTCTTCCTGGCCCTTGAGTTAAATATGGTTCTTTTAGACATACCTTAAAATAAGATCATTGTAAAACAGAGCAGTAGAAAAGGGCATTAAATAGAAAAACAGGTTTCACATAAATATAATTTCATATAACTAGGAAACTACAACCAGCGACCTTGGAGATAAAGCAAAATCTTATGGTTCTTTGTAGAGCTCAAAATATGTCTTTGGCTCATCTACTATAAAACTATAAATAATACATTTAAGTAGCCAGTACCTTAGTTCTTGAGATATTCTTCGTGTGCCTTTAGAACCCCAGACCCTACCACCATGGGTATCTCCTCTGGATTAGTTCTTTGTTCAGGGCTTTCATTCCTTCTGGTATCCTGTAGTGTCCTATCTAGTTGGGTGAGATCAGAGAGAAAGACAAAGAGGTGAGAAAAATCAAATACTTATCATTCCATCTCCTTTCCCTATCCATCATCTGGATTGGCAGAATTCTAGAGTGAAGAAGATATCTTTCTTTGTCAAGATCTTAGGAACTGCTCTTCATCTGGTCTCTTCCAGTGTTTTAGTGAATCAGCTGCCTCCAGTTCTGAGAGGACATTAACTTCCATGTTCTCTTTTGTACAATTTTATATATGCTGTTTCCTTCCTTCCTTCCTTCCTTCCTTCCTTCCTTCCTTCCTTCCTTCCTTCCTTCCTTCCTCTTTCTTTCTTTCTTTCTTTCTTTCTTTCCTTCTTCCTTCCTTCCTTCCTTCCTCCCTCCCTCCCTCCCTCCCTCCCTTTCTTTCTTTCTTTCTTTCTCTCTCTCTCTTTCTTTCTTTATTTCTTTCTCTCTTCCTCTCTTCCTCTTCTTTCTTTCTGCTTTTCTTTCTCTTTTTTCTCTCCTTTTCTCTTTCTTTTTATCTTATTTTTTCTGTCTTTCTTTTGTCTGGGCCTTGACTTACATATACTTCCAATGCAAAATCTAAGCTGTCATTCTTGTGCTGTATAATAGTACCCTTTTCTCCTAAAAGTTAAACTTCATTTAATTATAATTATGTTTTAGGTCAAAAGTTACATTGTGCAGCTAAGTAGATGGCACCTCCCATATTTTCTGCTTATTAAGGAACAGGAACAACAGATAAGGAAACTAGCCTATAGTCACAGTGATTTGCTCGAGCTCGAGCGGGCCCAGTAACGTCTCCATTGGAGACTTTGTTGTTACTGTGTCTGGCATATGGAATACTCTCGGTAGCTTGCCAGGCTCTCCGAGAGGGGTGGAGGAATCGAACTCGGGTTGGCCATGTTGGCTGCGTGCAAGGCAGACGCCCTACCTGCTGTGCTATTGAAACCCTTAAAATATACCTTCAGTCGGGGCTGGAGAGATAGCATAGCGGGTAGGGCGTTTGCCTTGCACGCGGCCAACCCGGCTTCAATTCCCAGCATCCCATATGGTCCCCTGAGCACTGCCAGGAGTAACTCCTGAGTGCAGAGCCAGGAGTAACCCCTGGCATCGCCAGATGTGACCCCCCCCAAAAAATACCTTCAGTAATAATGTTTGTTGTGACCAAATGTCTAACTATAAAAAAAGCAACAGGCACAGGCAAAAAGCAGCAAGAGGAAAAGACACGGGAACATTATTAAACTGTCAGGATACTCAGGATACTTCTCAGGAGGGTTACAGAATAAAAGCTTCTTGGGACCTAGTTCTGCCCCTGCTACTAGTTAGCTGGGCCACATAGGTGCCGTGCTTAAGTCTGATTCCTTCTCCTACTTGGTTAACTTCTTGGATTCCAGTTTTCCTTCTCTGTAAAGAATGGAAATAAATAGATCTAAGCTTTTCCTAGATCTAAGTCTGTTAATCAAAGCAGTCCTTTCACAAGTTCTATGCCAATTACATCTTAATGTATCATTTTAAACTATAGTAAAAAAATTAAATTATTATAAGTAATTTAGATTTTTTACAAAAAAATTTAAAGTTAAAATAAAATTTAACAAGAATCAAAATAAAATATCCCCTACCCCCAAGGACAGTGATGTTTGAACAGTAGAAACTAAACACAAAGATCAAAGAAAGGAAAAAAAGCAGATCAGAGATGAAAGCCAACAACTGAAGGAAGAAAAGACAGAACAAAAGAACCTGGGTAGGTTCTTTTCTACATGCCCTCTGTCCATCATGTGATGGAGAGGGGTCACTTCTATCCAAAGCCACCATCTTTATCGCATTGTTTTTCTTTCCAGCCAGTTTTCAGATTAAACCAGATAATTGAACTCATTCTGAGTACTATTTTACTGACAGATTTATATTTGTATTCTTTAATGAAAACAAATGTAATTTTCAATTTACTTAATCAAGCCTCTATTATTTATTGCAACGGAGGAAACCTGGAAGATGGCAGTATGCTTCAGTGAATGTGCTTTATGAACAGCTTGATGTGTCCCAACCATTTAACGCAGGATAAGTTTCTAGAAATTGAACAGTTGCATGGAAATGCAGGAAAATTTTAAAGGATTCATGAAAAATTTACAAATGACTCTTCAAAAAATTTACATCTGTTTACATGCAAGGCAACAGTTTGGGTATTTAATTAATGTCATCTTCAATACACCTCTATCTGAATACACAGAGATAGCCACTTTTCCTATGAGTTATTACCTGGGCAGCAGCAAATGCATCTTCTTAATGCAAGAAATAAGCATAATAACACCAAAATCACCAGCATCACCACCACCACACCAACCACAGCATTGACCATAAGAGGCATTTCTGTAGATGGTTCTAAACAAACAAAAAAACATATAGAAGCTGAAACTACTGAGCAGAAAAAAAGAGAGAAAACCTGTAGGTGAGTGATTGTGGTATATTTATTTTGTTATTTGTTTATTTTCTTTTTGAAAATTTGTTTTTGAACCTTCCATGGTCAGGAGGACCCAGAGCCACTCTCTGTGATGGTTGACCACTCCAGACAGTCCAGTGCTTGGTCCTGGGGCTTTGCAACTGTTCAGAGCCTGCAGGGACACACCCAACAATGCTTTAGGGGCCATGGTGCCCCAAAGCATGCATTCTTGATCTGTGTGTTTCCTCTATAACCCCTCTTTACTATTTTTAAGAGCGATTATTTCTAAATTTTGGGTGAGAGATAGACATCATATCAGTGAAAAAATTCATTAAGTAAGTTACTGTGTCTGGCATATCGAATACTCTCGGTAGCTTGCCGGGCTCTCCGAGAGGGGAGGAGGAATCGAACTCGGGTCGGCCATGTTGGCCGCTTGTAAGGCGAACGCCCTACCCGCTGTGCTATCGCTCCAGCCCATTAAGTAAGTTAAGACCAAGAAAATCAGAATGTAGTTGAGCACTGAACAGCAGAGCAGTTTCAGGTGTGAAACCGCGGGTCCAATCCCTAGCACCTCAAATACATAAAAATAAAAGTTAAGATCCAGAATCCTGTCTATGCCAGCAGATTTTAGGAAGAAAAGACATCTTCCTGTCTCAACTCTTCAGTTGTGGGAGACTGGAAACATTTAAATTAGCCAGTTTAGTGCTAAAGAGGATGATAGAAGGGAAATAGTTTAAAATATTGAGGAGTCATATGTCATTTTTGCATTCAAGTCTCTATACTATATTGCAAAAAATGAAGTATATGTTTACAAATGAATAATTGGCTATAAACTAGCCTGAGTCCAGAAATCTCTTTGGGGATGAATGGAGAACTAGTGTAGTCCAGTCCCACTCTGTGAAATAGAGGGTCCTAGAGGAATCATGATAAGGGGGCAGAGGGGAACAGAAGAACCAAGGTGGAGCTGTGGAATTTAGAAGCTACAGTTGATGACTAGAATAACAGACAGCATGGATCAAGTTTCCTTGAAAGAGTGATGTCAAAAGAACCAGAACTAATTTCTCTGTATCTTTGCTCTTATTCCTGAGAGAGATGTGTGAAGTCTATTCTCTAGTATAAACTGTTCAATGCCTTCTTGGGAATGAGAGATTCTTAAAATCTTTCCTTTGTCTTAATGAGTAGTCTTTATGTCTTGCTTTGTATAAACTAAACATTAGATCTTCTGTTAGAAAGTTGGATGGTAAATACACTTTAGATTGATTTTTTCCAGTTACTTTTTAGTAGTCACAGATGAATTTAACACAAGGATACATTAAAAATATTTGGGGGGGGCAGGAATATTTTATGGGTACAGTGTTTGCCTTGCAAGAGTAAAGCTGCAAATTCTATTTCTGGCACTATCCTTTATGCCCAAGTACAAACCTAATGGTACTACTGAGGGGATCACTGACACCACAACAAAGTATGTAATCTCTGATTAAAAGTGTGTGAGCACCGCAATGAAGTCGGCAGGCATTGAAACCATGTATTATCAACACAGTCATCATGACAACAGCAATGTGACCCTGACCATAAAGCTATCTCCCTGGCCCAGTGGCCCAATTCTTATTTACAACTGTGTATTCATCTTCACCTCCCCAAACTTCAGTTCTAAAACACATAATTAGGATCAGCAATAAGTTGGAATTGAAGTTTCTCAGCTCATAGAATTACCAGAAAAATAAAATTAGTTTTAGACTCTTCATTGTAGTGGCCCAACTCCTGAAAAGAAATCCTGAAAAGGAATCTTGTGTGAGTAATTTTTTTTCTTTTAATGTAGTATCTTCTACTACATTAAAAGAAAAAGAGGTTGTCTCCTATCTGAAACAAAAGTAACTATATATGTAGCATTTTCTAAAATACTCGTTGAAGGTCTTTTTAAATGCCAACATAAGTTCACTATTTGATATTCACAGTTCCTATTACCAAAATACGTTAACCAACTTACCTACATACAGTATTTGGGTGGTGAGTAATGTATATTTTCTTGAAGAAATATTGCATAAATATTCCCCACTGTCTGAAGTACTAATATTTGTCAAAGTTGAAGAGATGGTGCCTTGGTTTATTTGTTCTTCATTGCATGATAGTCGAGATTCATTGATGGTAATTTCTTGTGAGGAGCTCCGAAAGGAAGCCAGCATACAGGAAGTCCCATTTTGCACTCTGGACCAAGTGACCATGAAGTCTTCATCAGGTTGAAAAAGGTTGTTTCCAAGTTCACACAAAAGTGAAACATCTTCACTTTCTGTTGCTATAAGATCTTTTAACAGGATGGAATAGATAACAAAAGAAAATTAAATTTTCAAATGAATTTCCCCAAGTTATACTTTGAAATGTATTTTGAAATGACTTTTCCAAGAAACCATTAAATATTTTGCTCTGGAATTTTAATAAAAACTTTATTATCCTAATTTTAAATACACCACTCAGGATAAATTTTTGTCTTCAAAATGCCTACCTTGGAAAGCTAGATAGGTGATGCACCTTGGTTTTATAATGTGACACTGTTATAATGTGACAGTGAGTGTTGTAGGAATGAATGAACTACTAGTTACTAAACTTGTTGACATAAGTTAACTAGTTCAACTAGTTAAACACAACTAGTTGAGCATAAGTTAACTTGGTAACTAGTTACCAAACTTGTTAGCGTGTTTTGTTTTTGACCACTCAAATGTGGATCTTTCCCAGGAATCTCTCCATCATTCTCCCTAATAGACTAAATATTGCTACTTAATAGATCCATATACAGACTTACACTCTTTGAGATCTAATACAGTAACACCAAGTTTTCTCAGTATCAACCCATAAATAAAGGATTTACGGACACCATTCTTACACTATTTGCTTAAGAATCAAGAAACTTTAGGGCTGAAGTGATTGTAGAGTAAATTGGGATTTTGCTTTGCATATACAGACCCAGATTCAATCTTTGACATTCCATTATGGTCCCTCACGTACGGCCAGTAGTAATTCCAGAGTACAGAGCTGGGAGTAACCAATGAGCATCAACGGATGCGATCCAGCCTCCCCCCCAAAAAAGAATCAAGAAACTTTAGGAATACCTTTTCAGTATGAACCTTGGCAGGTTCTATCTTGGCAAGCTCTAACACCTTACTGATATCAGCACTGGTGGTTACCAACTTGTAATCCACCCTTTGTACACTAGTTTTTTTTATATCCTTGGTAAGAGCTCCTCACATCCCTACAAAGTAGTAAGTCAATCAAGATTCTAATGACAGTTATGAAAAGGGGAGACCCTTGCCAAATGGGCTACACCCCTCTAGTAAGCAAGGTGGCCCATTTCTTTCAAGCAACCTCAGCAGATAATAAGTGGATTCTGCCTCAGAGTCAGAAAGTTGGCCCCACACAACTATGAAAAGTATGTTCCAGTTACCAGTAAACAATTGTGCTACACCAGCACATTCAGCAGCTCCATCCACCTGTCACACAGTGATGTATACCACTAAGAGGCATGGCAGACAGCATTACACATCAACTTGCAGCAGCCAGTTTCAAAGCTCAACCCACAGCATGACCAACTCAGTATACCACAGTTGAGGACAACAAGGAAATCCAACCAATGTGACCCATCAGCTCACTGTGCTTCCCCAAGACAGGGAAGTAAGCAGAGCACACAAAAAGAATGCATTGGCTCAATAAGTCAAAGGGACTGTGCTCCTAGACTGCATAACATAAATTGAGTAACACCAAGCTATCAGACCTAAGATAGAATAGAGCAGTTTAAAATTGGTCTTACCAAATTTTTTTCACTTGTGACTGCTTTTTGAATCACAAAAGGCAACACAGAGCAACAAAGTCAGAATTATTTCAGATTCATTGTGCGTTTGATTGTTGAATAAATGTTTGGTTGTTGCATTTCAAAACACTTTACTGTTAGCAACTACTTTGCAACTTCTACATTCAGGTATGTGGTATGAGGATGCAACTCAGTTTAAGAGCACCAGACTAAGACTGGTGCTCTTAAATTGCTTTTCATGGAATAACCTGAATTTTTTGCCCAGTATTGCTTCTGGTGCCCCAAGCCAAAGAGGAGGGAGGGAGAGAAGGAGAGAGAGACAGGAGGAGAAGTAGGAAGAGGAGGAGTAGGAGAAGGAGGAAGAGAAAGAGGAGGAGGAGGAGGAGGAGGAGGAGAAGGAGAAAATAGAAGAGGAAGAAGAGAAAGAAGAATCTTCAACAAATTGCACTAAAAATTAGTTATCCTCATGCAAATAAATAACAAACAGAAAACAAAACAGAGCAAAGCAAGAAATACCACTTATGTTCACAAAACAACTAAAATGCACCAGAAACCTATAAGTTATACCCCATCCATAAAATATACCATGAGAATTTTATGAAAATTATAAGCAGAATTCTCCATGACGTTGACTTCAAAGGCATTGTCAATGATTTGATGCTACTAAGAACACAGAATTTAAAAAATAAACAAATGGGACTACTCAACTAAAATGTTTCTGTACTGCTAAAATTTAAAATGCTGACAAAATAAAAGACTCCCTACTGAGTGAGAGAAAATATTCATGCGCCATCATTCTGACAAAGGCTAATATCTAAAACATGTTAAGCACTCACAAAATTCAATAACAACAAAAGAGTTATTCCTGTCATAAAAATGTAGAGAGAAGTTGAATAGTTACTTACTCAAAGAAGAAATACAGATGGTCAAGAAACATATGAAAAAAGTGTTAATCATCAAGGATTAGAGAAACGCAATTCAAAGTTACATCACCTATACCATCACCTATACCAGAGAGAATGCCCCCCTCAATTAAAATATCTGGAAACAACCAGTGCCTAGGGAAGGCAGGAGAATGTGGTGAAGATAAATCTTTATCTACTCATAGTGGGACCGTTATATGAGTCAGTCTTTGTGGAACACAGTATGGAGATGTCTCAAAAATTAAGACTAGTGCTTCCATATGATCCAACAATTTCACTCTTGAACATCTATCCCAGCACAAAAATTTTAATTCAAAAAGGAATTTTTACGTCTATTTTTATTGCAGCACTATTTAAAATAGCTAATATCTGGAAGCAATCCAAGTGCTCAACAAAAGATGGGAGATGAAAGAAATTCTTGCTATAATTACACGATGGAATATTACCTAGCTTTTAGAAAAGATAAAACCTTGCACTTCAGTGCAACTTGAATATAGTTAGAGGGTGTCATGTTGAGCAAAGTGAATCAGAGATAATATAAACACCAAATGATTTTTGTTAATATGTGAAGGATTAAGAAACATAGCAAGGTAAACAATAGCTAGTGATAACAGGCACTCAGAGTTTGCCTATAAATAACAGACACTCAGGGTCTGCTAATGGGAGTATGAATCAGGACCTAGAGCAAGTAGAAGAGACAGTTGTTGGCAGTCTAGTAGGAGTGATACAATGACATTGTATTCCCCAAATATTCATATAAACACTATTGTAAATTTTTATGTCTAAATTAAACATATATTAGAAATAATCAATAGAGTAAAGTTACAGGCTACAAAATCAATATGCACAAATCTGTTACAACAAACTAACAGAAAGATAAATGAAGAAAATAACATATTTTATGATTATATATAAGAACAATAAGGACCAGAGATATGATATATGGGTTAAGGCACTTGCCTTGCATATGACTGACCCCAGTTCAATCCCTGACTCTTCGTATATGATTCTCTGAGCACAGCCGAGTGACCCCTGAGAACTACTGGATTCATCCCTCCCCCCAGAAAAAAGATTTAAAAGTACTTAAAGTTATTTTAAAAAACAAAACATGGTGTTCTTAAGAAAGAATAACATAGATAGGGATTTATTTTAGGAACTGAATCATGAATAACCATACATTGAAACTATAAGACACTGTTTCATAAGAAGGAAAGATAAAAGCAAAGAATACTATCTATGCTTATGGGTCAAAGAAACCAAAAACATACTGATTCAGTTCAATTCTTATAAGACCAATAGTAATCTTCAAATAAATAGAACAAAAAAAATTATTTTGACAAGCCAGGTATAAAACCTAAGTACCACTAGGTGTGGACCCAAAATAAAATTTTTAATAATTTAATAAAAGCAGTCTAGTGAATAAGAAAATATTTGAAAACATATTAGACAAAGGGTTAATATCCAAAATATAAAAATAACAATAACTCAACAATAATAACAAAAGACATTAAAATCATTAAAAACATTAAAAAGCAAAAGATAATAATGATGAAAAATAGAGGTATCATGTTTCCTAACTTCAAACTACAACAAAACAATTAAAATAATAATATGGCTTTGGAATATAAACAGACACACAGAGCAATGGAATATAACAGAGCCCAGAAATAAACCCATATAACATAACATCCATATGCAACCACTTTGTGAAAAAGAACTCAATACCAAACTAAAAACCTACTGTACATAAAAGAAAACATCATTAAACTTAGAGAGACAGATAGTTCAACCAAGTAGGCCACATGTTTTATCTGCAAGACTCCATAATTTGATTTCCAGCACTGTATGTTCCCTTGAATAACACCAGAAGTGACCCAGAGCACCAAAACAGGTATAGCCCTAAGCACTATTAGGTGTGACCAAAAAATAAATTTTTAATGATTTCTAAAAAGCAATTTATGAATAAAAGAAATATTTCAAGTACATATTAGACAGTTGGTTAATATCCAAAATAAAAATTATCATAACATTATCTCAACAATAGTAACAAAACATCAGTAATTATAAAAGGGTAAAGGATTTAAAAAGAAATTTTATTAAAATAATAGACATATTACTCATCAGGTACATGAAAAAATATTTCCTTCTTATATGTAACTAAAACCACAGTGAGATTTCACCTCATGGCTTTGAGTTCCTATTATTAAAGAAGAAAGAAACAGTAAGTAATGAAGATGCAGAGACAAAGGAACATTGTGCAGTATTGGTAGAAATGTAATTTGGTGCAGACTTTATGGAAAACTGAATGGAAGTTCCAAAAAAAGTTAAAAATATAAATGCCTTATGATCCTGAAATTTCACTTCTGGGCATCTACCTGAAGAATACGTAAGAAAACACTAATTTGAAATGTTTGTGTGCGTGTGTGTGTGTGTGTGTGTGTGTGTGTGTGTGTGTGTCCCTACCTAATTCACTGAAGCATATCTGACAATAGCCAAGATAGGGAAAAAAAACTGTGCCCATAATGAATGAATGTATAGAGCTGTGGTGGTCTATGGACACAATGAAATAACTCAGCTATAAATAAAAGATGAAATCTTACCATTTGCAACAACATGGATAAACCCAGAGGTAATTATGCTAAGTAAAATAAGTCAAAGAAAGACAATTCTGTATGGTTTCACAAATCGGTGAAATAGAAAGAAAAAAGGAAACAAAAAAAAGCCTTAGATTCTAAAAACTGAGTGATGGTTACTACAGAGCAGAAAGAAGGTAAGCAGGGGTTGGGACAAGGTAGAGGGTGTCAATGGGGTGGAAGTGGCTGGTGAATAGCCACAGAAGTGGACATATGCTGTATATACAGTTAAATGTGAAGTTATCCGCCTTCCAGTTATACTGAGTTGTTAACCAACTACTGTTGGTTGTGGTCTATTTTTTTTATTTAATAAATTTTAATTTTTCCAATTTCATGCAGGCAATACTTTAATAGACCGAGTTCATTTTGAATAGAAATTTGACTAGTGTTTTCAGTTTGCCTGCCCTATTACATTGTCTGTACTACATGATTGCCATGATCATTTTCCCTGGCTCTAGACTTAGCTAGTAGTCAAGTCTCCTGCAAGAGAGAGACACCAAAACGAGCTCTTTAAAATCCAGGGTTCAAATCTCTTTGATGCTTTAAATCCATCTTTGATTTCACATCACCTGTAGGTCCCTGTTCAAGCCCCTTAGCAAGTTGGCGTCCTTTAATCTAATTCTTATTTCTGTTTCTCTATCTTTTGTTACTTTAGCATTACCGTAAACTATTTGTACTTCAATAAATTCAGGAAAATTTGCTTTTATGTGTTTTGCAGGTCGGGTACTGGCATTCCACTGTTCTCCCACAGTTTCCTACTTCTCTTAAAATTCTGACGTTTGCAACTCCCTTAAGCATTTATTCCGCAGCAACCCCATTTATGCCCAATCACAATAACATAATTGCTACATTCCTAGTTCAGTTTTATTTTTACATGTTTGTGCTTTAGATACTGTGGATCTAAAATAAGTAAGACTCCTTGTTCTTAAGGTCATAGTGTGAAAGCAACTAAGTTTTGCACATAATTCTAAGACAAAATAGCTTTGAGCTTAAGGAACTTGGTACTTCAGGACCCTCAATTCTAAAAAAGACATATGAGGTTACAGTGTTCCCAAGAAACCAGTTATAATTTAATATTAACATTATCTACCCTTTCCCCCATTTCTTTCCATTGCCGCCTGGCTGATAAAAATTAAACATTGGGTCTCCAATACTTTAATACTGAACTCATGTAAAGATGTTGAATCAATTACTGATACTTTGAGTTTTTTCTTGGTATGTAATTGAGATTGGGAAACTGTTGATAAGGAAAAGGAAGCGTAAGAGGGTAAGTGACCTATACTTTTTCCACATAATGAGCATTTACAAATACAATTTGCTTTGTTTATGCTAGAATATTAAACCATACTTTTCCTAAGAGTTGAATGAGTATTATCAATTAGTTTCCCTTCACCCTTTATAAAAAGTAGACTCATAGATGAGAAGACTCACCAGGGTTTGTTTAATAAAAGAATAAATGTTAAATACTGATGGAAACGTTGATGAAAACTAATGACTTAATATTGTTAAAGGAGACCAAACAAAAGTAATAATGCTAATTATTTCATTTTTGTTTAGTTTAAAGATTGGTAGGAGTCAGGGGTTATAACTTGCTAATAAGATATCATTCTTTCCATTTCCAGTAATACTGGAAAATAGGTAGGAAATTTCTGTAAAGGATAAATAACAGAGAAATATTCATGGATATATCTGCTATATTCATTCCACAAATATTTCCATCAATTCATAACATCTATAAAAGTAAGAACTACTTGAGGAATTTTGCCAATGAGTAAATATTGCTCAGAAGTGAAAATGATTGGCAAAGGTAATATAATCAGTAAGTATTTGATTTGGAATTCTAGTCTTAGTCTCATTTCATAGATGCATTTTCCTTCTTCTCTGTTCTTCTTTTCCTGTAAAGCAAGCCTCATTCCTCCCAACCTCTGACATAGCACAGATATACAACAACCTATGGAACCCACCTTTCTTTGTCCATCTTCCTGTCCATTTTTGCTCCAGCAACAAGTTTTCGATAGCACATTCATAAAATGAACCTGGCGATACAATGTTTATTGTACTGTAAACATAAGAACCACTTTCTTCTACTATGGGGTTAGAAATGGATATATTATCCATTTCCCATGTGATATTTGGACAAGGCTGAGCACATAACACACTGCATATTAAGTTGTTGTTTGAGTTAGTCTCTTCATATTCAATCACAGGTGTCATGAAACCTATGGGAAGGAAAGGACACATGAAGGATGTTATAATTAGCTTCTTTTTAGGCCACCTGTACAGAGAATTTATTATTTTAACACCTATGAAAAAAAAAGATAAATTTTCTGAGCAAACCCGACCATGAGTGACAGGTAAAAAATTTTAAAAACCCTCTATGGAATCTTAAGAAATAGAGTGATTTCCTACAAAAGATAAAAGAAACATGCAAGAATACATAGCAACAATGATCTCAATTTTCTCAGAAGAATCCTTGGGACTAAATTTGGTCTTAATAAACAACCAAAATATGGATGTCAAAGCCTGTAAACTAGAGCTCATGTATCACTTCTAACAATTCAGGTATAGGCTTAAATCCTTTCTGACTCTTTGTTTACACATTATTCTTAAATTTCTGAGTCAAGGTCTGAAACAGCTAAATGGGACAGAAGGAGAAGGAATAAATTAAATACCCATTGGAAAATGTTTCTCCACCCAAATATATAAGTAAATTAATATGGACAAAAGAAAATCATATAATATTAAAATAACTCCTATTGAGAAAACACACATATGTGTGTGTGTAATTTGAACAAGTAATTCAATACTGTTTGGCTAACATATTGATAGACATTTTTAAGGCTGATAATATTAGGTGCTGATGAGACTAATGAGAATATCAGTATGTTTATGCTGTTTGTGATAGTATTGTGTTCTTACAGATCATATTCATTTAGATATGAAGATGTTTATCACAACAGCTTAAACACCTCACTAGCCTCCAATGCAAACAGATAAATCAATGATCAATTATAGCATCAGATTTGATGCATCAAAAAATAATGAGGTAGATTTATATTTATTGAATCAGAAGGAAACCCATAATATATTAAACTAAGGAAATGACATTTAAGAAAATCTATGATGCCACTATTATTTTATAAAACCATACAAACTCACTTACCTTCTAAATTTAGCACTACGTGTGTCCAGGAATTACTAGATGAGGTTCCAACATAGCAGGTATAAGTCCCTTCATCCTGAAGTCTTAATCTTTTAAGTATTAGGGAGGCATTCCCATTTGGAATTTCTTCCTGAAATAGGGATGTCCTGTTTACGTATTGGGAGCCAGCAACCTGGTCAGCATTTTTGAAAAATGAGTGAACAATATCACTCTCTTGGTTCCGCCAGTAAATTACTGGTTCAGACCCAATCTCAAAAGAGCAAGGGAGGGTTACATCTGCATCAAGTCTTCCAGTGACTGTTTCCTTTTTCTGAGGTTTAGATAGACCAAAAACCTGTGGAAATGATATATCTAAAATAAAGAGAAATTATAAAAGTGTTGATGATTAGTTCTTTAAGTGTGATAAAATACCTAGAAGAATCATGCTCAATATCATTTTAATCAGTAACAGACCATGACACAAAGAACATTCTGGTAAGTCTTATTGCAAGAAATAAGTCATGGATCTCTATGACTGAAATTTTTGCAAAATAACTATGAGAATTGGCAATAGCTTGACAGATACAAACACTAGTTTGCTATCCACTTGATCAATAGTCTCATCTTTTCTCTGATACTGTTCTGCTACAGCACTATGAGTTATATACATTATGTATAGAAAAGAATCCCATCTTTTAAAAATTTTATTCTGTGAATACATTCACTTTTAACACCCTCTAAAACAATAATAAATCAACTTATCCAGAAAGCTAAAGAAAGCAGGAACTAAAGGAATACAGCAAACTTAATTTGATGAGAAAGTATTTAGAACAGCTGGACAGCAATGCGGGTTCAGGAGTCTACTAGGAATATTCAGAACCTAGTCTCAAGCAGAAGAGGACATGAATTGGAAGAGTTTAAAAGGGAAAATGAAGTCATTCATTTATTTTGACATTCAGACCACTCAGTCTATCATCAGTCAAAACAAAGTGAAGAAATATTACTTTGGACATAAATGTAGAATCCAATCCTAATTTACACACATGAACACTGTCAACTTCAAAAATTAATTTAAAGTTTTGCTTTGTTTGGAGTCTATACTGGCAGTACTTGGGAATTACTCCTGCTCTATGTTCAAGGGAGTCTCTCAGAAGTTCTGGGGAAGCATGTCATGCCAGGGATCCAAACTGGGTCTCATACATGCAAAATATGTACCCAACCCATTAAGCTATCTCTCCAGTCTCCAAAAAATAATTTAAAAAATAAATAGTTTTATCACAAAGAGTGTTTTATTTTATTTTATTTTTGCTTTTTGGGTCATACCCGGCAGTGCTCAGGGGTTACTCCTGGCTCTGCACTCAGGAATTAGTACTGACGGTGCTCAGGGAGCATATGGGATTCTGGGGATTGAACCCAGGTCAGCCGCATGCAAGGCAAATGCCCAGCCTGCTGTACTATAGTTCCAGCCCCCACAAAGAATGTTTTAATAAAGAAAATGTACTCAGTAACTGAAGGATCCATCTAGCCTATTTGATCAATTTATAATAACTGTATAAATCTCAGTGTCTTATGAAAAAAGAAGGAAGGAAGGAAGGAAGGAAGGAAGGAAGGAAGGAAGGAAGGAAGGAAGGAAGGAAGGAAGGAAGATAGATTCAGGATTTGAGAGAAAGTAACTGGGCAAGCTATTGCCTTGCTTGCAGATGACCCAGGTTCAAACCCTGACACCTTGAGCTTCATCAGGACTGATCTCTGAGCACAGTGGCAGGAGTAAGCCCTGACTCGCCCAGATCCCAAAAGAAAACAAAAAAATTTTAAAAAGTATTTCTTTAAATAAAGTAGATATAATAGTTGGTTTACATATTCTATGTTAGTACTGGAAAGTGCCAATCTTCATCACAGTGGAGTTAAACCCTCAGAGTCTTGAACAATAAGACAATCCATAATGGGAGAATTGGATGCTCATGTGGACCAGTCACAAAGACCCCAATTCTGCCCTACAGAAAGCTAGAAGAATATGTATTGTGTTTAAAAAAATGGGAAGGTGGAAAAGAAAATGGTGGGGTTTTTTTTAATCCTTTAATTGCTCCATTAAACAACTCTAATATTTCACTGGATAATTAAAAATTCTGTCACAAAGTTGATAATACTTTCTGTCAAGTAAGTTCCCAACATACAATTAAAAACTATCAATAAACAAAACAATCAATCAAATTTATCTTTCTAGTAATTCTACTTATGGTATAAGATTATAAATATTTTAGTCAGAGTATAGAAGAGAAACATGATTTTTAAGTCTCATGAAGGCTTTAGTCTTTGTCCTACTTCTTATTAAGTGAGCTTTTAGAAAAGTTTACAATGGCCACAGAAGGAACAGTCACATTGCCCTCGGTATTTGTGGTCCTTCTGATTCAAGTAACAACTTGATGTACTATAGAGGTACTTACCTTCAGATCTACTCAGAGATAACAGAGAAATGAGGAAGAAATACCACACTGCCTGTGCCTTCATGTCTTATGGTTGTCATATTAGTTATACTGTCAAAGAGAGGCAAAGTATACATGCTATGAATTCCAATTATAAATAAAAATTAGGAAAGAAAAAGTATATTATCTGACTAAGGATCTTAAATTATAGAAGATTAATTAATAACATAAATAATTCTACAGTCACTAAAGTTGATTTTATTTTAAAAAAATGATCATCTTTTACATTCTATTATGTTTTTCATTCCAAAGTTACAGAGGGAAGTTTTTATTAAGAGCATTACTAGAGAAATTATTAGCTTCATAAAATATTACTGAGTTTTGTACATTAAAAAATTCTAAACATAGGAGAATAACATGATATTATTAACTGAATACTAGTATGTCAACTCTTCAGAGCATGTTTCATATCTAAAGTAGTGCCTGTTATGTAACTGATACTGAAAAATGGCTGTTAAATGAATTGGCAGTTCAACAGTGGTTCTCTCTGTATAGTAGTTTTTATGTTACTTTTAAAGTTTTCTACAATGAACATGTATTTAATTATAAGTTAGCAATTAGAGTAATTATTTACAAAGAATGTTTTAAAAACTAAAAATAGTTTTAAAATATAGGTGGAAAATGTCTACAGACAATATAACTTCAGGTAAGTAAAAATATGCTTTTTTTTCCTAGTGTTGGACTAAAGAAAATTTTCACTCTTTCAGAAGCAGCTTGGAGCCAGAGATAAGGCCTTGCTTTGTATGCAGCTGACTCTGGTTTGATTCCTGGCACTGCATATGATCCTCCAAACACCACCAGGAAGAATCTCTGAACACAGGGCCTGGAGCAAGTCAGAATTAGCACTGTGTGCCCCTAATCTCTAAAAAAGTTTGTAAAAATAGTCTGCAGGGAGCTGAGGAGACAGTTCAAAAGGCTGGAGCATGCATACTGCATAAAGAGATCTTGGGTTCAATCCCTGGTATCGCATGGTTTCTGGACCAGGACACTCTGGGTAAGAGCTTAGTTGCTCCAAGAACATCTGAAGAGCCCCACGACTCCAACAGACAAAAAAAAAAAAAGTAAGAAATTTATTTATTTAAAAAAACAGCAAATTAAGAAGCTTTAAAATACTTCTGGAGCTCTGACGGAAGTTGCCCCAATTGGAAAAAAATGAAAAAACTAAAAGCAAGAAAACAAAGAAAAATTTAAAGAAATCATTTTGGAAGTTTATTACTATATGGCTGCATTTGAAACATGATAATGTATAAGAATTATTAAAATTATGGAGCAGAGCAACAGTACAAGCAGGTAAAGCTGTCTGCCTTATATGCGGCAGACCTGGATTTGATTCCCAGCACCACATATGCTGTCCTACACCTTCCAGGAGTGATCCCTGAGTGCAGAGCTAAAAGTAAGGCCTGAACATCACCAGATGTGGCCCCCCCAAAACAAAACAAACAAACAAAAACATTAAAATCATATAAAAAGGAAAATCTGACACTGGAGCCATGGTTCAGCAGGCAAAGCATTTGCTTTGCACACGGCTCACCCAGGCTTGATCCCAGGCATTCTATGGTCCTGCAGCACCACCAGGAGTAATTCCTGTGTGCAGAGCAAGGAATAACCCCTGAGGATCCCCGGGTGTGTGACCTTGCCCCTGCAAAATAAATAAATAAAAAGAAAAATCTAGGTTATCGCATATCACCAAAATAAAAACAGGGAGATTTTGCAGTTTTGTTTTACGTGTTAAATAAAACAAACAAATGCTGTCCTCCTGTTGTTCATCGATTTGCTCGAGCGGGCCCAGTAACGTCTCCATTTTGAGACTTGTTGTTGCTGTGTTTGGCATATTGAATACGTCACGGGTACCTTGCCAGGCTTTGCCGTGCAGGCAAGATACTCTCGGCAGCTTGCCGGGCTCTCTGAGAAGGGCAGAGGAATCGAACCTGGCTCTGCCAGGCAGGCTGCACTCAAAGCAAATGCCCTACTGCTCTACTATCGAAAATTAAGCATAGTTTTCAATATATGACTTTTCTAATAAAACTTCATTTTCTTTTATAGAAAAAGACATAAAAAATGAAAAAGCAATCAAAATACAACATTTTAATATTAGGGCCAGGGATGTGGTACTATTATTTCTTAACCTGGTTTCTAAAACACATATCTGACTGGTTACCCTTTTATTTAAATTTTTGCCTTCTTATAGCCCACAATCAACATGGTGTCTAAAGGGGATTTTTTTTATTAAAAATATTAATCACTTAAAACATTCTCCTAAATAAATGCCATCAGTGGTTTCTCCCCACATTTGACTGATCTTCTGAACATTAACCTGCTGCACTGTAGCACTGGCCTCCGTTATTCATCGGTTTGCTCGAGAGAGCATCAGTAACATCTACATTGTGAGACTTGTTGTTACTGTTTTTGGCATATCAAATACACAAATGGGAGCTTGCCAGGCTCTGCCGTGCGGGCCAGATACTCTCAGTAGCTTGCCAGGCTCTCCGAGAGGGATGGAGGAATCAAACCCAGGTCGGCCATGCAAGGCAAATGCCCTATCCACTGTGCTATTGCTCCACTAACCTACAAAATACACTCTAAATTCTAGTGCTTCCCACCCTACCCCCGTTTCTACTGTAATAGGCCCAAACCTACATTCTAAAGGGTTTATGAACACGAGTGCTCCAATTCAAGTGTCAGCATAAGCTGAATCTTAGGTTCTTTAGAACTACTTAATGCATGTCTTTTAAGTAAAAGGACAAATTACTGTAACCCATTTATCATCTAAGACAAAGTACGATGAATTGAAAAAAAAATCCTTAACCTCTTTTACACAAATACTTGATTTAGCACTATTGAAATAATTTCAGGATTCAGCTAAATGAGGCAATAAATGAGTATTTGGCCCTATTTTTATGCCCAAGTTTTATTTTTAGACATTTAATTTTTCCCACCAAACAGCAAAACTCTTCCACCTTGGATTAAAAATGAATTTACCGAAGTTGCAATCAGCATTCTTAGAAACAGGCTCAAATGTTAAGAAGCATCTTGTACTGGTGCACTTTGGCTGGATTCCAGACGTGGGGGAGAAAAAGCAAAGAGAGGCAGCCTCTGTAATGGAACAAAGCAAAAAAGAAACCAGATGCTAAGACTAATCAGACACAAGAGAAAATTGAGGTCATTCTCCAAGCATAAAATAAAGAGAACAGAACAGCTACCCTGGTACCCTTCTTAACAGCTGCAGACTAAATTGGCTACAGCTATCATCACTAATTGTTATCATGACAAACATCACTGATGCTCAGGTCAGATTTTTAAAAATTATTATTATTTTATTTTGGAGGGTCATTCAAGTAGTGCTCAGGAGGTCCAGGGCAGGGGTGCCTCCTAGCAACGGACTGGCAGTATGATACAAGGGCGTGAGACGCTGTGCTGCTTATCCAAGCCAATGAGGGAGTTGCGGTGGGTGTGTGAGGAAACTCCAGGGTTGTACCTGGTAATGCTCAGGGGATCTTACTGGGTTTGGCTGTGAGGAAGCCACATGTCTTAACCCCTAAACTACTACTGTAGGCTTCAGGTCAGATTATAAGTTTTTTTTGCTTGGGCCTCGGGACCATGCCTGACAGTCTTACTCCTGGGCTTACTGCTGGCTCTATGCCCAGGGATCAGATGAACATATGGGATACCAGGGATAGAAACCAGCTCAGCCACAACAAGAGTCCTATCCACTGTACTATTCCTCCAAACCCCAAGTCAAGTCATATACTTAAGACTACAGATGAGTGACACAAAGATATTCAATTATAAGACTAAAACATTTTTTAAAATCATGATACTTCAATATAAAAAAAAAGTACTGGCCTATATAATGACCAGAGTCACACACCATGCCTATTTTTTCTTAAAACACAAGACTGTTTTACATCTTTCATAGCACATACATTTGTGCTACATATTCCTTAAGGAACAGCAGCTCCTGGGGTGCTACATTCTCCCCTGTGTTGTTTTAAATTCAGTACTGCTCCACAGTGCTCATGGCACTGAGCCAAATTTTGTAAGAAGTCATAACAAAAGGAAAACACTTTTAGCATCCTAGGGATTTCTCCTTAGCATCCACTGTGATTTTAATAGGATTGACTTTCTTTAGACAGAAACAGAACAAAAGAACAAATTGTTGGCTTACTCTCTTTTTACATACACACACGCACGCACACACACACACACACACACACACACACACACACACACACAAATCTCTCCTGATGTTTTATAGTGAGAATCTACCCACTGAGGATTCATATGTTGGGTTAATACTTTGAATCTCTCGGGATATGCCTTGGCCTCAAGCTCTGATTTTTGAGTTGAGTTAAGGAGTCCTGGCTATTTTGTTCAGAAAGCAGGCTGCAAGTGTGCGCTAACATACCTCAAGGGAACAGTAGAGGTGCAGTTGTAAGGGAAGTTAAACTTGGAAGATTGGAAGCATATCCTTGGTGGTGATTGCCTACCTGATTTCAGCTTAAGAGCAGAAAACAGAACCATCAATAGTTGTGAGAAACAATCTCCATGCTGTCTCTACAGAATTACAATTCCTGAGAGCAGTTCAGTAGAGTAGGCAAGCAAAGGAAATTTGTCTGTGGGGTTTTCCATTCTCTAAGTTCTTCCCAGAGGAGACTCCCATGCTCTTTCTATCAAGTATATGGTGCCTCAAAACAGACACGAGGGCAATGATTTTGCATCTCACTGACTGCTGCATTGAGTGCGGATATACAGAATCACTGTCACTGTCATTGTCCTCCTGTTGTTCATTGATTTGCTCAAGCGGGCCCAGTAATGTCTCCATTGTGAGACTCGCTGTTACTGTGTTTGGAATATTGAATATGTCATGGGTAGCTTGCCAGGCTTCGCCGTTCCGGTGAGATACACTCGGTAGGTTGCTGGGCTCTCCGAGAGGGGCAGAGGAATCGAACTCAGGTGGGCCATGTTGGCTGCGTGCAAGGCAATGCCCTAACTGCTGTGCTATCGCTCCAGCCCGGATATGCTTAATGGGGAAACCATAGCCTCCATGAGCCCTTTTCGGGTCATGTTTAGGCTCTAGCTGTCACTGTGGGGGCAGAATAGAAAATAAACAGGCTGAGAATAAGCCTACCCAGAGTCGATGGGGTCAGCAGTAGACATTTATAAATGAGGCAACAGAGTAGGGAGGGGTAGGGGAGCTCTCTTAATCTAATTGTTTGAGAGAACAAGAACAGAGGAGACCCAAGAAAGTCTATGGAAGATCATAAATTTGGTCCAATAAAAGTAGTTATTTCAAAATTGCCAAATTTACAGTCTAATTTCACATTTGATATTTGATATATTAGGAAACTGTCAATCCCTACCCAGCTCCCCTGTGTTCACTTTATCAGTTGAATGTTCCTGCATAATTAATCACTCAGCTATTGCTACTTGCTCCCACAACTGCAACCTTTACCCACAGGACTATTTTTAAGTGATGAAAGCTGTGGATTGAGGACTTATACTCCTCTACTCCTCACCCCAGGGGTGGATTTAAGACTAAAGACATTCTGTGGTCCAGGTCCCTCAAGGAATGAGGCTGAGCTTTTACCTAAAGTCACATCCCATCTTCATTTGCTTAGTTTCTTTCTCTGTCCTATTTTGCTTTCCAAACTTCTTTTCGGGTTTTGTTTTGTTAAAACTGAACCTAGATGTACTGGACATAATGACTTCAACTGAAGTTCTGAAGTTATATTATGAATTCTCACTCTGTGTAATGTAGATAATATAGTCATGACACAAAGGTGTAGCAGTAGTTTGGGGATGTTTGTGTGAAAGAATTGGCTAGATTATAATAGGAGCCTTCCTTTTTCTTTTTAGCTTGGTTTTTAACACCTTTTTTTCTAATCAGAACCCCAGATTATGAGAGACACAATTATTATATTTGAATAAATGCATTGCATGCTAAGTGATATATTATTACTCATTACCATCTCAATTCAATCTTTCTGTCATTCTTTTAAATCCAGAAGCGAAGAATTCCTCTTCGAGTCTACATATTTAGTACCAGAGTTGTGGGTACTGTAGTGGAAGATCAGAATGAAGTACTTGGTGCAAAGAATACTCAAGTATTTACAGGACTTATTTAGCATAGACTACTTAAAGTTTTTATTAAGTGATGCTTTTATAACGAACTGCCTCTGGCAAGCACTTGTGTGTATGTATACACACATTAGTGGTTTGGGGCTCTTAAATTTAACATGGTATATAATCTAAGTAGCTAGTGCTAAGAATGACTCTGTGTGGGGCTGTGTATACAGCTCGATGGATCATTTCCAAAGTACAGTGTTATCAGGCTGGCTTTTTACACTGAATTTTCTGTGCAGCTCAAAGTCAGTTCTGCCAAAAAACTGTTATTTGTCAAACTGTTGCTTGAGCTTTATCTTCTACTTAAAATCCCTTCTGAAACTAGAGTCAGACAACATTTAAGTTCTAAGAAACAAAAGAAAATGAGATGCCTCAAATTTATTCTTATTTCTTAGAAAACAGAACTAGATCATTTTTTGGGATACCCAAACATATGAGCCAGAAATATTAGTATATTTTCTACTATTAAAGATGTTTAATTTGAACATCTATGTTCTACTCTGGAGAGGGATGAGTTTGAGAGTCCCTGACTTCAAAACACTAAGTCTGTTATCAAAAAATCTTATAAATAAATAATCGTAATACAGAGATATTAGACTGCACAGTAGAAGGTCAGAGTAAAAACACTTGAAATTAGTGGGGCCAGAGTATAAGAAAACTTTTCCAAGTACTAATTATGAAAGATAAAGATAAACTGACCGATAAGGATGAGTACAAGGAAGTTAAGGAGGAAAGATAGACTAGGCAAAAATAGACTAAAGATTGAGTTGCCAGAGGGAAGATAAGTACCAAGTAGCCTGTGTGGAAAATAAAATTATGACAAGGTCTATAAGGATAAGATCACGACCATTCATCTAAGCCACGTTAAAAAATAGAAAACTTATGATGAAACCAGTCATGTATTTTAGAAAAGACCAGTAGTAGTATTCTAGATAATGAGTTAAAGAAGCTAGCCTCTAAGCATCAACTAATTACATGTGGCAGGAAAACATTTAACACAAATGGTAAAGGTAAAGGTAAAGGTAAAGGCCCTCCCGTTGATCGTCGATTTGCTCGAGCGGGCCCAGTAACGTCTCCATTGGAGACTTTGTTGTTACTGTGTCTGGCATATCGAATACTCTCGGTAGCTTGCTGGGCTCTCCGAGAGGGGCGGAGGAATTGAACTCGGGTCGGCCATGTTGGCCGCTTGTAAGGCGAACGCCCTACCCGCTGTGCTATCGCTCCAGCCCCAACACAAATGGTAATAGCAGGATATGGATAAAACATCAAAGAATATTGTAACAATTCCTTGGACCATCTCCCTCCTGTCTTGCTAAAATAACCTTTCTTTCCTGGTGCAGGGCATGACCACTTCTAGCTGAAAAAAGAAATGACTTGGAACAAGTCAATGATATGATCATGAGTTTTTCCGTGTTGGTAGATCTCTACTGGGATTCATTATAGAGAAAACCAGTCAGAATGTACTTTCTTGGTAATTAAGAACCAGCAACTATACTTCTATGAGTTTTTGCATTTAACTCAATCAGATCTATTTTTCTTTTCCTTTCTGAGTTCAAGGAAGGGTCCAGGTTCATGTACTGCATGGGTTTCTAAAACAAACTACTAAGGTAAAAGTGAAAAAAAAGGTGTTGATGCCATTTTTGGATAAACAGGCATAAACAGAGATCTGTTGGGAGAAAGTTTTAAAACTTTTGTATCTGTATAAGAAGCAGCGATATAAGAGCAGAACTTGATGCCAACACCCTCCTCTACTTTTGGAGTACTGATTTGATGTCTGGAGTTGTAGCAATCATCATACACATATGTATAAAGAAGCACGGGTATTGAAAAGTCAACATAATTAAGATAGAATAGGAGAAAGATGGGAAGCATTTTTATTGATAATGGTGCCACCAGTTCCTATATCTATCTGTTCTAGGTTCTTTGTCCTTAATATTTTTGTAAAATAATACATTTAAACTGCTTTGTTTTGGGTCTACAGAAATCCCCAGGCATTTCAAACACAGCCACAAACACACACACACACACACACACACACACAAACACACACACAAAATTTTTATCTTATGAAAGCTATTAAATAGATTGTAGGCTCCATTATTGGCTATATAAATAAATCAACGAAAATAAACTCCCACCACAACAAAACAGAGAAAAAAATTCATTCTGTACCCTTCAATAAAGAAAAGTTTGAGACATACATTTACTTGCTAACAGTAGTAAAATCACTTTTAATCTTGAAGCTAAAATAAACATTAGTTATGAGCCACTGGAAGTTTGTGGTTAGTTTAATGTGCCTTATGCTTTTTATAGGAAAAAGTTTCTAACAAGCAGAACTGCGTTAACCTTAAAATTTCTGTTTCTTTTTAGTGTCAACATTAAAAGTAAAACACCAATTCTCAGCTGCAGCTTTATCTTGCAAATGTGGAAGTTTTCTACTATGCAACTAAAAAAGAGTTTAGCTAGCTGTTTTACTCTCTAGGGCCCCAATTTCTCCTTATTTGTACAAAGAGAAAGAATAAATTATTTTTTTACAAGGATCCTTTAAAAATAGGACTATAAGATAGTAAAGTTACTTTATAGTATACAACTATCGCTAAAATATTGGAAGAAATAATAAATTTGACATCTCATGACTCATTAGGCATACTTCAATGATGTAAGTTTAGCACTGACTTTAGAAATTTAAGACTATAGAAGGGGCAATATAAAAACCTTGAGCTGGTACGTAGACCTTTCAAAGTCCTACCTGATTTTACACCTTTATTACACATGGGTTCTTATCTAGTGCCACTCTCAAAACTTTAACAAAGTCCTCTGAACCAGACTCTAGCCATACTATTGTCATACTGATAAAAACTTTGCTTTTCTTGTTTTTTAAACAGAGTACCTGAATTTGACTCATTTAGTCACACAGTTGTTGGCTTACTCAAAACAAACTGCTTCTGTTAAGACACAAGCAAATTCCAAAGAGGGAGTCGAAGAGAGGGAAAGAAAAGAAGGCAAGGGAGAGAGGATGTGAGAAAAAGAAGCAAATGCTATTTTATATATATATATATATATATATATATATATATACACACACACACACACATATATATATATATGATGTGATATGTGTGTGTGTGTGTGTGTGTGTGTGTGTGTGTGTGTGTGTGTGTTTGGGGGAGTTAGTTCTTGTGATGGCCACAGTCAATGATGCTGAGGGAGGCAGCACCTCTAGATCAATGTTTCGGACCATTAGATCCACTTCTGGAGGTGCTGGGGAAGGGGGCATGGTGCCAAGTATCAAACATGCGAAGAATGTTATTTTACCACCTGAACTACTTCAACATCCCTAACATAATTTTTTTAAGTGAGATATCTTGTCATGCTCTGTTCAGATAGTATAAGCCAGGTCCAGAATGATTCACCAGTTAATATGATCTCACTCATATTTCTCAAGCCCATCTTCTAATAATTCTCCCATGTCTTAATTCTGTCTCAATTATCTTTCCCTAGACTCTAACCTTTCTCCTAACTCATGCCCAATGTCCTTTTCTTTCCTCACACTTATAAATAAAGCATACACAGTTTCATTTCTTTGTTTTTTTTTATTACACCCGGCAATACTCAGGGGTTACTCCTAGCTCATGCACTCAGGAATCCTGATGGTGTGCTCAGGGGACCATATGGGATGCTGGGAATCAAACCTGAGTCAGCCTAATGGAAAGCAAATGCCCTACCCGCTGTGCTATTGCTCCAGCCCCCATAATTTCATCTCTTGATTATTGTACTTCCTGGTTATGATCCTTTCTGCCAACTACCTTATCTTCTGATTTTATTCACCTTTATTATACATGGGTTCTTATCTATTGCCACTCCTCAAAACTTACTAAATTCAATAAAGTCTTCTAAATCAGACTCTGGCCTTATTAATGTCCTAGTGATAAAACATAGCTTCTCTTTTCTTGCTTTTTAAACATGTTTAAAACCAAAAGGAAAAGTCAGTTACTCCTTCCTATGTGACAAAATGGGATGTTTTTTTGTATTTGAAGAAAAGAATTGATAAATCCTAGAAAAGCAGGTTTATGTGAGTAAAAAAAAATGAATGAAAGAGCTAATGTTTTTAGAAAGTTCTGATTTTTAATGTGTAAGTTTTCTTTTTTATATTTTTGCCTATATTTTACTGCTCATTTTTGTAATTAACTAGCTAGTACTTCAGTTATATTAAACATGCAGTAATATTATATACTTCTACATCTAGCCATATTTATTTAATAGATAATTTACATATTAAGGGTGAAGACACTGAGGTTTAGAGAGGTTAAGTAACTAATTAAAAAATCAAGAGCTCTAAACTATGTCAGAACTATGACCTCGAAATTTTCTCTTTACCATGCTACTATGAAATCTCACAGGAACTGTCTCTGAATTACTATACTAAAGGTTATAGCCCTGAGAACCAACTATCTAAGGCAAAGTTGTTCTTTCAACTATAATCAGCCTGTACATGAATTTTGACACTTCTGAAGAGCATTGGTTCTGATTCAAAGACATTATTTCTTTTTATCAAGTAGTTGATGGTGATTGCAAAATCATGCACGGTTTTACAATTGTTAGCCCTTATCACATCAGCAAGGTCATTAATACATAATTCCAAAGTGCCCTCTCTGCTTCCACCTTACTCAGCTCTCCAAATAGTTTTTATTTATTTTATAATTAACAGAAAATTTTATTCATGTTCAAATGTGTTTAGTCTAAACGATAGATTATATAGTTACCTTATACACATTCTTTGTCATAGTTAACCTTCAAATCATGATTTCAACACATAATCAATCCGCTTTTAAAAAATGAACAAAACAGAACTCAATAACCTCTAAATGTGTTGGAGACATTTCTACCTTCCCGGAAGTCTTGCCTTCCCATTTCATTTTTTTTTAATTAGTGAAACACCATGAGGTACAGTTGTAGACTTACAAATTTTCGTGCTTGGTTTCCATTGTACAATGATCGAGTACCCATCCCTCCACCAGTGCCCATTCTCCACCACCACTGATCCCAGTATCCCTCCCAACCCCCTCATTCCAACATCCACCCTGCCTCTGTGGCAGGGCACTCCCTTTTGTTCTCGCTCTCCTTTTGGGTGCTGTGGTTTGCAAAGGAGGCATTGAGTGGCAATCTTGTTCAGTCTAGAGTCTACTTTCAGCATGTTTCTTCCGTCCTGGGGGGATCCTCCCAACACCCCCATTTGGTGCTCCCTTCTACATCTTGGCTGCCTTTACCCAAAGAGTATGAAGCTGGTCTCCAAGCCATGGAGTAAACCTCCTGGTATTTATCTCGGCTGTTCTTGGGTGTTAGTCTCCTATTTTGTTACTTTATCTTCCCCAGATGAATGCAATCTTTCTATGTCTATCCCTCTCTTTCTGACTCATTTTGCTTAGCATGATACTTTCCATGTAAATTTCATGACTTCATCCTTTCTGACAGCTACATAGTATACCATTGTGTAGATGTGCCAAAGTTTCTTTAACCAGTCATCTGTTCTCGGGCACTCAGGTTTTTTCCATATTCTAGCTATTGTAAACAGTGCTGCAATGAATAGACAACAGCAGATGTCGCTTCGACTATACTTTTTTGCCTCTCCAGGGTATATTTCCAGGAGTGGTATTGCTGGGTCAAATGGGAGCTCAATTTCTAGTTTTTTGAGAATCGTCCATACTGTTTTCCAAAAGAGCTGAACCAGTCAGCATTCTCACCAGCAGTGAAGTAGGGTCCCTTTCTCACCACATCCGCGCCAACACCTGTTGCTTTTGTTTTTTTGGATGTGGGCCAGTCTCTGTGGTGTGAAATGATATCTCATTGTTGTTTTGATCTGCAACTCCCTGATGATTAATGATGTAGAGCACTTTCTTATGTGGCCTTTTAGCCATTTGGATTTCTCTTTGAGGAAGTTTTTGTTCATTTCATCACCCCATTTTTTGATGGGGTTGGATGTTATCTTTTTGCGCAGTTCAACCAGTACTTTGTATATCCTTGATATCAACCCCTTGTCAGATGGGTATTCGGCGAATATCATTTCCCATTCTGTAGACTGTCTTTGTATTTTGGTCACTGTTTCTTTTGAGGTGCAGAAGCTTCTTAGTTTAAGATAGTCCCATTTGTCTATCTCTGTTTTCACTTGCTTAGCCAATGATGTGACATTTTTGAAGACACCATTAGCTTAAATTTCATGGAGAGTTTTTCTAACTTTGTCTTCAATGTACCTTATGGATTCTGGTCTGATGTTGAGGTCTTTAATCCATTTTGATCTTACTTTTGTACATGGTGTTAGGCAGAGATCTGAGCCCAGTTTTTTGCATGTTGCCATCCAATTTTCCCAGCACCATTTGTTAAAAAGGCTTTCCTTACTCCACTTCACATTTCTTGCTCCTTTATCAAAGATTATATGATCATATGTTTGGGGAGAGATGTCAGTATATTCAACTCTGTTCCATTGGTCTGCTGTTCTGCTATTGTTCCAGTACCATGGTGTTATAATTATTACTGCTTTGTAATAAAGTCTGAAGTTAGGGAGGTTGATTCCTCCCATTTTCTTTTCCCCAAGAATTACTTTAGCTATTCGTGGGGGACTTTTGTTACATATAAATTTCAGGAGTTTTTGCTCCCTTTCGGTTACATATTTCTAAGGGGCTGGAGTGATAGTCTTAAGCAAGAAAGAAATTAATTAGGATTCTGGGAAACTCCTGAACTGAAGGAAGAATGTTTAGGAAAAAAACAGAGACACTAAAAATTCCAAGAAACAACAGGAACATTTGAGATTTCTTTGGTTATGTCTTACAGTCTCCCTTCCAACCAACTTTTGCATAACTACTTTATTCTACTTTCCCAACTCTATGTGAGACCAAGCTTCCTGAACATAATTTCCTATGCTTGGGAAAATCAGACATAGGCACAATCAGCTTACTAATCTCTCTACTTGTGAACCTTTGCACAGTACACACACAGACAGACACACAAGTATGTATGCACTCACACAAGCACATACCCACACATGCACTCACACACGAAACACATATGCATTCACGTTCCAATAACATCACTTACCATGACCCCAAAACTATATGAGCAATGACCAATTCCCTCAACTCTTTCACAGTTGGAAGCTGTTCTAGGTTACACACAACTGCTGCATCCAGGAGTGATAATAGATCCTACGAGATCACTGCTCAACAGTGTCCATGCTTTTCTAACTACTTGTAGTAGAGTAAATTTTGTCTCTACCATGTTATTGATAATCAAATAATGCAATAAAAAGTAATTCCCAGAAAAGTATACATAGAAGCATAAAGTTCAAGTCCTGTAATTTTTAAATACATTGTACATACCAATTTGACAGAATAATTTTAAATGCTTCCTTTCTACTTATGTACTTCTTAAATCAGGAATCAGGATTAAGCAGCTCATAGATAGACATTGCATTTAAAGTTGCTCTGCTTTCGCAGATAAACATTCTCTTTTAAATTCAGCTCCAAGGTAACATCAAAAGGCAAACTTAACCACCAACAACACATTTGACATGTTATATTGATAGAAAAGAAGACACTTTGTCCTAAAACATGACATAGTAAATAAGGGAGCAAGTAACAGTCTTTCTATCTGCCACTTATCCCTAAAGCAGAGTCAGATTTTATGTCTCCTGTCCTGTTACCCATTCTGTGATTTCCTTTCCTCAGTGGAATCACCTAAACCTTAATTATTTGTTCTGTTTCAGTTATTAATGATCTTTCCCATAGAGAAGTAGTAGTGTGCCATTAAACTCCCTCTGGGAAAAACAACCAAAGAAGTAAATCTATTATATTATTATTATGCTGTTTCTACTTGTATGGCAATAATCACAGATACCCTAATTGGGCATGGTCAATCATTACAACCAATAAAATATCCCAATTTTTGTTATTTTTTCCTCACAATAAGGAGTTCAAATCACCAATTTTTTTATTCTAATTCAGCAGAATCACACACTGTTGCCCATGATGAGGTCACCCCTCTCATTGGAAACTAAAAAGATGAATGGCTCTAAAAGGAACAGTGAGAAAAAAATCTTTAAAGTAAGTTAATTAGCTATGGTTGTTGAATAAACCAGCATGAAGACATGGAACATGGATAGGAACCTAATAAGTACTCTGCAAAGTAACTTTCATCAGGTAGAAAAAGATATAAAGGTAAAGGTAAAGGCCCTTCTGTTGATCGTCGATTTGCTCGAGCGGGCCCAGTAACATCTCCATTGGAGACTTTGTTGTTACTGTGTTTGGCATATCGAATACTCTCAGTAGATTGCCGGGCTCTCCGAGAGGGGCAGAGGAATCGAACTCGGGTCGGCCATGTTGGCCGCTTGTAAGGCGAACGCCCTACCACTGTGCTATCGCTCCAGAGAAAAAGATATAAACTAAGTTTTTAGTGACCATTCCACCACATGAGTAGGCTAAATAGGAAGCATAAAACAGAGAATTATATTTGAATTAGCCCATGGTATCTGTTTATGTTCAAGAATTGTGGAGTAAGGGCTGTAGTAAGATAATAAAGTGATATATAAAACACTCAGTAAGCTTGCATGAAGTTTCTAATGCTGGCAGAGGGATGGCCAGGAGAGGAAAAAGAGAAATACTATTCCCCTTTTTAATGGAAGCATTTAAATATAATTCAACAAGGAGCTGACTTGTCTTTAACTAGGTTTCATACCATATCAGATACGTGTGCTACTCTCTAAGGATAACAAATTTATCTTTCTGGAGCTCTAATGCTAGAAAGACCACGTACAGGTGATGATAGCTATTATGCTACCACTCTGGATACTTAACAGTTTATTACAGGATCCCACTCTGAGTCCATAAATGCAGGTTAAGAACAGAAGTGTGGTGAGTTCATGTAAGCAAATCATTTGCTCATTTATTTGTTCCTTTGAAGCTTGATGGAATTCTAAAAGGTACACTCAGTTTTTATTTCTATATTCTTATAAATATTTTATTCTCTATAATCTAAAATTTAGGCTTTTTTTCCCCCACGAACATTGTGTTGTTTGATACACCTAGAGACTATTTCTGAAAGAAATATCCTTTGTTCAGCCTTTCTTAATATAGAAGACATCATTGCAATTCTCCTAGAATTTGCCACAGGTACCATTCAGAATACAGATCTGCCTCAGACACTCAGTAATTAATTTGCTCCAATGAGGAGAAAACATATGGACAGCAGTTGTGTGGTGAGAATCCCCAGCTCAAGTGGATTGTTTGAAGCATATTTTCCTGGGATACTTCTACTTGTAGCTCAGATATGTTTGCTCACACTATCCCCTGCGGGGTTATAATTAACACATTTTTCTCTATCCTTGGCAACTTTCAGAAACCTCAAATTAGCACCTTGACTCTTTTATAAAGGCTACTTAAAACAGGAGACATAAATGGTTGTTATTTACATAGCCTTTACCTTCAAAGTAGTTGATCAAAAACCAATACCACATCCTAGAACCTATGCAGAGTCTTGAAAAAATGTGCCTGTGGATTTTCATACCTTAATCCCAGCCAGTTGTTTGTCTTGGCCATTACAAACACTGATGACAAGTAAAGAATGAAAGCATTTGTTTTGTGAATAACAGACCTTAAAGTCTGACTCATCAATTTAATTTGTAGATTTCACATCTCATTTGGGTAAAAATTTTCTGCTATTCCATTTCTTAGATCCTGACTACTAAATTGCTTCTGGATTATTGACCATATCTGCTTAAAGTCTGCAATCATTTTGCCTTCACTGTGACTCTGCTGAATTTAGGAATCTAATTTTTATTGTCTCTCACCGCTGCAGTTTTGGTCTAAAGAAACAGTTCACAATGTGCATTTTAAGGTATTCTGCATCAGCCTCAGTAATCTGTTTCTCATGGGAAAGAATATTCTTCTGAGCCCCAGAAACAGAAAAGGATGGGAGGTAGTTGAACCAAAAGTATATACATATAACCAAATGAATGTTTTTAGTTCTGGAAGGCTTGACAGAAGGAAAACGCCAGATTAACAGAGAAGGAAGTCAATGTAACTAGTATAGGAGAAGCTTTCAGCAATGGTTTGCACTGGACAGACCATCAAACTTGAAATTGGAACTGACTGCCTAGGTTAGCTAATTAAAATGGGATACCTGGTGAGTATTTTAGCCATGATTTCAACAGACATGAATTTCTTAAATTTTCTCAGAAGATATTTTTACTATACTCTCTGAGGCATTTATGTCTTGAATTTGAATTAAATTTTGTTATTGAGAAAGCAATAATGAAAAAATAAATACAAGATTGGGCTGTGTTAAACTGCTGGGTAAAATATAGGATATCCACTTAAAATTGAATTAGGAAAACTGAATAAAATTTTAGTATAAGTACAAGCATTATTGTGACATTCTTAGAGTCTGGAGCTATAGTTCAGCAGGTAGGGCGTTTGTCTTGCATGAGGCTGAACTGGGTCATCCTGGGTTCGATTTCACCATCCCTCTAGGAGAGGCCAGCAAGCTACTGAGTATCCCATCTGTACTGCAGAGCCTGGCAAGCTCCCTGTGGCCTATTCAATATGCCAAAAACAATAACAAGTCTCACAATGGAGATGTTACTGGTGCCCACTCAAGCAAATCGATGAACAATGGGAGGACAGTGCTACAGTGCTTAACTACCAACTCTTCATTCTACTCATAGGGAGATTTGGCCTAGCATCTACTCATATGATGGAGACTGGGACTTGGCTTGGTAAGGGAGTCCAAAGATGTAGTTAAGAACTAGGCTGTGAAGTGAGACTACCTAGGTTTCTCACATCCCTTTCATTTCAGTAACATCTAATGACTAATTGAAACGTTCCCTTTCTCTAGCTATCTCTATATGTGACCCATCATGAGTATCACATAGGAGCTTCTTTTTGGATGGCAACATAAAGGAACCCAAAGAAATTTAAAAAGTGGATTTGTGGGGCTGGAGCAATAGCACAGCGGGTAGGGTGTTTGCCTTGCACGCGGTCGACCTGAGTTCAATTCCCAGCATCCCATATGGTCCCCTGAGCGCCACCAGGAGTGATTCTTGAGTGCAGAGCCAGGAATAACCCCTGTGCATTGCCGGGTGTGACCCAAAAAGCAAAAAAATAAATAAATAAAAAATAAAATCAATAAATAAATTCAACCAGCTTTTTTTTTTTTTTAAAAAGTGGATTTGTAAGAAAGAATTCACATGACCAAAGCAAGGCCTTTGCAAACCAGTTTCATGAAGGACAGGAGTTGGAACAGTGTGAAGTGAGTGAATGTCCAATGCCAGCTTACAGAAGCTTGAGCTCATCAGGTTCTAGCTGAGATGACCCCATATTTTCTGTCTGTTTGTATGGTTTCCAAACCATTAAGTGGGACCCAGCTTAAATCCCGGTGCTGTATTCCTGAATCAGAATGATTAGTGACAAGCCTGAGAATAATAGCACAGGCAGAGCTTCTGAGAAAATTGTTGTGAGCTGGGCACATAGTCCAGTCTGGGTCTATTGTAAGCTTTGTCCCATCAACCTAATTAGAACTCTAAAAAAATAATCAAAAGATAAACGTGATGTAGAGAGAAGGATTTTTTGTAGTGAAGAATTGGAAGTGACTTAATGTCCACTAATAGAAGGAAGAATAAAACAATAATGTGGGTAAATAAAACATGTTATGCAAATTTAAAGTAGGAAGTGAGTCTAAACAGTGGATTTATATTTAATATTAATGGAAGCTCTTGCATGAAATTTATATTGCAAGTCAGGATTTTACAATGATTCCGTGTAGCGAAAGACTTACTCGTATCATCACCCAGAGATAATTTTGCTATTCACAGGTAAATAGCTTTTATTGTTCTATGAGTCTGGAAGCTATTCTTTCAAATTAGTCTGTCTGATTATTTATGAATCAAGCTGCAAGTTACCTTCCAAAATGGATGCTCTTTGTTTCTTAACTAGCTATTTGAAAGAAACCAATTATTTTGGTTTCTGAGACGCATGTTTATCTCAACAAGTTGTTTTCCTTGTAGTCAGCATCTGTGATGTTCAGATGCTCAGGAAAGGTCAGGGGAGATAGCAATTGGGCTGAGTTCATCCTTTGCATGTAAAAGACCTGGGTTAAATCCCTGGCATCACTTGGTATCCTGAGTAACACCAGGAGCTACCCATAAGCATAGATCAGGAATACTTCCTGAGCACTCCTGAGGGTCACCCCAAAGCAAAAACATGATTAAAAGAAAAAATAAAGATCCACAGATAAATCACACCAAAATGAAACTTCAGACAGCACCTATTGAAGCTGGCTAACCACTACATTCCTACCCATTTTGCTTATATTCCTCTCTAAGCCCTTACACTTTTTTTTCTGTAGTAAAATTAAAAAGCTGTGAAGAGTTTTAAAATTCCACAGTGTTTAATCCAGGATAGATGGAGGGAAGACAAGGAAAGAAGGTAATAAGGAAAGAATAGAAAAATCCTGGAATATCCTGGTTTATAAAATCCAGCTCCCGGACGAGAACAGTGCAGTCTTCTGCCCCCGCGCCTGGCTGTTCCTCACCAGGGCCCCTTGGAGGGGAGCGGGTTGAGCTTTCCTCCCGCCCCGACCAGGGCTCCGGCAGCCGAAGACCTCCAGGACCAGCCACCACCATGCTGAGACCACTCTCCGCACACATGAAGGTACTGGCAGAGGGACAAAGCCACGCGGGTTCCGGGGCCGAGACCTCCAAGCCTACCCGGATTGGAGTCGAGCATCCTCCACCCAGATCCTCCAAATTCCAGTAGGCGGGGGTCACACCCACCACCTGGCCCCCTGGCGCCGTGTAATCCCATCAGCGGCCAAGATTCAGAGACTATAAAATCCAGCTCCCGGAACCGGAACCACGCGGCCGCGAATGCGCAGATAAGGACATCTTATCAGGACCTCTTTTTTATGACATCTTATTATCTCATTCCTACTTTGGACAAACTTGCAGGCTATCGAATGTAGCCTGCCCACAGGGCAGAGTCTGGCAAACTTCCTGTGGCGTACCAAATACGCCAAATACCAGTAACAATGATGGGTCTCATTCTCCTAAAGAGCCTTGAATATAATCTCAGGGCTAGGATGAAAGAGACGTTACTGGGGCCTGCTCGAGGCAATCGACGAATAACAGGATGATGAAATGAAAAATGAAATGAAATCCTGGTTTAAAGCTGCTAGAGAATAAAGAAAACATTAACAAAAGAAAAATTGAGAAAATGCAATGTGATCATTGATTAACTCTTTACTCTTAAAATTGCTATGAGTTTTCTCAAACAGATGCACATCTAAATTACTGTGTTCTTATCAAAATACAGTAAAACCTATCGTCTACTTTTCAAACGTTTTAAATTTATTTTTTTATTGAATCATTATGAGATACAGTTACAAAACTTTCGTGATCGGTTTCAGTTATACAATAGTCCAAAATCCCTCTCTCCACCAGCGTACATTTCCCACCACCAATATCCCCTGTCCCCTCCTGCCACCTCCCCCCCAGAAAACATGTCTATGAAATTATTTTCCCCAATTCTTAAAATGTATAAACTAATGACAGAGAAAGGCAGACACTTTTCTTCCCTCCCCGCCTATTTCCCCCTCCTTTTGGGCATTATGGTTTGCAATACAGATACTGAGAAGCCATCATGAAAGCCTACTTTCAGCACACATCTCTCATCCATAGCATTGAATCAAACTTTACAAAGCAACATCTGAAGGGAATTTCGATGGTTACTGAAAAAAAGAGGAGTGCTAGATCATTTATTAATGTTTTATTTATGTATTTGATGTTTGTGATTATATAAGAAAATTTTATTTTTAGTAAATATATATAAAATATTTAGGGGGAGTGTCATAATGTTTATGGATTACTTTTAAGTGGCTCAACAACAAAATCCTAGGCAAAAATATATCTATGAAATTATTTTCCCTAATTCTTAAAATGCATCAATTGATGACTTGAATAAAGGCATACACACATTCACTGCATTTCACTTCTTCAACATTTTGACTTTATTTTAAAAAAATTTTAAAAACCTATGAAATAATATGTATATACACATGTATGTATGTATAGCTCCAAAATTATGTCTACCAAAGAATGTTTCTGGAATGTGTATCTTAAAGAATACCTCAGAGTTCCATTATAGATCATACAGACCAAATTTGAGAATAATGTTTTAGTGAATAGTTCTATATTTCTATATTTCTAATTTACATTCTTTAAATGGCTTGTGTGCTCATTTGAAATATTATGATGAACTCTGAGAGCTAAGTTAATTTTGTCTATCAACCTTTGCCACCTAGCCTCACCCATCTATCTTAGTAATACCTTTGCTTCCTTGGAATCTTTCAATTGGAATCTTCCAATCTTCCAATCTTTCGTTGACAGCTTTACCAGTTTATATCTTTATAACATGTTACTCAGATTTAATAGCCAAGAACCACACACATTTATTATATCATCATTTCTGCAGGGCAGGAGTTAGGCAGTCTAATTGCATCTTGTGATTAGTTTCACCAGGCTATAATCAAGCTATGACTCAAGGCTTCTCTTTTACCTGAGACCTGGAGTTTCCTCAAGGTCATGACCATTGACAGAGTCATTGCACAGAATCATTGCACTCAGTGCTCTTTTCTGAGTTCTTCAGCGGCGAGGGATCCACCTCACTGTGCACACAGCCCTCTCTACAAGATCTAAGTTTGACTTTTCAAGGTCAACAGCAGTGTCTCCTCTGTTTCAAATCTGTAATTCTGTTACAGGCTCACTGCTTAGGTAAGGCACAACCAGAATTATTTCCATTATAGGTACATCAAGGGCTTGAACGATAGCACAGCTAGTAGGGTGTTTTCCTTGCATGTGGCCAACCTGGGTTTGATTCTTCCATCCCTCTCGAAGAGCCTGGCAAGCTACAGAGAGTATCCTGCCAGGATGGCAGAGCCTGGCGAGCTCCCTGTGACGTATTCAATATGCCAAAAACAGTAACAACAAGTCTCACAACGGAGACCTTGCTGGTGCCTGCTCCAGCAAATTGGTGAACAATGGGAGAACAGTGCTACAGTGCTACAGGTACATCAAAACCAACTATTATGGAACCTTAATAACATTATGAAAAACCTTTCACATTTAGGGCCAGTCATACAAAACAATGGACTTGGTGCCACAGATCCCTCAAATATTGCCAAGAGTGACCCGCTAAGCGTTGAGTTAGTGAAAACCCCCAAGCACTGCCAGGTGTGTCCAAAATGTACACACAAACATACACACACACAAATCACTGCTGTCACTTTGCCACATACGGTAATCTAATCAAGTTTGTTACTACGTAACATTCAAAGCCCGCATTCACAAGGAGGGAACTACATAGAATGTATAGAGTAGGAAGTGAGAATCTTAGAATTCTGGTATTACAGCACCAATGATAGTCTCTAACTGGACCCTGGTAGATCACATCTCTTCTTTATATTGAGACCTTATGAACCATCTTCCCATCACTGCTGCACAGAACACAACAGGAATTATATAGTACTTCCAAGATGTGGTTGTATATGTGGCTTCTACTTGATTTCTTTTTTTCTTTTTAATTATTTTTTAATTTTTTATTTTTTAAAACTTCAAAAATTGAATTACTGTGAGATATACCCTTACAAAGTTATTCATGATTGGATTTCAGTCATAAAGTGTTCCAACACTGATCCCTCCACCTGTGTATATTTCCCAGCACCAGTGTTTCCAGTTTCCCTCCCGTCATCCCCTACCCACCACCCCTTGCCTGCCTCTATGAAGACTAATATCCATGGCCAGGGAAAACAGGGGTTAGGAGGACTGGTCAATGGTTGTAACTAACCACAAGTGTGTGTGGGACTAAAGGTAGGTAAGATAGAGAAGAAACCAGTATGACAATAATAGCTGGGAATGATCACACTGAACAAGATCTGAGGGTTAAAAGTAGGTAAAGGGATATTCTTGATAACCTTTTAGTATCAATATTGCAAACCAAAGTGTCCAAAAGGGAAGAGAGAGAGAGAAAAAGAGAGAGAGAAAGAGAAAATAAAGAGAGAGAGAGAGAAGAGAGAGAGGTTAAGATCTACTTGGTTTCTTTTACTCGCTGTCACCCCTTCTGGGGGACTCCAGATGTTCTAGTGCATGTCAGCCTTGTGGGGAGATTTACGTGACCAGGGACTGAATTCACCTACCAACCACCACATAATTGGGCTTGAATGTAAATTTTAAGCCCTGTAAGTGAGAGCAGCACTGAGCAACACCTTAGCTCCAACAACCACATCAGAGACTTGAGTCAGGACAGTCCAGCTAAGACATTTTCAGATTCCTGTCACAGAAATTATGTAAGGTGATAAATATCTGTTGGTTTATTTATTTATTTATTGACTTCCTGGGTCACATCCAGAGAGATGCTCAGGGGCTACTTCTGGCTCTGCATTCAGGAATTACTTCTGGTAGTGCTTAGAGGACCATATGGGATGCAAGGGATTGAACCCAGGTCTGCCATGTTCATAGTAAATGCCCTACTTGCTGCACTATCACTTCGACCCCTATACTTATTGCTTTAAACTGCTGGATTTTGAGTGATCTGGCTTCTGCAACATATAACATGGAGCTCTTAGTCATTAAGTCTGTTGTTGGATTTGTGACATGTCTGACTCTAACCATTTGCCTAAAAAATAAAACTGCATTGTTCCCTAGAAGAACACATTGTTTGGTCCTGACTCATAAGTTAGGTCATACTTGTCATGTTCCTTGAAAAATAAATTTTCTTTACTTGTGTTTTTAAGGAAGTTCCTATGGCAAGAAACTTGTGTTTCTCCCAAGGAAGTCTTAGCATGCTGAGAATATAGCAATTTTGACTAAATGATCTACATTCATCCAGGGTAAATTTCCTCTCTAGTGTATGGCATTTTGCTTCCTAACTTAGCTAATCAAACACTCTCTGGGTTCTGAGCCAACTGTTCATGCTGTAGCAGCCTGAGCAGTCATTGTGAAAAGAAACATAATAAACAAATCCCACACATGAATCAGGCAAAGATTTCAAGTTCTAAGATATTGTTTTTCATGCTCTGCTTTCAAAGGAGTCTATCGAGAACCTCCACCCCTCCTTCCCAGTTCGGGCCCTCCGCGACACCCCACCCCCCAAAACACAACAGACTTAACTAATAATTACTCTTTCTTCTAATTCTAAACCACAGCAATGAGTTGCAAACTGGGAACTTTCTTGCTGAGCTGCCACCCCAATTCATAATTTTATTGTTATTTTTTATTCTAAACACCCCAGCACCACTGAAAAAGTGAAATATAAAGTGTTTTAAATTTTTCAAGTGTTAGGAAATGTTGAAAGTGCTACTCTAACTCCCCACATTCACATAAGTATACCATATCCCAGATAACTATAGAATTCAAAGTAAATCTCAAGAACACATATCTTACTAAATCCGTTTCTTGGGTTTTCCTGATGACTATTACAGAACCTGCTAACTTGAATAATCCCATTAATGATGTGTGTGTTTGTGTGTGTGTTCAATACATTTAGCAGCTAGGAGTTAAACTATAGGAGCTCAGAGATACTGTAATAAACAATAGTCTTTACACCAACACACTCCTCAAATATTACCTCTTTGGATAAACTAATATGTAATTTCTTTCAATTTGGTTTAGGACTCTTAATAAATCTCATTTTAATCATAAACAAAATTACTTAGAAGAAATATACAAAAAGAAGCAAATGGAACCAAATAACCACATAAAAGACATTATCAATCTATGTGGGAAGAGAAAAGAAATATTAAACAACAAAGACATACTTTAATAATATACAGAATCTCCATAGATATATGGCAGTCTATTATTCTAAATCAATTTTTCTAAATGCCAAAGTCCTGAATTTACCAATCAAGAAGCAAAGTGTGGTGAGATGCATCATGAAACAAAATCCAACGTTCAGCTAAAGGAGACCCATTTAAGTTCCAATGGAAAATTCAAAACAATAGGCTAGAAAGTAACTACATAGGTAAATAGTAGACTTAAAAATAGCAGGTATAATCATACTTATGTCCAAGAAAATAGAAAAAGTAACATGATAAAGATTCCATATACTGATTAAGAAATCAGTCAAGCTAACATAGCACACACTAACATGTATTCATCCAATTCAGGAGTATCAAAATGTGTAAATCAGTTATTATCAGGCAAGAGAGATATCAATAGCAACACATTTTTTAGGAAGTCACTTTTTATCACTTAACTCTCAGCAATAGACAGATCAACCAGAAGGAAAGTCAATAAGACTAGCCTTAAACATGGAATTAAACCAGATAAGCTTAATAGATTCTATACCAACCATCTCAAGAGGGAAATACAAAGTCTTTTCAAGTACATATTGAACATTTTCAAGGATAGACCAAATGGTGGAACATAAAGCAAGTTTCATTAAAGACATGATTATTGAAATCATCCCAAATATTAGTGAGAATGTATCTATGTTTGTCATCTATATAAAACAATAGGGAGATTTTTTCAAAATATATCTACCATATGAGTCGGTAATTCTACTCCTAGGTATTTGTCCAATGAACACTTGTCCAAAAAGATATAATCACATCTATGTTCACCAAAGTATTATTTATAATAGTCCCAAACTGGAAACAAGTTAAGTGTTCAGTGACAAATGAGTGAATAAGGAATGTAGTGTGTGCACACAGCTATAATGGAAGATGAACACTTGCTTTATGCAACAACATGGATGAAAGTAGAGGAGGCTATAATAAGTGAAATAAGACTGAAAGAAAGACAAAAATTTCACAATATAATTTATATCAGATATATATTTTTAAAATGAAGAAATGAAATAGAATGTCCAACAGAAATAAACCCTTGGACTCTGAACAAAAGACTGTGGTTACCAGAGGAGGTAGGAGAAAGGACCCAGTGGTCTTTGGTGAAAGAGATTGCCACTTCAGTGTTGAGTGTAAACATATATATTATGGAGACATAAAGTTTTATCCCTGAAATATATACAATCTTGTTTTTTTTTTTTTTGCTTAAATGGGTCACACCTGGGGGAGCCCAGGATTTATTCCTGGCTCTACATTCAGGGATCATTCTCTGAAGTACTTGGGAGACCATATGAAGTTCTAGGGATCAAATCAGTTGCATGAAAGCTAAGTGTCGTGTTCACTGTACTACCTCTCTGACCCGGAAATATGTACAGTCTGATAAATAAATATTATGTCAGTTTAAACAAGTGATTACAGAAAAACAAAAGAAATCACTATACATATTGCTAAAGATAAGAGACTTTGGCTCCAAGATTACTGGACTTCAAACATAAACTTTAAAATAATCAAATTAGTTTTAATCAAGAAAACAAGACAAAAAAACAAGAACATAGAGATTTTGTAAAAAAAATTCTTTATCTACTTTCTCTTTCTCACTCCTTCCTTTCTCATTTTATAAATGAAGCAATTTATGTAAATCAAATATTATTATTGTATTTTATAATAAAACACAAGAGAAAAGCTATAAGAATTGGAAGAAATAACTGAAATTATCAATATTTTAATTACCTAAGATATAATTTTTTTAATTTAATTCATTTACTTTAAAAGGGCTGGAGTAATTGCACAGTGGGTAGGGCATTTGCCTTACACGCGGCCAACCCGCATTCGATTCCTCTGCCTCTCTTGGAGAGCCCAGCAAGCTACCAAGAGTATCTAGCCCGCATGGCAAAGCCTGGCAAGCTACCTGTGATGATGTATTCGATATGACAAAAACAGTAACAAGTCTCACAATTTGTTGAGAGACGTTACTGGTGCCTGCTTGAGCAAATTGATAAACAACAGGAGGACAGTACAGTACAGTATTTATTTTAAGTACCAAATATGAATAAAATATATGGTGTTCATCTTAGTCAGACTTCACTAAACATAATACCCTCTGGTGTATCCAGATGCAACCCCTTAATAGATTTGTATAACAAGTGTTAGTCAGTGAGAATTAATAACCTGCAGTATTGCTTCATCAGGAAGAACAGTTTAGAATGAAGCAAATACAAAAGACTTAAAACATTAGGAAGGAAGGTGAGAAACATAATTACAGGGAGAAGCTGTAATTCTGGAGAATAGATAATGAGCAGAAAGATTTGAAGAAATAGGAGATGAGATTTCTAAAACTAAATATGGTTATTTTACATTTTTAAGAAGAAAAATAATAATCAATAAAAAGAAAACAAACAAGTACCTCGTGGTAAAATGTTCAAAGAAAAAATCAGAAAAACTGGGAGAGTTCCCCTGCAGTACTGGGGGAGGCATGTGGTGCTGGGGATTGAATTCAGGTTCTCACAAATATAAGCCGTGTGTTCCAATCCTCTGAACTCTCTCCCTGGTAGAAAAAAATTTTAAGACAGTTGGAAGTAACAAAAAAAAAGGCATATTGCCTTCAAAATAGTAACATTAAGGTGGATCACTGACTGTTAAATAAAGTTATTAGAAGCCAGAAGATAAAAGAATATCTCCAAAGTGCTAAAGGGAAATAACCCCCAAGCACAGAATCATCTCTAGCAATATATATTTAAGGGTAAGTGAAATAAACAATTTTAAAACACAAAACAGAATGTGTAGCTAGGAGATCTGTGCTCTAGTGGCACAATCTGTAGGCATAAGGAAAATGATACTAGGTAGTATCATTGAAAATGAAACTCAGATACTGAAAAAAAAAATGAAGAGCAACTAATGCCTAAATTCACAAAAATTTGTGAATATGAAATATAAGTAGCTGAATAATGATGATGATCATAACAATAATATTAAAAACATAGACAAAAATACATTTTAAAAATGCCTTAGAAGTTTAAAGGGCACTAAAAGGAGGAGGTAAGAAAAAAAAAACAAGCTATCTAGAAGATATCCAAGATCCTTGTATTTTTTCCATGTGAGGATAAAATGCCCAGTAAAATTACAATTTGGGAGCCAAAAAAAAACCCTCATCTTTAGTAAATGAAAGTGATGAAAGTGCTGCAAAATTATGTGTAATTTACAAGTCATAGAAAGACAGAATTACAAAATCACAGTAATAAAGTGAAGAAAACTTGTAGAATATAAAGAAATGGGACTAATGGAAAATAAACCTCAAGCAAAATAATTAAAATTTATGGTTCCAATGTTTGAAATTCTAACACAGTTTTAAAAATGTAAACAAAACTAAACTATAAGATTTAAGAACATGTATTTAGATAATAAAACTAAACAAAAGGTATGAAATGATGACAATTTCTTTTCTTTTTCTTTCTCTTTTTGGTGAGTAGGGTTGGGCCCCACCTGACGATGATCAGGTATTACGCCTTGTTCTCCCTCATGAATAGCTCCTGATGGTGATTGGGGAACTATAAAGGGATGCGGAGACTGAACCCAGACTGGCCTCACGCAAACACTTTACTAACTGTACTGTCTCTCAGGCCCCCATAAAAGATGTCTTTGAGAGAAAGAGCGAAGGTACACAGTTCTCTTCCATGGCTAACTACGTGGTTATTTTATGCTGATTCATTTAACTTTTAGTTTATATGTATATTTCTCTAAAACAAAATAAAAGTGCAAGTTTTAAATGTGCTGAAATGGTACTATGTTCAAAAATTGACAGCCACAAAACACCCAGCAGAAATAGTATGCTTTTGTTAATATTTTTATTTATTCATTCATTTTTGGCTTTTGGGGCCACACCTGGCTATGCACAGGGGTTACTCCTGGCTCTGCACTCAGAAATTACCCCTGGCAGTGCTTGGGGGACCATATGGGAATCGAACTGGGTCAGCTGGGTCCAAGGCAAATGCCCTACCCACTGTGCTATCACTCCAGCCCCGTGTGAATATTTTTGAAAGCTCGCAAACCCAGGGCTGTGGCTGTATCTCAGATGGGTGGATAAACCATAAACCCTCTCCTCGAATCACTTCATGACCCTCACCTCAGCACTGCAAAACAGTGCTAGCCGTGAACACTGAATGCTCGAGCCTGCATCAGCAGACCAGATGGAACTGAAGAGCCCTATTCCCCCTCATCACCGCTCAGTGTGGCCACTATTAAACAAATTCAAATGGAGACCAGAGAAATTGTCCATAAGATAATGCACTTGCCTTGTAGACAGCTGACCCATTTTGATCCCTGGCATCCCGTGTGGTCCCCTGTGCACTGCCAGGAGTGCAGAGCCAGGAGTAAGCCCTGAGCATTATTGGGTGTGTCTCCCACCAAAAAGAATTACTTCAAGTAATTTTAAAACTTAAAAAAATTAAAATTAAAAGAAGGCTAAATACTCAAATGCATTCTTGTATCCATACATATTTTGGGAGGTTATGTTTTTTTTAATTATTTAAAGAACCATGATTTACAGAATTACTGATAGTTGAGTTTTAGACATATGATGTTCTACCACCAGTCCCAACACTATTGTCAACCTCCCAAGAGTTTCCATGGGATCACACGTATTATATTTTAAAAAATACATAATAAATTTAACCTGGATTACTATTTCTATATGAGAAGACTAACACTGGTAAAATTTGTGGGAGAGACCAATTTTCATCTCTTTTATTGTAAAAATTAAATGTATGAAATAAAATTTCACCAGTCTATACATTTTATTTTATACAGACACCCATGAATGGATTATTTTTTCATTTCCCTCACACAAAAAGAATAGAGATAGATTATTCATTTTCATTTCGACTTCTTCCTAAAATGTTGGTAGAAACTTTCCTGTTTGCATCACAGTGGAATGCTACTAAAAATAAGAATCAAACGGATGGTAAATTGAATGACTGAATTACGATTTTGCAATAAATTATGAGATTTTACTTTAAGCTTTTAGTCATATGAGCAGCAGATCAGAACAAAATCAAATAATATGGATAATGTGAGTTCCAGAGCATTCAGAACTAACTGCAATATACATTCCAGGAGTGTAGCAATAAGTAAAAACACCTTTGTTGAAAAGGTGTGAAGAAAAAAGTCACGTAGGATTTGGGGAGATAGAAACTTGAACACATGCTTCTATTTTAAGTCAGTAAAAGTTTAGGAAATGTATTTTTAAGAGAAGGAAGGTTAAAAGGAAGACAGGAGAGAGAGAGAAGTTAGCAAAATTTAGAAGTCAGAGAAAAAGAGGCAAGAAGTATCCAATAGACCAAATAGAAATAAGAAAATGAATTTCCAGCTTGTACTGGGAAGATTTAAGTCAGGCAATTTGTACCACAAAATGCTCAAAAGTCACAGAACTCTTTGAAATTTGTAGTTATTAGTTTTCATCTCTTTTATTGTAAAAATTAAATGTATGAAATAAAATTTCACCAGTCTATACATTTTATTTTATACAGACACCCATGAATGGATTATTTTTTCATTTCCCTCACACAAAAAGAATAGAGATAGATTATTCATTTTCATTTCGACTTCTTCCTAAAATGAGGGCTATTTATTACTTATTATTATACTCAAAGAAACAAAAAAATTCTGCATCCATAAGAAATGAACAGGGAACCATGAAAAATTAAGAGAATAGAAAAGACAACTTGGAATTGAGAACATAATAGTAATAGTAGATATGACATCATTAGAGAGCTAGGTCAAGTCAAGGAAGACTTTTATAAGGCAGAGCAAAAAGATGGAGTCTGAATATATGTCCAAAGGGATTAGAAAATTAGATGCCAACCCCAGAAAAATCTAGAAAAGAAAAGAATAAGCATAGAAAAAAATCAACGCAAATTATATTAAAATTTTTCTCAATTAGGCCAGAGAGGTACAAGGGTTAAAATGACTGTCTAGCTTGCAGGTGACTCCATTTTAATCCCCCAGTCTCCCTGAGAAAAACCAAGCATTATACTTGGAAACAGAGCCACGAGTAGTTCCTGAGAGAGCTGAGTGTGGTCCAAAACAAAACAAAAACAAAATATCCAAGCAAAAGAGAAGGAAGGAAGGAAGGAAGGAAGGAAGGAAGGAAGGAAGGAAGGAAGGAAGGAAGGAAGGAAGGAAGGGAGGGAGGGAGGGAGGGAGGGAGGGAGGGAGGGAGGGAGGGAGGGAGGGAGGGAGGGAGGGTTTCTCTAAAAGATAGCAAGTACAGTGATGTTACTGAATAGAAGAAGGGGGAGGGGGAATTTACTGAATAGAAGAGGAGGTGGAAATCCTCTACACAAAGACATGTCATTACATTTTGAAATTTTAGAATATTAGAGACAAAGAGGAATCTGCCAACTTCAAGGAACAAAAAAGCAGATCAGAAAAGATGAGATCAGAGAAATAGTACAGCAGGTTGGGCACTTGCCTTGCATGCGGCCAATGTTGGGTTCTATCTGAGGTATCCCATATAATTTCCAGAGCACAGCAAGGAATAATTCCTGAGTACAGAGCCAGGATTAAACCCTGAGCATCACCAGGTGTGGCCCCCAAATAAAAATAAACAAAACAGAAAAAATTGGTAATCATAATGGCGTCAGGCTAAAAATATCATCACTGCAAGCAAAAAAAAATAATAGAAATGCCTATAGTCTAAATGAAAATGTTTTGCAACTTGTAATTATAGGCAACCTCTCAAAGGTTGGGAGGAAGGACGGTTTTCTATGTTCACAATCACAGAAAATTACATTTTTCCATTTTCTCTTTCTCGAGACGCTACTGGAAATGTGCTCACCAAGAAAATGAAAGACTTAATAAAGGCGATATATGAGTCCCAAATAGGACAGGAGTAAAGGGATTTCTAGGAGGGTGGTAAACAGATATGCTTAGTTTCTAGCTAAAAAGTAGATCAGGTTGGAATAGTGCCGAGTTAGAAGGACATGATGCAAGATGATGTGTCCTGGAGAATTTCCACTGCTTTGGCATAGGTTTCTCGCCCCTCTTTTCATGTCTGTATTCTCTTTTTGAACTTGTAAATGTATGCCCCAGAAAGTCTCACTTATATAAGAATGTGATCTTTGATAACTTGCAATTAAATCTCATAGTCTTTTCTCTGGACTGGAGCAATAGCACAGCGGATAGGATGTTTGCCTTGCACACAGCTGACCTGGGTTTGATTCCTCAATCCCTCTCGGAGAGCCCAGCAAGGTACCGAGAGTATCCCACCAGCACTGCAGGGCCTGGCAAGTTACCTGTGGCATATTCAATATACCAGAAACAGTAACAAGTCTCGCAATGAAGACATTACTGGTGCCTGCTCAAGCAAATAGATGAACAACGGGAGGACAGTGCTACAGTGCTACAGTCTTTTCTCCAGGTATTGCAACCTAAATTGATCATGAATACTTATCAAACCCCAAAAAAGTATTCTGCTTTAATTTAGCTCTGAGAACTAGAACAAGACCATAGCGCCAGAAGCAAAAAAACCAAGGTAGTCCCATTTATCCTATGTTTAATAATATAACCTTTCCAAACTCATATTGGAGGCCTTAAATTTTCCAAAACTCATGGATGGTCTCTCCCTGTGAACACCAAAGAAGGTCCTCCTGTAAATAGCCAAGAAATAGAAACACAAGATCCCAGAAGTTATTGAATTTCTCTTGTTCAGGCATCTTTTATACAACTACTTTTGTATTTATTATCCTGTGGAGATAGGAGGGGTAGAAAAAATACTGAGAAACAGGAAACAGAACTTTAAATTCTATTCTACAATGTAGGTGGAAGAAAATTCATAGGGTTTTTATTGTTATTGGTTGGTTTTTTGTGTGTGTGCCTTTTAGTTTATACATATGTATTTCACACATCTTCGCATACAAAAAATGATACAGATAGAGTAATGTTTATAATGAAAATTTGAACAATCTCCTGGGTGAGTTCTTGATCATTAAAAGAAAACAAACTTTAAAAACTGGGAATGATTTTGACCCAGTAATTTCCCTTCTAAAATATTTCGAGAAAACTTGGGTAAGGCACAAAGTGTACAGGAAGGTTTTGCTAAAACAAAAATTATGCCAAAGAGCTAAAATAGTTTTTTCAAAAAGGAACTCAAAATATCCACTCTTATAGAATTGACTAAAATTAGTGGAATATTTGTGCAATTTATTGTTAGGCAGTAATTAAAATTAACTGACATAAAAAAGTTCATATTAAGCTGCAACTAACTTTAAAATTATAATCATAGACCATATGATATGTGTATGAACTTATTTTAACATATTCTCCAGGGTTAGTTAGTTAATATTTGAAGAACATTGTCTAGTTCATGTGCGCCAAAAATCTGTGTCTTAGAAACAGCGACTGCAAGTGTTCCTTGCCATGATAACTAACACTGGAGGATTTGCTAAGGAATAACAGATGCTCAAAATATTAGTTCATTGGTGAAAAGTTCAAACACATCTGCTCTTATATGAAAAATAGTAAAATAGAAATCTGTGCACAGTAACAAGAAGTCTCACAATGGAGACATTACTGGGCCCGCTTGAGCAAATCGATGAACAACGGGAGGACAGCTCCTTACAGCTTACCCACAATAGCAGTTCATACTAGAATTCTTAACTGTCTGTAGTGAAATTATCATGCAAGAAACTTTGATTATCTGTAGAAAAAAAGCTCCAGTATTTGAACAAACTTGCATGAACAGGTTTACTATAATTTATGGCCACTTGGTAATAGTTTGTTTTATTTTGGGTACTTCTGAGAATCAGATACGATTATTTCAAGATATTTATTGGGTAAATATTTTGATGGAGGAAAGTAGGATATAATTAGAAAAGGCAGGAAGAGTCTTCAGACTGTCATGAATATCTGACACATGTGAAGGGAACAAGACAACAAACACGATGGAGTGATAAGTTTGGGACAAGGATATAGTGGTATATAGTGGCATCTCATAAAACTTCCAGGAAATTTCAGCAGGTCCATGTGGCATTCTCATACAAGAGTCATACATTGAAGAACTCCCTCATGTAGCAAAGAACAATTGGGCATACAGCAATATGTAAATATAGTAATATGGTAAAATAACTGTGTTCCCCACAATAAGAAACAGAGTATTTTCACCTTGTAAAAGTTTATGCCTGTCCTCAACACACTAATTATTAGAAATGCTAGCCAGATGGGAAAAAATAATAGTGGTTTTATCCAAATTAGTTGAAATCTTTTAACAAAATGGTTGTTTGGTGTATTCTTCAAAGTTAATGTAGTGCTCCTACTCTTTATTTTTATTTGTTCTTGTTTGGGGGTCAAACTTGACAATTCTCATGAGCTGGATGAAAAAAAATGGACTGAAGAGATACTATAGGAGGTAAGATGCTTGTTTTGTACATACATGTGATTTGATCTCTCGTACCATATATGGTCCCTTCCTTGAGCACAGGCAGGAGTTATCCCTGAGCACAGTGCAAGGGAATAAGACCTGAGCACAGCTGAGTGTGACCCAAAAACAAAGAGAAAAAAAAAGACTAGAAGATGAAGAAATAAAATGAAGTATTATTTGATAATCAGGTGTGACGAAGTCCTGAGAAAACCCAGAAATCCTAGGGGTTGTACTAAATATTACTTAATTATTGTACTGAATATTGTACTAAATGTTGTACTAAATATTACTTAAGTTAGATCATTAGGGACAGGGTCACCATAACTAACATCCTGTTTTTTTAAAAAAAAACTATATATATATATAAATATTTGACAACAAGTTAAAGGATTAGTACTAATACTTTATTGGATAGGATTGTGAATGATTTTTATGTGTATATTATCTAATTTTCTATAATGAACATTAAAAAAGTCATGATAATATAAATGAAAAGAAAAAATAAATTAATTAGATGAAAAACAGCAATTTGGATAATTGCTTATTTCCAGGAATTAGCTTGAACATTGGCTAAGTAAAGACATTGATTTCATCACAATTTCTAAGATAATTGGCCAATTAAAATAGAGCTGCACAGAACAGGTCAATTTGCCTTGCAACCCATAGATGCATTTTACAGCTAATTCATCCTGGTAGTCATATTTAGGATGCCATGATATTTAAAATAGATCTTTTAGTTAAAGTCTATTTTCCCCAAGCTATTGATGATGACTGGATATGCACTCTCTAAAAAGCTTTGACCTGAACCATATATACTGAGCTTGCAATGAGGCCTTAAGGAAAACATAATTACAGTAAGAACTATATTCAAAATTGTCATTAAAACTAAAATTTTTTCAGAAAGAATATTATCTCAAAACATAAAGATAATTCCTTTATTCCTCACTGTTACTCATGCTTCTAACTTACAGATTAATCACTAATACAGATAGATCCATTATTAATCAATGTCTAGAACCATACCAAAGACTACTAAAGAGCAGTTATTTCCATTAAAAGTTATACCTGGTTATAGAAAAGGACAAAAAATTTATGTCAATAATTTATGTCAATAATTTCCTTGAATGTCTATGTAATAAACTCCCTCATCATGAGACACAAAATGGCTGGATGGATCAGAAAATAATAGACACACTTGAACTCTTTTTTTTTTTTTTTTTTGCAATTTGGGTCACACCCGGCGATGCACAGGGGTTACTCCTGGCTCCGCACTCAGGAATTACTCCTGGCGATGCTCAGGGGACCATATGGGATGCTGGGATTCGAACCCAGGTTGGCTGCATGCAAGGCAAACACCCTACCCGCTGTGCTATCGCTCCAGCCCCACACTTGAACTCTTGCAATATATAGATTTGGAGTAAAAGGGTAAAAAACTATCATGTAGCAAATGGAAGACTGAAAAAATCAAGTATGGCCATACTTATTTCAGATGAAATAAATAAGAACTAAGGATGGATTATATATTGACTATGGAATTATTCCACCAAAAGGATCTAACTTTTCTCAGCACATATGCACCAAATGAAGAGTCAGAAAAATTCTTAATGAAATTAACAGGTCTGAAGTGATACATTGACAGCAGCACAATATTAGTAGGAAACTTTAACATCCCCTTTCATTATCAGACAGACCAACCAGACATTTTAAAAAGAAAGCAAATAATAGTCCTAAATGACAAATTGGAAGAATTGTGGTTCATTAATAGGTACAGGATTATACACACTCCAAAACTGAACTGTATTTTTCTCTGTGTACATGGAACATTCTCTGGGATAGAACACATGCTGAGGCACAAATCAAGTGTCTGTAAATGAATGAAAATGTAAATAATATTAATTTATAATATTAATCCACAATGTTCTAAAAATCAAGATTAACAATATAAAAAAGGAAATACTTAAAATAAAAAATACCATGCCATATAATTTTATCTATATATGGTACATAAAGAAACAAAAAAAGTGAGTTGACAATGGCAATTGATAAGAAACCCTCGGACCTTGATAATAGAAATAAAGTTACCAAAGAGGAGAGAGGAGTGCAATGGGGTCAACAGCATCAGCACTATTGTAAACATATTTTTAATTAAAAAAACACAAATCAAAAGTATGCAATTAAAAATACACACACGTGTGCAGCAACACACACACACACACATATATATATATGCAAAATGATGTCACTCATTGCATGCCATATGTCTGTTTCCACAGGTGGCTAAATTCTATTCTTAGATCAAAATAGGTCACTAAAAATAACTATGTCTTCACTTGTTACAGTATCTTATTATTTAAAAACAATGATACCCAGGTGAGACACAGGTAGGCAAATTGAGTAAAGAATTAAATTTAATTTGGGGGACCAGAGAAATAATACAGTGGTTAAGGTACTTGCTTCGCATGCAGTTGACCCCATTTAAATCCTTGGCACCACACAGGGTCCCAGAAGCACCTCCAGAAGTTGTCCCTGAACATGAAGTCAGATGTAAGCTCTGAGCCCACCAGGTGTGGCCCCAAAACAGAAACTAACAAACTGTCCTTTACTGTCAATTTTATGGCAAAAGATAGAGTTGGCCTTTTAGTGAAACGCTTAACATAGTGTGTACAGATATTGGTGCATATAATAAATCTCATATCATGTTTTAAAGACAATGTTATTTATATTTTAAAAATTAATTAAAATATCCCAAACACAAAGCCTCTCCTTCCAGGGTTCATGATTTGGTGAAAGAAATAAAGACTGGATTTCAACTCACTCACCAGGAAAGAGCTGCATACCTTTAACTCTGTGCAATCAGAATAATATCCAGGGAAGACGTGGCTTATGTGCTTAGAAGATATTATCTTAGCCTTAGGTGGATATCTTCTCACTAAATTATGCTTCAGTCCAAAACTTCGAATACCTTCATGTCTCTCTAGCCATGTTTGTTGAAGATCCTACTTAGACAAGTATTTACCAACTATTTGGATTTCATTATTTTGATTTAGTTTTTAAGTTTTTTTTTAACTGACAGGTCTTCAAGATTTATTTGGAAAAACTTAAAAAATGCAATTGTTTTAAATTACAACATCAAAAGAAAAGGTCCATGTTTCCCAAGAAAAATGTTAAGCCAGAGACATTTAAGAAAAATTAAAAATTTTTGCTTTCTAATTAAGTGATACAAAAGAAAATCATTGGAGTTTATTTATCAGTAGGTCTAATTTCTTGTTTTGTGGCCACACTTAGTTGTGCTCAGACTTACTCTCTCATCTGTGCTCAGGAACTACTCCTAACAGACAGACTTGGGGCACCACATGGAGTACCAGGATCTAACCTGAGTCAGCCACATGCACCAAATCTTTATCATAGAAATCATCCGAATCTTATGAGATAACTTAAATAATTTTTTCTTGCAGCACGTGACACAATAAGTGCTTAAATATTTGTTTAAATATTAGCTTTAGCACTGTAGCACTGTCCTCCCGTTGTTCATTAATTCGCTCAAGCGGGCACCAGTAACGTCTCTATTGTGAGACTTGTTACTGTTTTTGGCATACCAAATACGTCACGGGTAGCTTGCCAGGCTTTGCCGTGTGGGCGGGATACTCTCGGTAGCTTGCCAGGCTCTCTGAGAGGGGATCACAGTCATGGTTCTCCCGTCATTCATCGATTTGCTCGAGCGGGTCCAGTAACGTCTCCATCGTGAGACTTGTTGTTACTGTGTTTGGCATATCGAATACGTCATGGGGAGCTTGCCAGGCTTTGCCATGCAGGCGAAATACTCTCAGTAGCTTGCCGGGCTCTCCAAGAGGGGCGGAGGAATCGAACCCGGCTCAGCTGGGCTGGCTGAGAGGGGATAATATTTAAAAATTAAAGGATTAGACCAGTATTCCTAATCTGTGTCCTATGTGCAGTCTAAATTTTGAACCAGAGAAACTTGTTGGAATTTGCTCCCAATTCATTTTGAGCAGTAAAGATTACATAATTTGTTTCTCACCTTAACTGGTTTTAGGTTTTCAGTTTTGAAGAATCTGGTTTATATCCCATCATAGCAACTGTGTTGACTCTTCTGGTTAGAATATTTGCTCTGTTTCCTTTTTCATTTTTTTCTTATTATTTTACCCTTTTTTTATAAGCTTTTTAAAGCTGTTTCAAATTCCTATTCAGAAAGATGTGAGGTGTAAATAAATAAATAAAAAGCCTTCTAATGCAATGGCTCATCTGTACCTGAAATAAAATGCTGACATTTCAAATGCTTCTTATTGTAAAGGTTAGATGATTAAATATATTTTTCTTCAGCTACCTCAGATTACCCAAATCAACATCAAGCACATGCAAACCATATAAACAGATAGGACTTTTGAATGGAGGTAGTTTTCAGGGACAAAGAGATGTTTGAAAACCAAGAGAAAAGAAAGTGCAAGTTCTAGCATTCTAATTTAAAAACAAACCAGTCGTAAGAAAACCATCACATATACTTCTATTTATGCTTACTATATACCCTTTTGAAATATCAGGAAAAGCCAGCCACCATACTTTCCAAAGATTTTGGAGAAAAACTGAGATTCTTTTTTCCCATGAAAATCAGCTTAATGTAGGTCTGTTCTTAGCATTTAAAATGATCAACTAGCTCTCTCTAGTTTGGTAAATAATACTTAAAGCTGGGTAAAATATTAACTAATTTTGAAATTCTGCATCCTTTTCTAGTAAAGGTGACTTGACACAAAATATACAAAAATAATCATTCCTAATTGGATTTAATTACGCATCTAAAGCACATTGTCTCATAGTGTCCAACAGAGCTCTATTATTTGAGAGGAAAGCCCCAGGATTTTTAGAAGAGAAGTTCTCATCACAAGACAAATAATCATAGTTGATCTAAGAGTTCATCTACCTCAAGAGATTAGAATCCTCCATATGATATTTGCTAATTTTGTTTTGGGGCCAAACCCACCTGTGCTCAGGGCATGCTCCTGGTTCTGTGCTCACTCTATTGTTCTTCCAGCCCTGAGAATCTAAATAGAAATTGTTTCTTGGTGGGGGATACGGGGGAAGGAAGTGGATAGTGGGAAATTGGGCCACACTTGCTCAACTATGCTCAGGGATTATTCCTGGCAATGTTCAGGGGATCATATGGTGAGTGAATCTGGGTTGGTCACATGCCATACTATTTCTCCAGTCCCAAAGTAGAAAGTCTCTTGCAATACTAGGCTACTTGTCCTCGTATGTGACATAGAAACAAATGGCAGATATTAACAGACTTATCTAAGAACAACCAAGAGAATAAACAGGACCACTTCTTCTGCACATATTGCAATACTGGTCAGAAGGAAGGATGACTTAAAGAGAAGTCAAGTGGCAAAGGAGAGGTACCTGGAGAAATAGCTTAGTGCCTTACATTAAAGCACCTAGTACCACCACATGCACAAGTGAAAATCTAACACTGTGTTGTCTGTGATCCCAGGCGCCACAAGGATTTTCCAGCACACCACAGCCACAAGTGTATAAGTCCACCCCATAAAAGCATAACCATTGGTGGGCACCCCTACCTGGTGTGCCTCCCAGCAGGCATTGAAGCCAGATGTGTGTTTAACATCTTGTCATTACAACAACATATACATCAACAAAGGAAAGGGATGAAAAAAAAGTAATGGCAAAGGAAAAATTAACAGTGCTAAAAACACACACAGATGTACTCTGGGTAGGCACTTTAGCTCCAAAAGACCATTATCCCCATTCTACATAGTTGGAGGCATATTTTCTCTCTCTAGCTGAAGACTCAGTTACCAACATTGTTGTCTCCAGAATAGATGCATACCATTTATCTGTGTAAATAAGGTTATAGAGCATGTTCCATGGTCCAGGGCCTATTTCTGGTCACATGGAGCCCTGTGGATTTTGAACACAAAGCATGCATAGACCTTTGGGCAATCTCCTCAGCCCATTGCCCATCACTTCTACAGAACACTCAGGGCTCTTTTGAATGCAGGGAAGCAAGAGAGTGTATGCATGGCTTATACTCAATGGGTCACCTTGAAGTGAGTCTAATTTCATAGGCAAGCATCCCTGATGAAAGGCTTAACATGAGTACAAAGGCGCTATTTTCAATCCATCTGAGAAAATAAGGACATTTGTTCTTCCAAAGGCCTGAAATGTTTTGGCATAGAGCCTAGCTCTTTGTTGGTAGGCACAGCAACCTTTGTATTCAGATGAGTAGTGGAAAAATGTCGCTGCTCAGAGTGACAGTCTCCTTTTAAGTAGGGGCACCTGAGTTTTATTGTCAATACCACTTTGCGTCTTTAAAAGAGGCACAGATTCAAAAATGGAAGGAAACTATAAATGAGAAGAAAGCAAACCTAAGAAGGTGGAAACAGAAAAAAAAATTTCCAAAGAAACAGAATAGCATCATATATTTCCTTTGCTCAGGGTAACAAGAGAATACCCTCACAAGAATATAGAATATGATTCTATATATAATGAAAGTTCCCCAACTTTCTCCTTTTTTCCCTCCAAGAATCTCTTTCCTAAGCACTTTCATACTCTGTAATTAGAGTGACTGCCAACTTTCTAGTGTTTGGATACAAAAATAAAAGTCACTTTCTGTTTTGTGCAATCTAAAACAACATAAATAAAGGGCTATATGATTATACTAAACAAGGTATGCATATACTTTTTCTGTCGGTAATAATGAACACACAGAATAAGTGATATGCCTTTGCTAAGTAATCCCATAAGTGATATGCCTTTGTTAAGTAATCCCTAACCACTCAAAGTAAGGTTTGAATTGTGCCTTGCAAATTAGGAAGAAATTACTTGAGAGTTCCAAAGAAAAGGGAAGAGCCCTCATTAATTTGGTGAAAGAGCCGATGATGAAAGTTTCATTCATAAAACCCTCAACATCAATTTCTACACTAGCAAATTAGGACTTACTTGTCAAAAATCACAGATCTTCCACATCTTCAGTGTCTTCATGGCAAAAGACCTTCACAGATGAAATCTTCTCACTACCCAGTGACTGTATCCACCTCACCTGGTAGACTTCAACACATTAATCTACCTAGTAAAATTCTATTCTGACTATGCTATAGCACTCAGTTTTGTAAATTACAAACCAGACAGTCTAGAAATGTGGAAAAGTAATGCCCATAGGAGGGTTGGAGAGAGTGAAAAAAAAATGTTACTGGGAGGTTGGAGTGATAGCACAGCAGGTGGGGTGTTTGCCTTGCATGTGGACAACCCGGGTTCATTTCCCAGCATCCCATAAGGTCCCCCGAACACCATCAGGAGTAATTCCTGAGTGCATGAGCCAGGAGTAACCCCTGAGCATCGCCAATGTGACCCAAAAAGCAAAAGATAGAAGTTATTCGTTCTGAAACATTTTTTAATGTTTCACAAAAGGACCAACCAGTCATCAGGGAAGGAGACTAAAAGACCTTACTCTAAGAACTAAGGAGACTAAAAGACATTATGCATTGCCTGTTAATCTTTCTTCATCTGTTCCTGGTTTACTCCTCCTTAACTACAGTACTGTTCTCTGCATCAAAGGTTGTTTCCCTAAAAGCAGAGCCTGAGGTGGTCACTTTAAATGCTTTATCCTCTTCCTTCCTTTGTTTACATCATTCCATTACTTCCAGCTGGTCCCTGGAATTTTTCTTCATGATCTAAAAGTCACTTTGAAACTTTCTTTTCATTTCTATGATATAACAGCCCATACTCTCTCTCCTTAATGACAAATTTAAAAAACTGCTATAGTAGTTCAGAGCCAATGCTCCCTTCCCAGTGTCAACTTGTGCCATTTGTCCCATGTTATTCAGGATAGGAGAAAACTTAATGTACATGACATGTTTTCATTAACTGAACACCAAATACCATATTCTGTGGCAGTCTCACCAGTAATCAATTTCATGACTCCTTTTTATAGGAAAAAGCAATTTTGTACTAAAAATCATCTAAGCCAATACTGGAGTACAAGAGAATTTTCCCAAAAAGGGAAAATTATGTGTTATTCAAATCTGAGAAAAATTGCCTCCATATAATTGTCTCACAGAATTTATATTTCTTGACTTAGATCAGACTTGCATTTCTAATTGTATCTAGGCATTTTCCCTCTGGAAAATTCTTAAGACTTCATTCACACTTGACTAATCAAAAGCACAGTATCCTCTTTTTTACCATATCAACTCTCTCTAAACCTTCTTAATTTTATAAAGCATAATTTTTCTATATATTGCAACTTTGAATTCTTGAGCAGCTAATGTTCTTTCCTTCCTTATTCAAAGAAGTGCAGCTGCTTTTCTGATGCCTCTGGTTTTTATTTATTATTTATCTATTTATTTATTTTTAATTTGCATGTCACTACCCTGTTAAGAACAGAAACCAAAGTTCTGATGACAACCTGCATGGAACCATGGCTCCATATTAACATATTTTTTAAATTTCATCTACAGAATATACTTTCCTAGGTCAGGTGCCCTAAAAGCAGAGATAAAATTGGGGTATTCGCATGCAGCTGATTTATTGAAGTTATACTTTACAAAGAAAGATATAGAGAAGTGAGGAAAGTGAGGAGATAAAGAAGCCAAGAAAGCAAGAGTTCCAATAAAGTCTGGCCTCTGACTAGTGACACAGGAACATGTATGGGACAAGAGACTGATTCATCCTTAAGCAGAGTTGCATATTCTCAAATTAATGTATCACTTAAAATGGGCCATCTGTGATGGAGATAGCATAGCCCCTCAGGCACCTCTAGGTAAGGCAAGCTTCTGAAGAGTACATCTCTGAGTCATTAGCAACCAACTCACATAACAATAGGGGAAAAGTTGGTGATGTACTATCTCGGAAGAGGAACTTTATTAGCAGGATATCAACAAGGTCCAGTTGCTCATACTAACACCAATCTATAGACACAGCCAGTGGTCTACAAGGTCTAGATAGGAAACAGCAACTCCTGTAAGTCTTTTATCAAGAAGAAATTAATTATAAGAAATGGTCAAATGGACGATAGTAAAGCTGGAAAGTGATAGGGGTTACTGAAGTGAAGTAGAAAGGTAGTTAAGGGCCCTGAGGCAGTGAGTTTCTTGGGAAGTAATAAAACCAAGATAGGATGTAAAATGTCACTCCATTTCCACTCATAAAGAAGCCTCAGAGCATGAAGGCCTGATCCTCTTTGTAGATATAAGAATTGAGGCCTAGTAAGGTTTACTTGGTGCCAGTGAAGGCCTAGAGAAAGCTAGACCCTACCTGCAGAGGGAAAATGTGCACAGGAACAAAGAACTATAATAAGAATGTGAAAGAAGATCACCAAACATTTAAAATTCTCCCCTGCTGTGATAATCTTCCATAATTCTTATGCGATAGAGAATTCCAGGTCAAGGCAATTGACCAAAAGCCATTCAGGACTCTCTACCCTTTAAAGAAGGACCCCTCACCTCCTCTGGAACCTCATTACTCCTCACTACTCCACTTCAGTAGTCTAATGATTGGCAGTAATAAGAAGCTGCTCCAACACCTAGGGCTGGGGATGAGGGAAGAGAGTTTAACAATGAAAACTTCCGTGGGAGAGCTAGTACCCCTGTGTGGATGGAAAGAAAATAATGTATGAAGGAATGATGGGGGTGGGGGGAGAGGAGAAGCACAGCTTTTCCCTTTCCCTCCAGATCTTCAGTGTTCTATCTGTTCTTCCTTTTGTTCAAACAGCCTAGGCCCAAGGAAAGGGGTCAGGGAAATGTAGTTCCTGTGATACACTGCAGTAGAGGAGAGGCAGAAGACCCAAGGGCAAGGAGACACTAAAGTACAAATGCACATTTCTGTTCACACCAGGAAAGATAATCCACTTACAAAGCAGTGCTAAAATATCTTCTCCAATATTACATAGAATAAACTAGTTTAGGGACATAGATATCTCTCTAGATTCAAACAGAAGATATCAAACTATGCCCAGTTTTAGTTAATAAAATCAAAACATGCACTGTTTTTCTAGCTCAGTCCCTAGTTCTCAAACAGGGGGAGTCAATATTCAAATCTACACTACTGATGCTGTGCTTCCTGCTGCCTATTTCCAACCCATATTAAATTTGTGAAAAGGATTGAGAAAATGCTGGTAAATCCTCAGGTTACATCAATAAATAAGTTGTGTTTTTATCATAATTGTGGGACCAGTTGAATTGACAGAAATTTTTCCTTGAATTTCCTTTTTTCCTTTACATATCTAGGTAACTAATAATATTTTCTATTGATATTTTGAAAGGTCATTCATCATCTCAAATATTTCAGTATTGATAAAACATAATTAAGCATTTACCACAGTGTCCATATTTAGTGGGCCCATTTATATTCATCTTTAATTATTATTTATCTGTGCTTAGGACTACTCAATAGACAGCTTAGATGGTGGATGTCCTAAGGGGATGATCTAGTGATTATTGCTGCATTAGGAATCACAGAAAGACAAATCTCCAAGGAGTTACATTTTTCTTATAAAGCAAATACCTGTGGTAGGGGTGTGGGCTTGCAGGTTTTCTCCAAGTAAAACAATTTTCTGAACATAGATACTGCATACAGAAACATTTGCCTTTTTCCATTTGGTAAACTTAGAAACATGATTAAATTCTCTAAGTATTCTCATTCCTATGTTTATTTAAAACAACCTGGAAGACCTTTAAGCTATCACTTGCTACAAAATCCACAGTGCATTTTGGTAAATGGAAAATCATCTTTTATTTGCAGGATGCCAAATTTATTTTTTTAGAAAAACACACATCTAAGTTATTTCAATGTTGCTTTTAAAAGTTTCTGGTTTTAACCTTGTATTCTAGGAAATGACACAATGGAAATATTAAAAATATAAATACATATCAAATACAACTCCCCCAACTACAAAATTTAAATAATTTTCAAATAATTCTCAAGAGTGAATTCAGTTCTATATCTACTGGTATGATTATCAAATCCATATTCATGCTACACAAGTAAATTCATTTTCACTGCCAATATGGAAATGGGATAATATTAATTTTGGTGATTAACAATTTTTGACAATCAGAATTTAGACCATTATACTATAAAATTTCTCCTGATGATACAAATGAATTACTCTGGCTTGCCAAGAAACATGAGAAAAAATTGACAATTACATTGGCCAATTTTTCCCAACAAGTAACAGGGGAACAATATATCATTAACTCCAGTAGAATATGATTGATCAAAATAACAAAAATGTATTAAGTGGTACTTTAAAAAATTTTGTATTCTTGACATATTTCCCCCCCAAAAAATTTTAAAATATATATATAGCTTCTTTTTATTCATGCAAGATTTCTTTTTCTTGTAAACAAAGATCAGAACAGAATAAAATAATATCTTCTGGGGCTGGAACTCATACCTGACATGCAGAAGCTCCTGTTTCAATTCCAAGCTCAACATGATGCCCCAAATACTGCCAAAGGTGGCCTGGTGGCCCCTGGTATCACTAGGTTTGGGTTGAACCAAGTCATAATAGCAGTTTAAGGTGGTCATCATGTTCTCTGAGCACTGGTAGGGAAACCCAGAATTAAATATTCTATTAATTTAGCCTTGAATTTCACTTTATGAAAATTTATTTGCTTTAGTCAAGATAAGTATGAACAGTAAGGGAATATAAATTTGGGGAGTGATAAATAGTGGAAAGAAAAAAATTTAATAATGAGGTTATATCAGAAGGCATGAACACAGGCATGAACTTAAAAAGGCCTCTGAGACCAAATATGAGCTACTCATTATTTTAGTAAAGACTTGTAATTCATGTGTCCATCATTATTAGAATGTGGTGAGTTGGTGGCAGACACTTAGGGCTTACTCCTGACTTGGTGCTGGGATCATTCTCATGGGAGTTGGGATACCGCGATAAGTTGGGGTCAGCTCATGCAAGGAATGGCTTATATTGAAAAGATAACAAGGAGATCGCATATCCTTCTCTCCCAGAAGGGAGCATAACTCGACGCTCACCATAGCCATGCTGCCAGACCCCATACCAGGCTGTTTCACTCAGGGGGACCCCAAAGGGGGGAGAGAATGAGAGGGCTCACCACCCCAAGGGACCTAGCCCCAGCAGCCCAAAACCCCCAGAATTCGACTGCTGCCATGTTCAAGGCCGCTTTCACCAGGCTAGGGCCAAGCCTCACCCCCGAATGAACCTATTCCTGGACACTTCATATCACACACCCTAACCACACTCTAAGAGTACCGCACCACACTTGATGGGGTTCAAAGTAACAGACAACCAATCTTAGAGGGAAATATATATAAAAGCATACAAGGCTCAATTTTTAACATGTTATCTCTTATAGAAGGTCTTAATGGCCCTTGTTGAAATAGAACAATCTTCATACTCTTTCCTCATAGGATGCTTTTTGTAGCATTTTCAGTGGTTTTTCATAACAAATAATACAACATATATTATTTTGGTTCTACTTTGGGACAGGGATTGGGGTTCTGGATAGAAAGGCAAACTTATCGTGCACACTTATCCTTGTGCATGATAAGTTTCACCCTCCGAAATATGGTGGTAGGAACGTGTAATGGTGGTGGGATTGGTGTTTGACTATTAAACATAGTAAAATATTGTGAACTACCTTATAAAATAAAAAACATATATAAAATTAAAAATATGGTAAATTTTTTCTTTACTAAGTAGCACTGTAGCACCGTCCTCCTGTTGTTCATCAGTTTGCTTGAGCCGGGCTGGAGGGTAGGGCGTTTGCTTTGTATATTCCTCGGGTCCTCGCAGCGAGCCCAGCAAGTTACTGAGAGTATCTTGCCCCAGGGCAAAGCCTGGCAAGCTACCTGTGAAGTATTCAATGTGCCAAAAACAGTAACAACAAGTCTCACAATTTGTTGTGAGACTTTACTGGTGCCCTTACTAAGTAATTTGTAATAATGTAAGTATATGGGCTGGAGCGATAGCAAAGCAGATAGGGTGCCTGCCTTGCACATGGCTGACCTGGGTTCGATTCCTGTGTCCCTCTCAGAGAGCCCGGCAAGTAACCGAGAGTATCCTGCCTGCACGGCAGAGTCTTGGCAAGCTCCCTATTGCATATTTGATATGCCAAGAAGAGTAACAACAAGTCTAACAGTGGAGACATTACTGATGCTCGTTCGAGCAAATTGATGAACAACAGAAGGACAGCACTACATAGAAACAACTACTAAATATAATTTGAAGTTCTGGATTGGGAAGAATAAAAAACAGGATTTAAGGGAGAGCAAAAATTCAAATAAAATGTGACTAAAATTTAAATTTAATTTATTCCTATTCTGAGAGTTTAGTAAGTGTGAGAAGGAAGCTGATATGCTTCAGAAAGCATTTCAGAGGACCTGTTGTTTTATCTTCTCTAAGAGCAAAATATGTCCTTGTGCATGATAAGTTTCAAAGTTTTTTTTTCAGAGGCCCTGTTGGCTCTTCACAATGTATCCCTTTACTGTAAACACACTTGATACAACACCAAAAGACAGAGCATAAGAATATCTTAAGATTGGAGTATAGGGTAAGAGCAGTGGAGGAGTCTTATTATAAGACATCTGTTAGGAACAAAATAGAGTCTCTGCTCGCTTGTATATTTTATGTGCTTTGGAGTAAAATTGTGTGTGTGTTACATTGATTCCCTTGGCGTAGGAACTTTATAAAACTCATCATAGTTTTTAACATCTCATTAATCATGAGTCACTTACTCTAGTCTGTGCCACTCCCTCTCTTTTGGCCACCACTGAAGGACTAAACCAGGTAGCCATATTCCTGAAAGGGTCTGGCTTTTTGAATTCTGGGCTTGAAAGAAGTGCTCAGCTGCAGAGCGTGAGACCTCAGTCTGGTGCTTTTAAAGGGACTTGAAGACACTTAGATATATAGGATAGTTTACCTCTTTTGGAGTAAACTTTAACCAAAAAGAAAAGAGAAGATCTGGTACATCTACACAATGGAGTACTATGTAGCTGTTAGAAAAGATGAAGTCATGAATTTTACATACAAGTGGTACAATATGGAAAGTATCATGCTAAGCGAAATGAGTCAGAAAGAGAGGGATAGACATAGAAAGATTGCATTCATCTGGGGGATATAAAGTAACAAAGTATGAGATTAATACCCAAGAATAGCTGAGATCAGCACCAGGAGGATTACTCCATAACTTAGAGGCTAGCCGGGTATCCTAGAGGAAAGGGCAGTTCAGATAGAGAAGGGAGCACCAAATAAAGGATGTTTGGAGGATCCTCCCAGGAGGGGAGATGCATGTCGAAAGTAGACTATGGACTGAACATGTTTGCCACTCAATGCCTCTTTTGCAGACCACAACACCCAAAAGGAGAGAGAGAACACAGGGGATTGCCCTGCCACAGAGACAGGGGGGATGGGGGGATGGGGGTGGGAGGGATATTATCCATGGTGGTGGAAAATGGGCACTGGTGGAGGGATGGGTATCTGATCATTGTATAATGGAAACCAAAGCACAAAAAATTGTAAATCTACAACTTTAAAAAAAATAAAATAAAATAAAGGAAAAAAAAAAGAAAAAAAAAAGAAAAGAGAAGATCTGAAAAGATAATTCCCCTCCATTCCCTCCCACTCATAAGAACAAGAGACAGTTCTCTACATCAGCATTCTTCAACAACTAATCTGCAGACCACTGCTGGTTTACAGGTTTCAAAAGGCTGAAAAACAGTGGTCTACTGACCTGATCATAACTGATTGTCCATGAACTCAGATTGTCCAGTACTCAGAATAGGTTCTGGCCTGCAGCTTTAAAGACTCATTGAAGAACAGTGCTCTATACAATTCACTTATAAAAATCCTTGCAATGAGTAACTATGTCAAGAGAATTATTGGGTGTTTTGGTTTGCTTTTAGGTTTTGCTTTGCTTTTTTTTCCCCTTCCTTCCTTCCTTCCTTCCTTCCTTCCTTCCTTCCTTCTCTTCTTTCTTTCTCTTTCTCTCTTTCTTTCTCTCCTTTCTTCCTTCCTTCCTTCCTTCCTTCCTTCTTTTCTTCTTTCTTTATTTCTTCCTTTCTTTCTTTCATTCTTTCTTGTCATGAAGCAGTAGCTGCATGGTAATCTAGTCCTTCAGAAAGTTTCCCATCTTTCCTAGCTTTAATTCCATTTTCCTTTTCTCTCACTATCCTGGGCTTTCACTTTTCAAATAAAGCATCACAATTTTGATCTTTCTGTTCTAGGTTAAATCAACATTAGAAAGATTAAAATTGAGAGTATAATTATATTAATATTTGAAGAAAACAAAATAATGAATAATTTTTCAAAAATTTCACTAAATGAATAAAAGATGTTTCTACTATGATAGAATATGTATCTGAAACCCTTGTGACAGACTTAATAAAGAAAACAGAAACTCCCTTTAAAATTTGTTTTAAGGCAAGCAAGGATGTAGAATCAGATAGGGACAGAGCAATAAATGTGACACTATATTAAAGTAATCAAGGTTAGGTACTGTTCATAAAAATAAGAAAGGAGTTAATAATTATACCTTAAAAACAGCCAACTTGATCTCCAATATCCCATGGTCCCCAGGCACGACTAGAGTGATCTATATAATATCTGCATCATGGAACCTGAGCAGCAAAACATCTCCAAGCCCTCATATTGAACCAATGGCCCAGTTGTCCAAGAATTTTCTGGAAGGAATCCCTAGCCTCTTGAGAACTTCTTGGAAACACAGACTCAAGAAAAAGGTTATTGCCATTTTGACAATGTTAATCTTCCCAATCCATGAGCAGGGAATATATTTCCATTTTCTTATATCCTCTTTATGTCTAAAGTAGTATCTTTTAGTTTTCTTTGTGTAGTTCTTTCACTAATTTGTTAGGCCAATTCCTAGGTACTAGATTATCTGAGATTCATTTATGACTGGGATTATTTTTAAATATCATTCTTATGTTTTATTATTTGCATTTAAGAAAACCACGAACTTTTGCATGTTAAATTTGTACCTGCCACTTTACTGTAAAAATATATAGCTTCTAGGAGGTATTAATACTGCCTTAATGTTCTTTAAATATAGTATCATGGCATCTGCAAATAGTGAAAGTTTGACTTTTCCTTTCCTGTCTGAATGTTCTCGTTGTCTTTTCCTTACCTAATTGCTATGGCAAGTACTTCCAATACTATATAGAATAGAAATGGTGAGAGTGGGCAACCTTGTATTGTGTCTTATCTTTAAGGGAAGGATTTTAGATTTTCTCAACTGAGTATAATGTTTACTATCAGATTGTTGTAAACAGCTTTGACTATGTTGAGAAATGTTCCTTCAATTCCCATTCTTTTGAGTTTCTATCATGAGTGGATGTTGGATCTTGTCAAATACTTTATATACATCTAATGATATTATAATATCATTTTTCTTGTCTTGATATGGTGTATTAAATTGATTGACTTATGTATGTTAAACCTTGTTTGTATACCTGGATAAATCCTACTTGGTTATGATTTGGAAGACAATATGCACATTCCTCAAAAAACTCAGAATTGAACTTCCATATGAACCAACAGTTCTACTATGGAAATATAACCCAAGGGTTCAAAAGCACAATACAGAAAAGACATCTGCACTCTTATTCTCATTGCAGCACTATATACAGTAGCCAAAATATGGAACATCCCAAATGCCCATAAACAGATGACTGGATAAAGAAACTATGGTACATGTACACAATGGAATACTTCTCAGCTATAATTGCTTAAATAAAGTTAAGCAATTTGCTGCAATGTGGAAGGATCTGGAACGTATCACATAGAGTGAAAACAAAGGGAGAGAAACATACTCAGAATGATATCTCTCCTGTGTGGGTTAAAAAAAAACTTTATATGTAATATCAAATGCCCAATGGCAATAAAAATGAAGAGCAATAGGACTGGTCTTCAGTAGGAAACTTGGTACTGGGGCACAGATGAGGTAGATACGTTAGAGAAAGGAACACTAGGACAATGAGGGAAGGGAAAAGGAGGCAGTCTGTGGGGTGAGAGGAAACTGGGGACATTAGTGGAAGGTATTGGGCACTGGTGAATGGGATGATATTGGATCAATATATGCCTATCTCTCAATCATGAATAATTTTGTAACTTCGCAAATCATAATGCTTAAATAAAAGGGATCAAATTTGTGAAACAAAAAATAAAGAGAATTGAATACAAGATAACTAGCCCTCAAGGGGTCCTTTGACTGAGATAATGAGCTATTATGGGTCTCAGTATAGATACAGATACAGTGTGTATGTATGTGTGTGTGTGTGCTTTTCTTGGGGATGGGGGTGGATAAGGAAGGGAGGAACCTACAACATACATATTAAATCTAAGCAAAATAAATAAATGGCGTACTAATTATGCAAAATATGCCATCATCCTAAAAGGAGAATATAATTCAAAGAACTGAAAAATAAAATAAAATTCAACTTAGAATAAAGCAAAACTGATAACAGGAAAATTCTTAAAAGCAAGTCTTAATTTTCTAAACAATAGTAAAGGATCTTCCCCTCTAGAAAATATCCTCCAGACCATGGATACTGTAAAGCAACTACACAAAAACCAAGGCAATAATGAGATAAGAATAAAACTGCAGAAGTAAGAAAACAAAATGTGCCTTGAAATGTCTAGATAATAATGTAGAATTAGCAAATTAAATAAAAGATACTCCTGAATACTAATTACTTTCCCCCAAATACAGCACTTTTTCTTTATATCTCCTTTCCTGCTCAGACAGAATCCCCCCCACCCCCACCCATGCCAAAAATTGTATAATATCATCTGGGTATCTCTATAATTGAATTTAAATCTGATAATATTCCCATGTAGGTTGTGTTAGAGTCCATAGATTAAAGTCTTACAAAACTATATCCCATGTCAAATTCTAATCTCAATTAGTTGCTACCAAGTTATCCATAACTTCTGATTAACTTAGCTACAAAAACCAAAGCAAGCAAGCAAACAAAAAACCGTTTTCATCTAAGGTTCCCATGATGGTCATCCCCTTGAATTTTATTTGATTTGCCACCATAGCTCTCAGAACTAGAGAAAACTAGTAAATGTTTCCCAGTTTATTGGATATGATGATATAGACTGACAGCCAAAAGGAGATATAGAGGCTAGATATGGGAAGAGTCCTTCACAGGAGCTCATATGCCTGTGAACTTAGAGCACATCACTCTTCTAATATAGATGTTTACCAATATGGAAGCTCTCCAAACTTCTTATGTTTGTTAATTTTTATGACAACTTCATCACATAGGCAAGATCAATTTGAACTCTATTTCCCTTCCCTCAGTTTTCTCTAGTTAAGAGAGAGAATGAGAGAGAATAAGTATGGGCAGGACTGAAAATTCCAAGCTTTTAGTCATGTCTTGGTGTTTCTGTTGACAGTATCATCCAGGATGCACTCACAGTTCCATAACCAGAATAAAAGATGGTTCCTTTCATTCCTATCAATTAGAAAATTGCCGTGGTTTCAGGAACCCTGTGTTAGGAACTGTGGCAAAGACCTATATATATTTTTATTATTCCTTATAATAGTCCAAAATACAAAACTAAATTGTTAATTGAAAGAGTATTTCATGTCCTAGGATAGTAAATACTCAAGAACATGACTCACGCTAATTAATCTGCTGAGTATTAAACAGAAATAGAAGGGAGATAAAATTTAACTTTTCTGCCTAAAGAATGCACAACGAAGAGGTGGGGGAGGGATGGAGAAGAAAGAGGACATATGACATCAGAGCAGACCACAAAGAAAGTTAATTCCATGTCTCATTGCCTACCAGTATTGCTGTTCTAGTAAGGTAAGGTAAAGGTAAAGGCCCTCCCGTTGATCGTCGATTTGCTCGAGCGGGCCCAGTAACGTCTCCATTGGAGACTTTGTTGTTACTGTGTCTGGCATATCGAATACTCTCGGTAGCTTGCCGGGCTCTCCGAGAGGGCGGTGTTCTAGTAGAGAGCCAGAAAGGCGATATTAAGGAAATAGCTGCAAATGAATATGGGAGGAGAAAAGCACTGAAAATCTAATTCAAAAAAAAAGTATACTACTTTCCTTGAATAGCCCTAAAGTCTTGGATTATCAGAATTAGTTGCATCCTCGAAAAAAATCAGGGTACAGTTATGGCAGTAATTTGGTGAAAATCTAAAATTTCAATGAAATGTATGCTTACATATTGACAACAAATAAATGGAGATTGGCAGAAGCCTCAGTTGTAAAATATCCATAGTTCTGTTCTTAATCTAGTTCTGTGCTTAATCCCATTTAATGCTTACTATTTCAGACCTATTATCTATTTACTAATTAAACCTCATATAGTAAAATTTAAAAATTAGAGAGGGCTTTCTCCTTGATGCCAATTTATAAACACTTTATTTTTCTAAATCATCATGTGAAAATAAACATGAAAATATTCTTCCTGAGACTGGAAAACTAGTATATAATTTGTCCACATACAATTCAGAGGCATAAATTTTACATTTGCTGCATAAAAGAGATTGCAGGTCATAGCTGTCCTCTATTGATACCAATTTTAACTTAGTTATAGAATAAAAGTATGTTTTTTATTGTGCCATTCTTTGAAAAAGATATATGTAAAAAGTTAGATAAGAACAGGTTTAGTGAAACAAGTCGCTTGTGCTTTAATAACAATTGCAAACTTAGTTTAGGGAGAAAGGTGGCAGTTGAATTATGTACTATATTGATTGAAGAGTAGAACAGTTGAAAGATAAATAAGATTCTAAATAGGAAAAAATTTTTAAATACAATAAACTCATCAATTTTATTTTCTCTGTTTTTAAAAATCTATGCAGTATTAACAGGCTTTCTCCTTTCTCAGAAATCTCTTTCTTTCCTAGTTGGCTGAGCTAATGGAGCATAAACTGTAGAAGAAAAAACTTTCAATTAGAAAACCCATAGATAAAGTCTTAAAGAGATAAGGAGGCTTCTCTGTGGATATATATCTTTGAAAAATGCTAAAAGGCCCGATAATTAGTTAGAAGCTATTATGGTCTCCATTTTAGTTCCAGCTTGGTCTCTATTTAAATAAGAAAATGGAGGTTCAGAGGCTAAGTAAATTACTCAAAGTCAAAATGACACTTAACCAGTGGACTTGAATCCCATTCCAAAACCTATTCTCTTTCTCTATATTCCATGCATCTAATATGCTGGTAGCACTATAGCACTGTCCTCCCGTAGTTCATCGATTTGCTCAAGAGGGCACCAGTAACATCTCACAACAAATTGTGAGACTTGTTGTTACTATTTTTGGCATATCAAATACATCACAGCATCTTGCCAGGCTTCGCCATGTGGGGTTGGTTAATGTCTGAGGGTTGCCACAGATTTGGTGAGATGTGATTTTTGAAAGCTCTTGCCTTTCAGGAGAGCACTCAGACCCAAAGTATAGTCAACCTACCCTCAAAATGGTCTTACAATAAAATTCCCTACTCCTCTCTACACACAAAAAAAACTTCTTGTAATTTACTTTGCGGTTAACAGAAGTCATTTTATGTACATAATATGGAAAATTTAGGTATATTATAAACATTTACTTGATCTTGCACCTCAATAAAATATATACTAACATGCTTACTTTATAGATGAATATATTGTGTTATAAGTCATTGAATAATTTATTTAGAGTTTATAGTAATTGGCAAGTTTGTAGTGTTAAGCACTGTTATTTACCTCATACTATCTATCATGGACAACAAAACATATGACTCAGGCACTCACCATTTTATTCTCCTCAAATATAGTAAATTCATAATTTCCATAGAACACAAAATTCTGAAAATAAAATTTAAAATACTAACTGTCCCCAAACTCTCTATGTAAAGTTTCTACCCTTCACACCCCATTTTATCTGTCCAAGATTCTGGTCATAATTTTTCATAGTTAGTTAGCTAATTATTGCTAGCTCAATACCACTCATTGGGTTGCTTATTAGGTCACTAACGTAAGGGGTCTGTCTTTTACTCAGTTGTTCTGCTTCCTCTACGTAGGATGTCCATTCTGCCAACACTCATTTGTCAAAGTCTACTACTTTTTTAAAGTCACATAAAGACCCCAGCTCTTCCATAAAATTTCTGAGATCCTTCTCCTGATTATTCTAACTTTACACTTTCATAACAATCATACTGCTTCCATTGTGGGATTTATTATGCTTGGTCTTTTACACATAAGTATATTGAGCACATGAATGACCAAGACTTTTTACTTTGTATGTATCCTTATACTCATACATAATAACTCTACCTAGTAGGTAACTTTCAAGATAGCCCCAGTGATCTACCTCCTAGAAGCTACCTGAATTAACATAGAGACTACTTCTAACAAATAAAGGTAACTGTAGCACTGTAGCACTGTTCTCCCTTGTTCATCGATTTGCTTGAGCAGGCCTAGTAAGGTCTCCATTGTGAGACTTGTTGTTACTGTGTTTGGCATATCGAATACATCACGAGGAGCTTGCCAGGCTTTGCCATGTGGGTGAGATACTCTCGGTAGCTTGCTGGGCTTAAAGTATAGCTCAATATTTCCAACAAGGTGGTCTGGAGGAGAAAGAGGGTGCTCATCTGGGCACAGGGACACAGGTGACTGCTGCCAAGCTTATTTGCTGGGTTCACTTATTACAAGTACAGTTAGTTAAAAAGTGTGGCTTTTCATGTCTAATAATCTGTCTCCAGTAAAATGCTCTATCTCACATCATGATTCAGCAAAAATTTTCCTATATTATTTCTTGTAGCTTTTTACATTACCAGTTCTTTTTTTCCCCCCAATTTTTTTTTTTTTTTTTTTGCTTTTTGGGTCACACCCGGTAATGCTCAGGGGTTTGCTCCTGGCTCTGCACTCAGAAATTACTCCTGGCGGTGCTCGGGGGACCATATGGGATGCTGGGAATCGAGCCCAAGTTGGCCACGTGCCAGGCAAACGCCCTTCCCACTGTACTATCACTTCGACCCTATATTATCAGTTCTAAGTACACTGTACCTACTGTTGAACTTTGTCCCTGTCCCGAAGCAATTCCACTGCCCAGTCTTAAGAGAAACACTAAAATATAGATACACACACCATGCACACTCATTTATGTACACATTTAATACTCAGAAAAAAGTCAAATAAAGGTAACAGAAATAATAAAACATAATTTCCAATGCCAGGTAACAAGAAGACTAATTTCCATCTTGTGACCTCAATTTCTCTTTTGTTCTTAGGAAGTCAGCTACGAACTACAGAGAGTATCACATGACATGAACTGATAGAGGTCTCTTGCTTATAGCAAACAAGTAACCATGACCATCAAGTCCAAAGTCCAACATAAATAAATAAATTTCATTTCATTCATTTCATCATCCTGTTATTCGTTGATTGCCTCAAGCAGGCCCCAGTAACCTCTCTTTCATCCTAGCCCTGAGATTATATTCAAGGCTCTTTAGGAGAATGAGACCCATCATTGTTACTGGTATTTGGCATATTTGGTACGCCACGGGGAGTTTGCCAGACTCTGTCCTGTGGGCAGGCTGCATTCGATAGCCTGCAAGTTTGTCCAAAGTAGGAATGAGATAATAAGGTGTCATAAAAAGATGTCCTGATAAGATGTCCTTATCCGTGCATTTGTGGCCGCACAGTTCCGGGAGCTGGATTTTATAGTCTCTGAGTCTTGGCCATCGATGGGATTACACGGTGCCAGGGGGCCAGGTGGTGGGTGTGACCCCCACCTACTGGAATTTGGAGGATTAAATAAATAAATAAATAAATAAATCTGAGTTCTTCTGGAAATATTTTCTGATATTTTAAGAATAAATCCTGCTCCTATAAAGCTTTCAGATGATATTACAGCCCTGACTAATACAATGATAGAAACCACTTAGTTTTGAACCAAAGGTACTTGTATACAAACCCCACAGAAGACATAAACTAATTACTTGCTGTTTTAAGGTACTACATTTTGGGCTCATTTGCTCTATATCAGCAGATAACTAATACAATGAGTATACATTTTCTGAAAATTAAAGATACACATAATATTATCAAAAATCTATTGTTTTCAAAGAACTATAAAACTTCCATCCAGGCTGAAGCTATAAAAAGAAAAATCTATGAGCATGTTGTTACATGACCCAATTAAAAATAATTGAATTGTCTTTTTGTCAGAAATTTATGACTGAAAGGGGTGCTATGAAAGACTCAAATTTGATCTACAGCACCACACATAGTCCCCTGATCCTCTTCCCCATCCGCCTCCAAACCAGGACTGGTGCCACCCCCCACCTCCCTCGACCACAAAGAAGTAAGCCCTTGAGCTGAGTGTGGTTCAAAAGCAAACAAAAAACAAAACAAAGCGAACAAAAAACAAAAAAAAATACTGCTTCACACAATATACATACTTTTAAGCTTGCCAGGTTCTCCAAAAGGGGCCGAGGAATTGAACTCGGGTCAGCCAGGTTGACCCATGCAAGGCAAATGCCCTACCTGCTCTGTTATCGAGTTTTAGCTATTACCAAAATGTGAAACTCAGAAAAGATGCCCCCTTTCCTATAATTACATATGGAATTCTATAAAATATCAGAAGTCTCTGTCTTATATTCAGGAAATAAAATTCTGAAATAAAATATTCGTAATTTTACTATTAGCCAAGGCTGGAGTGATAGCACAGCAGGTAGGGCTTTTGCCTTGCATGCGGCCAACCCGGTCGGCCCAGGTTTGATTCTGCCCCTCTCAGAGAGCCCAGCAAGCTACCAAGAGTATCTTGTCTGCACGGCAAAGCCTGGCAAGCTACCTATGACATATTCGATATGTCAAACACAGTAACAAGTCTCGCAATGGAGTTGTCACTGGGCCCGCTCGAGCAAATTGTTGAAAACTGGGAGGACAGTGCTACTATTAGCCAGAAAATATATCCTAGAGGGAAAGTATTAACAACCAGTAACACCTGATCCCTTATAAAACTATTCAATATAGCTACAAGGAAATGACCTTTCAAAATTTTGCTGGTTCTATAAATAAGGTGCTTTATACTGTGTCAGCATTTTAATCATTTAAAATCAATTCTAGGGTTATATATGCCTTTTATTTATTGAGATATTGCTCTTATAATCACTATGTAATATTGCCTGACACTAGCCCTGTTTGGAAGTGTTTGTCATAACATCACGGACATTATTTTAACTCTGCTGCTAATAAGAAGGTCAACTTTGTTTTATATTTATTTGCATTTATAATCTTTTAGACAAATGAGACAGCTTTGCTAAGTATTTCAACTTTGCCTATGTTAGAAACATAGTTCCAGGGGATTTTTGCAATTACATAAAAATTTATGATAAAGTTGCTTACAAAATTATAGGTAAAGGTAAAGGTAAAGGCCCTCCCGTTGATCATCGATTTGCTCGAGCAGGCGCAGTAACGTCTCCATTGGAGACTTCGTTGTTACTGTGTTTGGCATATCGAATACGTCACGGGGAGCTTGCCAGGCTCTGTCGTGCAGGCGAGATACTCTCGGTAGCTTGCCGGGCTCTCCGAGAGGGGACATAATTATAGATGAGTGATTATTAAATGATTGGGGTTTTTAAATAGATATAGAACAGCTTTTTAAAAGGTATGACAATTCTTTAGAAATAAGATGATTAGAAGGAATTTTTGAAAAGACACATAAATTAAACCTATTTCAATACAGGAATAAGGTGGGGATTTGGCATACTGGAACTGCATGGAGGGGGTCCAGAGTAACTGTAGCAGATTTAAAAGAAAAAAATATGTTTTAAGTTGTTCCGAACAGTGTTTGAAATTTTAAATACACATGTTCTAATATAATATTCAATAAAATACTGAATTTTGCTTAAGACAATGACTATTTTTACAGAGGAGAAATATTTGAATAGTAATTTGCAATGATGATCATCCCATATTATCCTATTATCATATTATACCAACATCAGCCTTAGTGACATTGATTTTATGTCATTGAAATGGCATGTTAGTGATTTCATAAAGAGTGACAGAAAGAAAGAGAAGGGAGGATTTTGTTTGTTTGGGAGCCACATCTGGCAATGCTCAGGGTTACTCCTGCCTCTGCACTCAAGGGTTACTCCTAGCAGGCTCGGGGCACCATATCAGATGCTGCTTATGGAATCCTCAAAGGCCATGAGAAAAGTAAATGCCCTACACACATTACTGTTCCTTCAGACCGAAGGGATGATTTTTTAAAATCTACCAAAGATATTTTCTTCAATCTATGTCACATTTTAAAAAAGAAAGGAATTTATGGTGCATAAAATAAAACCTGGGCAACCATAGAGAAGATATCCCACCTGAAATACAAAGTATTCAAGAAATAAAGCCATAAGTGTACATTAACATATCTTTAGTTTGTATCTTAATAGCTTGTTGGTTGGGGATTGGTAGTTTAAACTCTAAATTGTTGATAAGGAATGGTGTATAATTGTACTACAAGATTCTAAAATCAGGGCATAAGAAGTCTCAGAGGCACATATACAGAGAAAAAAACCTGAAAATGAAGAGATGATTAACATCTGCACTTGTTGACTACATCTTCTTTAACAAGGGATGCAATAGAGTGCACTGAGACTGGCTAAAAGCAAACATCCAGTATGAAACAACCTTTGAGGTAAGATCTAGCTCAAAAATTATGAATTTATTTTTAATTTGGTCTTAATTAGAGGGATTTTTAATATATGAACACAAGAAGCAAATAAGTATGTTAGGAAGATTGTTTTATGTCCAAAGAACTCAAACAGAGAGAACTAGAATAGCAGGATTATCAGGATGAGATGTTTCGTTTCAATTATGTGGAATGAACATTCACCTAGTTTAACTTTCTGGAAAAGTAAGGTCAAAGTGCTAGGGAGTGTACACCCAAGAATGAGCCTTACCTGGAAGAAGCATGAGAGGGAATTTCCTGAAAAGCAAGTCAGGAATTAACTGGGGTCATTAGTAGTCTGTATGTCTCTGCTCTGTGCTTCTTAGAAATGAGATTCTCTTTTACACAAGGGTGGGAGAAATGTCTGGAGTGGAAAGTCATAGCAATTTTGTTGAAGTACTGAAGAAGAAAGTTACTTGGCCTAGGAAGACAGGTCAAGGGCTAGAGTGCATGCTTATAAGGCACAGAACTCGGCTTTAATATATAACACCTCATGACTTTTTGAGGACCACGGGGTGATGCTGATCATCCACTGTGTCAGTGGGGAGGCCAGCACTCACAAAAAGTAACTACCTTTTTAAAAGGAAGAGCATAGAGGTTTTTAACAGATGAAAATGATGTTTTCACTCCTACACAATTCTCTGTGAATACTGACTTGGTTGGACACCGTCAAGAGGAAAATACTTTTAATACATTACTAGATGATAAAACTGAATACTGACCACAGCTAGGAGAAGACGACCAATATCTGTCATTACTGACCAAAATAATTATACAACTGTGCTCTTCTTTAAGAATCTAGATGAAAACTAAATTCAGAAATATGTCCCTTCTTTCCTCAATATAGTTAAAGCCATCTACCACAAGCCTACAGCAAGCAACATCCTCAGTGGGGAAAAACTGAGAGCCTTTCCTCGTAAGATCAGGGACAAGACAAGGATGCCCACTCTCTCCACTACAGTTCAATATAGTCCTGGAAGTACTTGCAATAGCGATTAGGCAAGAAAAAGATATTAAGGTCATCCAGGTAGAAAAGGAAGAAATCAAGCTTTCACTATTTGCAGATGATATAATACGATACTTAGAGACACCTAAAACCTCTACCAAAAAACTCCTAGAAACAATAGACTTGTATCGTAAAGTTTCAGGCAATAAAAATCAATACCCAAAAGTCCATGGCTTTCCTATACACAAATAGTGAAAGAGAAGAAAGTGACATGAAGAAAACAATCCCGTTCACAATTATGCTCCAGAAAATCAAATACCTAGGAATCAGCTTAACTAAGGAAATAAAGGACCTATACAAAGAAAACTAGAAAACGCTACTTCAGGAAATAAAAGAGAACACGAGGAAATGGAAAAATATCCCCTATTTATGGATCGGGAGAATTAACATTGTCAAAATGGCAATACTTCCCAAAGCACTGTACAAATTCAATGTGATCCCTATTACCATACCCATGACATTCTTCAAAGAAATGAAGCAAACACTCCTGAAATTTATATGGAACAATAAGCCCCCACGAATAGCTAAAGAAATTTTTGGGAAAAAGAAAATGGGAGGAATCAACCTCCCTAACTTAAAACACTACTACAAATCAGTAATAATTAAAACAGCATGGTACTGGAACAAAGGCATAGCTGCAAACCAATGGAACAGGGTTGAATATACTGACATCTCCCCTCAATCATATGATCATCTAATCTTTGATAAAGGAGCAAGAAATGTGACATGGAGTAAGGAAAGCATCTTTAACAAATTGTGCTGGCAAAACTGGATGGCTACATGCAAAAAAGTGGACTCATATCTCTGCCTATTGCCGTGTACAAAAGTAAGATCAAAATGGATTAAAGACCTCAACATCAGACCAGAATCCATAAAGTTCATTGAAGACAAAGTTGGCAAAACCCTTCATGATATTGAAGCTAATGGTATCTTCAAAGATGTCACACCACTGGCCTAGCAAGTGAAAACAGAGATAGACTAATGGGACCATCTTAAACTAAGAAGCTTCTGCTCCTCCAAAGAAACAGTGACCAAAATACAAAAACCGTCTACAGAATGGGAAAGGATATTCACCAAGTACACATCCGACAAGGGGTTGATATCAAGGATATACAAAGTACTGGTTGAACTCCACAAGAAGAAAACATCCAACCCCCATCAGAAAATGGGGCGACGAAATTAACAGAAACTTCCTCAAAGATGAAATCCGAATGGCTAAAAGACATATGAGAAAATGCTCTACATCATTAATCATCAGGGAGATGCAGATCAAAACCACAATGAGAAACCATCTCACACCTCAGAGACTGGCCCACATCCAAAAGAACAAAAGCAACCAGTGCTGGCACGGATGTGGCGAGAAAGGGACGCTCCTTCACTGCTGGTGGTAATGCCGACTGGTTCAGCCCTTTTGGAAAACAGTATGGACAATTCTCAAGAAATTAGAAATTGAGCTCACATTTGACCCAGCAATACCACTCCTGGGAACATATCCCAGAGAGGCAAAAAAGTATAGTCGAAGTGACATCTGCACTTGTTTGTTCATTGCAGCACTCTTTACAATAGCCAGAATCTGGAAAAAACCTGAGTGCCTGAGAATAGATGACTGGTTAAAGAAACTTTGGTACATTTACACAATGGAATACTATGTAGCTGTCAGAAAAGATGAAGTCATGAAATTTACATACAAGTGGTTCTTCATGGAAAGTATCATGTTAAGCGAAATGAGTCAAAAAGAGAGGGATAGACATAGAAAGATTGCATTCATCTGGGGAACATAAAGTAACAAAATAGGAGACTAATATCTAAGAGTGGCCGAGATTAGTACCAGGAGGTTTGCTCCATGGCTTGGAGGCCAGCCACACATGGTCGGGGACAATGGAGCTCAGATAGAGAGGGAAGCAACAAATAAAGGGTGTTGGGAGGATCCTCCCAGGATGGGAGAAGCAGGCTGAAAGTAGACTATAGACCAAACATAATTGCCACTCAATGCCTCTTTTGCAAACCACAACACCGAAAAGGAGAGAGATAACAAAAGGGAATGCCCTGCCACAGAGGCAGGTGGGATGGTGGGGGTGGGGTGGGGGGGAATGGGGTGGGAGGGATACTGGGACCCGTGGTGGTGGAAATTGGGCACTGGTGGAGGGATGGGTACTTGATCAATGTATAACTGAAACCCAAGCACAAAAATTTGTAAGTCTACAACTGTACCTCATGGTGTTTCACTAATAAAAAATTTTTTTAAAAAATGAAACTTTATGCAACTTGAAAAAAAAGAATAAATATCTATGCAACTGAAAAAAAAAGAAATATGTCCCTTTCCCAACACTGAAAGAGTATGCTGGTTCCCTGTATGATGAAACAGGGCAGAGTCTTATTATTGAAATTTATTTATTTTAAGAATCATCACTCTGTGGCTGGAATGATAGTACAGTGGGTAGGACATTTGCCTTTCATGCGGCTGACCTGGGTTCAATTCCCAGTATCCCATATGGTCTCCCAAGCACAGCCAGGAGTAATTCCTGAGTGCAGTGCCAGGAGGAACCCTGAGCATTGCTAGATGTGACCCAAAAAGCATAAAAACAAACAAACAAACAAAAATAATCATCACTCTGAGTTGGGGAGAGAGCTCAATGAGCTGGAGAGCATGTTTTGTATGCATATGTCCCAAGTTCAATCTTTGCCACCATATGGTCTTCAAAGCACTGAGAAGTAGTAGAGTAGTAGATACTAAGCACCACTAAATATGGCCCTCAAACAAAACATACCAAAAAAAAAGAACCATCACACATTTAGATCACTAATTATCACTTAATATGACAGAGGAGGTTGTCTTTGACATCTGTTTTCTGCAGTAATAATCAGGAATGTGGTTTATGACTAAGTGATTTGGTGAATGCTCTCACATGTATGAGGCCCCGCATCAAGACCTGCAAAATGACACTGCAAAAATTATAATAATCAAAATGAGTGTAACAATTTCTACAAAATATACACCTTGCTATACTCTTTAATGTACTTGATTTGATCACTTGATCACTTGCTTCTTTGACATCTCGTTACTCATTGATCTGCTTGAGCAGGCGCCAGTAACGTCTCCATTCATCCTTTTCTTGTCCCTGTTGTGTGCTAGTGTAGCCCAATGGCATCTGCTCATTCTAGGAATACGAACAGCCTCAAACCGCTCATTCAGTGTCTTGATGAAGAAGTCTGGCCATCTCATAGGTGGGTGGCCACACGATCTTTTGACGTCCTGTGGAATCCAGTCAGTAATGGCTCTAGTCCAGTGGTCATCTCCAAATCTCATTATGTCTCCAGCCCTTCTGATTTTGATGCCTTGGCAAACGAGACAGCATCCCTGATTCTTTCTCTCATTTGAGTGAAGTGTGATACTCCAAGCATAGCTCTTTATATTCCTCTTTGGGAGACCTGAATAATGTTCTCATCCTGTTTTTGTAGGGCCCAGGTCTCTGAGACATATGCTAATGCAGGAAGAACATCGGAATCGAAGAGATGTGCCCAGAGATGGAGGTTCTTCATCGTCTTAGTTATTTCTTAAATGCTTTTGAAGGCATTCCCAAGCCACTCTCTTCCTCCCGTGCAACTCAGGTGTCAGGTCATTTGTCATGTTGACTTCTCGACCTAGGTACACTTAACTTGCATTCGGAGATGTTTGTTCCATTGAGAGCAACTGGAGCAGATTGATTTGATATTCACAGAAAATTTAGGTAGATCTACCCACCATTTTACAGATTAGGTAACTAAGACTCAAAGGAGGAATATAAAGGTTTATGGTGGAGCTCAGAGTCACACTAGACTTCGATCCTGGAGATGGCAATCTTTCTCATAAACCTTAATTCAAATATACAGATTATTCCAGTCCATTTTTCTATACAAGAATGATTTCCTTCAAGTCTGAGGTGTGAGAAAATTATGTTTGGTTTTTCATGTACTAGTAACAGAAAAATCTAACTTATCCTTTAGGATTTTTTTCTACTGTTCATAGTAGAAAAAATATTTTTATTTATAAGATAATTAAATAAGAAATAATAAGAACCTAGAGAGAATTAAATCTTAACTCACTGACTTGTTTCTTAGCCATAATGGTGTAAACATAAGGATATCCCTTGAGATGGTATAAATAGTCAATAGACTTGAATCCTTGTTTTTGAATTCAAAGATCACTTGATTCTGCTGAAAAAAATCTCTGCCATTGTTCTTTCCCCCTACACTTCACACATCTTTGTGGCATCTACATCTCTGCAATGTGATTAGATGAATAAGTATATATGTTACCACGGCCTTAGACATAATCAAATATTTTTAAATCAAGCATTTCTTATTCCCGCTTCCCTATCTTACCACAACATTAAGACTAAGGTGCATTACACTTTATAATTTGGCTAGGTTTTGAAATTTGAAACATTTCAGCATTACCTTTCAAGGCAACCTTTTGCTAAACTTTTTTCTGTATATTTGTACTGTTGATATTTGCACTGATCAATGTAAATAACTAGTCACAATATATTTTTGAAGCAAGGTAGTTTTTTATTAAAACTAACTTAGAAAGATGTGGGGAGGGGATGTGTTCAAGAGAGAACACAAGCAAGGGAAAAAACAAAGAGACTAGCAAGAGAGACATATGTTCAAGGAAGAATGCGGCCTTGAAGAGCAAGCCACCTAGTCACGATATTTTATTCTAACAGAAAAAAAGTTAACTCTTAATAAAACAATACATTTTAAATTCGTTTTGCCAAATTTCAAAGTTTAAACAAGTTTGACAAAAATTCTTACCTTAATTTGAAATCTCTGCCTCTCAGCTTAACTCTTAAGTTTCAGTAAGATTCAGAGCTGGACTCAGGCATAAGACGAGGGGTAGTAAATGCAGTGAATCAGAGAGTAAAGTCTAAGACTAGCTTGGTTTCTTAATTTTAATAGTTACAACACTGATATGAAGGACTACTTTAGTGAGTCACATCCAGATTGCTGTTCAAAGTTGATTTTAAAAGTCCAAAAATCAGAATGCTCTGTTACAAAACAAAAAAAGCAGCTAAGCATTGATCTAGAGGCGTATAGTCTGATTTCCATGCTGTGTGTGGCAGCCTTACACTACCAGGCCAGCTCCCTGGGGTGGGACTGTTCTCTGACCTCCAGCTTGAAGGAAGCCTATCTTGTTTGTTTTAGTGTAGCAAAGAAACTTGTGAAGGTGATTGCAGTGGACATAGATAGCTCTGTCTAAAAGAACTTTAACCCTACAAAAATTTATTGTTTGTGGGCTGTTGGATTTTTTTTGTTTTGTTTTGTTTTGGTTTTGCTTGGTATGATTTTGGTGCTACATCTGGCAGTACTCAGGGCTAACTCTTTGCTCTGCACTCAGGGATTACTACTCACAGGGCTCAAGTGGGGATCAAGCTTGGGTTGATCCTGTGCAAGGCAAGCACTCTTTCTGTACCATCTTATCAACCCTCATAAAGTGATTAACTCCTACCTGCTACTCTCTAATTGCAGTTCTAGTTTTTAGAACACTCAAACTTAAATAACTCCAGTGAAGTCTTTGCAATGACTTCAGAATTCTGTAATAAGAAAGTTTAGCCATGAGCCATGCCTCTACTTTATGCTCTTATCCCGTATCACTTATTTTCCACCCTTCTCCCCTCTTACACACACACACACACACACACACACACACACACACACACACACACACAAACCATACATATGCGATAAATACCAGGGACCATGATATGCTCACCCACATTTCTCCAGCAAGTAACATTGTGCCTATTACTTACTTGCTTTGTTAGATGATCAATATTTGCTTATGGAATGCAAGGAAACAAAATTCAGGAAGCAAATGAAAGATAACTCATGCAGAAAATGTACTTCTTCTAGGGACTTAATAGGACGTCTGGATCCGAGGATGTCATCTAAGCCTTGGAAGAGAACACAAAGTTGATCAAATGACCCTGCCCACATTTACAGCTTTCACGCATTACTTCTTACTTCCACTTAAGCAGCCTGCCTATTGAAGACACTTGGAAGAGAGGCAATGGGTATATTGAAGGAGTTCTTCCTCTCTTTTTTTTTGCCCCCATCTTTTCCTTACCCTCTTCTACTCATGAGTCATGTGTGATAAGCCTTTTAATATCAACAATAAGTTGAGTTGGAGGTTGCAATTAAATTCCTAGAAATCCTTGTCATTCCTGCTAACTTCATCATCATCTACTAAGGTCCATTGTGAATTAAAATCCAACTGAGATTTCCTTCAAAGATGAAGGAATACTAGACTTCATTTCAGAATTCCCAGAAATCACCAATATCCTGGTACACTGTAAGTTTCCAAAATAAAAACGAAGGGTGCAATGGGGCTGCATACGCGAGGGATGCGAGCATTCGGTGGCTGAGAGCCGCTTCTCCAGGACAGACAACAGGCAGAGGACTGGGGTAATGGAGAAACAGGAACAGGGTCCCAGGCTGGTCAATAGTCAATTTATTTCTCTCTCCTCCCCGGCGTAGTCTGATCTCTCCCTTCACCGCACAGTCGTAGTCATTGTGTTGGTCATAGTCACAGGCATCAGAGTTCTATCATCCCAGTCTCCTCGTAGACCTCAAAGTCCTCTCCTTCATTATCTCTTCTTCCTCATCTCAGCATAGTCTCATAGTTCTCTACTTCCAATCATCATTGTCATCTGGTTCTCCTTCTAGTCCCGACGTCTCCAATATCTCTGTTCTCCTCCTCATCTTCAACATCTCATCATTGACCTTCTTGTTCTCAATGTCTAACCTTCAGAATCTAGTCTTCAGAATCTAGTCTTCAACGTTTTCAACATGTCCTTCTCAGCATCTCTTGGTCTAGTCCTCAACATCTTCAGCATCCCCTTCACAGAATCTCGTGGGCTAGTCTAGTTTCAGAGTCTCGTCTCTACTTTCCCCTTCTCAGCATTTCCTTCCCAGAGTATAGTTCCCTCTTACCTCTTACAGCATAGTTATATAGAAATCATGCAATGTGGGGATACAAAGTTGGACTTGAACATTATCATTTATCATAACAACAAAGACAGATAAAGCCTCTCCTTCAGGAGATTAACTCAAGGACAAAATCTCATCTGAGGGTTCAGCATTCCAGATTACTAGGAGATCTGCAAAAAAGGTGGGATTCCATTCAGGATATATTTCTTTCTCCTCTCCTCAGCTAGTAATCCATTTAAACAGTCATAGTAAATTTACTTCTTATAATATTTCTAGCAATGTCATTTTGTAAGAATGCAATAAGAGATATATTAAGCTTAAAGTTTGGCTCTTCCTAGGGACATCTTGCTATATATTCCAGACCACAGTGCTCAGGCCAATTTAGTCTTTCCTAACCCCTGCAGGGTCCTCATTCAGTTACTTCTTTGTGGGTCATGACAGAGTTTGTCCACGACCGTGCTCTTAGCTTATAGTTAAGTATTATGGCACTTCGCCTGGCCCATTTCGATGCCAGGGTAGCTCGCAGTTTGCCCTGGGGCCATCCAGACCTTCATCTGGACCCTGCTCTTAGAGTGCTAGGAAATAAGGGCAACTGAGGCTTAAGTTAAGTAAATATGGATGCCCAGGAGTACATATTATTTTGGAGTCAATTAACTCCATGTTACATAGCATAGCATCAACTGTCTTCTTGAGTCTATACAAAAATAATGTTGTTAAATAAAATGTATAAATGACAAAAAGGAAAGAGAAAAGCAAGGAAGGATTATTAGCTCCTGTTGGAATTGGGTGTGCCTCAGTTGCACTGTTGTGGGAGTGGCTCAATAAACCTTAAACTCCCTGCAGGAGCAGCAAGAACAACCCAATGTTATCCAGCAGTACACCATAGCCACTATAAAGCTAGTTTGTTGCAAATTGTCAAAATTCTCAAAAATACACATGGAAACTTCATGGGAATTTCATACTAGAAAAACACTATCTCTTAATTGTTCTAAGTTTTAGCTCCAACACCATGTATACACAGACGTTTGCAAAATTAATTAAAGTTATTAAAAATATCAATAGCTGGCATATAATTGTTGCTTTGAATTTATAGTGAAATCTTCTACAATATTTACACCATGATTAAAGACTAGAGCACAGAAAATTCTCCAAGATAGATCACATGATGGGTCACAAATATATCTCTATAAAATCAGAAAGATAGAAATTACATCAACTATCCTCTCAGACCTAAGCTTTAAAAATGGAAATTAATCACAAACATAAAAACAAAAATTGGTAAAAGAACTCACTTGGAAATTAAATAAATACAAGTAAATAAGAATTTTCTGAGTAAAAAAAATATAGAGGAAGGAATAGGGAGGAGAAGAAGTTAGAGAAGGAGGAGAAGGAGAATGAAGAAACATAATAATGGATAACAAATGGCCAAGAGCAACATAACTGTTGGTTTACAGTTGGCTTACAGAACTGAACTTATATTGGAGTATGAGATTCTTCTGGAGGAGAGAAATACATGGGAGGAATCCTTGAGACATCAGTGGAGGGAAGAAGACATTCTAGTGGTAGGTGTGGTATTGGGATGTTGGTTGCATAAAAATATCATAAATAGCATTGTAAACTACACACCTCAATAAAAAGGAAAAAAGTGAGAAAAATGAAAATAAGGACAAGATTAATATTTTTAATTTATGAGCCTTTCCATTATGACATGTTTCTCACCACATTTTTGCCTGATTGAAAGTAAACTGAATCTCCAAGATCCCAGTTTAGAGAATCCCACAAGCAAATGCTCATAGAGGTTCAGTGGTTTCTGATCAGTTGCCAATCTTGTTCACTTTGGATTCTTCCCCACTAAGTTTCTCTGTAACGTCTTCAAGTTACTGATAGAAGAGATGGCATGTGAAATATTGTTAATTTTGATTATATCTATCATGCATATTCACCTAAAGTAAGGCTCAAAGGAGAATATAAAGTAATGTTGGCATTTAACACTTACTAAATTTTCAAACGTCCTAGATAAATAAGTCTACCTGTCTGGTAACTAGAGAATTGGCGCTATTGGTTGAATCTTCTAAGATCAAATAGGACTGAAATTAATAAACCAACTTCAGTCTTTCAGTTGTCAAAAGAAAATATGTTTGAGCTCTAAATCTAAGGGATGGACAGACGTGACTAAAATAAGAACTATAAATTGCCCTAAAAGGCAAATTGTACATTATAGCCTTCTAATATTAAGCCTTTGCTAAATCAATTCAATCAATATTTATTTCTAACAAAAAAATCTCCCAATATCCCAGCTAGTAGATAATTTGATCTGTTAAATGCGCACATTCATTTCCAGGATACTAACTGTGGTATTTGTCATCATTAGTGCACATCTGCCTTTTCTGGTCCATTGATAACAGAGCTATCGCATTATATTTAGGGCCTTCCAATGTTTTTCTATGTTCTTTTTTATTTTTTTTTCTTTTTGGATCACACCCAGCGATGCTCAGGGGTTATTCCTGGCTCTGCACTCAGGAATTACTCCTGGCGCTGCTTGGGGGATCATACGGTATGCTGGGGATCGAACCCAGGTCGGCTGCGTGCAAGGCAAATGCCCTACCTGCTATGTTATTGCTTCGGCCCCTGTTTTTCTAGGTTCTTTCTGTAACTTATAGATTATCTTTTTGCACTGTATTTTTGTAGGTCTCAAGCTTAGAACAGTTTTAACTTCTTTCAGTTTTGTAGTGTGTTATCCTTAAAATTGCTTCAAAGTGCTTCATTTCTTGTTGGGGCCACATTATGCAGTGTTCAGTGGCTATTCCTGGCTCAGTGCTCAGGGGTGATTCCTAAGGTGCTTATGAAAACATGCGGCGCTGGAACTCCTACTTGCAAAACCTACACTTTTAGCCATCTCCTCAATCTCTGTCTCAACATGCTTTTCAAATCCTTAATGATCACTCTGGAAAATAGGTACAACAATTATCTATTACCTATTGTTCCTTTTAGGAAGTAGAAGCATGTACTAAGAGTGAACAATTAATACACCTAATATTTGTCAAATATGGACATCCCACTAGATATCTGCCATTCTCTTCTGAAATCCCATCAGTCCACTTTTGGTCTCTGTCCATGGAAGTCAGCTGTAAGCTGTGCATGCAACCTAAACTGCTCTTGACAGCTCCTTATCTCTGATATTCTCCTAGGATTCTCCAGTTTAGTGAAATCCTGAAAATAAAAACGCATTCATACCTTTACAAGTTAATGTGAGATTGTAGAGGCCAGGCTGCTCCTCTCTTGGAAAGTGTCTCTGGTTGACAATTCTGAAGCATCTTCTTTACGGTTCCTTTTGGTGATAGGGTTGGCCATACCTGTGAGTGTACAATGTTCAACATTCTCAGGATCACCCCTGTTAGTGCTTGGGAGACCATAAGTGGTGCCAGGGACCAAAGTAAGGGTCATTTTTACTTCAAGCAAAAAGCACACATGCAAGTGAATTGTCTTAACCCCTTTACTATCTCGCCAGCCATCTTCAGGGTTTCTGAGGGCCCTAGTTACCCAGAAGGAATTCTAATACAACTGCCCTCCATTGGGTCAGTTCTCACTCCCTCTTTCCTTGCTTCACTTTCTTTACAGAGGCTTCTCCTCTGTTCCTTAGGTTTTATGCCCTCATTCAACTACTTGCAGTTGAGTTTTATCTCAGACATCCCTTTGGGAGTGGATTAGGAGAGAACTTAAGTTACACTGGGAATCTGGAAACATATTCTTTAGACTTTCTGGTTCATTCTTCTTATTTTCCTATTAATCACTAGACCTGAAATTCAATACTCATCCCTTTTTCCATTTACAATTACAGACAAAGGCTATAAGATTTAATATTTGAATACCAAATAGCCTCTTTAAGTGCTGTGGTGCCTTGCCCGCACTAAGTGCTTAATAATGAGAAATTGTGGTTACCTTCAAAGTAGCAATTGTTTAAGAAGAATAATGCATATGTAAATATGAAGAGAAATACATAAATTGCCTTTTTGCAGATGGCTTATGAAAGTTGGAATAAGCTATCTCAACCCAATGTTATTTCTAGGAGTTGTCTATAAATGTTCCATCTCTATAAATATTTCTGGATGACTCTTTTCACCTTATATTTTCTAACAAAAGTAAACATTTTATCCTAATGGCTTTTTATTTTAACTATATTGATGGCTTACTTTAAGCAGTTGCACTAGAGAAAACAAAATGATGTCTTTATAACTTTGAAGTTCATGACAGCAATATATCAGTTTATTAGCTTTAATTTAATCTGCATATATATTAATGGAAGTTTGCTTTTTGGACATTTTATAAATATTGAATATGCTATTCATGTATTTTTATTTATGGTACAAAAATAAGTGAAATCTCTTGGTGAAGTGCCTTATTGCATCATATACCACCCCAGAATCAATAAAAAATAACTGCTGAGTTTCAAACTATTTGTTTTTGAAAGGACAAATCCAAGCACAAATAAGAGTACAGATTGTACAATCCTATTCAGTTTCTGCAAGCTATCACATGAGTCAGTCACATTGTTTCTGATTTAAGAGCCAAGAAATATCATATTATAATATGTGACAGAAACCAGAAATCAAGCAGCCCCAGTGTAACATTGCTGTGATTGCTTGTCAGTATAGATTGAGATACAGTGTGCTGTTACAAATATGGGGGAAACAAAACAAAAAGAAAAAAAAACTAAGACCCAATTTCTGTTTCCAAGATGTATTGGCTGAAATGCCAACACAGTTATTGGGATTTTCCCCCATGATTTTCCTAAAGAACAAATCTACATTATACATTTATACAGAGTAGTGTTCTCCAAAGTAGAGAATACTACCCTCAACACCCCACCCCATGCTGGGACACTGGAATGATCCAGTGACCAATACAAGTCTCAAGTGAAGTTAAGGGGTGCTTTCTTTTTTTATTTTTTAGCTTATAGAAGATAGGTTTCCAGTGGGCAGAAGGTGGAGGAGGTGGGAGAGTAGTTGCACTGAGTAATTCTTTTTTCTGAAAAGGAGTGGTAGGTCAAATAAAAGTAGGAACTTCTAAAGTATGACAAATTAATTTTTCTCTGACAAAGCATTACATAGATATACTTATGAAGTTTTGTCAGCCACTATTTTATAGGGAAAACACCAAAATTATCCATATTATTAGTAAATTGAAAACATTATTAAGAAAGATTTCAAATTATTCTTTGACTTTATGAGGGTGTTTGAGCCACTCCATTTGGCTCTATGGGGAGGAGGGGTTGAGAATTCAGTTCTCAAGGTCACCATCAGCAGTCTGTCACTGTTACTGTCACTGTCACTGTCCTCCCGCTGTTCATCGATTTGCTTGAGCAGGTCCGGTAACGTCTCCATTGTGACACTTGTTACTGTGTTTGGCATATCAAATACGTCACAGGTAGCTTGTCAGGCTTTGCTGGGTGGGCGGGATATTCTTGGTAGCTTGCCGGGCTCTCCGAGAGGGGCGGAGGAATGAAACCTGGGTCGACCGGGTGGACAGCATGCAAGGTAAATGCCCTACCCAGTCTGCTATCGCTCCAATCATTGGCAATAAAACATAAAAATAGTTCATCAGTAGAAAGTAAAAGCTGTTTCGATAAGTAATCTCAATTCCCCAGGGAAAAGAAAACGTGTATGTAGAATTTTTTAAAATCATGACATTCTTGAAGCTCTGTGAAATGTACTCCTTAAATAAGAGGTAGTGTAATACTCCTTTTTTTTGCACTTACCTTTTTACTTAATATTACATTAGAATGCATAGTTATAGTTATATACTCATGGTATATACTATAGTTATATACTCATGGTTATATACTATAATTATATACTCATGGTATGTCCCCATTGTCAAGGCACTAATATCAAAATTAGATTCTTACTTATATCACCATATTGTTAAAAGCAAAGCTACAGATCTACATAATCTACTTTGTTTAAAGTTGTATATGTTGGCTGAGATCATCATATCAGTATACATCCATAAAAGAGCTTGAAGCTATAAGAGAACAGCAGTAAATAATTATAGACATTAAAGTACTCATAACTGGTGGTCACCTTTTAATGCTATCAGTGGCCAACAAAATCAACAGGTTTCAACAGAATCCATGGCAGAAAATATTTTTCTTTCTTTTTTATTGCTTTATGGTTGTGGGGACACACCTACGAGTGGTAAGAAGTTATTCCTGCTTCTGTCCTCAGTGGTCACACTCTTAGCAGTACTGGATATGCAACTGGGAAAGGCAAGTGCTTTGCATCATAGCTCCAAACCAAGAGAAATTTTCTTTAAATTCATGATAAGACTAAGGCATCAACTAGAAGCAGACAGGATGGACTTAGTTGGATATGCACTATGAAGTCTTTACTCTAGTAAATTATATACTTGCTCTGGAAAGGGGGCAATTATGTGAAATGTTAATGAATACTTTTAGACAAAAGAATTGTCAAAATAGCAAAGTGGAATTGGATTGTATGAGGAGGTTAATTTCTAAAGTCAGCATATAAAACAAAACACTCAAGGAGTCAAAATTACCTCTGAAAATTCCTTATGAATATTTCCTTCTACATAAGAAATAGACAGGAGTATGCTGAGTTCAGTAAAGGGCTTTTAGTTTCTAGATTAGTGTTTTTAAATGGAAATATTATTCTTTCTCTATTTCAGGTTATTTTTTGTTTTTTAATTTTTATTTCAAGACCCAACATAGTTGGCTGGACCTTGGGGGTATGTAGTACCAAAAAAATCTATTTAAAAGAATTATGTTTCTGATTATTTTAAAATAATCACACTCAACATACGACTTTAGTGCAGTATGACTCCTGTAGAGTCACATACCACCATGTAATGTTAATTAATTCAATTCCTCCACTTTCAAAAGTGGTGAGGTATTTTTACTAACATGACGGAAACTACACTTGAGATAACTACCTACACTAAGCTCTGTGTCTATGAAACAGGCTCATTTATATGAATGAAAACTTTGGGGCATCCTTGGGAGAGGGGGTCAGGCCAAGAGACCCCTTCCTGCCCAAGCCTCACAACTGCACCCATACCCCACAACTGCCACCATGCCAACAGTTACACTAATACTCTCTGCAGAGACAACAGGGTACTTGTTACCTATGTACTTGGTGTTCAGTCTGAGAAATCTCTGGTGTTCTTGGAGTGGGGCAGCCTCCTTTCTACTTTGTACTTCTGAAAGCCCCAGAAGCCACACTTGCCTCTCACAGACATGACCATATCAACAAGTAGGCCCGGCTACATATCCTGAAGTTTCTGTACCAACTGTAGCCATGGGACACCTCAAAATTCCACAATACTGAAGTTCCAGTAAGAGCACACCAAATTAGATGGGAAAATAACATGGAAGCCAATTAAATTCAGCAAACAAAAACAGTAACACAGAAGACTCAACTAGAAACAAACAGTTTAGTAAATCTTTAGACAAGGATTGAACAAACCTATAGTGAAATTTGGCAATTTTTATAAATTTTCTTTTACTGAAGTAATTTTGAAAATTTCCTTAGCCATTTAGTTGTAACAAGCAATATAAAATAAATTATTGTGTGCCTGCTAAGGGGTAAGTTTTATGGGGTGGTTGGGAAAATGTGGACAATGGTGGAGGGAAGGTCACTCTGTGGTTGGATTACTGTTGGAATATCAAAAGCCTGTAACAACTGTGTCATAAACAACTTTGGAAACCATGTTAGTTAAATAAAGTGTTTTATTTATTAAAACATGTGTTTACATAGATCAGGTTGTTGGCAGTATGCAGGGCTTTTAATTCTGTCATTTAATTTATATATAGGTATTCAGTATTTGGATGCAATTGTAAATAGGATTATTTCTTAATTATTATATAGTAATTTTCATATAATAATGCAGTATATTTTACATTTATTTTTTCATAAAAATGTTGCTGTACTCATTATCTCTAACCAGTTTTCAATGGACTTCTTAGACTTTTCACTATATATTACTATGCTAGCTACAAATAGTTTCCCATCCTTTTTGTTTTGATCCAGATTCCTTTTATTTATTTTTGTTGTTGTTGTCTAATAAATCTGACTAAAATTTCATATTAAACAGAAGTGATAACATTAAACAATATTTTTTTATTCCATCCTTTACCAATGCTGTTTTTCACTGTTAGGTATCACTATTAGCTCTAGCATTATAAAATATGCACTTATTATGCTAATTTAGGTGTCTTCAACCCCTATTTTATTTGTATTTTGTCAACTATAAGTGCTAAAACCTGACAAATATTTTATCTACATATGTAGATATAATCACATGATTTATTTCTCTTCTATTGATACTGTATAGTACACTGATTTATTTTAATATGCTTAACCATCCTTGTATGCCAGGAATAAATCTCATTTCAACATGAAATATTGCCCTTTTGATTCATTGTTGAATTCAATTTCCTGTTTGGAGCTGATAATGTGGATGAGAAATACTGGTCTGCTGTTTTTTTCTCTGGTTTTGTCCTATTTTATATATCAAAAGTATGATTTGTCTCATAAAACACACTTTCTTTATCTTTTGAAGAGAGTGAGAAGAATGGGATAAAATTTTAAAGATTTGTCACAGAGGCAGGGTAGGATGGGGGGGAAGGGGGGTGGGAGGGATACTCGGATCCGTGGTGGTGGGAAATGGGCACTGGTTGAGGGATGGGTATTTGATCATTGTATAATTGAAACCCAAGCACAAAAATTTGTAAGTCTACAACTGTACCTCATGATGTCTCACTAATAAAAATATTTTAAAAATTAAAAATAAATAAATAAAAAGTAAATGTGATTTTACAGTCAAAAATAAATAAATAAATAAATAAATAAAGATTTGGTAAAATTCACTGGTAAAGTCATCTAATAAAAGACTTGCTTGTGGAAAATGTTTTTATTACCGTTTTAATATTTACACTTTGTGTTGGTAAATTCAGATTTTTATTCATCTTGTTTGTTTTGGTAGTTTGTATTTAATTTAAATCTTTCCACCTCTTTCTTCTACTTTGTCTAATTTGTTAGCATACTTCATATTTATATATTATCTGTTATAATTTCTCATCTTTCATTTTGAATTCTATTATATTCCTCTCTGTTATTTTCCTTATAAGTTAAGCAAAAGGCTTGTCAATTTTATCTTTTCAAACCCCAAACTCTTGATTTAATTTGTATTTTGTTATCTGTTCCTGCTCCATTTTTTTCACTCTGATTTTTATTGTTCTATTAGCTTTATTTGTTTTTCTTTTTCTACTTGTTTAGCTACAATGTTAAATTGTTTACTGTTTTCCATGCTTATGAAGATGATACTGTCATTTATTTCCCTTTAAGGACAGCTTTTGCTGTATTTCATATGTTCTTATATCTTGTGTTTTCATTTATCTCCAATAATATTTTATTCATGCTTTAATTTTTTCTATTGACCAATGGCTACTGGCAAACATATTGTTTAGTTTTCACATCTTTGAGATTTTTTAAATGTTTTCATGGTTTATCTTAATTTTAGAACATTGTAATAGAATACCGTTGGAAATATTTCAGTCTTTTTAGGTTTATCGATAATTTATATCCTAGCATATGGTCTATCCATGAAAAATTTTGGATACATTTTAAAAAATAATTCTCTATGTTTATGATAATTATATACACTATGGCAATAGGCTTTTGAAATTCAGTAAAATTCTCTGGAAATTCATCCAGTTTGTTGCATGTATCAACAGTTCACTCCACTTTTACTGCTGAGTAGCACCACATGGAATGGGTGTATGACAATTTGTTTCACCTTTTACTTGTTGAAACTTAATCTGGGTTTTGGCAAGGGGGACTATTATCAATAAAGCTAGCTTAAATATCCATGTACAATTTTCTAGTGAATATGTCTTTTATTACTGTGGGACAAATACATGGCTGTATAGTTGCAGGGACACTTACTTTATAAAGAAACTGCCTGTTTCCCAGAATGGCTGTGGTTTTATTTTTCTTTCAGTATCATTAGAGATTCATTAGCAGTATGAGTAATCAGTTGCTCTAAACACTCATCAGCATTCAGGGCTATTATTACTTTTTGTTAGTAATTTTTGCTGTCAGTATTTAATTCTCATAGGTGTACGGCGCTATCTCATTGTGGTATTGATATGCATTTCACTGAAGTTTAATGACCTTGAAAATCTTTCATTATTTACCCTCTATAGATACTCTTGGATAAAAATTTGTACTCAACATTTTGTCCATTTTAAAATTAAGTTGTCTGGGGGTATGGTGCCACCAGCCAGTCAATCTGTACCTGTGAGGCGAGTGCATCAGCAGCCGATGGAGCCTTCAGACTTCCAGATACCCCCAATTTGCTGCTGTGCCTTTAGCCAGACCCCAAAAACTTTGGGCAAAGTTTACCGAGAAAGTAAATGGCCAAAAGTTAGATATGTGTGGACACACTCACAAACCACCTCCAGCTCAGCTATATAATTGGAGGCATAGCCTCTCTGGTTGCTGATTGAACTGCTTAATGGCCATGATCCCAGAGACTCAGAAACAAATCTTGACACCCAACGGCTTTTGACAGAAATGTGTCCAGATCCTGTAGTAGGTTACAGGCACTGGGCCACCCCAGGGTATTTTTCTGGTCTTTTGAGTAGTGAGAAAAAAACTTAGGAGGATAAGGTTTTTTACCTATGCCTATTGACATCTCCATATTATCAGTCTTTTTAAGCCTGGGATATATAAGACTAAAAACAAAAATGGAAATCACTGTACCGTTGTCTTTTAGGTTCTGAGATTTCTAGCCTGACAGACATTTTTCTCTCTTGCAGTCTTATATTTTATGTCATGCTTGGGTATTTTAGTGTACCCAATTAGATGGTAAAAAGTCAAACACTTTTATACAATTTTCCTAGTCCTTCATTATTGCTTTAGCTATTTGACCTGTGTCCTATAGTTTTCTTATCTGTAGATATGGAAACCATGGAACTTGGAGAAAGAATACTAAATAAGAACACATGAACCATGCTTGACTATTTATAGATCCTAAAATATTATATTGCATCTTATCAAAAAAAGCTCTCCAGTATTCTAATTTTTCAAATCTTTAATAAGAGATATCATTTGCGACTTTTTGTTACAGGTAGCCTTACTATCTGCCAGTTCCTAATAATTTCTCAATACCATTGGGACTATTCCTTACTTTCTCCTTTGGAATTGATAATTTTACTCTAAAAAGGAAAATTATTTACCTCACAAAGCATACAATAGACCCACACATATCTACTCAAATTTAAATACAGCATATGTGTGTATGTGTAGTTTTGTTTTTGTTTTTGTTTTAATCTTACAGTGTGTATTTGAACTAACTATCACCAACAGGATCGTGCTCTCAGTGAATGACACCTGCCTTCTATGCTGTAGAACAGAGTAGTTACACATGCGAAGATTCTTGTGTAAATGATAAAATTACCTTTAATATGTACACACATACACAAAAGAAAATTTAAAAAATGAACTAGGGATTAGAGCGATAGCACAGCAGGTAGGGCATTTGCCTTGCAATCGCCTGACCCAGGTTTGATTCCCAGCATCCCATATGGTCCCCCAAGCACCGCCAGGAGTAATTTCTGAATGCATGAGCCAGAAGTAACCCCTGTACATCTCTGGGTGTGACCTGAAAAGAAAAAGAAATAAAAATAAATAAACCAACAAAAGAAGGCACAGCAGAATAAAGTAGAACCACAGTGCACCTAGGTTCTTCTTGAGTGCCATTCATCCAGAAGAAAGATAATGAAGAGAGTGCCATTGCCAACAGAGTCAGAGACTCTGTTCGGAAGTTACAGCCATCATATTCAGTACTCCATTCCAGTAGTCACATATTTGACTTCCTTTTATTATGAAAGAGCAATGTAGATATTAACTATTGTAATGTGCAGATAAAATGTCCTATTTAGCTACATTAAATCCTAAAATGAAAGATATGTATTAGGAAACCTGAAATATAGCATTTCTGAGGCATATAATTTATTGCAGGATCACTGGATTTTAATTAACTTTAGATCACTATAATATTGCAATAGCCAATGAGAGATTTTTTTAACTATCAAAGATTTATTTATTTATTTATTTGCTATTTGGGCTGAATCTGGCGATGCTCAGGGGGTACTTCTGGCTCTGTGCTCAGGAATTACTCCTAACGGTGTTCAGTGGACCATATGAGATGTCAGGGATTGACCTGGGTCAGTCGCGTGCAAGGTAAATACCCTACCTGCTGTGTTATCACTCCAGCCTCCCGATGAGATGGTCTTTTATATATATATATATATATATATATATATATATATATATATACAAAGAGAGAGAGTTATTAAACAGTTCACATTGTATAATTGAAACCAAAGCACAAAAAATTGTAAATCTACAACTTTAAAAAAAATAAAATAAAATAAAGGGGAAAAAAAAAAAAACAGTTCAGAGTTTTAGAACTGGAGACATTTGCAAGGTATATATTCCCAACCTTGAAGTTAATTGATTCAGCTTCCAGATTTTAACAAGTCAAAGCAATATAAAGGCAAAGATTTCCTTATGTATTTTAAGAAAACTCAAAAGAGATGATTTGACTGCTACCCAAGTGGTTTCTTAAAAGTATCTAGTTTCTTAAATATAGTAAATTATTCCCTCTATTGCTGACATGCCCACTTTTCTGGAGAAAAATGTGAATTTTACAGACTCCTTCCCTACTTTGGGAGTTGAAGTATTCCTTAGGGAAAAAAGTCTTTCTTTTATGTGAATATCAGGTATTTTTCTCTGTAAATGTGTACTGTAATTCTGCATGTCAGGAAAGAATCTCTCCCACCCCAGAACACAAGCTTGCCCTCTCCAAAGAAGAGGGATACACCCCTTTCTTTTCTTCCTTTTTTAAATTTTGTGCACTGTGGTTTACAATCCTTAATGGTAGGGTTTTATGCATAAAACCTTCCAGCACCACACCATCCACCAGCCTGTCAGCTTCCCTCTACCTTCGTCCCAGTGCCCCCCCTTTACACCATTGCATTTCCTTATTCAGTTACTCTAAATAGCACATACAAGTGATAGAATACCGTTTTTCCTTCTTCTGTCTGTCTTCATTTAACATATCTTCTAGTTTCATCCATGTTGCAGAAAATTGCTTGATTTCATCATTCCTTACAGCTGCGTAGTATTCCATTATGTATATATACATCTGCATGATAAAAATGATTTTGTTTAAAGTATCCAGTTATCACACATGCACTCTTAGTTTCCAATAAGAAACAATTGAGGGAAATGGGCTTCTGTGAAAAGCAAAGCAATCACCAACATTTATATTGTCTAAAATTATAGTGAATTAATTATCCTAAGCAAATTCTCCCAACTGAATCTGAGTGAGTAGAAATATAAACATTATACACCATATTGATATTAAGATATTGAAAGGATGATATAAAATTAAAGAGATGTAAAAATAATTCAAATTATTTTATACCAGGATATGCTACATGTTGAGCAAACTCACATCTGTCTAACCCAATTTCTGCTAAACTGTAAGGATTCTTGTGTAACTTATTTGTGAATTAATTTGAAGAAAAATGGAATCCTATGGCCCTTTCAATTGGTGGATCTTATAGGATGTCATTACATGAAAGTTTTACTTCTTCTGGATTTAAAGAAAAACAAATATTGTCTAAGAAGATGATATCAGTAAAGCATGCCTTCTCAAACTGCATACTAAGTGAAGGGAAAGATTAAATTCTTCCCTCAGAACACACATAAATTAAATTCATTCTCACCTTTACTGTCTACATCCAAGTTATCTGTGTGATTCAAGAAAACCCCAGGCATGGAATTTAATTTTCAGTTGTCTTAGATCCTGATAAACTTTCAATCCTTTCTGAAGAATTTGGTCACAGCCCCAAACTAAAAAAATTTCCACATATAAACCTCCCAGGAAATTGGGATCACCCTACATGTACCAAAATACAAATCACAAAAAATGTATATATATATGTATATATATATAAACATACTGAAAAAATAAGCAAAAGCAAATCAACATTTCAAGTATTAGAATTATTAGAATAAGAAGCAACTATGCCTAAAAAAATTAGATTTTAAAAATGAACTTCGAAAAGGAGATTTTAAAGTATGGGTGGAGACCAACTTGAACTTCATACAGGAAGGTATTTGACAGCAATAAAAGCATTTATTTTATTGCTTACACACAGAGTATTTTATCTTCTACCTTTTACTGGGATTAAAAACTAGAGTTAAATACCATATTATTGCAATATATTCAAAGCACAGATTCAGCAACATTGAAAACATGAGATATATGCTATAACCACTGAACTCTGTAATCAACCTGTCATGGCAGCAAGCAGGTCAGAATGGAGGGGAGTTATCACAGGTGGTAGAATTGGTGTTGAAATATTGTATGGCTAAAACTCAGCTATAAAACAATCACATCTTAATCCACCTGTAGTAGTCCTGGGTTTGTCAAAAAAAATGGATTTGATTCCAATGCAACTTTAAAAATAGCTAGTTTGTACTGGCATAAACAAAGTAAGTGCCCATATTAATAGATTGTGAGGATAAGGATGCATCATAATATATTCAGAGGATATTTTCGCAAGAGTGACAGAATGGGTAAATGAGAATTTATTAAACTACAGGTACCAGGTGTGGTCCAAAAGTCAAAAATAAAACAAATCTTAAAAATTGCATTAATTTGTTGAGTTTGATCCATATTAAGATTGGAAATTTACTGACTAAATTGGCAAGTGGGTCCTTAGGATAAAGGTCAAATGAAGAGCAAAACCATGTTGTGTATCTACTATAGTGACTTCACTAGTTCCTTACCAACTAAATCAATGACCAGCCATTTGTTTGAATTTAAGGAAAGAGGTAATAACCAGACACTTCAAGGACATTTGGACAGAGGATCCTGAGTGATACTGATATCCTCAGAACAGAAATAAGGCTCCTGTTATTAATCTATAAAATTCAAAGAGCAGGCATGTATAGAATTATGCAGCATTATTTTCCTAGTGTTAATTATGTAATTAGGATTGACATACTTATCATTTAGCAAAATCTTCCTCTTGGATCCTTGTTCTAATCAGTTACAACATAAAAGGCCTAGAGCAGACTTTGAGATACCCCCACCCACATACTACTGCAAATATGAAACATTATAACCTTCTAAAAAGGATACAAGTGTAAGGTTACCTAATAGCTCCATTTAATTTACCTCTGCAGCCCTGGAGAAACTGCATGAATCTGGAAAATTACTGAGACTGCTCCAAGCTCAACCAACTTGTAGCTTCTGTACATGCAGAGTACTCATCACACCAATTAAAGTCCCAAGACCAGTTGCAATGCTAAAGCTATAATTATTCTCATTACAACTCCCCTCCCTCATTTAAAGTTCCCACTCAGAGAAAAGACAGCCACAGGAAACCTACAGAAGCTGTGGCAATATTGTAGATATTATGTTAGTACTACTCAATGAGAAAACTTGCCACAAGGAACTTAATTAACTAAAAACCTTCAAGAGCTATGCTTTAGAAAATTGCTACAGCATTAAAATTATGAACGTAATATCATCAGGCAGACTGTACTTAGTCACACTGGTATAAAGTTCTGGTCATTTGCTCCAACATAGAACTTTTTTAAAGGGAAATGATTGTTCTGAAGCTCTCTATCAGGCTTATAAACTAAATTTCTATAAGTTCTACTTCAGTTTCTGGTGCTTCATCTTCAATTTTTCTTCCTTCTCTTCTTTCATATGTATCAGAACTTCATCAAAGTGTAATGACTATTTTTTTTACCTCTTTACCTCTCACTTTTATAATTTATAACCTCATTGCTTCTAATAAAATTTTTGTGCTTCAAACCTTATGAAATGTTTCCCAGAGGTCCTAAACTGAAACATTTTTTAATCTAATTATATTATACACAATACAGTCTCAATACATAAATAAAAATATCCAGCATTTTCTATTCATACTAAATAAATTATAAAATATGATATTTTCCCCTTAATGCTCACTATATTGATTTAACACTCTTAACCCTTTAAATAGGATAACATTTACCTAGTAAAAGAAAACCTTATAGATATTTAGGTCCCAAATTATCTGAACAAAAATTCAGAGTCATTAATTTCTATATCCTCCATTGCACAAAGATTATAAAAACAAAACACAAGTAGCTAGATTGCCAACACTCCTCCATTCAGGATAGAATCATTCCTAGATATACTTTCTACAAATATATTGAAAAAGAGATCCTGATTTATGTGATCACTCGAGGGAGTTCAAAACCATACTCAGACAATAACTCACTTCAAAGAAATGACGAACTGAACTCTTCGTGAAGACTCCCCAGTCATCCCAATAACATAACTATGCAAAATATTAGATCTAGAGATAAAATGCAAGCCTAATTCTTTTTTGGGGGGGTCACACCCGGCAATGCATAGGGGTTACTCCTGGCTCATGCACTCAGGAATCACGCCTGGCACTGCTTAAGGGACCATATGGGATGCTGGGAATTGAACCCCCGTAGGCCTCATGCAAGGCAAACGGCCTACCTGTTGTGCTATCACTCCAGACAATTCTTAAACTAACTCTTAAAGTACTAAAAAGGGAGGCAACACTGGGCAACGGTACGTGAGCTCTCACAGATTCAAAGACAGTGTAAGTCATCAGCAAGTTGATATATTGATGTACAAACACTCTCATTTCATCACATACAGGTCTTGGAGTTTCTGTCAGTAACGGTCTGAGGGATACCATAGGCTGGAACTGGTTTCTAGCCCCTCTAGTCTGATTCAAACCCTGCTCAACATTTTGTTTCATAGAATGGAAAGGTACCAGACAAAGACCTCAGTAAGACCTTCAAATCAAGAGCGACAAATATTAAAGGCAGAAGAATGAGAATATCTGAAAGTCAAGAGGTTCTTTATCCATGATCACTGCAGAGGAACTATAATTTTAAAAGCTTTACCTCCCCAAAGGAAGGACTTCTATTATTTCTTAGGTTAAAACATCAAAGCAATTTTTAAAAAGTCTTTATAGCTATCAGTTGAAGATTTGGGAATTTATTTATTTTACTCATCCCTATACAAAGATACAGTATAAGGGATTTTGAAATTATATGTGCATATGTATTTTACAATAGTTTTAATATTTATGCTGTTGGATGCGGAGAGCCCGCAAAACCACTCTCCGGCCCACGGAGGTGGCCCTAGGATCCGTAGGTGCAGGGAAGGACGGACCGAATGAACACAAGACACAAGAGACAGAGAACAGTTTAGAAATAGAGAGAAAAAAGGGACAGGCTTTATTGAGGGATACAGGCTGTTTATATAGGGTCTGGGATAGCCCAATCACAAGCAGAGCAATATAACCATACATGGTAAAGTCAGCAACAAGAGCTTTACCTAACATTCAAGGTAAACATTTGTACATCAAAGGGTCTTATGGCAGTAGGTGCATCCTGAGCTTTACATTTGCATATCAAAGGGTCTTAGGGCAGTAGATGCATCCTGGAGGTTACTATAGATAAGGCCAGATAAGGTAACTGTCAGCCTGATGTTATGTGGCTATAGATCAGGTATCAGCTGAGATCAGGAAGTCCTGGGAGACTGTCACCAATGTCTGTCCCAAGCAGTTCCTAACATGAGAACCACAGCCAGGGTCTATGAGAGGGCTCTTGGCTTCCCACAGTTGGAGTAGAAAATTAAGTACTTGTACTTCTGCCAATGTGTAGAAAGGAGCCCATCACTGTCTCTGTGTCACTCTTAGTTCCTCTTTTGAAATTTAACTTTGCAATTGAATTTTTTAAACAGTTTAGAAATGAGTCTTTCCAATAATCAGAATTAATGTTACCAGGTTTTTCTTATAGCTTAGATTTTTTTCTAATCCAGTAATCTTAGATAGTATCTTTTAGTCAACTTGGTGTTGTCAAAATTGGTGTGAAAACTAATTTTCAAAATCTAGATTTCTCAAAGAAAGAAATGATTTAAAAGTTAAATCCATCTCTTTTGTTTATAGTAATCAAGTATTTCAACATAAATAACTTTATTCTTATCAGAGGTTTGAATACACATAGTGAGAATGAACTACAAAAGCTGTATTCACAGACTGGAAGAGGTCTTGAATAAGCAGTGTGAAAACTTGACAGTTTTGTGTGACAATGGCAGAGTGATACGTATTTATTGCCTCTAATATTCACTGGAAGTTGTTCAAAGTTGTTTGTGTACTATAAAACCTGAAAGTCAAACTGGAAAGAACATAATTGAAATTACATCTCTAATGCCAATTTCATCTTAGCTCCACACCCCCATTCCTGTGCAGTTGTACAAAAAGAAGTTCAATTCAATAACTATTTACGGTCAATTTCAAAATCATTTAATTGTATTCCTGTTTAAATATCCTTTTTCAGGTTTCATCCTTGCAAGAAATGATGTCCATTTAGCTGCATACTGAAAGAGCAAACTCACATTTTTCTCTATGTAACTACTGGGTACCTGGGGATTTGAGCAATAAGGATTGCATCAAAGAAAATAAGTACCCTCACCTTTGTGGCTTCTCAAAATTCACTATTTTGCAGATTTGGCCAAATTCATCTACATCAGGATTGTCTAGGTATATCTGAAGAACCAAAATAGCCTGAAAACTTATTTTATATAATTTATAAAATCAATGAAATATATTTTTAACATTTCCAAGAGCTCTGGAAAAAAGAGAAGGAGGGGGATATATGAGGAGGAGATAGAGGGGGACAAAAGAGAAAAAAAACATGTGACAGACCAAATAAGACCTGCAAACCCCACCTCTTTTTGTTTTTAGTTTTGTTTGTTTGGGGGGGGAGGCACACCTTGCAGTGGTCAGGAATTATTCTGATCACTCCTAGTGATGTTCAGGGGACCTTATGGGGTGCCAGGAATCGAACCCGAGTTGGCCACATGCATGGCAAATGCCCTTCCCACTGTGCTGTCTCTCCAGCCCATGCAGACCCTACCACTTTTGCAGTGGAATCCTTCAGTATTGTTTGTCAGCTCCTGCTTTCCAAAAAGACACTATGGTTTGGACCACATTTGTCTCTGATGTCACTTTCATATGTCTTTCAATCCCAATAAATGTTGCTATTCTTGTACCCAATGATCAGGTGTTAACCATCTTGATTCATGATGATCTTCAAACTTCTTGACATCTTGGCCCTCCCTATACTCTCCCTATACTCTCTTGCTCTCTATAAGTGCTGGATAAGTGTCTTGTTCAACAAATTTTAACCATGAATTCAGCTCCTTTTGTATTAAATATTTTGGATTGTTGCCCACTCTAACACGGAGGTGAAGAGCATAATTCTGTATCCCTGCCCCTCAAATCTGTGTTTCCATACATTAAGTTATGAACTAGGCTCATTTCCCTGAAAGGACTAGTTGTGCACAGGACAAATTTCCTATTCCCCATCTGAGTTTTTCTGAGACAAATGACCAAATTAACACCACACAACTAATAGAAGAAAAAGTCAAAATTTAATAACATATTTATGGAGAATTTACGTGGCTGAAATTTCTAAAGAAAAAAAATAGGTCATAATCAAAGATATATAGCCTGTGTCAAGAGACCTGGGGGATTGAGGAAGGAGGAAGTAGAGATTTTATGTTACAAATAGGGGATGACTTGATCTTTAATCTGATATTTTTTAAGATAAATTCTCAGAGGGCATGGTTACTAATAAACTTACACTTGGAAGATATCCACACACCCCAGCACTACTACCACCAACAAACTACAATCTACTAGGTCACAAAAATGCAGGGGAAATAATTTCATTTTTCATTAAGGAAAGTATAAAAACTTAAGAGACAATCAAGGGTTATTTCTTAATCTCTGAAGCACTCACTGCTTTTAGCTCAAAATAGTCTGATTTCTATAAATAATACTAACATAGATCCATAACGCCTTAGTTTCCCATTCTTAGATGACACTTATTGCCAGAGACTTCTTCTGGGCATATAGAGAGAAGTTTATTTGATCCTTTGGAGAAAGCAGTCCTATGGGAAAAACTCACAAACTAGAGGAACCTCAATGCACATTTTAACAAAATGCAGATATTACTAAGTAGCCCACTTATTATTTATATCTATGTAAAAGGATTTAAAAAGATGGCATATCATAAGAAAAGTCATGGATAATCTTCTCCATTGCCCTCTGGAAGATGTGATAGATCCATCAGGATGTCGGAGGGCAGTCATCTTGGTCTTGTAGTTGGCGATAGACAGGCAGACATTGAGAATAATTTTCCCGGGGTTTTGCCTCATCGGCCAGCACCGCTGCTCTTCTCTCTTTAAGGTCTTCCCTTATCGCTTCTCTGCACTGCTTTGCAAGCTCGGATGTTCGCTTATGGTTAACTGAGGCTTGCGTCAAGCCACGTTGGTGAATAAGCTCCGAAGTTTTTGAAGACAGGCATCTTTTTGTGGCTTTCTCTCTCTCGGCATTCCTCACACAATCATTGAGGTGCTGAACCAGTCGATCGTATCCTTCAATAATGTCATCAATGACAGCATTTTCCCATGTTGCGGCAATAGTGCCAAAGAGCTCCCAGTTGGTGGTCATTCTGCAAAATCTGTTCTTAAATTTGCAGCCCTCTCTCCCAGCACAAAGGAGACGGTGGTCCTATCCCATTTGGAATTTTGGGACAACAGTGACATTGGTCAGGCAAAACCATCGAATAAATATTATGTGGTCAATTTCATTGTGGAACTGTCCACCAGGAGACTCCCATGTCCAACGTTTAGATTCGGCCTTCTGGAACTGTGAATTACCATGAATGGTCTTGGTTGACATGATGAACTCAGACAGTTTCTCACCCTGCTCGTTTCATTCTAGGCCATGGGTCCTGGTGTGGAGTTTTTCGGCCGATCTTCTCAGTTTTATCTTGGCATTAAAAAATCACCAACAATGATCTTGTAGAAGGTGTGGTCTTCTTTATAGAACTTCTCCAGCTCCATGTAGAACTGATCAATTTCTTCTTCGTCGTAATTGGATGTTGGTGCATAGACAACGAAGATAGAAACTGCTAGCAGTGAGCCACATCTATTCAAGTGTAATCATCCAATTCAGGTTGCTAGACATTGAAATGAATCATTGCTCTGACCAAGTTTGTGTTGACAAGGACAACAACACCACTGATGCCTCTTTTGTCACATGTTCTGAGGAACAGTTGTTGTCCAGTGTCAAAAATGGCACAATGTGATCGATGCCTTCTCGCCTCAGTCAAAACAATGATGTCATATTTCATATTCCATTCTTGCACCATCAGGTCCTCAATGGATGCTTTCAATGCCAGCATACGTGCATTGAAAGTACAGTCATTTTAGTCATTCTTTGTTTTGGAAGCCTAGTTTGGCCCTGATATTCTATCAGCCTCTCCTTGCTCATCCTTCTTAAAACTGCCATATTGGAGGCTCTTTCAGGGTCAGGGGACTGAGACCCATTGTATTTACTGTTTTTGGCATATTGAAAATGACACCAATAGCTTGCCAGGCTCTACCATGCGAGCGGGATATTATCAGCAGCTTACTCTGAGAGGGATAGAGGCTTTTAGGGCAGCCTCTAATTGCCTTGGCAGGTGTTACCATGGTTCAAACCATATTTGAACCTCATCAAATATGGCATGGTAATAATGAAAAATGCATATTAAGTCTTATGATGTTTGCAGCCACACAGTCTGGAAATCGGCCTGGAGTGTGGCACTGACTGGGTAGAAGGTATGGAGGTCAGCTGATAAGGAATTTACCTGGCTCTGGCAGAGTAGGTCTTCTGGGTATGATACCTGGGTCGCTGAAGATTGGTGGAAGCAGACAGATAATCTTTGCTTCCAGCGATGGCTGGATAGTGGAGGTAAATGCTTTTGCAATACCTGCTTGTCCTTCACCAACTACAAGACCAAGATGACTGCCCTCCAACATCCTGATGGATCTATCACAATCTCCATATGGGCAATGGAGAAGATTATCCATGACTTCTATTCAGATCTCTTTGATAGCTACGTCCACCTGACCACATACCAAATTCTGCAGGATGGATATGTCGTTCCCAACATTCTCCCTTCTGACATGCCATTTCATTGGTAAAGAAGTGAACAGCTCCCGGCCCAGACAAGGTCAGACCTGAACACCTGAAGAATCTGCCATCAGTACTCATCAATACACTGGTTTGGCTCTTCACACGCTACCTGTCTGAATGCAAGGTTCTGTCCCAATGGAAAAACCAGCAGGACTGTTCTACTGTACAACAAGGGAGACATCCCTGATATTGGCAACCATTGCCCGATCTGCCTATTGTCTGTCATCTACAATCTGTTCACTTGAGTCATCCTGAATAGGATTAGCAGAACACTAGATGAAGGACAACCATGCGAGCAAGCAGGGTTCCTAAAAAGATTCAGCACGTTCGACCATATCCACAGGGTAACCAACTCATTGAGGTTTCTCAGGAGTTCAAGATGTTGCTCTGTCTAATATTTATTCATTAAAAGAAGGCCTTTGATTCTGTTGAGACTGAAGTGATCATTGAAGCACTAGTCAAATAGGGTTTTCAAACTCAATACATCAGGATCCTCTATGAGCTCTATTATGGATTCACCACCAGGATCTCACCATTGTACAAGGAAGTGATCATCAATGTCAAGAGAGGAGTTCAGCAGGTGATACCATTTCACCGAAACTCTTCAGTGCCATCCTCAAGAATGTCATGTGACTACTGGAATGTGAAGAAATAGGAGTGAAGATAGACAGTCGGCAACTACACCACCTTTGCTTCACTGATGACATCGTTCTAATAACACCAAACATTAGCCAAAAGACACAAACGCTGGCCGACTTCAATTGTGAGTGTGAAAACGTTGGACTACAACTGAATCTCACAAAGACAATGTTCATGAGAAACGGACTCATTCCTGATGTTTCATTCGCTCTCAATGGAATGAATATCTCCAAATGCAGCAGTTATGTGTACCTAGGTCGAGAACTCAACACAATGAATGATCTGGTACCTGAGTTGCACGGAGGAAGAGAGCAGCATGGAACGCCTTCAAGAGCATCAAAGAAATGGCTAAGAGGATGAAGAACCTCCAGCTCTGGGCACATTTCTTCAACTCTATGGCTCTTCCTGCATTAACATACACCACAGAGACCTGGGCCCAACGAAAACAGGATGAGAGCACTATACAGGTCTCCCAAAGAGGAATCGAAAGAGCTATGCTTGGAGTATCACAATTCACTCAAGTGAGGGAAGGAATTAGGAGTTCCAACCTCTGTTGACGATCGAAAATCATGGATGCTGTCTTATTTGCCAAGGCATCAAAAATCAGATAGGCTGGATACGTAATGCCATTTGGAGTCGACCACTGGACTAGAGCCATTACCGACTGGATTTCACAGGACATCAAAAGATTGCGTGGCCACCCACCTACGAGATGGTCAGACTTCTTCATCAAGAACCTGAATGATCTGTTTGAGGCTCTTTGTGTTCCTGGGGTGAGCAGACACCATTGGGCTACACTAGCACGAGACAGGGATGAATTTAAATGTTACTGGTGCCTGCTCCAGCAAATCGATGGGTGAAGGAATCTCAAGTGATCAAGTGATTAAGTTAGCTTGCCGGGCTCTCCGAGAGGGGCAGAGGAATTGAACTTGGGTCGGCCATGTTGGCTGCGTGCAAGGCAAACACCCTACCCTCTGTGCTATCACTCCAGCCCATAACTGATCATATGAGAAAAATCCTCAATATTTCTAAGGTTGTAGGAAACAAAAAATATATTAAATTTAGAAACTTATGGTTTAGATTCTTTATTCATTTAGTTATTAATTCTGATATAATTTAGTTAACATGTTACATTTGGTAATGGACTTAGAAATAGTATTCTATAGAAATACTGAGAAATCTACCATTTCAATTGTCTTCTAACTCAGTAACCCAGGAGTAGATAGTCTAGTAAACTGCAGAATGTCAGTTAACTACTTCATTATACGTCATCTTATAGAGATAATCTGATCATCTGTAAAAGTTTGCACTTAGAAAAAAGAGGTGTCACATAATATCTCAAATCCTTTTACATTATTCAAAGAGATGAAGAGTAATAAATTTTGAAGGATAGAAGAGTAATAGTTCACATTATGCAATGTGAAAACTTTTGTGAAAAATGTCATTTGTGAGATCTTAGGAAATGTAAAATGTATATTCTTGAAGAACTTGACATTATTGATACTTGTTTATCATCCCAGCATATGTTTTATCTTTGATAATATTCCATGTGTGCTAGGTAATTTGTATTCGATTTTTGGGGGTATGGAACCCAGTACAAGAATGTACAAGCATTTAATTATTAAGGGAAGTTTCTTCAGAATTCTCTTTACCCTTTTATCTTATCAGTAATATTTGACTTGATGTCAGTTTCTGAATGACCAGGACAAGCAGAACTAGAGGCCAATTCATACATGACATAAATATTCTCTCTCAGACATGTTTTAAGTCCCACTCAGACTATTTTAAGTCCCGAAGATATGAAGAACTTATATTAGTGCAATATGACATCATTTATCTTTACTGATAAAACAATGGAAAAGGTGAAGGGCCAGACAATGAACATGATTTTCTTCTTGATACACTATTGTCCCCCAAAATGAAATTATGAAATTAAATTATAGCACCTGCATATTAAAGATACTTATTTTTTCCTTTAAATAAACTTGCAGTTTCTCAAATTGATAGCAAATTATACTTAGAATGTACACAAAAGATATATAAACTCCCTGTGCAATGTTTATATCCACAGGCTATTTCTTAAAACAAAGACCCAAACACTAGAAAGCAAATTAAAAGTTGCTCAAAATCATTAAGAATTAAAGAAATGCTAATTAAAAGACATCATTTTACACTTACTGTCTTAAGAATAGAAAGCTACATAATTGGCAGAATGCATGAAGATGGGAATACTGAGAAATGGTTGATACAAAAGTAATCAGAGAAATCTTTCTCTCTTTTTTGTGGTGGGTCACGCCTGCTAAGAGATTACTCCTGAATCTGCACCCAGGAATTACTTCTACTGGTGCTAGGGGATCATATTGGATGTTGGGGATCAAACCTGGGTTGGTTGTGTGCAAGGCAAACTCCCTACCCACTGTAGAGGATCCAGCACAAAAAAATCTTTCTAAGGGGCATTTGGCTGCAACATATTAAAAATCCTCAAAACTAAACATCTGTCTAAAAGTTACTAAATTAAATTAAATGAGATAAATGTTTCTATAAATATTTTGCTGATAGTAAACATTTCATAACAACATATATGAGAGTATAAACATTACATCTATTCAAATTCTTACTAAAGAGAGCTGAGAGCACTTACAGTAATGACTGGGTGTAAGTGGAATAATAGGTTAAATGACCATAAAGTGATTAGTATCACTATTTGCACTAGAAGTATACCGTCAAAATAAGCAAGTCTGTACTTCCCTTATACCAATCAAAAGTATATTACAACAAATACATTTTTCTGTAGTTACCATCCAGTCAGTGATGTTTTCATATTAAAAATATCCTGAGGAAGATAAGATTGTAGAGTGTAAGTAAATGCCAATGACTGTATAGAAGGTACCTTATAACTTGTAAACAGTAGTATGCAAGTAGACACTTAACAGTTCTAGGAAGAGAAATATCTTGATTTGCAGAGAATACTTTCTAGGATATAAATATTCCATCACAAAATATTCCACTGATAGGCTTATCAGTGGTTTAACAAACACAAGGAAAAACTCTTGAAAATATAGCAGTTGATACATATAAGCAGATTGAAGCATGCTCTGCAGGCCACCTTTAAGACTACAGAATTAAAGCGCAAAAACCTCTAATGTAAATGTAGATCTTGCCAAGGGTGGCAAGTAAAGACAGAAAACTTCCCTTTTATAATATCTCAGAAAGTATTATCTTTCTCCTTCACTGAATCTCTAATTTAATCAAAGGGAAATATCTTCTATCTTTCAATTTGACTTGTAATTACAAATACAGACATCATTAATAGGGATTGAAAGTCTAAACTTTAGGTAGTATATTTTGTTCCTACTGTAGAGTATATTAACACCACTCAGACAAAAGATCTTAGATCAGGTTAAAAAAATTAGCCTAGCTGTTTTATATTTATTTTATACTTACCCTGAATACTTTGATATCTCTCACCTAATAACCTACATGTTAAAATCTCACAAGCATTTCAGTCTGTTCCTTTATGACATCCAATTTTCTTATTGTTATTTTAGGAAGATTTTGTTTCAACACAGATAGGAAAATTTGCATGCCTGTTCAGAATCCAGATTTCCTCTACTATTAAGTTAGTGCACAAGAACAGCTTTGCAGAGTCCTCAAAGAGCTTTTACAAACATTAGATTTAGGAATACCACCAGAACTCTTGATGCATTCTAATACATTTCCTTTGGTCCTGGTTTCCACATCCTAAATCAGTTTTAAGCTCTGAAAGAACAACAAAACAATTATGAAATTAGTTTACGACCTCTTTCTGTTTTTCTGTTTTTTGCTAATTAGCAAGTTAATTACTGAAATACATTTTTTCACCCAGCTTAGTAAGCAAAATTTGATACTATTTAAACTCAGTCCTAAGCACCCTCCAAATAAAAATATAATAAACAACTCAGCTGTAAAACGTTCATTTTATCAAAATCAGAATATCCTCTCAGGCCACCAGGAAGTAATTGTGGAATCTATTTGTACAGATTTTACTAGCTAAAAAATTGAAATTTAAAATGTATCTCACAAAACATCAGGGACCCCAGATTTAGTTAGGATCTCAAGATGGTAGGAGCTTATGCTGAGTTTGGGGTTTCACAGTAATATCGCCACTCCATAATCATTGCACCATGCTTTTTTCAGTCCAAAATTTGGCTTCCAAACTCTCATCACATAATCATTGCATGGCATTATTCTGTTTCTCGTGCCACTTAAAGGGAAAACTAAGTAGCAGTGTATTTACTAGTAGCATATAGATACGCATATTTCTTCTTACAGACTATGAGTGAACCTTAAATTCTTAGCACCTGCGCATTGTCAGTATATTTCTGAAAACCAACTTGCATGTTTAAAGTACTCAAATACTAACAGCTCTGTCACTAAACCAATGAAGAGCCACAGACATAGAGGAGCCAGCAGAAGGTGGAAGTTGCCATGAGCAACTCACGTGGTGTGGTTAATCTCACAATTTGCCATGTCAGCTAAACAGTACAGTTCATCTGCCAGCCATACATTAATGTGTGAATAATTTCTTTATAATTGTGAGTAAATAAAAAAAACTATTCTGTAGGCTTCAAGCTGAAAGTATCAGTTTAGACTATAGAATTTAAAGTATTCATTTCATTTTTCATTTCATCATCCTGTTATTCGTCGATTGCCTCGAGCAGGCCCCAGCAGCGTCTCTTTCATCCTAGCCCTGAGATTATATTCAAGGCTCTTTAGGAGAATGAGACCCATCATTGTTACTGGTATTTGGCATATTTGGTACGCCATGGGGAGTTTGCCAGACTCTGTCCTGTGGGCAGGCTACATTCGATAGCCTGCAAGTTTGTCCAAAGTAGGAATGAGATAATAGGATGTCATAAAAAAGAGGTCCTGATAAGATGTCCTTATCCATGCATTTGCGGCCGCGCGGTTCCGGGAGCTGGATTTTATAGTCTCTGAGTCTTAGCCGTCGATGGGATTACACGGCACCAGGGGGCCAGGTGGTGGGTGTGACCCCCGCCTACTGGGATTTGGAGGATCTGGGTGGAAGATGCTCGACTCCAATCCGAGTAGGCTTGGAGATCTCAGCCCCGGAACCCGCGTGGCTTTGTCCCTCTGCCAGTACCTTCATGTGTGCGGAGAGTGGTCTCAGCAGGGGGCAGTCTCCTGCCCCCGCGCCTGGCTGTTCCTCGCAGGGGCCCCTTGGAGGGGAGCGGGTTGAGCTTGTCTCCCTGCCCCGACCAGGGCTCCGGCAGCCGAAGACCTCCAGGACCAGCCACCACCTTGCTGAGAATTTAAAGTATATTTATGAGTATTCCATGAACCCTAATCTTGTACCAGAGACAATTTAATAATTTTTTTCATTTTTATTGAGCTAGCACAATTTACTATTCTTTCAGTGATACTTTCACGTATTTGTGCATCATTCCAACACCACACCCACCACCAGAGAGTACTTCCTTCCAACAATGTCCCAAGGATCCTTCCCACACCCTCCCTACAATCACCCCCTCAGGTAAGCTCAGTTCTGTGGACTACCACTCCAGTTCTGTTGCCTTAGGCCTTGCTTATGTCCTTATTTACATACTACAAGTTACAGATATTTTTAAGTAATACTAACACAATTTAAGGGGGGAGGAAGGTGAAGGAACTTCACAGGGCCAGAAATGTGCCTCATTGGTAGAGACTTGCTTTGTATATCTGAGGCCCTAGGTTCAATTCCCTGGCAATGCCTTAATAGAAAATAGAAAAAAAAAAGTTTATCATTATGTTGTGCTCACTTTTTTTTGGCAAAACAAATGGCATAAAATCTATGATTGATTATGCAATAAAATACATGTGGGTTATTTGATGACTAGACAGAGATATGAAAGTTCAGGCAGTTAATGGTTGGGAAGCAGAGTTAATAGATATTCTAAAACATATAGAACAATACCTGCAGGAAACAATTTTTAATCATCCCAGTAAAGATATAAACTTATACTTTAGTGGAGAAGATGCATAAAATGTTTCACATTTATTTATGCAAAAAGTTAACATAATTTAAAAGAAAGATGCATTAGAAAGAAAAACTTAAGTGGGACAAAGACTTTTTAATCTATTAAGTAATCTGCTTCTACTTTCCATTTACTCAATGTTGTAAAGCATTTTGAAGTGCACATTAGTTAAAAAGTGCTCAGTGCAGATTTACAATTACTTCATAAACTACATGGCATATTGCAAATATATAATAGTTTTGGGACTCCTTGTAAATGACTGGATGCCAAATATTATTAAATTAGAAAACACAAAGGGATCTTACTATATTTCATTTTTAAATGTTTTTAAATTTTCACATTCTTATATTCTTACATTATTGTTGCAGTACAAAGATAAATTCTTCTTCTGTGAAAATAGCACTCAAATTATTTGGGGACTTGCTGTTTACAGTTCTTACCACAATATTGTCCCTAAGGATTTCTCTATAGCTTCTTCTTTTATGGTTTATTTTTAATACATTCTATATTCCTTATTGCTAATTGGAGAATATAGCTTCCCAGTCCATTTTAGTTGAAACTGAACCTATCCTTCAACAAGTAATGGGATTTCAAAATAGGAACGAATGAATACTTTGTCACTGTCGTACTTTGTGTCATAACATAGAAAAGTTACCTTACTATAATGCTGAGCTCCTTTGAAAGATAAAATATCGAAACTGTTTCTGCTTCAACTTTATAATCTACCCTCATCTATTATTCTTACTTCACTCTCATTAGAGATAAATGAGCTTCCTTTCCCCTTATATTTGTAGTAATAGTAAATATTTTTTGCTAGAGTCTACCCAGACCACTGCTTTAATTTCTCTAATAGAATAAATTCTAACCTTCTTCTGTGTTCTCAAAATGCGTGTGTGTGCTCTTGCTGTGTGCTTTCAGTGGTCTGAAGCTGCTTCCCTCACCCCAGACAGCCTATGGCAATGGGTAAATGAGAGCCAGGCTGGTTGGTGATCAGTCGCAGTTTATTCCAATCTAGTCTCCCTCTGCCTCCTTCTAGTCTCTCCCACTCCTATATTCCCCTCCTCCCCATGACCACTCTCATAGTCTTTGTTATAGACCAAATCATGAAGGGTTGGAGGGTAGCAGTTACACAGAGGTGTGGTTGTACCATCAAGAGATGTGAAGACCTTCCCTGGGGGAAACTCTTCTAAGGCAAAGATCTTTTCCTGCTAGTACATTTAAATGGTCATCTTAAATTTACTTCTTAATAATCTTTCTAGTTATTTTGTATGGACACAGTAAAAGATATATTACGATTATAGGGTGGATCACCTGGGGACATCTCGTTACAGATCCCAGACTACAGTACTCAGGCCAGATCAGTCCTTCCAAACCCCAGCAGGGTCCTTGTCCAGTTACCTCTTTTTGGATCATGACAGAATTTGTCCATGACCATGCTCTTAATTATTATAAGTTTCATGGCACTTGGCCTATCCCATTTTGATGCCAGAGTATCTTACAGTTTGCCCTGGTTCTGTCCAATCCCTTTTTGGGACCCTGCTTTGGGGGGTGCTAGGAATGAAGGGTAACTGAGGCTTAAGTTGAGTAATTATGACAGATGCCCATGAGTAAATATTATTCAGAGTCAATTAACTTCCAAGTTACAAAAGCATAGCATTAACTGTCTTCCTGCATGTATACAAAAAGGACATTGCTCTAAAGTAAATTAAGCAATGGACATAAGGAAAAGAGAAAAGAAATATTTCACTTACAAATAGAAAACTCAGAAGAATCTGATTTTACAAGTCTCAGGGGCTGATTAGGGGAAATGCGTGATTAACAGATAGAGGAAGCAGAGCACAAAGGAGAAGTTAAAGATAAATACCAAGAAAATGGGAGTGCATTGGGAGCATTGTGATGGTTGTAACTCAGTAAACCTGGAAAGGACAAGCCAATGTTATCCGACTTCTTCTCACTTATTAACTCAAGAAAGGGACACTAATAACTAATTGATTGCCTTTAATCTAATAATGAAAGACTTAGCTATGGAATATAAAACTTATTTTAAATTTAAAAAATTTTCCTTTGGTAACACTTACTTTATATACTTTTAAGGTATATTATGATTTGATCATATTCCATAAAAAAAAGTATTCCAAACATTTTTAAGTTTTCTAGGATTGAGATGTGTGGTTCCAAGAGAGAAATTACAGGGGTCCGATAGATAGTACAATAGGCAGCTTGTTTGTCTTTCACATAGCTGACCTGGATTAGATCGCTGGCACTGTAGATAGTCCCCCACCACTTCCATGAGTGATCCCTGAGTGCAAAGCCAGGATTAAACATTGTTGGACATGGTCCAAAAACAAACAAACAAAAAAGAGAATATTTATAGAGCCAAGGATGTAGCTAAGTATAGATCATTTTCCTTACATGTGTGAAACCCTGCATTTGATCCCTGACACAATAAACAACAACAACAACAGCAATAAGTAACAAAGAGAAGAAACTATAAATGTGGGCTCTCCCAGACCTTGAATCAAATTCCTTAGTAGTGAAGCCAGGGGTGTGTAAGAAGATCAAGTTAATGGTTATCAGTGTTTTTGTATCGTTTCTTTTAATTCTCTTGCACTGCAAAATAAATTGTCTTCCAGTATTTTTAGAAATAAAATATAGACTACTAGGCATTTAGTAAGTTTAAATTTTTTTTAATTAAAAGCACTGATTGTTAGCAGATAAAGATGCAGAGCAATAAGAAAACTCCATAATTGCTGGAGCGATTGCAAAACATAATCACTTTGGAAGAGAGCTTTGAAATTTTTAGAAAACCTAAACACATTTTGGCCATATAATCCAGCAAGCAAACTTCTGGATGATCTGATTATCATAAAATACTATACTTTTGTAAGATAAAACTATTAAAGAGCACTTGAAAAGGGATATAAAGGATGATTCTGTACTTCTTTTAAATATTTTTCTTTTTTTCCACTAATTTACCTTTAGTTGACAATAATATAAAGCTTGGATATGCTCAGGAGAAGCTCACTGGAAAACCTGCCTTGGAAACATGAGGCTAAGAGATCAAACCCTGGCACCACCCCACGTGGACTCAATGATCCTGACAGAGCAAGAAAAATAAGCATTTTTTGTGCTACCTGACAACCAAGTGTTTGCAAGCATGGCAATAAAAGTATAACATCTGTTTGCCTTGCAATCAAAGTGCGCAAGTTCCATGATGGATGTTCAGTATCTAGTGAGTACTACAGCTAAGTGTATCGACATTTTGACCAAGTGTATGAAATCCCTATCATCCCAACAACTTTTTAAATGGGTGGGGATGAGAACTTTTAAAAGTTGAACAGGAAAGCTTTTGGTCTCTTGATGTGTCTGAAACTCATTGTACCCAGCACCAAAATTCCAGTGCCACCAAAACATCAAACACTTTCTACCACTCTGCAACGCACTTCCTCATTCCCTGCATTTCCTTCACTTTACTTATATTTCACATATGAATGAAACCATATGGTGTTGTATTTCACTTTCTAGCACAATCACCTAAAATTCCATTCATCTTGTCATGAAAGACATAATTTCATGTTTTTATGATCTGAGTAGTATTAGATTGAGTACATGCACCAGAGCTTCTAATGAAGGTAGGCAGAAGCAGCAGTGGTGGATCTCTGTTCACATTGTGGTTCACAATTCCAAGGTTCTTGAATATTTTCAAAAAATAAAATATTGAATAATAAAGATGCTCAGGCTCAGAGTAGGAAAGCAGAAAAGTTTATTACAAAGTAGAAAAGAAAAGGAGTTCCCATTATTGTTTTGATCTGTATCTTGCTGATGATTAGTATTTTCTCATGTGCCTCTGATCCATTCAGATTTCTTCTTTGACAAAGTTTCTGTTCATTTCATCACCTCATTTTTTAATGGGATTGGATGTTTTCTTCTCGTGGAGTTCAACCAGTGCTGTGTATATACTTGATATCAACCGCTTATTGGATGGGTATTGGGTGAATATTCTTTCCCATTCTATAGATTGTCTTTGTATTCTGGTCACTGTATCTTTTGAGGTGAAGAAGCCTCTTAATTTAAGATAGTCCCATTTGTTTATCTCTGTTTCCATTTGGTTGGTCAGTAAGAGTGTGGTCTTTGAAGATACCGTTAGCCTCAATATCGTGGAGGGTTTTGTCGACCTTGTCTTTCAATGTACCAGTGACCTGATGTTGAGATCTTTAAACCATTTTGATCTGACTTTTGTGCATGGATTTTAGATTGAGGTCTAAGCCCATTTTTTTCATGTGGTTGTCCATTTATGCCAGCACTATTTGTTAAAGAGGCTTTCTTTTCTTGCTCTGCTTCACATTTCTTGCTCCCTTTTCAAAGATTAGATGTTCATACATTTGGGGTTGTGTGTAGGGATATTCCAACCTGTTCCATTGGTCTGCAGCTCTGCCTTTGTTCCAGTACCATGCTGTTTTAATTGTTACCACTTTTTAGTAGAGTTTGAGGTTGGGGAGGGTGATGCCTCCCATCGTCGTTTCCCAAGAATTGCTTTAGCTATTCGAGAGTGTTTGTTGTTCCAAATGAATTTTAGGAGTACTTGATCCATTTCTTTGAAGAATTTCATGGGTATCCTTTTAGGGATCGCATTGAATCTGTATAGTGCTTTGGGGAGTATTGCCATATTGACAATGTTAATTCTTCCTATCCATGAGCAGAGATATGTTTCCATTTCATTATGTCCTCTTTTATTTCGTGGAGTAGCATTTTGTAGTTTTCTTTGTAGAAGTCCTTTATCTCATTAGTTTGGTTGATTCCGATGTACTTGATTTTCTGGGTCACAATTGTGAATAGGATTGCTTTTTTCATGTCTCTTTCTTCTGTCTCATTATTTGCGTATAGGAAGGCCATGGATTTTTGTGTATTGATTTTATAGCCTGAGACTTTAAGTCTATTGATTCTAGGAGATTCTTGGTAGAGACTGTAGGGTTCTCTAGATATAGTATCATATCATCTGTGAATAATGAGAGCTTGATTTCTTCCTTTCCTATCTGAATGCCCTGAATATCTTTTTCTTGCTAACTGCTTTGCAAGTATTTCCAGTACTATATTGAACAGAAGTGGTGAGAGTGGGCATCCTTGGATTTTCCCTGATCTTAGAGGGAAGGCCCTTAGTTTTTCCCCATTGAGGCCAATGCTAGCCATAGGATTGTCTTAGATGGCTTTGACTATCTGAGGAAAGTTCCTTCTAAGCCCATTTTGGTGAGAGTTTTCATCATAAATGGATGTTGGATCTTGTCAAATGCTTTATCTGCATCTATTGATATAACCATATGTTTTTTATCTTTACTTTTGTTGATATGATGGATTATGTTGATTGATTTCCGAATGGAATGTTAAGCCATCCTTGCATCCCCAGGATGAATCCCACTTGGTCGTGGTGTATGATCTTTTTGATGAGTTGTTGGATTCTATTTGCTAATCTCACACCACAGAGATTGGTCCACATCCAAAAGAAGAAAAGCAATCATATTGGCACGTTGTGGCAAGAAAGGGACTCTTCTTCACTGCTGGTGGAAATGCCGACTGGTTCAGCCCATTTGGATAAGAGTATGGACAATTCTCAAAAAATTAGAAATTGAGCTCCCATTTGACCCAGCAATACCACTCCTGGGAACATATCCCAGAGAGGCAAAAAATTATATTCAAAATAACATCTGCACTGGTTTGTTCATTGCTGCACTGTTCACAATAGCCAAAATCTGGAAAAAACTTGAGCGCTCGAGAACAGATGACTGGTTAAAGAAATTTTGGTACATCTACACAATGGAATACTAAGCAGCTGTTAGAAATGATGAAGTCATAAAATTTGCAAACAAGTGGTTCTACGTAGAAAGTATCATGCTAAGTAAAATGAGCCAGAAAGAGAAGGATAGACATAGAAAGACTGAACTCATCTAGGAAATATAAAGTAAAAGAATGGGAGACAAAAACCCAAGAATAGTTGATATAAGGTCTGATCCATGGCTTAGAAGCCGGCAGCACATGCTGGGAGAAATTGCAGCTCAGATAGAGAAGGGAACTCCAAGTAAAGGGTGTTTGGAGGACTTTCTCGGGATGCGAGATGCATGCTGAAAGTAGACTATAGACCGAACACGATGACCACTCAATACCTCTATTGCAAACCACAACATCCTAAAGGAAAAAGATAGCAAAAGGGAATGCCTTGCTGTAGAGGTTGGGTGGGGTGAGGGGCGGGTGGGAGGGCTACTGGTTTCATTGGTGGTGGAGAATGGGCAGTGGTGGAGGGATGGGTACTTGATCATTGTATAACTGAAACCCAAGCACGAAAGTTTGTAAGTTTACAATTGTACCTCATGGTGTTTCACTAATAAATAAATAAATAAATAAAATGCACCTAGAAAAAAAGAAAGAAAGAAAAGCTGTTCCCCAAGTGGGGAGGAACTGAGTACAAGACTATTCTAACGATGGCTCTTTTTGTGAGATTTTTTTTTTATAGGAAAATTGGGTCTTTGTGTTACAGAGAATGCAGGGAATCTACAGGGTGGTTAGGCTGGTTTGACTTTCTGGTCATCTGCCTCAGGTTTTGTTCATTATCTTAGTCTTATGACTCCTAATTCTAGGACAGAAGAATATAGTCCTAGGGAACTCCAAGAATGTTAAAGATAGGGTCTTGGGGAATGAGTATGGTTGATGTATGGAGAGAAATGGAACTGCAGGTGAGGGGAAACTGTGGGCTTCCCTTTTGTTGGCAAGAAGAGACTAAGGCTTTCTCTTTCACTTCTTTATCCATCTAGTCTTAAAGAGCACTTAAGATGAGTCTATGTTTTAGATTTTTGAATTCCATTATTTCTTTCTTGTGGGGAAAGGAAAGGCCAAATTGTGCCCAGGATGCCCAAAGACCTTCCTGGTGATTCTCAACGCTAATTACTCAGGCCACCCATACAGTGTTGGGAGCATCTTGAGATGTACTCCAGGGATGCTCAGGTGATAAGATGGGCTGATAAATAAATTCTAACAACTGTGTTATCTGCTAGTCCCTCTATTATTTCTTACAACTGCATGTGACTCCACAGTGATCTCAAAACAAAGAGCTTAATAAAATAAAACTAATGGAAAACAAGCCAATAGAGAAGTTTTATTGTATATACAAATGCTTGTGTTAGGAGCTGCTATGTTATCCAAGTATCACAGAAGAGGCTAGATAAATTTCTTTTTGTATAAAGAGTATGTACTTTGTCATTAAAGACATATCTCAGTACATTTAAGCTGAGCAAACTTAGAAACTGAATTTAGCGTCCTTATATATAAAACATCACATTTCTTTTAAGGCTCATACAAGATAGTATATAACAGATAAATAAAAACACTGCATAGTTCACAACTTTGGCACTGTGGCTAGCATACAGGGCATACTTAAATATTATCTTTCTTAAAGAAGGAAGAATCAAACAATATTTACCAAGAAATTCTTTTTTCTGCCCCTTGTAGTATACTTGATAAAGGATTATTAAACAGACGCTAAAATTAAGTTATTGAAAGTAATAGAGAATTCTCCCTAAGCATACTTTTTATTTTTTAAATTGTATATATAAAGGGCTGGAGCAATAGAAATAAAATTAAGGTGTATGCCTTGCATGTAGTCAATTCTGATTCAATACTTGACACCATATGTGTATAAAACCCAATACAATCCTAGAAGCCCTCAAGATCCACCTGGGTGACAAAGTCATCCCTAGCAGGACCAAACCAGCACTAAATTATTGGGAACTCACGTTGAACTACCAGCCCTGGTGCCAGTTCAGGAAGAGTTCCCGGGCTTCCCCATTTGATATTTAAATTTATTACAGTTAAGATAATGTGTTTACAATGGTGTTGACATTAATGGTCTTGGTGTATGTATTTATACTACCCTCACCACCACCAAAGTGCCTGAGACCCCAAACCCATGGTCTTGAGTGATACCCCTTCTACCTACTCCTCCTCTAATTTGGTGTTCTCGGTTTGCACTTTATTTTTTTTTCAATTTTCATTAGTGAAACACCATGAGGCAACAGTTGTAGACTTACAAATTTTTGTGCTTGGGTTTCAGTTATACAATGATCGAGTACCCATCCCTCCACCAGTGCCCATTCTCCACCACCACTGATCCCAGTATCCCTCCCGCCCCCCATCCCCTTATCCCATCCTGCCTCTGTGGCAGGGCATTCCCTTTTGTTCTCTACACAATGGAGTACTATATAGATGTTAGAAAAGATGAAGTCATAAAATTTACATACAAGTGATATTTTATTTATTTTGATTTTACTTTTACTGAATCACTGTGTGGTCTCAGCACTAAGACCACTCTCCGCACACCTGAAGGTACTGGCAGAGGGACAAAGCCATGCTGGTTCCGGGGCCGAGACCTCCAAGCCTACTCGAATTGGAGTCGAGCATCTTCCACCCAGATCCTCCAAATTCCAGTAGGCGGGGGTCACACCCACCCCCTGGCCCCCTGGCGCCGTGTAATCCCATCAGCGGCCAAGACTCAGAGACTATTAAATCCAGATCCCGGACGAGAACAGTGCAGTCTCTGCCCCCGCGCCTGGGTGTTCCTTCCCGGAGTCCCTTGGAGGGGAACAGGTTGAGCTTTCCTCCCCGCCCCGACCAGGGCTCCGGCAGCCGAAGACCTCCAGGACCAGCCACCACCATGCTGAGACCACTCTCCGCACACCTGAAGGTACTGGCAGAGGGACAAAGCCACGCGGGTTCCGGGGCCAAGACCTCCAAGCCTACTCGAATTGGAGTCGAGCATCTTCCCCCAGATCCTCCAAATTCCAGTAGGCGGGGGTCACACCCACCACCTGGCCCCCTGGCGCCGTGTAATCCCATCAGCAGCCAAGACTCAGAGACTATTAAATCCAGATCCCGGACGAGAACAGTGCAGTCTCTGCCCCCGCGCCTGGGTGTTCCTTCCCGGAGTGCCTTGGAGGGGAACGGGTTGAGCTTTCCTCCCCGCCCCGACCAGGGCTCCGGCAGCCGAAGACCTCCAGGACCAGCCACCACCATGCTGAGACCACTCTAGGCACACCTGAAGGTACTGGCAGAGGGACAAAGCCACGCGGGTTCCGGGGCCGAGACCTCCAAGCCTACTCGAATTGGAGTTGAGCATCTTCCACCCAGATCCTCCAAGTTCCAGTAGGCGGGGGTCACACCCACCACCTGGCCCCCTGGCGCCGTGTAATCCCATCAGCAGCCAAGACTCTGAGACTATTAAATCCAGATCCCGGACGAGAACAGTGCAGTCTCTGCCCCCGCGCCTGGGTGTTCCTTCCCGGAGTCCCTTGGAGGGGAACGGGTTGAGCTTTCCTCCCCGCCCCGACCAGGGCTCCGGCAGCCGAAGACCTCCAGGACCAGCCACCACCATGCTGAGACCACTCTCCGCACACCTGAAGGTACTGGCAGAGGGACAAAGCCACGCGGGTTCCGGGGCCGAGACCTCCAAGCCTACTCGAATTGGAGTCGAGCATCTTCCACCCAGATCCTCCAAATTCCAGTAGGCGGGGGTCACACCCACCCCCTGGCCCCCTGGCGCCGTGTAATCCCATCAGCAGCCAAGACTCAGAGACTATTAAATCCAGATCCCGGACGAGAACAGTGCAGTCTCTGCCCCCGCGCCTGGGTGTTCCTTCCCGGAGTCCCTTGGAGGGGAACGGGTTGGGCTTTCCTCCCCGGCCCGACCAGGGCTACTGCAGCCGAAGACCTCCAGGACCAGCCACCACCATGCTGAGACCACTCTCCGCACACCTGAAGGTACTGGCAGAGGGACAAAGCCACGCGGGTTCCGGGGCCGAGACCTCCAAGCCTACTCGAATTGGAGTCGAGCATCTTCCACCCAGATCCTCCAAATTCCAGTAGGCGGGGGTCACACCCACCCCCTGGCCCCCTGGCGCCGTGTAATCCCATCAGCAGCCAAGACTCAGAGACTATTAAATCCAGATCCCGGACGAGAACAGTGCAGTCTCTGCCCCCGCGCCTGGGTGTTCCTTCCCGGAGTCCCTTGGAGGGGAACGGGTTGAGCTTTCCTCCCCGGCCCGACCAGGGCTACGGCAGCCGAAGACCTCCAGGACCAGCCACCACCATGCTGAGACCACTCTCCGCACACCTGAAGGTACTGGCAGAGGGACAAAGCCACGCGGGTTCCGGGGCCGAGACCTCCAAGCCTACTCGAATTGGAGTCGAGCATCTTCCACCCAGATCCTCCAAATTCCAGTAGGCGGGGGTCACACCCACCCCCTGGCCCCCTGGCGCCGTGTAATCCCATCAGCAGCCAAGACTCAGAGACTATTAAATCCAGATCCCGGACGAGAACAGTGCAGTCTCTGCCCCTGCGCCTGGGTGTTCCTTCCCGGAGTCCCTTGGAGGGGAACGGGTTGAGCTTTCCTCCCCGGCCCGACCAGGGCTACTGCAGCCGAAGACCTCCAGGACCAGCCACCACCATGCTGAGACCACTCTCCGCACACCTGAAGGTACTGGCAGAGGGACAAAGCCACGCGGGTTCCGGGGCCGAGACCTCCAAGCCTACTCGAATTGGAGTCGAGCATCTTCCACCCAGATCCTCCAAATTCCAGTAGGCGGGGGTCACACCCACCCCCTGGCCCCCTGGCGCCGTGTAATCCCATCAGCAGCCAAGACTCAGAGACTATTAAATCCAGATCCCGGACGAGAACAGTGCAGTCTCTGCCCCCGCGCCTGGGTGTTCCTTCCCGGAGTCCCTTGGAGGGGAACGGGTTGAGCTTTCCTCCCCGCCCCGACCAGGGCTCCGGCAGCCGAAGACCTCCAGGACCAGCCACCACCATGCTGAGACCACTCTCCGCACACCTGAAGGTACTGGCAGAGGGACAAAGCCACGCGGGTTCCGGGGCCGAGACCTCCAAGCCTACTCGAATTGGAGTCGAGCATCTTCCACCCAGATCCTCCAAGTTCCAGTAGGCGGGGGTCACACACACCCCCTGGCCCCCTGGCGCCGTGTAATCCCATCAGCAGCCAAGACTCAGAGACTATTAAATCCAGATCCCGGACGAGAACAGTGCAGTCTCTGCCCCCGCGCCTGGGTGTTCCTTCCCGGAGTCCCTTGGAGGGGAACGGGTTGAGCTTTCCTCCCCGGCCCGACCAGGGCTACTGCAGCCGAAGACCTCCAGGACCAGCCACCACCATGCTGAGACCACTCTCCGCACACCTGAAGGTACTGGCAGAGGGACAAAGCCACGCGGGTTCCGGGGCCGAGACCTCCAAGCCTACTCGAATTGGAGTCGAGCATCTTCCACCCAGATCCTCCAAATTCCAGTAGGCGGGGGTCACACCCACCCCCTGGCCCCCTGGCGCCGTGTAATCCCATCAGCAGCCAAGACTCAGAGACTATTAAATCCAGATCCCGGACGAGAACAGTGCAGTCTCTGCCCCCGCGCCTGGGTGTTCCTTCCCGGAGTCCCTTGGAGGGGAACGGGTTGAGCTTTCCTCCCCGGCCCGACCAGGGCTACTGCAGCCGAAGACCTCCAGGACCAGCCACCACCATGCTGAGACCACTCTCCGCACACCTGAAGGTACTGGCAGAGGGACAAAGCCACGCGGGTTCCGGGGCCGAGACCTCCAAGCCTACTCGAATTGGAGTCGAGCATCTTCCACCCAGATCCTCCAAATTCCAGTAGGCGGGGGTCACACCCACCCCCTGGCCCCCTGGCGCCGTGTAATCCCATCAGCAGCCAAGACTCAGAGACTATTAAATCCAGATCCCGGACGAGAACAGTGCAGTCTCTGCCCCCGCGCCTGGGTGTTCCTTCCCGGAGTCCCTTGGAGGGGAACGGGTTGAGCTTTCCTCCCCGGCCCGACCAGGGCTACTGCAGCCGAAGACCTCCAGGACCAGCCACCACCATGCTGAGACCACTCTCCGCACACCTGAAGGTACTGGCAGAGGGACAAAGCCACGCGGGTTCCGGGGCCGAGACCTCCAAGCCTACTCGAATTGGAGTCGAGCATCTTCCACCCAGATCCTCCAAATTCCAGTAGGCGGGGGTCACACCCACCCCTTGGCCCCCTGGCGCCGTGTAATCCCATCAGCAGCCAAGACTCAGAGACTATTAAATCCAGATCCCGGACGAGAACAGTGCAGTCTCTGCCCCAGCGCCTGGGTGTTCCTTCCCGGAGTCCCTTGGAGGGGAACGGGTTGGGCTTTCCTCCCCGGCCCGACCAGGGCGACTGCAGCCGAAGACCTCCAGGACCAGCCACCACCATGCTGAGACCACTCTCCGCACACCTGAAGGTACTGGCAGAGGGACAAAGCCACGCGGGTTCCGGGGCCGAGACCTCCAAGCCTACTCGAATTGGAGTCGAGCATCTTCCACCCAGATCCTCCAAATTCCAGTAGGCGGGGGTCACACCCACCACCTGGCCCCCTGGCGCCGTGTAATCCCATCAGCAGCCAAGACTCAGAGACTATTAAATCCAGATCCCGGACGAGAACAGTGCAGTCTCTGCCCCCGCGCCTGGGTGTTCCTTCCCGGAGTCCCTTGGAGGGGAACGGGTTGAGCTTTCCTCCCCGGCCCGACCAGGGCTACGGCAGCCGAAGACCTCCAGGACCAGCCACCACCATGCTGAGACCACTCTCCGCACACCTGAAGGTACTGGCAGAGGGACAAAGCCACGCGGGTTCCGGGGCCGAGACCTCCAAGCCTACTCGAATTGGAGTCGAGCATCTTCCACCCAGATCCTCCAAATTCCAGTAGGCGGGGGTCACACCCACCCCCTGGCCCCCTGGCGCCGTGTAATCCCATCAGCAGCCAAGACTCAGAGACTATTAAATCCAGATCCCGGACGAGAACAGTGCAGTCTCTGCCCCTGCGCCTGGGTGTTCCTTCCCGGAGTCCCTTGGAGGGGAACGGGTTGAGCTTTCCTCCCCGGCCCGACCAGGGCTACTGCAGCCGAAGACCTCCAGGACCAGCCACCACCATGCTGAGACCACTCTCCGCACACCTGAAGGTACTGGCAGAGGGACAAAGCCACGCGGGTTCCGGGGCCGAGACCTCCAAGCCTACTCGAATTGGAATTGAGCATCTTCCACCCAGATCCTCCAAATTCCAGTAGGCGGGGGTCACACCCACCCCCTGGCACCCTGGCGCCGTGTAATCCCATCAGCAGCCACGACTCAGAGACTATTAAATCCAGATCCCGGACGAGAACAGTGCAGTCTCTGCCCCCGCGCCTGGGTGTTCCTTCCCGGAGTCCCTTGGAGGGGAACGGGTTGAGCTTTCCTCCCCGGCCCGACCAGGGCTACGGCAGCCGAAGACCTCCAGGACCAGCCACCACCATGCTGAGACCACTCTCGGCACACCTGAAGGTACTGGCAGAGGGACAAAGCCACGCGGGTTCCGGGGCCGAGACCTCCAAGCCTACTCGAATTGGAGTCGAGCATCTTCCACCCAGATCCTCCAAATTCCAGTAGGCGGGGGTCACACCCACCCCCTGGCCCCCTGGCGCCGTGTAATCCCATCAGCAGCCAAGTCTCAGAGACTATTAAATCCAGATCCCGGACGAGAACAGTGCAGTCTCTGCCCCTGCGCCTGGGTGTTCCTTCCCGGAGTCCCTTGGAGGGGAACGGGTTGAGCTTTCCTCCCCGGCCCGACCAGGGCTACTGCAGCCGAAGACCTCCAGGACCAGCCACCACCATGCTGAGACCACTCTCCGCACACCTGAAGGTACTGGCAGAGGGACAAAGCCACGCGGGTTCCGGGGCCGAGACCTCCAAGCCTACTCGAATTGGAGTCGAGCATCTTCCACCCAGATCCTCCAAATTCCAGTAGGCGGGGGTCACACCCACCCCCTGGCCCCCTGGCGCCGTGTAATCCCATCAGCAGCCAAGACTCAGAGACTATTAAATCCAGATCCCGGACGAGAACAGTGCAGTCTCTGCCCCCGCGCCTGGGTGTTCCTTCCCGGAGTCCCTTGGAGGGGAACAGGTTGAGCTTTCCTCCCCGGCCCGACCAGGGCTACGGCAGCCGAAGACCTCCAGGACCAGCCACCACCATGCTGAGACCACTCTCCGCACACCTGAAGGTACTGGCAGAGGGACAAAGCCACGCGGGTTCCGGGGCCGAGACCTCCAAGCCTACTCGAATTGGAGTCGAGCATCTTCCACCCAGATCCTCCAAATTCCAGTAGGCGGGGGTCACACCCACCCCCTGGCCCCCTGGCGCCGTGTAATCCCATCAGCAGCCAAGACTCAGAGACTATTAAATCCAGATCCCGGACGAGAACAGTGCAGTCTCTGCCCCCGCGCCTGGGTGTTCCTTCCCGGAGTCCCTTGGAGGGGAACGGGTTGAGCTTTCCTCCCCGGCCCGACCAGGGCTACTGCAGCCGAAGACCTCCAGGACCAGCCACCACCATGCTGAGACCACTCTCCGCACACCTGAAGGTACTGGCAGAGGGACAAAGCCACGCGGGTTCCGGGGCCGAGACCTCCAAGCCTACTCGAATTGGAGTCGAGCATCTTCCACCCAGATCCTCCAAATTCCAGTAGGCGGGGGTCACACCCACCCCCTGGCCCCCTGGCGCCGTGTAATCCCATCAGCAGCCAAGACTCAGAGACTATTAAATCCAGATCCCGGACGAGAACAGTGCAGTCTCTGCCCCCGCGCCTGGGTGTTCCTTCCCGGAGTCCCTGGGAGGGGAACGGGTTCAGCTTTCCTCCCCGGCCCGACCAGGGCTACTGCAGCCGAAGACCTCCAGGACCAGCCACCACCATGCTGAGACCACTCTCCGCACACCTGAAGGTACTGGCAGAGGGACAAAGCCACGCGGGTTCCGGGGCCGAGACCTCCAAGCCTACTCGAATTGGAGTCGAGCATCTTCCACCCAGATCCTCCAAATTCCAGTAGGCGGGGGTCACACCCACCCCCTGGCCCCCTGGCGCCGTGTAATCCCATCAGCAGCCAAGACTCAGAGACTATTAAATCCAGATCCCGGACGAGAACAGTGCAGTCTCTGCCCCCGCGCCTGGGTGTTCCTTCCCGGAGTCCCTTGGAGGGGAACGGGTTGGGCTTTCCTCCCCGGCCCGACCAGGGCTACTGCAGCCGAAGACCTCCAGGACCAGCCACCACCATGCTGAGACCACTCTCCGCACACCTGAAGGTACTGGCAGAGGGACAAAGCCACGCGGGTTCCGGGGCCGAGACCTCCAAGCCTACTCGAATTGGAGTCGAGCATCTTCCACCCAGATCCTCCAAATTCCAGTAGGCGGGGGTCACACCCACCCCCTGGCCCCCTGGCGCCGTGTAATCCCATCAGCAGCCAAGACTCAGAGACTATTAAATCCAGATCCCGGACGAGAACAGTGCAGTCTCTGCCCCCGCGCCTGGGTGTTCCTTCCCGGAGTCCCTTGGAGGGGAACGGGTTGAGCTTTCCTCCCCGCCCCGACCAGGGCTCCGGCAGCCGAAGACCTCCAGGACCAGCCACCACCATGCTGAGACCACTCTCCGCACACCTGAAGGTACTGGCAGAGGGACAAAGCCACGCGGGTTCCGGGGCCGAGACCTCCAAGCCTACTCGAATTGGAGTCGAGCATCTTCCACCCAGATCCTCCAAGTTCCAGTAGGCGGGGGTCACACCCACCCCCTGGCCCCCTGGCGCCGTGTAATCCCATCAGCAGCCAAGACTCAGAGACTATTAAATCCAGATCCCGGACGAGAACAGTGCAGTCTCTGCCCCCGCGCCTGGGTGTTCCTTCCCGGAGTCCCTTGGAGGGGAACGGGTTGAGCTTTCCTCCCCGGCCCGACCAGGGCTACGGCAGCCGAAGACCTCCAGGACCAGCCACCACCATGCTGAGACCACTCTCCGCACACCTGAAGGTACTGGCAGAGGGACAAAGCCACGCGGGTTCCGGGGCCGAGACCTCCAAGCCTACTCGAATTGGAGTCGAGCATCTTCCACCCAGATCCTCCAAATTCCAGTAGGCGGGGGTCACACCCACCCCCTGGCCCCCTGGCGCCGTGTAATCCCATCAGCAGCCAAGACTCAGAGACTATTAAATCCAGATCCCGGACGAGAACAGTGCAGTCTCTGCCCCCGCGCCTGGGTGTTCCTTCCCGGAGTCCCTTGGAGGGGAACGGGTTGAGCTTTCCTCCCCGGCCCGACCAGGGCTACTGCAGCCGAAGACCTCCAGGACCAGCCACCACCATGCTGAGACCACTCTCCGCACACCTGAAGGTACTGGCAGAGGGACAAAGCCACGCGGGTTCCGCGGCCGAGACCTCCAAGCCTACTCGAATTGGAGTCGAGCATCTTCCACCCAGATCCTCCAAATTCCAGTAGGCGGGGGTCACACCCACCCCCTGGCCCCCTGGCGCCGTGTAATCCCATCAGCAGCCAAGACTCAGAGACTATTAAATCCAGATCCCGGAGAGAACAGTGCAGTCTCTGCCCCCGCGCCTGGGTGTTCCTTCCCGGAGTCCCTTGGAGGGGAACGGGTTGAGCTTTCCTCCCCGGCCCGACCAGGGCTACGGCAGCCGAAGACCTCCAGGACCAGCCACCACCATGCTGTGACCACTCTCCGCACACCTGAAGGTACTGGCAGAGGGACAAAGCCACGCGGGTTCCGGGACCGAGACCTCCTAGCCTACTCGAATTGGAGTCGAGCATCTTCCACCCAGATCCTCCAAATTCCAGTAGGCGGGGGTCACACCCACCCCCTGGCCCCCTGGCGCCGTGTAATCCCATCAGCAGCCAAGACTCAGAGACTATTAAATCCAGATCCCGGACGAGAACAGTGCAGTCTCTGCCCCTGCGCCTGGGTGTTCCTTCCCGGAGTCCCTTGGAGGGGAACGGGTTGAGCTTTCCTCCCCGGCCCGACCAGGGCTACTGCAGCCGAAGACCTCCAGGACCAGCCACCACCATGCTGAGACCACTCTCCGCACACCTGAAGGTACTGGCAGAGGGACAAAGCCACGCGGGTTCCGGGGCCGAGACCTCCAAGCCAACTCGAATTGGAGTCGAGCATCTTCCACCCAGATCCTCCAAATTCCAGTAGGCGGGGGTCACACCCACCCCCTGGCCCCCTGGCGCCGTGTAATCCCATCAGCAGCCAAGACTCAGAGACTATTAAATCCAGATCCCGGACGAGAACAGTGCAGTCTCTGCCCCCGCGCCTGGGTGTTCCTTCCCGGAGTCCCTTGGAGGGGAACGGGTTGAGCTTTCCTCCCCGGCCCGACCAGGGCTACTGCAGCCGAAGACCTCCAGGACCAGCCACCACCATGCTGAGCCACTCTCCGCACACCTGAAGGTACTGTCAGAGGGACAAAGCCACGCGGGTTCCGGGGCCGAGACCTCCAAGCCTACTCGAATTGGAGTCGAGCATCTTCCACCCAGATCCTCCAAATTCCAGTAGGCGGGGGTCACACCCACCCCCTGGCCCCCTGGCGCCGTGTAATCCCATCAGCAGCCAAGACTCAGAGACTATTAAATCCAGATCCCGGACGAGAACAGTGCAGTCTCTGCCCCCGCGCCTGGGTGTTCCTTCCCGGAGTCCCTTGGAGGGGAACGGGTTGAGCTTTCCTCCCCGGCCCGACCAGGGCTACGGCAGCCGAAGACCTCCAGGACCAGCCACCACCATGCTGAGACCACTCTCCGCACACCTGAAGGTACTGGCAGAGGGACAAAGCCACGCGGGTTCCAGGGCCGAGACCTCCAAGCCTACTCGAATTGGAGTCGAGCATCTTCCACCCAGATCCTCCAAATTCCAGTAGGCGGGGGTCACACCCACCCCCTGGCCCCCTGGCGCCGTGTAATCCCATCAGCAGCCAAGACTCAGAGACTATTAAATCCAGATCCCGGACGAGAACAGTGCAGTCTCTGCCCCCGCGCCTGGGTGTTCCTTCCCGGAGTCCCTTGGAGGGGAACGGGTTGAGCTTTCCTCCCCGGCCCGACCAGGGCTACGGCAGCCGAAGACCTCCAGGACCAGCCACCACCATGCTGAGACCACTCTCCGCACACCTGAAGGTACTGGCAGAGGGACAAAGCCACGCGGGTTCCGGGGTCGAGACCTCCAAGCCTACTCGAATTGGAGTCGAGCATCTTCCACCCAGATCCTCCAAATTCCAGTAGGCGGGGGTCACACCCACCCCCTGGCCCCCTGGCGCCGTGTAATCCCATCAGCAGCCAAGACTCAGAGACTATTAAATCCAGATCCCGGACGAGAACAGTGCAGTCTCTGCCCCCGCGCCTGGGTGTTCCTTCCCGGAGTCCCTTGGAGGGGAACGGGTTGAGCTTTCCTCCCCGCCCCGACCAGGGCTCCGGCAGCCGAAGACCTCCAGGACCAGCCACCACCATGCTGAGACCACTCTCCGCACACCTGAAGGTACTGGCAGAGGGACAAAGCCACGCGGGTTCCGGGGCCGAGACCTCCAAGCCTACTCGAATTGGAGTCGAGCATCTTCCACCCAGATCCTCCAAGTTCCAGTAGGCGGGGGTCACACCCACCCCCTGGCCCCCTGGCGCCGTGTAATCCCATCAGCAGCCAAGACTCAGAGACTATTAAATCCAGATCCCGGAGAGAACAGTGCAGTCTCTGCCCCCGCGCCTGGGTGTTCCTTCCCGGAGTCCCTTGGAGGGGAACGGGTTGAGCTTTCCTCCCCGGCCCGACCAGGGCTACTGCAGCCGAAGACCTCCAGGACCAGCCACCACCATGCTGAGACCACTCTCCGCACACCTGAAGGTACTGGCAGAGGGACAAAGCCACGCGGGTTCCGCGGCCGAGACCTCCAAGCCTACTCGAATTGGAGTCGAGCATCTTCCACCCAGATCCTCCAAATTCCAGTAGGCGGGGGTCACACCCACCCCCTGGCCCCCTGGCGCCGTGTAATCCCATCAGCAGCCAAGACTCAGAGACTATTAAATCCAGATCCCGGAGAGAACAGTGCAGTCTCTGCCCCCGCGCCTGGGTGTTCCTTCCCGGAGTCCCTTGGAGGGGAACGGGTTGAGCTTTCCTCCCCGGCCCGACCAGGGCTACGGCAGCCGAAGACCTCCAGGACCAGCCACCACCATGCTGTGACCACTCTCCGCACACCTGAAGGTACTGGCAGAGGGACAAAGCCACGCGGGTTCCGGGACCGAGACCTCCTAGCCTACTCGAATTGGAGTCGAGCATCTTCCACCCAGATCCTCCAAATTCCAGTAGGCGGGGGTCACACCCACCCCCTGGCCCCCTGGCGCCGTGTAATCCCATCAGCAGCCAAGACTCAGAGACTATTAAATCCAGATCCCGGACGAGAACAGTGCAGTCTCTGCCCCTGCGCCTGGGTGTTCCTTCCCGGAGTCCCTTGGAGGGGAACGGGTTGAGCTTTCCTCCCCGGCCCGACCAGGGCTACTGCAGCCGAAGACCTCCAGGACCAGCCACCACCATGCTGAGACCACTCTCCGCACACCTGAAGGTACTGGCAGAGGGACAAAGCCACGCGGGTTCCGGGGCCGAGACCTCCAAGCCAACTCGAATTGGAGTCGAGCATCTTCCACCCAGATCCTCCAAATTCCAGTAGGCGGGGGTCACACCCACCCCCTGGCCCCCTGGCGCCGTGTAATCCCATCAGCAGCCAAGACTCAGAGACTATTAAATCCAGATCCCGGACGAGAACAGTGCAGTCTCTGCCCCCGCGCCTGGGTGTTCCTTCCCGGAGTCCCTTGGAGGGGAACGGGTTGAGCTTTCCTCCCCGGCCCGACCAGGGCTACTGCAGCCGAACACCTCCAGGACCAGCCACCACCATGCTGAGCCACTCTCCGCACACCTGAAGGTACTGTCAGAGGGACAAAGCCACGCGGGTTCCGGGGCCGAGACCTCCAAGCCTACTCGAATTGGAGTCGAGCATCTTCCACCCAGATCCTCCAAATTCCAGTAGGCGGGGGTCACACCCACCCCCTGGCCCCCTGGCGCCGTGTAATCCCATCAGCAGCCAAGACTCAGAGACTATTAAATCCAGATCCCGGACGAGAACAGTGCAGTCTCTGCCCCCGCGCCTGGGTGTTCCTTCCCGGAGTCCCTTGGAGGGGAACGGGTTGAGCTTTCCTCCCCGGCCCGACCAGGGCTACGGCAGCCGAAGACCTCCAGGACCAGCCACCACCATGCTGAGACCACTCTCCGCACACCTGAAGGTACTGGCAGAGGGACAAAGCCACGCGGGTTCCAGGGCCGAGACCTCCAAGCCTACTCGAATTGGAGTCGAGCATCTTCCACCCAGATCCTCCAAATTCCAGTAGGCGGGGGTCACACCCACCCCCTGGCCCCCTGGCGCCGTGTAATCCCATCAGCAGCCAAGACTCAGAGACTATTAAATCCAGATCCCGGACGAGAACAGTGCAGTCTCTGCCCCCGCGCCTGGGTGTTCCTTCCCGGAGTCCCTTGGAGGGGAACGGGTTGAGCTTTCCTCCCCGGCCCGACCAGGGCTACGGCAGCCGAAGACCTCCAGGACCAGCCACCACCATGCTGAGACCACTCTCCGCACACCTGAAGGTACTGGCAGAGGGACAAAGCCACGCGGGTTCCGGGGCCGAGACCTCCAAGCCTACTCGAATTGGAGTCGAGCATCTTCCACCCAGATCCTCCAAATTCCAGTAGGCGGGGGTCACACCCACCCCCTGGCCCCCTGGCGCCGTGTAATCCCATCAGCAGCCAAGACTCAGAGACTATTAAATCCAGATCCCGGACGAGAACAGTGCAGTCTCTGCCCCCGCGCCTGGGTGTTCCTTCCCGGAGTCCCTTGGAGGGGAACGGGTTGAGCTTTCCTCCCCGGCCCGACCAGGGCTACGGCAGCCGAAGACCTCCAGGACCAGCCACCACCATGCTGAGACCACTCTCCGCACACCTGAAGGTACTGGCAGAGGGACAAAGCCACGCGGGTTCCGGGGCCGAGACCTCCAAGCCTACTCGAATTGGAGTCGAGCATCTTCCACCCAGATCCTCCAAATTCCAGTAGGTGGGGGTCACACCCACCCCCTGGCCCCCTGGCGCCGTGTAATCCCATCAGCAGCCAAGACTCAGAGACTATTAAATCCAGATCCCGGACGAGAACAGTGCAGTCTCTGCCCCCGCGCCAGGGTGTTCCTTCCCGGAGTCCCTTGGAGGGGAACGGGTTGAGCTTTCCTCCCCGGCCCGACCAGGGCTACTGCAGCCGAAGACCTCCAGGACCAGCCACCACCATGCTGAGCCACTCTCCGCACACCTGAAGGTACTGGCAGAGGGACAAAGCCACGCGGGTTCCGGGGCCAAGACCTCCAAGCCTACTCGAATTGGAGTCGAGCATCTTCCACCCAGATCCTCCAAATTCCAGTAGGCGGGGGTCACACCCACCCCCTGGCCCCCTGGCGCCGTGTAATCCCATCAGCAGCCAAGACTCAGAGACTATTAAATCCAGATCCCGGACGAGAACAGTGCAGTCTCTGCCCCCGCGCCTGGGTGTTCCTTCCCGGAGTCCCTTGGAGGGGAACGGGTTGAGCTTTCCTCCCCGGCCCGACCAGGGCTACGGCAGCCGAAGACCTCCAGGACCAGCCACCACCATGCTGAGACCACTCTCCGCACACCTGAAGGTACTGGCAGAGGGACAAAGCCACGCGGGTTCCAGGGCCGAGACCTCCAAGCCTACTCGAATTGGAGTCGAGCATCTTCCACCCAGATCCTCCAAATTCCAGTAGGCGGGGGTCACACCCACCCCCTGGCCCCCTGGCGCCGTGTAATCCCATCAGCAGCCAAGACTCAGAGACTATTAAATCCAGATCCCGGACGAGAACAGTGCAGTCTCTGCCCCCGCGCCTGGGTGTTCCTTCCCGGAGTCCCTTGGAGGGGAACGGGTTGAGCTTTCCTCCCCGGCCCGACCAGGGCTACTGCAGCCGAAGACCTCCAGGACCAGCCACCACCATGCTGAGACCACTCTCCGCACACCTGAAGGTACTGGCAGAGGGACAAAGCCACGCGGGTTCCGGGGCCGAGACCTCCAAGCCTACTCGAATTGGAGTCGAGCATCTTTCACCCAGATCCTCCAAATTCCAGTAGGCGGGGGTCACACCCACCCCCTGGCCCCCTGGCGCCGTGTAATCCCATCAGCAGCCAAGACTCAGAGACTATTAAATCCAGATCCCGGACGAGAACAGTGCAGTCTCTGCCCCCGCGCCTGGGTGTTCCTTCCCGGAGTCCCTTGGAGGGGAACGGGTTGAGCTTTCCTCCCCGGCCCGACCAGGGCTACGGCAGCCGAAGACCTCCAGGACCAGCCACCACCATGCTGAGACCACTCTCCGCACACCTGAAGGTACTGGCAGAGGGACAAAGCCACGCGGGTTCCGGGGCCGAGACCTCCAAGCCTACTCGAATTGGAGTCGAGCATCTTCCACCCAGATCCTCCAAATTCCAGTAGGCGGGGGTCACACCCACCCCCTGGCCCCCTGGCGCCGTGTAATCCCATCAGCAGCCAAGACTCAGAAACTATTAAATCCAGATCCCGGACGAGAACAGTGCAGTCTCTGCCCCCGCGCCTGGGTGTTCCTTCCCGGAGTCCCTTGGAGGGGAACGGGTTGAGCTTTCCTCCCCGGCCCGACCAGGGCTACTCCAGCCGAAGACCTCCAGGACCAGCCACCACCATGCTGAGACCACTCTCCGCACACCTGAAGGTACTGGCAAAGGGACAAAGCCACGCGGGTTCCGGGGCCGAGACCTCCAAGCCTACTCGAATTGGAGTCGAGCATCTTCCACCCAGATCCTCCAAATTCCAGTAGGCGGGGGTCACACCCACCCCCTGGCCCCCTGGCGCCGTGTAATCCCATCAGCAGCCAAGTCTCAGAGACTATTAAATCCAGATCCCGGACGAGAACAGTGCAGTCTCTGCCCCTGCGCCTGGGTGTTCCTTCCCGGAGTCCCTTGGAGGGGAACGGGTTGAGCTTTCCTCCCCGGCCCGACCAGGGCTACTGCAGCCGAAGACCTCCAGGACCAGCCACCACCATGCTGAGACCACTCTCCGCACACCTGAAGGTACTGGCAGAGGGACAAAGCCACGCGGGTTCCGGGGCCGAGACCTCCAAGCCTACTCGAATTGGAGTCGAGCATCTTCCACCCAGATCCTCCAAATTCCAGTAGGCGGGGGTCACACCCACCCCCTGGCCCCCTGGCGCCGTGTAATCCCATCAGCAGCCAAGACTCAGAGACTATTAAATCCAGATCCCGGACGAGAACAGTGCAGTCTCTGCCCCCGCGCCTGGGTGTTCCTTCCCGGAGTCCCTTGGAGGGGAACGGGTTGAGCTTTCCTCCCCGGCCCGACCAGGGCTACTGCAGCCGAAGACCTCCAGGACCAGCCACCACCATGCTGAGACCACTCTCCGCACACCTGAAGGTACTGGCAGAGGGACAAAGCCACGCGGGTTCCGGGGCCGAGACCTCCAAGCCTACTCGAATTGGAGTCGAGCATCTTCCACCCAGATCCTCCAAATTCCAGTAGGCGGGGGTCACACCCACCCCCTGGCCCCCTGGCGCCGTGTAATCCCATCAGCAGCCAAGACTCAGAGACTATTAAATCCAGATCCCGGACGAGAACAGTGCAGTCTCTGCCCCTGCGCCTGGGTGTTCCTTCCCGGAGTCCCTTGGAGGGGAACGGGTTGAGCTTTCCTCCCCGGCCCGACCAGGGCTACTGCAGCCGAAGACCTCCAGGACCAGCCACCACCATGCTGAGACCACTCTCCGCACACCTGAAGGTACTGGCAGAGGGACAAAGCCACGCGGGTTCCGGGGCCGAGACCTCCAAGCCTACTCGAATTGGAGTCGAGCATCTTCCACCCAGATCCTCCAAATTCCAGTAGGCGGGGGTCACACCCACCCCCTGGCCCCCTGGCGCCGTGTAATCCCATCAGCAGCCAAGACTCAGAGACTATTAAATCCAGATCCCGGACGAGAACAGTGCAGTCTCTGCCCCCGCGCCTGGGTGTTCCTTCCCGGAGTCCCTTGGAGGGGAACGGGTTGAGCTTTCCTCCCCGGCCCGACCAGGGCTACTGCAGCCGAAGACCTCCAGGACCAGCCACCACCATGCTGAGCCACTCTCCGCACACCTGAAGGTACTGGCAGAGGGACAAAGCCACGCGGGTTCCGGGGCCGAGACCTCCAAGCCTACTCGAATTGGAGTCGAGCATCTTCCACCCAGATCCTCCAAATTCCAGTAGGCGGGGGTCACACCCACCCCCTGGCCCCCTGGCGCCGTGTAATCCCATCAGCAGCCAAGACTCAGAGACTATTAAATCCAGATCCCGGACGAGAACAGTGCAGTCTCTGCCCCTGCGCCTGGGTGTTCCTTCCCGGAGTCCCTTGGAGGGGAACGGGTTGAGCTTTCCTCCCCGGCCCGACCAGGGCTACGGCAGCCGAAGACCTCCAGGACCAGCCACCACCATGCTGAGACCACTCTCCGCACACCTGAAGGTACTGGCAGAGGGACAAAGCCACGCGGGTTCCGGGGCCGAGACCTCCAAGCCTACTCGAATTGGAGTCGAGCATCTTCCACCCAGATCCTCCAAATTCCAGTAGGCGGGGGTCACACCCACCCCCTGGCCCCCTGGCGCCGTGTAATCCCATCAGCAGCCAAGACTCAGAGACTATTAAATCCAGATCCCGGACGAGAACAGTGCAGTCTCTGCCCCCGCGCCTGGGTGTTCCTTCCCGGAGTCCCTTGGAGGGGAACGGGTTGAGCTTTCCTCCCCGGCCCGACCAGGGCTACTGCAGCCGAAGACCTCCAGGACCAGCCACCACCATGCTGAGACCACTCTCCGCACACCTGAAGGTACTGGCAGAGGGACAAAGCCACGCGGGTTCCGGGGCCGAGACCTCCAAGCCTACTCGAATTGGAGTCGAGCATCTTCCACCCAGATCCTCCAAATTCCAGTAGGCGGGGGTCACACCCACCCCTGGCCCCCTGGCGCCGTGTAATATATAAAATCCAGATCCTGGAACCGCGTGGCCGCATTCGCGGCCGCGCGACATCTTAACAAAACCTTTTTTTATTGACATCTTATTGTCTTATTTCTACTTTGGACAAACTTGCAGGCTATCGAATGTAGCCTGCCCACAGGGCAGAGTCTGGCAAACTCCCCGTGGCGTACCAAATATGCCAAATACCAGTAACAATGATGGGTCTCATTCTCCTAAATAGCCTTGAATATAATTTCAGGGCTAGGATGAAAGAGACGTTACTGGGGCCTGCTCGAGGCAATCGACGAATAACAGGATGATGAAATGAAAAATGAATGAATCACTGTGAGACAGACCCTTTTAAAAGTTGTTTATGATTAGGTTTATGTCATACAGTGTTCCAACACCCATCCCAGCACCTATAACTGGAAAAGTGTACATTTCCTAGTACCATTGTCCCCAGGTTCCCTCCCATCACACCGCCCCCCTGCTTCCCCTAACCCCCAATCTGCCTCTATGGCAGACGCTTTTCTTCTCTGTCTCTGTTTTGTTTGCACTTTAAAACCCAGAATGTAGAGACACACAAATGAATCTTGAACAACTTGCTGCAGAGATGGCCCCGGACTTTGCAATAGGCCGTTGCCGCTGGGCTGCTCCAAACGGGGGCAGGTGCTGTCCCTCCGCCTGCCTTCTAAGAGCCCCAGTGGCTGCTATTTTCTAGAAGTCAGCAAGAAGCTCCCTGTACAGCAGCGGTGATGGCAAATCCCAAGCCCTACAGGACAGGGGAGGAGTGGGCCCTTCTTCCCCGAGCCCCGATGGGACTCCAAGATAACGCCACATCAGGCCACTGTCTACTTAAGCTCCCATACTGCCTTTATCCAGAGACACACAAATGAATCTCAGACCCAAGCAACTTGCTGTAGAGATCTCTTCAGACCCTAAATATTAAAAGTTTAGAATTCCTACAGCGCACGGTCGCTCTTGCACATATTATATTCATAACAAGCAATACAAAAAACATTGTCTAGCATTGCATTTTCAGCAGATATGAGGGTAGTTGGGACTGGTCTCGAAATATCAAAGGTAACTAAAGTAGAAAAAGAGAGTATCGCACAAATTGTCTGCCATACAAGCAGGGGTAGGTGTAGAATAGGGACAGGGGATATTGAGGATTTGGGTAGTAGAAAAAGTATACTGGTGAAGGGATGGATGTTTGATGATTGTATGATTGAAGCTCAAACATGAAGATTTTGTTACTGTACCTCACAGTGAATCAATAATAATAAAAAATGTGCTATCAATTGATATTATCTATTTCTTTGTTTAATTTCCCTAAGTAGCACTGTAGCACTGTCCTCCAGTTGTTCATTGACTTACTCAAGCAGGCACCAGTAACGTCTCCACTGTGAGACTTGTTGTTACTATTTTTGGCATATTGAATATGCCACCAGGAGCTTTCCAGGCTTTGCCATGCGGGTGGGATACTCTCAGTAGCTTGCCAGGCTCTCCAAGAAGGACAGAGGAATCAAACCTGGATTGGCCATGTGCAAGGCAAACACCCTACATGCTGTGCTATCGCTCCAGCCCAATTTCCCTAAGTACACATTTAATTTTAAAGACTTTGAAAAATAAAAAGGAAACATGGAAAATGTTGTCATCATAAAATAATTTTATTAATATAATCAATAATCTTACTTTTGGAATACATATTTTAGAACACTCATGAGTTTCTGCTCATACAACATCTTCAAGCTTATTGCCTGATTACATGATTTTTTTTTAATTTATTGAATCACCATGAGAACAATCACAAAGCCTTTCAGTCCAAGTTTCGGTCGGTCGTACAATGATCAAACAACTGTCCCTTCAGTGCACATTTTCAACCACCAAGAGCCCCCGTATACCTCCCTCCCACCCACCTCCTGCCTGTATGGTGCAGATTTCCGCTTTATTCTCTCTCTCTACATTGATCACATTCAATATTACGAAAAAAGACCCACCATTATTATTTGGAATTTTCCCAACATTCAGACTGGTTAAAAAGACATCATTAGATAATTTGTTTTCTATTGCTGATTATGAAGAGCATATGATGTCATATGGTCACAATAGCGGCCATGCAAATTTGGATTTCTTATATTTTAGTAATAAGTCTAGAGGGATTACTGCCAAAAGTCTCTGGGTTCCGAGATTGGTTTGTGTGCCTCTGGGATCATGGTCGTTCAGAAGCCGGAGGAGGTGTTTGAGGGTGGCAACCCAGAGCATTGTCGTGGTGGGGAGCAGGGTCGATTCCACCCCCCATCCCATGAGGTCCCATCAATGCAGTCTCATACCTTGCTGTTCATTAGGCTCTAAACGATGCAGGCCACCATGTCACCACCACAAGGGGGGACAGGTGGAAGGACAGACACCCTTCCCCTCCCAGGGCGACATAGCACCATAGTTAAATGCACAGTCCATATGCATTTTGGTTGGGCATTATATTTTGCTCAAATTTTCCCACCATCATTCAAGCCTGTTTTTCAGGGACAAATGCTAGATCAATTACTTTCCATTGATCACTTTGCATATTAGGAAATGTCATGTGGCCGCATAAGTGGCCGTGTAGTTCAGAAAATAGTCCTGGTGTCCACGTACCAGAGCCATGCTTGTAGAAGCTCATGGTCACCGGGATTCCATCGGGAGAAGGTGGGGAGACAGCACCTACCCCATGTGGAACCTCCTGGTGATATTGGCTCAGGACAGGGCCCCAAGAATTATCCGGGAGTTGTGGAGCCCACCAGCTAGTTTTCTTTGCTGCTGTTTGCTGTAAGATGGCGCTGGAGGCGGGTTGTGGGCATGACTTCTGGAATCAGAGGTTGGCTGGGAACCAGAGCGGTCCCCATGCAGTTTGGAAAATAGTCCTGGTGCCTGCGTACCAGAGCCATGCTTGTAGAATAAGATTACATGAAACTTTTTAATACCATTAAATGTTGTCTAAATTTACAATGAAATGCATCAATATTAACCATGTAATTACCACTGAATACTTCAGTTGATGCCAATGCTTTTTTAATTGTAGAAACTAATAGAAGATTCTATGTATATAAAACTTGTTCTATATGGACTGTTATTACAGAAATGGAATAATTCCAGATAGAGACATTTGGAAACAGAACAATTCTCAAAAATATTGTGATTTCCTGAAAAATTCTCCTAGAAAGTATGAAGCAAAGGATTTTTAAGAGCTGTTTTACTGGAACAAAGTATTTGTTTCCCTATATTAATATTACCTCAACCAACACAAATTAATGCTTTTTGAAATAGAAGTAATGTTGTGAGAAAGTCTGTTTTTTGTTTTTTTAATCTCATAATCCGGTGGGCTGAGAAGACAGTACAGTGGGTGGGAGACTTGATCTGCACATAGTCAACCAGCTTCAATTTCTGACATTTCAGGTGGTCCCACCACAAGCAATGCCAAGAGTGATCCCTCAGCACAGTATGAGCACTGAGCACCACCACTGTGATCCAAAAACAGAACAAAATACCATCTTAAAATCTATTATAACCAGAAAAAACAATATTAAGTACATTGTAAAAAGATATGTCAGACACGAGAAAATTTTATTTCAAGGTATTCAGACCATTAAAATGACAGAATCTATTGTTGTGAAAGACAATATAGGTCTAATGGGAGGTTCAAACTGAACTCTGGCACCATAATCATTAGGTAGGCAATGGGGGAAGGAAAAACAGAAACATGCAGATATATTCAATCACTCAGATTATAGTTTTAGGAATAGGCATATGGCCAAAAGTAATAAGGGATCATATAAGGAGGGTGAAATAAGGTTTGCCAAAGAAGAAAACAATGAAGACATACTCTGATCTTATTGCTTGAAAAAAATTAAGAAATCAGCCAGTGAAATGAGACACAACTACTATATTTTGACTTTATTCTTTCTTCATACAGGATAAAATTTTACTATGAAGATAAAAAAATATTAACAGGAAGAATTTTAAGATGGAGGAATTGAAATAACTACAGAGAATTTACATTGGAAAATGTCACAGGGTTGTGTGGTGAATCTAACATGTTATATTTTGTGAAAAAAAGAAAATAGTTCTTATTATTTTCCATAGTAAAACAAAAGATACACGACAGAAGCAGAAACTTTCCTGGGTGGGTGGGTGATATAACTACTAGCTGAATTTCAGATGCAACAGTGAATATTTTAAGCACTGATGTATATGCTCCACCTAAACACAGTAAATCAGGATGCCTTTGTTGATAGAGGAGTGACATCTGCTTAGCAGGAGCTTAACAATCATGCAGTAGTATTTTTGAATAGACCAGGATCATATGCATCACACACTTCAGAAGTCTCCCATCAAGTGGTATCTAATAGATAGTAAAGTGTCTCAGTTAATTAGCAAAACTTTAAAGCTAGAAACTACCAATAACAAATTGGTATCACAAAACATATATACTACAGATAAATATTGAATGGTTTTGTTCTCTTAAGATTCTCACCAATTCTATTAATACCTCAAACTAAAGAATAACTCAAATGTCTCTGTAGTTTTGTAGTCTTAAATGATGTGAAAATTCATCATCTGGTGCCCCATTTTCAATATGCACTCTCCTTTATAACTGTCAGAATTCTTACATAAAACCTTCATTATAAATATATAATATATACATGTATATATACACAAATATATATATATATATACCTACCCTAACTCAGTAGTATTTAAGTTAAAACAAAGTTATGCATATTTGATCAGTCCTGCCAGATGCAATACAGGGAATTCATATAGACACCAGTTTACTTTGCTCTATTCTATTCTGACTACAAAATCCAAGGAGAATTTTTTTAACAGATTAAACATATAATCTGCCAATCTCCAATAAGACAGGTTCAAGTCCAATTATTAGATTCTGTACAGTTGTCTTATAAAACCTAAGATAAAATCATGAAATGGTAAGAAATTTATTTTTTATAATTTCAATGGACTGTTCTCTTTAAAATTCTTACAAATTTCTTAAGTTATCAAGTATGCAAATTTTCACAGAAAAAATAAAAATTATAAATAAATGCTATTTATTGATTCAGAAGACTAAAATAAAACTTTATCTACTGATAAGTCAATATTAAGTTTCCAGTAAGTATTTTGTGATATAACTTTTTATTGAGCTTTAGCTAGTCCCAGAGCCAATTTATTTTAAATGGTGACTTTCTTATCTTCCTAACTCATTTTAGTTTGTAAAAATTGCTTTCACTCTGATACCTCTGTGTTCTCCAAACAATATCACAAATTAGCTGCCTCTTCATGTACAAATCACATAGAGATTAAGCCAACTCAAAGGTAATTTGACACACATGCCATAAGATGTATTTTGGTTTGGTCTCATCCTTTTTCTTCCACTTCTTCTGCTTTGCATTTCAACCTCTATGTATACAGAGATTAAATACTCTAATCCATTTTATTATCTAATAGTCTTCATTTACTTCAGCATAATATTTTTGAAGGCAGACATGAGTTGGTAAAGGTTAAAGAACTGTTTTGAATGTCTCTCTTGATAAAGTGATGTCATTCTTCCAAATTCTCTTAGAATTCTCTAACGGTGGAAAACACATTGCTTTTGAATACACTAAGGATATTCTTAAGAAGTCATTAGCTTCTTATTAAGGCCATTAAATTGCCTCTGGGTAAAAACTCAGTTCTCTAATTCCTAATTTAGAAAGGTCATTTCAAAAGTCACGGTAAGATTTTCTTGTTTTAGAATTAGAGGTAGAGTTAAAATGTTTATCAACCACCTTTAGAAAAATGAACAATCTTTGAAATCTTTTATGTCTTTATAGTTTATGTCAATAATTTTGAGTTATTAAAGACCTAGATTTAAGTGAGATGAGGGATCAAATACAAAAACTCTTACAGTACAATATAAACCGCAAGGACCTGAAGTGTTGTTGTCCTATATTGCAGTTTTATATGTAAGTTAGTTTTGTTCCTGAAGCAGAATTATTGGAGAAACAGTTAACTGAATGCTTGTTAAACACCTGTGTGCCAGGTACAAGGAAGAATGAAGACTAAGAAAGAAGAAAACAGGCAGTTGTAATACAAGTCAAACGGTATCATGATGAGTACAAACCCAGAAAGTTAGAAATGGTAACATATTAAGAGAAAGGATTTCTAAAGCAATACACATCCTTATAGAACCTATTGTGATAGATTTTTTTAAGGTTACAATGATATAACTCCTCTATCAAAGGTAAAAGATTTTATCCCCTTCTCATGAAACTAAGTAGGCTTGGAACTGCTTTAACCAACATGATACAGCAGAGTCAGTATCATAAAAGGTTTTCATACTCATTAAATGCTTAATTTGTACCTTAAGTCACCCTGTAAAAGGTCTGATGACCTGAAGTAATCATATAAGGAAGTGCAAGCAATGGAGAGATCAAGTATTTTCAGTTCTAATCTTCGTTAGTTCAATGGTCTGCTAGGAATGAATAATCCTTGAAAAGAATCCAAACCCCAATCATAGACTAACCCCAACTTTTGAAGTTTCAAGTTGTGGCTCTAACAACTACAGAGCAAAAACATGTCGTGTTTGATATATTCTATTTGAGTTTGTGGTCCATAGATTCTCATCAAAAAGAAAATGAGTATTTTAGTTGATTTGAATATTTTTTGAGGAATAAACAAATTGTTCATGCAAAAAGGAAAACTTCAAAACCTAAAACAGCCTGAGGCTTATATTAGGGCTAGAGCGATAGCACAGTGGTAGGGCGTTTGCCTTGCGCGCAGCCAACATGGCCGACCCGAGTTTGATTCCTCTGCCCTTCTCGGAGAGCCCGGCAAGCTACCGAGAGTATCTCGCCTGCATGGTAGAGCCTGGCAAGCTCCCCGTGACGTATTCGATACGCCAAACACAGTAACAACAAAGTCTCCAATGGAGACGTTACTGGGCCCGCTCGAGCAAATCAATGGTCAACGGGAGGGCCTTTACCTTTTTTAGGCTCAGTTTATAAAGAACGAATAAGAAAGTACATAGCTTTCTACTGTGATGTGGAAGCATTGGATAAGCTATTAATTTGTAGATAATTGACTAGAAAGTGGTCAGGTTACGCTTACCAGAAGAAACTTTATATTTTGTTTAAGGACAGAGAGTCAGAATTTTGAGGAAACCAGGAGATTTTACAATATGGCCATGTGATCATGAGTTTTTGGTCTAGAAATATATATATTCTTTATTGTGACCACCATTTTGCTTTCTCTTTAACATACAGACACTTAGTAAGAGATAACAAAAATTGTCTTAATTTACTAAGTTTTGTCATGTGTTGTTGTGCATAATTAGTAAATAGAATTCTTACTATATTGTTGGAGCCATGAGAGTAAGTAAAATTGACGAGGCTCAACTGTTACAATTTTAAAACTCACTGCATATAAACATACAAGTTTTATGGCCTAAGGTAATGACTAAGTAGCATATTTCAGTGACTTGCAGAAATATCCTAATACAGATAGATGTTTTGACAGGTGGGGATGAACTGGTATTTGAAAAATATCAGTGAAACAATGCATGCCAAGACAGAGGAGTTGGCTGTTTTTAAGTGATACTGATGCCCTAAAGAGACATTAGAAGAATTGAGGATCATGAGCACTTGCAAAAAATATGAGCTAAAGAAACCCCAGTAGTAGCTCACAAAAGCCTATCTTCTTCTGGAATTGGGTATAACTGAGCAAAAGGTTAAAGAATTGCTCATTTATGTCCCAAGCTCCAGAGACATCTTTATTCTCAGTCAAGGTAGATTATTTACGTGAACGTCAGTGTTCCGGTGGTAAAAACCTGGAACTCTGAAATAGGATTAGATATCTTATTGGATATCCTATTGAATATCTTGAGGATGTTGACTCTGCAACCTTCTAGACCCTCGGAGAATTCAGAAGCAGCATCTGTCCCTCTGGGACTTGTATGTCTGTAACATTTCCGAGCACAGCAACTATCTCATCAGACAATTATGGATGCCAACCATATCAACTATCCTGAATATCGAATTTGCCTGCCAAATTAATATATTGTGCAAAATCTAGCTCAAACTAGATGAAGATATACTGAGCTTTATAAGCTTATAAGCTATCAAAGATATTATATAAAACTAAAGAATTATACAAATGAGCAGGAGTATAGTAATAGGAGCCAGGGGATTCTTTTCAGAAGCAGATCTTCAAAATGCTTGATCAGTGAGAGCAGAATACAGAAATGTGTAAGCAGGTACTCATTCCCTTTGGGGAACTTAATCAATATCTAGGATTTAGTACCTTATCAAGGACCCCAGAGGAGACCTCAACCCTTAACTGGAGTAGTTTTTAGAAACCTGGAAATTCTCAATATAGCAGAACACCCCATAAATTCCACCAGAAGTTTGTTTCCCTAAAAACCACAATGCATACTCAATACACCATAGTTATCAGGAACTTCCTGGCAAGATGGACACAGTCATCACTATGAAACTCTGATGATGCTCCTCAAGGGCTGGGCTTGTTGATTCTAGAAGCAGGGCCATAATTGGGCTGGTTAGTATCCATGGAAATGATGAGCCCTAGAAGAGAAGTCAGATGAAAGTGCTTATTTGTTTGTATTCAGGAAGTTGTATTTACCATAATGACTGGCAAGGCTGGGAGGCATTCAAGACTTTTGACCCAAAGGGTGTTGTAGAGATGCTTAATAGAGCATGGTGTCTCCAAGGCAAAAAAATAGAGAGGCAGCTAAAATGGTACTAATATTGCAATCAAATAATAACAGAAAAGGAGACAGATGATGCTGAGAATGACTTCCCTAATAAAGGTGCATCACTTGCTCAGTTCTGAAACCAGAACAAAATGTTCACGACTAAAACACATTGAATAAAGGACTGACATCCTAGAAGAAAGAACATCTGCCATACTATACAGGTACATGCCTATACATGATTTAAAGAACATGTACCATGTAAGATGCTGCATTTTACAGGAGTTACCTACAAATTATACACCTGGACTATGGAACAAGAGCTATCAGAGAGGGACCAAGCAACTGCAAACCTCTGCAACATCACTGCCTGGAACAGTGTATCAAAACATATTATCATTTCCCATGAATGCATGTAGCAAAATATCAGTACTAGAACTAAATACTTGAACAATGTTGAATTTCATTTTGATTTTGTATTTCTATTGAAAACAAGACACTCCAGAGAATCATTGAGAATCACTTGATCACTTGATATCCTGTTACTCATCGATTTGTAGGAGTGGGCACCAGTAATGTCTCATCTCCATTCTCCATGTTGCATGCTAGTGTAGCCCAATGGCATCTGCTCGCTCCAGGAGCACGTAAAGCCTCAAACCGATCATTGACGGTCTTGATGAAGAAGTCTGACCATCTCATCGGTGGGCGGCCACGTGATCTTTTGACATCCCGTGGAATCCAGTCAGTAACAGCTCTAGTCCAGTGGTCACCTCCAAATCGAATTATGTGTCCAGCTCATCTGATTTTTGACACCTTGGCAAACAAAACAGCATCCCTGATTCTTGATCATCTACAGAGGTCAGAACTCTGGATTCTTTCTCTCACTTGAGTGAAGCACGATACTCCAAGCATAGCTCTTTGATTCCTCTTTGGGAGACCTGATTAGCATTCTCATCCTGTTTTCATAGGGCCCAGGTCTCTGAGGCGTATGTTAATGCAGGGAGAACAGTGGAATCGAAGAGATGTGCTCAGAGCCAGAGGTTCTTCGTCCTCTAAGCTATTTCTTCAATGCTCTTGAAAGAGTTCCAAGCCGCTCTCTTCCTCCTGTGAAACTCAGGTGCCAGTCATTCATCATGTTGAGTTCTCAACCTAGGTACACATAACTGCTCCATTCAGAGATGTCTGTTCCATTGAGAGTGAATGGAACATCAGGAACGAGTCCGTTGATCATAAACATTGTCTTTGTGAGATTCAACTGCAGTCCGACCTTTCCACACTTATGGTTGAAGTCGGCCAGCATTTGTGCTGCTTTTCTAAAGTTTGGTGTTATTAGAACGATGTCATCAGTGAAGCGGAGGTGGTGGAGGTGCCAACAATCTATCTTCACTCCCATTCCTTCACATTCCAGTCATCACATGACAATCTCGAGAGTGGTAATGAAGAGTTTCAGTGAAATGGTATCATCCTGCTGAACACCTCTCTTGACAACGATGATCACTTCCTTGTAGAATGGTGAGATACTGGTAGTAAATCCATAATACAGCTCACGGAGGATCCTGATGTATTGAGTTTGAATGCTCTGTATGGCTAAGGCTTCAATGACTGCTTCCGTTCTAACAGAATCAAAGGCCTTCTTAAATCGATGAACATTAAGGCCTTCTTAAATCGATGAACATTCAAGAGTGGCATCTTGAACTTCCGAGAAACCTCAGTGAGCTTGGTTATAGTGTGGATATGGTCACGGTCATAGTCACGGTCCTCCCGTTGTTCATTGATTTGCTCAAGTGGGCCCAGTAACGTCTCCATTGAAGACTTTGTTGTTACTGTCTTTGGCATATCGAATACATCGAATACATCACGGTAGCTTGTCAGGCTCTGCCGTGCAGGCGAGATACTCTCGGTAGCTTGCTGGGCTCTTCGAGAGAGGTGGAGGAATTGAACTCGGGTTGGCCATATTGGCTGAGTGCAAGGCAAATGCCCTACCACTGTGGATATGGTCAATCACGCTGAATCCTTTTTGGAACCCAGTTAGCTCGCATGGTTGTCCTTCATCTAGTGTTCTGCTAATCCTGTTCAGGATGACTTGAGTAAACTGCTTGTAGATGACAGACAACGGGCAGATCGGACGATAATTGCCAATGTTGTGGATATCTCCCTTCTTGTACAGTAGAGCAGTTCTGCTGGTTTTCCATTGGAACGTAACCTTGCATTCAGACAGGAAGCTTGTGAAGATCCAAGCCAGTGTATTGATGAGTACTGACGGCAGGTTCTTCAGGTGTTCAGTTCTGACCTTGTCTGGTCCAGGTGCTGTTCACTTTTTTACCTATGAAATGGCGTGTCGGATTTCAGAAGGGAGAATGTTGGGAATGACATATCCATCCTGAGGAATTTGGTATGTGGGCAGGTGGACATAGCTATCGAAGAGATCTGAGTAGAACTTATGGATAATCTTCTCCATTGCCCTTCTGGAAGATGTGATAGATCCATCAGGACGTTGGAGGGCAGTCATCTTGGTCTTGAAGTTGATGAAGGACAGGAGGGAGTTGTGAGTGTTTTTCCCAGCTTCTGCCTCATTGGCCAGCACTGCTGCTCTTCTTTCTTTAAGGTCTTCCTTTATCACTTCATGTACTGCTTTGTGAGCTCGGATGTTAGCTTGCAGTTGCGACTTGCTCACACCAAGCCACGTTAGCAAACGAATTCATGAGTTTGAGAAGACAGTCTTCTTTTTGTGGCTATCTCTCTCTCGGTATTCCTTGCACAATCATGAAGGTGTTGAACCAGTTGATCGTAATCTTCGTCAATCTTGTCAAGGACAGCCTCTTCCCATGTTGCCGCAATAGTGCCAAAGAGCTCCCAGTTGGTGGCAGTTCTGGGAGTTCTCTTCTTAAACTTTGCAGGCCTTTTCCCCCGCTCCATGAAGTAGAATTTTGCACAAAGGAGACAGTGGTCCAATCCCATTTGGAATTTTGGTACAACAGTGACATCGGTCAGGAAAAACCATCGATTGAATACGATGTGGTCAATTTCATTGTGGAACTGTCCACCAGGAGACTCCCATGTCCAACGTTTAAATTCAGCCTTCTGGAACTCTGAGTTGCCATGGAAGGTCTTGGTCGACATGATGAACTTAGACCATCTCTCACCCTGTTCGTTCCATTCTAGGCCATGGGTCCTGATGTGAAGTTCTTCCACTGATCTTCTTGGTCCTGTCTTGGCATTAAATCAACAACAATGATCTTGTAGAAGGTGTGGTCTTCTTTATAAATCTTCTCCAGCTCCATGTAGAACTTCTTAATTTGTTCTTCATCATTGGATGTTGGTGCGTAGACAACAAAGATAGAAACTGCTGGCAGTGAGTCACATCTATTCAAGTCTAATCATTTGATTCGGGTTGTTATGGATTTGAATGAATCAATGCTCATGGCCAAGTTCGTGTTGACAAGGACACCAATACCACCGATGCCTCTTTTGTTGCATGTTCCGAGAAATAGTTTTTCTCCAGTGTTGAAAATGGCATGATATAGTTGATGCCTTCTCATCTCGGTCAGACCAATGATATCATACTTGATCTTTCGCACTTGCACCATGAGGACCTCGTGGATGCATCTGATGCCAGTGTATGTGCATTGGAAATACAGACAGTCATTCAAGCCTTCTTTGTTTTGGCAGCCTAGGTTGACCCTGAGATTTTATCAGCCTCTCCTTCCTCATCCTTCTTAATGCTGCTATATTGGTGGCTCTTTCAGGGTCAGGGGAATGAGACCCATTGTATTTACTGTTTTTGGCATATCAAATACGCCATGGAAGTTTGCCAGGATCTACCGTGTGGGCGGGATACTCACGGTAGCTTGCCAGGCTCTCTGAGAGGGATAGAGGCTTTTAGGCAGCCTCTAATTGCCCTGGCAGGTGTTCCCATGGTTCAAACAATATTTGAATCAAAAGTGTTGCGGTAATCTTGGAAGATGGGTATTAAGTGTCTTATGTTTTTTCCTCAAGATTACGTTATCTCTTTTGCCCTCTGTCATTGTCTGAAGAAAGCTAGACCTTCATAACAGGCTGTAGAAAATAAGGTGGATTCATTTCACTCGTGATATAATGCTGATGGAGCAGGTACATGAAGTGGTTAATACACTGGAGGGCATGGGGATGTGAACCACTCCAGAACTGTAGCACTGTAGCACTGTCCTCCCGTTGTTCATCGATTTGCTCAAGTGAGCACCAGTAACGTTTCCATTGTGAGACTTGTTGTTACTGTTTTTGGCAAATCGAATATACCCCGGGGAGCTTGCCAGGCTCTGCTGTGCGGGCAGGATACTCTCAGTAGCTTGCCGGGCTCTCCGAGAGGGATGGAGGAATCAAATCTGGGTTGGCCGCGTTCAAGGCAAACTCCCTACCCGCTCAAATATGCTCCAGTCCCACTCAAATACAGGAGAAATCCGCCTTCTCCAGATGGAATCTGGGCGACCATGAGCCTCTACAAGCATGGCTCCAGTATGCGGGCACCAGGACTATTTTTCCGAACCACATGGATGTGCAGTTCCATCCTGGCTCCCAGTCAGCCCCTGATCCTGGAAGCCATGCCCTCAACCTGTCCCTGGTGCCATCTTGCCACACACAGCAGTGAAGAAACCTGGCCAGCGGGCACCACAACACCTGGAGAATTCTCCAGGCCCCATACTGAGCCAATAACACCGGGAGGTCCCAGATGGGGTAGGTGCAGTCTCCCTGCCTTCTTGAGATGGAATCCCAGAGACCATGAGCTTCTACAAGCATGGCTCCAGTATGTGGGCACCAGGACTATTCCTCTGAACCATGCGGTCACATAAGCAGCTGTGCGACCTTTCCTTATATGCATAGTGAGCAATGGAAAGTAAATGACCTAGTGTCTGTCCCTGGAAAGAAGGCTTGAATGGTGGTGGGAAAATGTGAGCAAAATATAATGCCCAACTGAAATGCGTTTGGACTGTGCATTACACTACAGTACTATGCCACCCTGGGAGGGGAAGGGTGTTTGTCCCTTCTCCTTTCTCCACTGGCAGCGGTGGCATGGTGGCCACCATTTTTTAGAACCTAATAGACAGCCAGGTATGAGACTGCATTGATGAGGCACTCAGGGCCTCATGGGATTGGGGGGTGGAACTGGCCCTGCTCTCCTCCTCCCAGGTTGCCACCCACAAACGCCTCCTCTGACTCCTGAATGACCATGATTCCAAAGGCACACAAACCAATCTCAGAGCCCAGCGGCTTTTGGCAATAATCCCCCTAGACTTAAAACTAAAATATCAGAAATCCAAAATCACGTGGCCTCAATAGCAGCCACACAACATCATACGCTCTTCATAATCAGCAATAGAAAACAAACTATCTAATGATATCTTTTTGGCAGGTCTGAATGTTGGGGGAAAATTCCAAATAATAATGTTGGGTCTTTTGTCATAATATTGGATGTGATCAATGTAGAGAGAGAGTAAAGTGGAAATCTGCCACACAGGCAGGAGGAGGGCTGGGAGAGGAGTATACTGGGGTTCTTGGTGGTGGAAAATGTGCATTGGTGAAGGGATGGGTATTTGATCATTGTATAACTGACTGAGACTTAAACTGAAAGGCTTTGTGACTGTTCCCATGGTGATTCAATACATAAAAATTTTAAAAAAAAAGACTTGATGTTGCATCCTTATACAAAAAAGGTATTAAATCATTGAGGTCTCCCAAAGAAGAATAGAAAGAGCTATGCTTGGAATATCACGTTTCACTCAAATGAGAGAAAGAATCCGGAGTTCTGACATCTGTTGACGATCAAGAATCAAGGACGCTGTCTCGTTTGCCAAGGTGTCGAAAATCAGATGGGCTGGTCATGTAATGAGATTTAAAGACGACCTCTGGACTAGAGCTGTTACCGACTAGATTCCACGGGATGTCAAAAGACCGCGTGGCCACCCACCTACCAGATGGTCAGACTTCTTCATGAAGATCATGAACGATCGGTTTGAGGCTCTTCATATTCCCGGAGCGAACAGATGCCATTGGGCTACACTAGCACATGACAGGGACAAACGGAGACCTTACTGGCGCCCGCTCGAGCAAATCGACGACTAACGGGAAGTTAAGTGATTAAGTGATTAAGTGAAATCATTGAAAACACTGTTTTGTTTTTAATTTATTAACTATTTTTTTGCCATTTTAGAGTATTCCATACCGGATATTTTCTCTTATAGCCCCCTGAGAATATTTTTGGGTCCCAAATTTAAGTCATATGGTCCTGGGGTGAGAAATGCTGTTTTGCAGCATAGAGATCACCAACTAGAACTGAAGGCCAACTAATTATTGTGTTTGTCACACTATACATATGCAAATTAAGCCCATAATTTTCAGACTACATTGATTTCAAGTAGGTGGAAGTTTGAGTTTCATGTTACTAAATTTATATTACTAAATTTAGAAATATAAAGTAAAAAGCTCTAGGGACCTTTACTACTTACCCTCTTCCAAAATCTTGAAGTGACTTTGGATTCCAGTGTTGCCTTTTTGTCGTTGTTGTTGTTGTTGCTAAAACAGACACACCCTAATGACATAAACTTCAAAAACCCCAAAGTATGGATCTATTTCTGGAGACCTAAACAGCAAACTAAGACATCCAAATTGTCCCGAGTGGGAGACCTCAAGATTACTCCAGAAACAGACATAGTAGGCAGAGGATCTTCAGAGAACACTATAGGAGCAGCGGTGACCACAGCCACCCTAATCCAAGAAAGAGTAAAGACTTTTTTTTCCCTTTTTATTTAATAAAGGACTTGTTGTTTCCTTTGAAAGAACAAGATTCTCTGGGGAATTTCAAATTTTACCTATAAAAGCTCCTGCCTCCCAGTTCAGAAGTATTATTCTTTCTCCAAGAAGCTATCAAGAGTCAATATTTTCACAGTATAACAGTCTGACCTTGCCTTCAGGAAATAAAATGTGGGATTTTTATACTCAACACCACTAACTTACTGGCATTGGAAAATAAAATTTCTGTTTTAAAATTGATTGTAGTTTAAAAATAGAAAATAGAACAGATTTTTCTTATTTCATTAAGAGATTTAAATAGAGTATAAGATAAAGCCTCTAGATAATGTATATTCCATGTTATAAAAATAGTCTAGGGGTACATATTTTACCATTAAATAAACATAGAGCTCACCTAGAACAGAGGAAAGCTGTGTGCTCTGTGCTACCCTGGCATCGAAATAGGCTTGGCCAAAGTACCATAATGCTTAACTATAAGTGAAGAGCATGGTTATGGATAAATTCTGTCATGATTCAAAAAGAAATAACTAGATTTGGACCCTGCTAGGGTTAGGAAAGGTTAATCTGTCCTAGGCACTGTAGTCTGAGTCTGTGGTGAGATGTTCCCAGGAGAGCCACTTTACAAGCTCAATCTATCTCTTACTGTGTCCATACAAAATAACTAATGTTAAGAAGTAGAATTAAGATGTTAACTGAGATGTTAATTAAGTACTTGGACTAAGAAGAGGAGGAACACCCCTATGTGGTGTTTCTGCCCTTGCCCTTGAGCCTGATGGGCAGTCCGGAAGGGTTTTCTTATGTCAAATTTGCTACTGGACTGGGTGTAGCATCTGGGGAGTTGGAGAGAGACAGGAGAGTTGGAGGGAGATGAGAGAGAGAGCAGGGCAGCAAGATGGAGCGTAGAGGGACTAGCAAGGGGGACAGAGGGAGAAGAATGTAGAAGAATGCAGGAGCAGGCGTGTGGGGAGAGAGAAAGAGAGAGAGAGAGAGAGAGAGAAGGCTGGGAGATGGAGCACGGAGAGATGAGCGGGAGAGACCAGAGGAGATTCGAATGAGGGGCAGTGTGAGACTAGAATGGGGGGCTCAGAGAGACTGAAGCAGGTGTGGGGAGAATGGAATAAACAGCAACTGATCAATCAACTGACTTGGCCCTGTTTCCTCCTTTGTCCACCCATGACATCTGCCACCCCAGGCTGGGCAGTGGCCGGAGCCCACTGAACCCGGGTGGTGAGAGGGAGAGCTGCCAAGCCTTCCCTAGCCGCCCGGAGACTATACAAGGTAGGATAAAAAGAAATGTATGCTGAAAGTAGACTATAGACCGAACATGATTGCCACTCAATTCCTCTTTTGCAAACCACAGCATGCAAAAGGAGAGAGAGAATAAAAGGGAGTGCCCTGCCATAGAGGCAGGGTGGGATGGGGGATGGGGGATGGGGGGTGGGAGGGATACTGGGATTAGTGGTGGTGGAGAATGGGCATTAGTGGACGGATGGGTACTCGATCATTGTATAACTGAAACCCAAGCACAAAAATTTGTAAATCTACAACTGTACCTCATGGCGTTTCACTAATAAAAATTTAAAAAAAAGAAATCTGAAGAATAAGAATAATCTATTTCATATGTGGAGTATAAATAAGCATCACAAGTGAATAAAAAACAGGAATAGAACCTGAGAGTCTGCCTAAGAAACTGAGTTGTTTAGGGAGGGGCTATGAAGGAGGATCTATAGACAATAGTGGAGGATCACCAACACTGGTAGTGAGTATAGTGTAGTAACATTGTTATACCAGAAACATTACTATTCACAATATTGCAAATCATGGTGCCTAATTTTTAAAAAAATGAAAAACAATAAAATACTTTTAAAACAAAAAAAACGCATTCATCATTATCCTAGTAGGTCAGCAATTGCCAATTTTACATTTTTTCCAATATTAGAGAATGCACTCTGAACAGAGAGAAGTCTTATAAGTCTTTATATCACTATATCCAAGGACATGTCAAGTCTAACACATTATACATACTCAAATGTTTGTTGTGCAAAAAATGGTATAAAGTACATTCTGTGATTGTCAAAAGTAAAACTGATCCCTGGAACTATTAGCTTGGATTTTCACATTCACACCTTCAGAAATAAAGATGAAAAATTTCTCCTGCTGTCAAAATCTCACTAGATACAAAGGCAGAATGAACTAGAAATTTATCTATACCAAATAGCTAGAAATAAAAATAAGATATTTAGACAATGTATTATTACCATGTAATTGTTTGCTCAAGACAAGGTGACAAAAAACATTTGTTAAATAGGCCTTCAGAAATCCTAGTGTATTATGTATTTGGCTGCAAAGTTGTACTACGAAGGTGTGTGACAATTCTACTAGGAAGTAGCATCTAGTACATTTTGCTTTTATTAGCCTCCAGGGAGCCCTATTAACAAAGCTTTTTCTTGTGACATTTATTGTTTACTCTCTGTCCTGAATTTAATTTTTCCTTAGGGGGAAATCTTGTCGCAGACTGTAAAATAAATTGAATCTTCTTAATCTAGCCCTTTTGACGAATAAACCTATTTCTATTTAACCTTCAAAAGGCTGACAAATCAGATTAATCCTTGTTAGTATCCAATACACATCAAATCAAAGTGTTCCTAACACATATGACAGTGCTCATCAAAAAACTTTCTGGATACTAGCAGTAATTCTCCCATCTGACAGATCATTGATCCATGATCTGTTTATACCTTTAGTCGCCTTATTTGTGCGTGCATGTGTGTGTGTGTGTGTGTGTGGCATCAGGGCCTCACATACAAGACAAATGATCTACATTGAACTTCATCTCTCATCCCAAGTAATCTTACTGCTTTGGGAAGGATGGGCCACATCCAGCTGTAATCAGGGTTTGGTTTGCTCCTGGTTCTGTGCTCAGGAGTTGCCCCTGGAAATGTTTGGGAGACCATATGTGGTACCTGATATAAAAACCAGAGTCAAGGATATCAAGGATATACAAAGCAGTGGTTGAACTCCAAAAGAAGAAAACATCCAACCCAATCAAAAAATGGGGTGATGAAATGAACGGAAACTTTCTCAAAGAAGAAATTCGAATGGCTAAAAGGCACATGAGAAAATGCTCTACATCACTAATCATCAGAGAGATGCAGATCAAAACAACAGTGAGATATCATCTCATACTACAGAGATTGGCCCATGTCCAAAAGAACAAAAGCAATTGGTGTTGGCCCGGATGTGGAGAGAAAGGGACTCTTCTTCACTGACGGTGGGAATGCCGACTGGTTCAGCCCTTTTGGAAAACAGTATGGACGATTCTCAAAAAATTAGAAATTGAGCTCCCATTTGATCCAGCAATACCACTCCTGGGAATATATCTCAGAGAGACAAAAAAGTACAGTCAAAATGACAGCTGCACTTGTATGTTCAATGCTGCACTTTTCACAATAGCCCAAATCTGGAAGAAACCCGAGTGCCCGAGAACAGATGACTGGTTAAAGAAACTTTGGTACATCTACACAATGGAATACTATGCAGCTGTTAGAAAAGATGATGTCATGAAATTTACATACAAGTGGTTCTACCTGGAAAGTATCATGCTAAGTGAAATGAGTCAGAAAGAGAGGGACAGACATAGAAAGATTGCATTCATCTGTGGAATATGAAGTAATAAAATAGGATAATAACACCCAAGAATAGTCGAGAAAAGTACCAGGCTTGGAAGCCAGCCATACATGCTGGAGGAAAAGGCAGGTCAGATAGAGAAGGGAACACCAAGTAAAGGATGTTGGGAGGATCCGCCCACGATGGGAGATGCATGCTGAAAATAGACTATAGACCAAATATGATTGCCACTCTATGCCTCTTTTGCAAACCACAACACCCAAAAGGAGAGAGAAAACAAAAGGGAATGCCCTGCCACAAAGGCGGGGTAAAGTGGGGGGGGGGGATGAGGTGGAGTGTGGGAGAGCTACTGGGATCATTGGAGGTGGAGAATGGGCACTGGTGGAGGGATGGGTACTCAATCATTGTATAACTGAAACCCAAGCACAAAAATTTGTAAGTCTACAACCGTACCTCATGGTGTTTCACTAATAAAAATTTAAAAAATAAAAACAAACAAACAAAAAATGAAGTCAGTTTTATGCAAGAAAAGTTCTTTAAACCATGCATTATTTCTCTGGCCTAAATATTACTTTTAAAAACTCTTAGTTGGACCCCATCATCAACACATCAGTACCCAAAATAAATTTATAACTGTCACATTTTAATGTCAATAATGGTAGTAAAATTGCTGATATGTGTTGATATTTTTAAATTTTTTGATAAGCCTATTCTCCACCTACTATAGGTTTTGGTTACTCAGTATTTACAACTGTATTCTTCTCTAAATAACTACCTCATTCGCAGATAGAAGCTACCTTTCCCATAGCTATCTGCAATAGCTCATAGCCAATGAATCAGTGAGGCAGGGATGTAAGCATTACCTTTATTATTCCAAAGCATGTCATCTTTATGGTACCATTCATGGATCAAACAACATCTTATTATGTTTGTTACTAGATTGTATTTAATCTATTTCTTTTTGTTTTGTTTTTGTTTTGGGGCCACATCTGGCAATACTATTCATGGTGGTACTCAGGAGACCATACAGGATGCCAGAATGGAACCCAGATTGGCTGTGTGCAAAGCAAGTGCCTTACCCGTTATGGCCCCCAGGTCTACTTCCTATTATCTATCATTTTTATGCCATTTCAAAAGCTACTCATTCCAGTCCAGGACAAATGTTTCACCTGACTATTCAAATTACCTTCTAATTAGTTTCGCTTTCTTATTGTTACATCTTTATGATATGACCAAAATATCTAAGATATAAATTTAATTACCTTCCACACTCTCACCACATGCTTTCTTCTTGAAACCCAACAATTACCACTACAATTACAATTACTATTACCTACCCAGAGGCAATAATCTGAACTTTGCTCAAATGTGAAATTTATTTCTCCCCCAAGAAAAATGAGGTCTTGTAGCAAAGAAAACATTAAATTATGTTTGGGGTTTGCTCGAGCGGGCCCAGTAACGTCTCCATTGGAGACTTTGTTGTTACTGTGTTCAGCATATCAAATACTCTCGGTAGCTTGCCGGTCTCTCTGAGAGGGGCGGAGGAATCGAACTCGGGTCGGCCATGTTGGCCGCTTGTAAGGCGAACGCCCTACCCGCTGTGCTATGTACAGTTATATTATAGTTAACTTTGAGTGGCATTTGTCATAATCTTTTTTTTTACTATAATCTTGGGATTAGAATAATTCTATCATCAAGGAAAAACTATAAAATAAAGTAAATCAGAAAAAAATGGGCTATGAGTCCACTTCTCTGTAAGTTAAGGGGTTTGTTATAGCAAGTTAAAAACAGTAAGTTTCACTTGTGTATAGGATAAAAATAACTTCTACATCTAGCTCAGAATTCATATAATATATTAGATTGAAAAGTTCATGGGTCCACATTGGTGTAATGATTGATTCCAGAGTGGGTTAGCATATTTAAGTCCCGTAAAGTTTCAACAGTAAATATAGTGAGCCAAATGATAGTGGCATTATGTTAAATAATAATTTATGTATTTTATATTTAAACAAATATGTAATACATTTAGATTTGAAATCTGATATTTTCAAAGTTCGCTTACAGAAAAACATCAGATTCTGGCTTATAATGTATATTTAAGTTAAGATCTTATATTGAAGTGATGTTTATAAATAGTATTGTAAGACAATGAAACTTCATCCCATCCTGACTTTTTTGGTTAGTTTTAGATTGAGGAGTTGTATCTAGATGTGCCTAGAATGGTGCCAAAATATATAAGCAAATAAATGCTATCAGTATTAAAAGAAACATGAACATGGTTTTCCAAGTGGCTACCAGCACAGGTGCCCTATTCACTGCAAACAAACTTGAGGAAAGAAACTTTCCCAGGATGAGGGTGCCTCAAAGAAGGCCTCCCCAATGCCCTGCAGGAAAAATTTTTCCTGCTAGCAATAGAACAAGCTGGGGGTAGGATTTGAACTAACACTCCAATGGATCCTGAATGATGCTAATGCCTGGCTCCTTCCACAAGTCACGCCAGTGGTGTTAAACTCCCTCTCCATATTCCTTAAAATCCACATCTTATTCTCATTCTCTTATACTAAATTTTCACCAGGGCAGCCTGCTATCCCAATCACAATAGACCACTAGTCTATAAACGCCTATTCTAATCAAAATTACCCCAAACCCACAAAAGTAGTGGTGAGTAAGAGAAACATAACAACCCTAACCTAAAAGTAGTAGTACATCAGGTCAAAATACACATTGCCTGATTCAGTACAAGATGCTCCAAACAATTACACAGGAGCACCAAATTGGAAGGGAATGTCACTGATGGGGAAAGAGGAGACTAGACCGCCACCTACTGAGTTCCTGGTAATGGGGGGTGGGGGGTGGGGAGTGGAAGGATGCTTATAGTGTATTGGAAAAAATCACCTCCAGACCAGCACAGGCACCATGTGGAAACAGAACCCTATCATGGGAAGTAGACAAAGATAGGAGCCGTAAAGTCTTAACAAGAAATTTCCACCCACATACTCTCTCTGATAAAGAATTCAGAAATGAAATGGTGAGGATGTTTAGTGAGCTCAAAGAAACAGTGGAATGGACAGCCAATAAAACACAGGAGGATACGGGGCTGTAGAGATAGAACAGCGGGTAGGGCATTTGCCTTGCATGTGACCGACCCGGGTTCGATTCCCAGCATCCTATATGGTCCCCTGAGCACCGCCAGGAGTAACTCCTGAGTGCAGAGCCAGAAGTAACCCCTGTCCATTGCCAGGTGTGCATCGCCAGGTGTGACCCAAAAAGCAAAAACAAAACAAAACAAAAAAAACACAGGAGGATATATGAGAAGAACTAAATAAAACTACAAGTAGAAACGCCATTATTTTGAAATTTTCCAGGTGAAATGAAAAACTCAGTGGATGCCCTCAACAGTAAGAGTAACAGTAGCCGAAGACAGAATCAGTGAGCTTAAAAAATAAGATGCAAAAAAACCTCAGGCAAAAGTAGAAGATGGAAAATGATCTCAAAATAAATCAACAGCAGGCAAGAGAATTTTGGAATGAATTCAAGAGAAACAACATAATAATCATAAAAGTCCCAGAGAGACAAAAGGTAAGCCCAATTATGAAGCAATAGTCACAGAAATCATTGCTGTAAAGTTTCTAAAGCTAGAGAAAGTAGGTATCCAAATCTAGAAAGCCCAAAGAGTACCAGCTAAAAGGCATCCTAATAAAAAGTCTCCAATATATATCCTAATCAGAATGATGAAAACCATAAATAGAGATACAATACTGAAAACAATAAGATCAAGGAAAGAAATTATGTACAAAGAAGCATCCCTAAGATTTACAGCAGATCTATTGAATGAGATGCTCTGGACCCAAGGTGTCAGTGGTTGGATATAGTTAAAAAAAATCTTAATGAAATGAAGGACTTACCAAGAATACTTTACCCAGCCAGAATTTCATTAAGATTTGAATGATACAAAACTTCATAAATAAATAAAGCTCAGTTACTTTATCAATTAAAAAATAACTTTAAAAGGAGAACTAAAGCAGAAGGCAAAGCAAAACATAAAAATATATTAAACTTCTACAGAAAGTACAAAATCCCATAGCAATAATCTCTGTGTCAATGGTTTAAATGCACCAGTTAAGAGACACAGTGTGGCAAAATGAAGTTAAAAATTGAATCCAACATTTTACTACTTATAAGAAACAAATTCGAATAGTCAGAGCAAACACAGACTCAAAAATCAAAGGCTGGAAAACAATTTTTCAAACAAACAACTCCTTAAAAAAGACCAGGGTGGCCATGCTGGTATCCAAAGATAAAGACTGCAGGCTGAAAAAGGATGGAGGAGACAGAAAAGGTCATTTATTAATCAAGGGATATATACATTAGAAAGAAATTACACTTCGAATCATATATGCATCCAATAAAGGACGAATAAAATACTTAAAACAACAACTAATAGACTTCAATGAATACATTGATAGCAACATAATGGTAGTTGGAGACTTCAACACTGCTATTCTACCTCTTGATAGATCAATAAGACTAAAACTCAGCAAAGAAATACTGACTTTGAAGGAAGAAATGGAAGAGAAGAGGCTAGTAGATATATACAGTGCTTTTTAAAATTTTAATGTAGGAGTATCGCTATTTATTTAGCCCATTGATTAAGCTGATTGAATTGGGGCATGAACTCCACATTACTTTTTTTAAAAAAAATTTAATTGAATGACCGTGAGATAGACCTTTACAAAGCTGTTCATAATTGGGTTTCAGTCATACAATGATGTAGCACCCATCCCTCCACCAGTGTGTATTTCCCACCACCATATTCCTGGTTTCCCTACCATCATCCCGCAACACCCTACCCCCCCCACCCCAGACTCCCTCTATGGGAGGCACTTTTCTTCTTGCTCTCTCTCTCCTTTTCCTTTTCCACATTATATATACAGGGCTTTTCATGCCCCAAAAGCCGAACACACATTCTTCTACAGTGCACCTGGGACATTCTCCAAGATAGATCACATGTTAGGTCACAAAACATACTTCCATAAAATCAAAATGTTAGAAATTGTATCAACTATCTTCTCAGACCATGATGCACTGAAAATAAAGTTAATCACACATAGAAACAGTGAAAGAAATCAAACACCTGGAAACTGAACAAGTTACTACTGAAAAATCAGTGGGTTAAAGAGGAAATCAAAAGATTTCTCGAAATAGATGAGAATGAGGACACAAGCTACCAAAACTTGTGGGACACAGCAGAAGCATTGTTAAGAGGGAAGTTTATAGTTCTGCAAGCATTCATCAGGAAGGAAGAAAGGGCCCACATAAATAACTTGAATCCACAGCGTAAGGTGTTGGAAAACGACCAAAAGGAGCACAAACCAGGAAAAAGGAAGAAAATAACTGAGAGCAGAAATAAAGGAGCTAGAACCACCACCCCATCTTACTCACTGACTCCCCCTAGTCTCCTGGTCCTGCATTTACATATGTCAACTGTGCTCTCCTTAGAATATCCTAGAGGCACAACCAAAATAATTACTGGTTTTATAAAATAAAATAGAACTTTAGCCTTCTTTAGACAAACATCACTTAAAAGAAAAATGCACATCTATTTTCATAGAAGCACAATTTACAATAGCCATGATTTAGAAACAAACCAAATGCCAACAATAGATGAATTGAAAAAGAAATTGTGAAATATATACACAATGGAATACAGTTATAAGTGAAGAAGAAATCTTGACTTTTTGTTTTCTTTTTGGGTCATACCCAGATATGCTCAGGGGATACTTCTGGCTCTGCACTCAGAAATTACTCCTGGCGGGGCTTGGGGCACCATATGGGATGCTGGGAATCGAACCTGGGTCTGCTGCATGCAAGGCAAGCACCCTACCCATTGTACTATCTCTCCAGCCTGCAATCTTGACTTTTGCTTAAAATCTTGGACAAATGAAGTCATATTAAGTGAAATAAATTAGAGAAAGGATAAATGGTGGACAATTTCATTCATATGTGCTATATAAAGAAATAAAGCAAGGAAAAGGACAATATTCAATGAAAAGATAGTTTTGGAATCTTACTATGAAGGAGGTGGGATGAAGCAAAGAGGTGGTCTGGAAGGGAACTATCTAGGGATAGGGAAAGAGGAGCTTTGGAAGTCATGTGTATAGTAATTTTACATCAAAAACAGAAACAAAGACACTATCCTCAGTTACCTCAATACTTTTTTACTTTTTTTAAAAATAAAAACAATGTTTTCATTGTCCTTTTCCATCTATTTTCTATGAGAAAACATGCATTAATGAAGAGTGGGATTTCCATGCTCCCCCTTGAATTTCCACACCACCCCTTCCCTTTTTCGTTCTTTCTGTGTCACGTGGTAGAGGGTAGATTTTATAGTCTAGTCCTTTTATTTTTCTTCACCGAAATTTAGGGTAAACAAGTTTTCTCATGCTACTTTTGAGGCAGGCTGCAACACTATTGTACCTGGAAAGAAAATGACTAGATTCAGTAGAAGAAAAACTCCAGCAAAAATATATGTGTTGTTGAAGGTTTTGTCACAATCCCAAGAGCAACATTCATACTAAGTGCCACATAACTTTCTGAAAATGATAGAAGGTCTTATGTAGATCACTTGCATTGAATAAACACCTCCCTGGTATAACCGATATATCTGAAGTCTGACATCTTTGAGTCATTTTGGAAAACCACAGATTGCTTATTGATTAATCAATTAGCCCAAAGCTTGGTTAGTTTGTGTTTTGACCTTTTTTTAATTCCAAAATGTTATACCCCAAATGTTACACAGATGTGCAGTTTACCTCATGAGGTGATGTGGTGGAGGTATATAGGAGAAACATCATTATAAAACAGCAAAAGAAAAGACCAATTTCACAATGGGATATTGTCTAATCCAAGCTTTCCATTTGCTTCTATTTAAAAAAAGCTGATTAATGACGTGTAGCAATCAACGTTATTTATTAAAAGATAATTCACACTGGCTTTTCTTTTTGAGTTAGTTTTTATATAAATTAGTTATTTCCTTTCTTTGGACAAGAGATAAAGACACTTGCCTTTATGACTTTTCACTTTGATATCCTTATTAGCATCAGAAATAAACGAGAAATGGCCTTCTGACTTTTTCTATTTAAAAACATGGTATTACAGATAAAGTTCAAATTTGTTTAGCCAAGAAATGTGACTCTTCTATATTCTGTAATAGCAGAAATCCCTAAAATTACCCTGTCCAACACTTTACTATAGCTTTCTCCTTGCAAAAAATATCCCTGCATCTACCATTTTAACTCATTTTGTGTGTATCTTATAGGAAAAGTGCTTGATACACAGCCATTTTGAGAACTGAAGATTGTGATCAGTTATGGCTCTTTTGTATTTATTTAGTGAATTGGGGACAGAGTAGAAGTCCTGGTCTTTAGAGGTGTAAATAGAAAGATTCTCTCCTTTGTTCTGTAGATTTTAAGCAAGAACTCTGAAGCTTTATTCCACACATACTGAATCAGAGATGATGAAGTAGAAGGTTGTATTCAGAGTTCTTATTTCTGAGACAGAACTAATCCTTTTCAACGCAGCCTTTTTGCTCATCCAGTCTTTCTTCTCCACGCACCTCCAACCTGAACCCCTTTCCTGGCGCCTGAGTAATTGAGGGGCACATGGTTCTTTAATCCTTATAGTAAACTATTAATGAGAGATTAAGACTAAAAAGAACCCACTCTTGGAAAGTTCCTGAGGTCAAGGGAAATGGAACACATCAACTATCTTTACAACTGTGAAAACCTCCAACGTTCAGAAGAAAAAGAAAAGGCATCAGTGGGTTAGCGGGACTTTCAAATACTACAATTCTGCCTTTCCCTTCATCTTTTCAATTGCTACCAGCTGAGAACTCAGCTCAACTGCTGGATTAGCACCAGGTCCAATCAGCTAAGGCTCACCTCACCCCTGCACCTCGGCTCCTCCTCCTCACCCTGAAGTCTCAGCGTGAGGAGGAGGAGTCTCAGCGTGAGGAGGCGTGCCCTCCGCACGCGCCTGCTAAGGGGACGCCACGCCCCCAAACGGGGCAGGGCTTCATTTGTCACTTCCTCCCCAGAGGCTTCGGAGGTGGGCGTGGCTAGTGACGTAATTGTACCCGGAAGCTCCTATTGGAGGGGAGAGTCCGGGGCGGGGCGGGGAGGAGGCGGAGTCCAGTTTCCCTGGTGACAGGTTGCCCGGCGGTCGCCTAGTAACCGGTCGCGGCCGTCCGGACTGTGTTAGAGGCAGAGGCCTTAGGCCGCGGCTCGAAGCCCACGGCGGGCTCTTTCGAGCGCTTGTGTGATGGCGCGCTCCGCGACAGTGGTCACGCCGTCGGGTTTAGAGGATGGGACGTCCCGGGCCCGCGGGGATGGGGCGGGGGAGGTGGTCGTGGAGCGGGGGCCCGGCGCGGCCTACCACATGTTCGTGGTGATGGAGGACCTGGTGGAGAAACTGAAGCTGCTCCGCTATGAGGAGGAACTCCTCAGGAAGAACAACCTGAAGCCCCCGTCCAGGTGGGTGTCCCGGTTGCCGAGCGCGAGCGCGCATCCGCGCCCCGGGGACATCGGAGGGCTTTTGGGGAGCGGTTAGTCAGCGCTGACCGACCGCGGACTTTCCGGACTGAACAAAGAGCTGAACCCAGGCCCGGCAACCAGGACCCCGGAGCTCAGAGAGTTGAAATTTGTCCTTTGGGTAGCGCGAGGAAACGAGGGCTGGAAAGGCTGAAATCAGACCGGAAGACGGCTCTGTAAGGGCTCACGCTCCTCCACAAAACACAAACTTTTCGCCCCTGATGATGAAAGTCCTGAAGGTGCTTGTGATAGGAAAACACTTGGAAATGTCCAGGAAAAATACCGAAATCGCCGATCACCTCAGAGATGGCATTGTTTCGAACTCTAGATTTTTTGGTTCCTCCGAGAGGTCCTGCGAGCAAGAAGTCTTGTATCCCGCTGAGAACTTTCCATGCACTTGGGAAACTTTTGTGGTTTTGATGCTTTTTTCTTTTCTTCTTTTCTCTCTCTTTCTTTCTTTCTTTCTTTCTTTCTTTCTTTCTTTCTTTCTTTCTTTCTTTCTTTCTTTCTTGCTGTGGTTCAAGTCTTTTCTGTTTGTAGTATTAGTTGTCTCAGGAACTGAGAATTGGGAAAGACAAATGAAATGGCAACTATTGGTTCATCCTACAATTTCAAGTTTTGCCCTCCTGGTGAGGAAAACTACTAGCAGTGCCTGTGGTGGCAGAGGGTAGGGGACAGCAAATACTTTCTCCTCTTTTCACCATACCTAGCCTTAGATCCATGTTTGGTCGGTTTTTCCTTCACAATACATACATTTGCTTGTTTAATTGTGCCAATGAATTACTTAGGTGAAGACTCTAATCTAGATTGAGAAAGTGCTGCAGGATTTTCAGTGGCTAAAGCCCGACTCCAAGTTATTTCCCAGAATAGTTTTGATCTTTTGCTTTTTTTTTGCTGTAACTTGAATTGTGAGATGAGTAGATTTTATGTGAACTCAGCGTATTGCTAATCAGACCCACTAAGAGGAAGAGATGTGTTGATTGACCCATGACAGAAATTTTAGGATTGGTGGTTATTACTTTTTACAGAGAGCCATCATTTTCTGTTAATAAAAGAGACATACCCCCATCCCAAGAATATTTTTCAAACTGAAAGAATGCTTATAAAGTTCAACTAATTACTTCTGTTTCCTTGGAAGTTCAGCAAGATACTTTGAATCATGGATATATTTGGGGAATGGGGGACCTGGGCCAGGGAAGGGCTATCACAGTTCAGTGTCAGTCTGGTTAACCAGTATCGGCATTACCTGAAATGCAGTTCCCCAGTTCCTTTTCCAGCTCCACAATGTTAGAAATTCTTGGAGTAGGGCCTAAAAGTCTGCAAAACCTTCCTGCTTATTCTGGTGACTGCTAAAGTTTGAACTACTGCCATTAATCTGCTACAGTGCACATCAATATCCATTCCTCTGTTATGATGGTGTCAACCAGCAATGAGAATATTAATTGGTAACAATGGGTTCATTGAAAAAGTTGCAAGCATATACCTGTAAGGACTTAATGGCTTTTATTTTCTCCTTCCCCAGCCTTCTGTTATTTTCCAGAAAATTTACATTTATCCTGCAGGAAAATGTTTGTGAAATATGGGCTGTTGACTCTTATGAAAAATATATAATAGTATTATAATATATGTATATGTAATAGTAATAGCTAACACAAGAAAACAAAATAAATCTCTGACCAAACTGACTTAAGTATTCTTGCTGGCAAGATTTGTTGCTAACATAGTCAGGCTTTTTAGAATCATAAATTCTATTGATTCTTGCAAAACTGTTTTTAGTAGACTAGGGGATTTGGCAAAAGCCAACAAATGTTTATTAGACTGGAGGTCTAGTACTCAGTGGTTCTTAATTCTAGCTGTACCTTAGAACCATCCAGGAAGCTTTTGAAATATACCTATATTGACCTTCTCTCCCAGAAGTTCTGGTTTAAACCATGAGGGAAGAAGCAGTATTTGGCCTGCTAGCAATAAGTTTCAGGAGTTCTTAAATCAAATATGCAGCCATAGAGAGAACTACTTGACATGACTTGAGAGGCTAGAATAGTAAGATATCCAGTAACATTATAAAAACATCCTAAAAATGCATTATGAATAATCAGTTTTCTTTAATTGCTCTTAATTCTAAATTACTATTTTTAGGGTGTATTTTATTATTATTCTTGACCCATAAGTGGTTTTGACAGAATATGTATGCTTTCATAGTTAGCATGCAGTGCATTTTCTGTATATAGAAAGTTCTTTGATTTTTTTAAAAATACATGTAATAGTAGGGCTGGAACGATAGCACAGTGGGTAGGGTGTTTGCCTTGCACACAGCGGACCCGTGTTAAATTCCTCTGTCCCTCTTGGAGAGCCTGGCAAGCTACCGAGAGTATCCCGACAGATCCTGGCAAGCCCCCCGTGGCACATTTGATATGCCAAAAACAATAACAAGTCTCACAATAGAGACGTTACTGGTGCCCGCTCAAGCAAATCAATGAACAACAGGAAGGACAGTGCTACAGTGCTATTTAATAGTAATTTCCCTAATCTTACTCCTGCTGATTAAGTACTTTAGTGTGAGTGCTTGGAATACTAGAAACTTCAAAGAGTGAATTATCAATGTCTTTTAATTTTTAGATTATTTGTAAAAGAAAAAAATTCTTTCACAATATTGTTTGCTACTTACTTATTTGTAATATTTCATATCCCTACCTTTTTTATTTTTTGAAACAGACACTATTTTGCACTGCCTACTAACCCTGGTGAACAGTTCTACATGTTTTGCACTCTTGCTGCTTGGTTGATTAATAAAGCGGGCCATTCCTTTGAACAGCCTCAAGAATATGATGACCCTAATGCAACAATATCGAACATATTATCTGAGCTTCGATCATTTGTAAGTGTAAACAACTTTCTTTGTGCTTGTTCTCAAATTATGAATTTTAATATTGGCAATTCAGCAACCTGAATGTTAATCTCACAGATGAATCCTCTGTGAATAAGATTAAACACATAGGTATACAAAATCATATCTGGATTTATTTTCAGGAAAACCTTTTCAGGATGGTTTTTATCATATGAATATACTTTTTAAAAAATGCCCAGTATATACTTTTATAACCCAAAGTAACATCTCTCAATCTTAGTATGTGTGAAGTTTATGGAAGCATGGTTCTTCTCAAAACTTATTTTTTAAAAATCAGACAATTGAAATACTTTGTATTTTGAAAAAGAACTTTGATTTAATTTTAACCAGGAAAGCAGTTGAAATTTGTATGTTTTAGCTACCCAAAAGAATTTTTGGCATACATGTCATTAATTTTTGATAAGTGAATCACTGTTCTTTACATTGTCATTTAATTACATAATTCTAGGCAGTAATTTTATTTTTCACCCTAACAAGATCAGTGGTTTGTTCTACTCTTATGTGGTTATTGCATTTTAACTTGATAAATTTTAAAAATAAAATGCCTCTATATTTTTTAATATTATCAATATATTTTTAAGAAACGGAAAAGATTTATTTCTAAGAAATAATTATGGTTGTAGCTATTCTAAAAATAGAGGAGTGATGCATTCAGCTGTGCTTTACTTAAAATATTTTGTATTTGGAATATATGTAATAATATTCTGATTTTTATTTCAGGCAAGAACTGCAGATTTTCCCCCTTCAAAATTAAAATCAGGTTATGGAGAGCATGTATGCTATGTTCTTGACTGTTTAGCTGAAGAAGCATTAAAACATATTGGTTTCTCATGGAAAAGGTAAAAAATCTTGCAATAGTAAATTTATGTGCTTGCTTTTTTCCTCTTTCTCTTAACTCTTCCAAACTGAAAGTGTCACAGGTGATTAGAAAAGAGTATAGACAAAATTTTAATGTTTGATGCTTTCAAAACCAGGTATAATATTATGCCCCTTTTCAGTTCAAATATGTAATTATTAAATTTAATAGTTAAGTTTATATTAATATTTAGTTTAATTATCCATCTTTATCAATTTAGGAAAATTTTTTAAAGTCTCTGAAAATTTTTATTTATACAAATGAACACATATCCCTGGGGATAACTGACAGCTGAAAAATAAAAGCAAAATGGAAATTAATCTACAATACTTTAAATTGCCCAGTCATCTTGCTTAAATTGCCCAGTCATTCTTGACTGGGTAAGAATAAATATTAAAATCTGGTTGTATCCCTTGATGACCCTCAGACAGCACTGGATGTAGGGCAGGTACACCTAAGCACTGCCAGATAACCCTGATAGTCTTCATCATCCCTAGGCTTAAGCAGCACTGCATCACCAGGTCCAAGCACTAAAGCATTTATCCCACAAGATCTACTGAGTATTTCCAACTTCCCTCCCCCAAAAATCCTGGAAAAACCACCTACCTTGCTCTTGGACTTTTCTCTGAATGTCTGTCTCTGCCCTAACACTGTTTTATTATTATTATTATTATTATTATTATTATTATTATTTTCTTAAGAAACCTCTTGAGTCCCCCTCCCATGTTCTTATTTTTTAATTTTTATTAAAAAAATTTTTTTTATTAGTGAATCACCATGAGGTACAGTTACATACCTATAAACTTTTGTCTTTGTGTTTCAGCCATATAATGATCGAGTACTCATCTCTCCACCAGTGCCCATTCTCTACCATCAATGATCTCAGTATCCCTCCCACCACCCCCAACCCATCCCTCACCACCCTGCCACTGTGTCAGGGCATTTCCTTTTGTTCTCTCTCTCCTTTTGGGTGTTGTGGTTTGCAACAGAGGTATTGAATGGCCATCGTGTTTGGTCTGTAGTCTACTTGCAGCACGCATCTCCCAACCGGAGCCTGTCCTCCCAACGACCTTTACTTGGTGTTCACTTTATTATTTTTATTATATTTTTTCCACAGTATTAATGTCATGCTCATAGGTATTACTTTCTTGATAGAAATTGAGATCTTCATGTATACCCAATAGCAGTTAGCAGAGTAGATAATATAGTAGATGCTGGAAAAGTATTTACTAAATGCATGTGGGAATTAGGTACTGTGAAATCTAACGTAGATTATAATTAGAAAACATATAAATTTATTTATTGATGATTGGGATTATCAGGTAGGTTAGAGATGTTTAGATCAGAACTAATGTCTATAGGAAGGTTCATACATTGTTTCTTGTTAATGTTTTAATGTCTGTTCAGTTTCATTCTCTTGTATAAATAATATAATGAACTGTATTGATCAGTACTTTGGTGGGGAGCCAGGAATCTGGGCTTCTCCTGGTGATACTCAGTATTTTTTAAAACTTGCTTTAATTAGGTAACAACCATAGAAATTGCTATTCATCTATTTTAAACAAAACAGTGGCAATTTCAAGAGCCTGGAAAATGGCTCAGTGGCTTAAAGCTCTTTTCTGGAAAGGAGACCCCAAGTTTAAATGCTAGTGTGGCAGCGTGTACCAAGCTGATCATGCACATCAAACTGTCTGTTGATCCCAAATATGGAAAAATTAATGGCAAATCATATTCTTCCTCCCAGACATTGTCACTTTCATACAGTATATGAAATAACCACGTGATGTCTTCCTCATGGTCATTGTCATCCTCTTCCTCTTCCTTTCCTTTTCCTCCTCCTCCACCTTGCTCCCCACCCCTCACCCTATTTTAAAAAACTTTTATGTTGGTTTTAGTACCACACTCAGTGGTACTCAGAGCTTATACCTGATTCTGTGCTCAGTTATTGTTCCTAGTACATGGAACGCTGGGGACTGACATGCAAGCCAAATTTACATGCTGTGTTCTCTCTTTAGCCCCCTAGTGATCCATAGCACTTTTTTTTAATGTTCCAATTAAAGTTAAATTATGAGATGTGCAGTTCCAAGTGGCATTTAAAAAAAAATGTTAAATTTATTGTCCACTGTGTTTTAAATTCAGTAAAAGCTATTAGCCTTTCAGCCACTATTACACATATTTCTGGGTTTATTTTATTCTTGACTATATAGTGTGACTTGTATAATTTATAAAGACTGACTATACATGGGGGAAAAGGGAGAAAAACAGTGAAAGTAGGTATTTGAAAGAATGTTATATATGTAAATTATACACAAGTTTCATTTTTATGGATGATTAGTTTACATAACTCAAGCAAATCTTATAAGAATATCACTTTTGAGATGTTATCTAATTTTAATTAATGAAATGTTAGGAGATTTATTTTTTAAGAATATTTATTTTGTTCACATCGCTTTCCTATCTTTTTAAAATACAATGTTGATTTTTATATTCTTGTTAACTTGTCACAGATACTTTAGTGTGTGTAGATCTCTGTCCAGGAATCAGATCCTGAACTTCATTATATGCAAAGTAAGCACGCTAACACTGAGTAATGTCCCAGTCCCCAGAATATTTTTAATACAGGAAATAGATGTTGTTAAAACTTTTTTCATAAGTTGTAATTAATATTTGATGTTACAGTTCACTTTTTTGATTTAGAAATAAGAATAGACTTTGAGTCCTCTTTACTATCTTTAGCAAATGAATTTCATCCTGATCAAAGATTTTACTATTATAGAAGAAATTATGGGTGAACTAAAAGGCCAAAGGAATGTGTATGGGGTGCATCATACAAGAGAAAAGTTTTGAAAATATAATGCTAAGAGAATCACCGATGCAGGAAGACGTTGCTAGGTCTTTGTAATAAGAATTATAACTCCTAAACCTAATACAATAACGTGTTTATCATATATGTTATGCATTTAACATATAGTGTTTTTCATTTTTCATTTCATCATCCTGTTATTCGTCGATTGCCTCGAGCAGGCCCCAGTAGCGTCTCTTTCATCCTAGCCCTGAGTTATATTCAAGGCTCTTTAGGAGAATGAGACCCATCATTGTTACTGGTATTTGGCATATTTGGTACGCCATGGGGAGTTTGCCAGACTCTGCCCTGTGGGCAGGCTACATTCGATAGCCTGCAAGTTTGTCCAAAGTAGGAATGAGATAATAAGATGTCATAAAAAAGAGGTCCTGATAAGATGTCCTTATCCGCGTATTTGCGGCCATGCGGTTCCGGGAGCTGGATTTTATAATCTCTGAGTCTTGGCTGTTGATGGGATTTCACGGCGCCAGGGGGACAGGTGGTGGGTGTGACCCCCGCCTACTAGAATTTGGAGGATCTGGGTGGAAGATGCTCGACTCCAATCCGAGTAGGCTTGGAGATCTCGGCCCCGCAACCCCCGTGGCTTTGTCCCTCTGCCAGTACCTTCATGTGTGCGGAGAGTGGTCTCAGCATGGTGGTGGCTGGTCCTGGAGGTCTTCGGCTGCCGGAGCCCTGGTCGGGGTGGGGAGGAAAGCTCAACCCACTCCCCTCCAAGGGGCCTCGGCGAGGAACAGCCAGGCGCAGGGGCAGAAGACTGCATGGTTCTCGTCTGGGAGTTGGATTTTATAGTCTCTGAGTCTTGGCCGTTGATGGGATTTCACGGCGCCAGGGGGCCAGGTGGTGGGTGTGACCCCCGCCTACATATACTAAACATATAGTGTAACAGCTGTTTAATAGCCTATTTAATCAAGGTTGTATATACTAATTTGGGAAAATACACTTTTTAAAAAAATTGAGTTACCATAAGATATACAGTTACAAAGCTGTTCATGATTGGGTTTCAGTGACATAATGTCCCTCCAGCCATCCTTTCGTCAGTGTACATTTCTGTCCCGACCCTTTGCCTGCCTCTGTGGCTGACACTTACCTTCTCTCTCTCTCTCTCTCACTCTCTCTCACCTCCCCCTGCTTTTTCCATCCCCCCTCTTCCTCTCTCTCTCTCTCCCCCTTCCTCTCTCCCCTCTCCCCACCTCTCTTTTGGGGCATTATGGTTTGTAATATAGATAAATAAGAAGTTATCATGTTTCTTCCTTTATCTACTTTTAGCAAGCAGTTCTTATCCAGAGTGATCATTTCCATTATTGCAATAGTGGTTCTTTCTCTATCCTAATTGTCTTCTACCCCTTAACACCAACAATAGACTAATCCTGTTGGCCTTGTTTCTACTATACTTGTATATTAGTCACCTACTATGTTTTTTAGTGTCCCACAAAAGAGTGCAGTCATTCTGTGTCTGTCTCTCTTCTTTTGATTCATTTCTCTCAGCATGATACTCTCCATGATCATCTACTTACAAGCAAATTTCACACTTCATTTTTCCTAACAGTTGTGTATTCCATTGTGTTGATGTACCATAGTTTCTTTATCCAGTCATTTGTTCTCAGGCACTCAAATTGTTTTCAGATTCAGGCTAGTGTATATAGTGCTACAGTGAACATAGAAGTGCAGATGGTTCATCACGGTCCTCCCGTTGTTCATCGATTTGCTTGAGCGGGCCCAGTAACGTCTCCACCGTGAGACTTGTTATTGTGTTTGGCATATCGAATACATCACGGGTAGCTTGCCAGGCTTTGTCGTGCAGGCGAGATACTCTCAGTAGCTTGCCGGGCTCTCCGAGAGGGGCGAAGGAATCGAACTCTGGTCGGCCATGTTGGCTGCGTGCAAGGCAAACGCCCTACCTGCTGTCCTATTGCTCCAGCCCAGATGGTATTTCTGCTTAATGATTTTTGAGCCCCCAGAGTATTCCCAGAAGTGGTATTGCTGGGTCAAATAGGAACTCAGTTTCTAGTTTTTTGAGGAATGCCCATATTGTTTTTTGAAAAAGACTAGACCAGTTGGCATTCCCACCAACAGTGAATGAGAGTCCCCCTTCTCCCTATATCTCAACAGCACTGGTTGTTCTTGTTCTTTTGGATGTGTGCCAGTCACTGTGGTGTGTGATGAGAATAACAATATCTCATTATTGTTTTGATTTGCATCTCCCTGATGATTAGTGTTGTAGTGCTTCATGGGCCATTTGTATTTCTTCTTTGTGGAAGTTTCTTTTCATTTCTTCTCCCCATTTTTTGATAGGTATGGAGTTTTTTTTTGGTGTAAAGTTCTACAGGTACCTTATATATCTTTGATCACTGTCCACTGTCCTCCCGTTGTTCACGATTTGCTCGAGCGGGCCCAGTAACGTCTCCATTGGAGACTTCGTTGTTACTGTGTTTGGCATATTGAATACGTCACGGGGAGCTTGCCAGGCTCTGCCATGCGGGTGAGATACTCTCGGTAGCTTGCCGGGCTCTCCGAGAGGGGCGGAGTAATCGAACTCGGGTCGGCCATGTTGGCTGCATGCAAGGCAAACGCCCTACCACTGTGCTATCGCTCCAGCCCATATCTTTGATATTAACCCCTAATCTGATGGGTATTGGGTAAATAATTTTTTCCCAATCCGTGCTCTGTAACTGCTGGTTACCACTTCTTTTGAGATGCAGAAGCCTCTTAGTTTAATATAGTCCCATTTGTTTTTCTTTGCTTCCACTTGCTCAGTCAATGGTATTTCATCTTTGAAGATGCCTTTAACTTCAATGTCATGGAAAGTTTTGCCTTTGTTTTCCTCCATGTACCTTATGGATTTTTTTCTTTTTCCTTTTGGGTGATACCTGGCAATGCACAGGGATTACTCCTGGCTCTTCACTCAGGAATTACTCCTGGCAGTGCTCGCAGGACCATATGGTATGCTGGGAATAGAACCTGGGTCAGCTATGTGCAAGGCAAATACCTGCTGTGCTATTGCTCTAGCCCCTTGGGTCTGATATTGAGGAATAATCCATTTAATCCATTTTGATCTGACTTTTGTTCCTGATGTTAGAGAGAAATCTGAGTTCTTCTTTTTTTCTTTTTAAATGTAACTGTCCAGTTTTTCCAGCACCATTTGTTGAAGAGGCTTTCCTTACTTTACTTCACATATTTTGATCCTTTATCAAAGATGAAGTGGCCGTATATTTGAGGGTTAGGATATTCAACTCTATTCCACAGCTCTGTGTACCTACCTCTATTCCAATACCATGATGATTTAATACCATAATGATTAAAACATTACTGCTTTGTAGTACATTTTGAAGTTGGGAAAGGTGATGCCTCCCATCTTCTTTTTCCCATTACTTGCTTTAGTTATTCATAAGGGTTTATTGTTCCATGTGAATTTCTGAAATGTTTGATCTATATGTTTGAAAAATGTCATGGGTATCCTTATAGGAACTACACTGAATCTATTATAATGCTTTGGGAAGTACTTCCATTTTGACAATGTTAATCCTCCCAGTCCATGGGAAGGGGTTGTGTCTCCATTTCCTTGTGTCCTGTTTTATTTCTTCTTTTTTTTTTTTTACTGGTGAAACACCATGAGGTACAGTTGCAGACTTATATATTTTTGTGTTTGGGTTTTAGTTATACAATGATCAAGTACCCATCCCTCCACTAATACCCATTCTCCACCACCAATGAATCCAGTAGACCTCCCACCCCCTCCATTCCCCACCACCCCGCCTCACCTATATGGCAGGGCATTCCCTTTTGCTCTCTCTTTTCTTTAGGGTACTTTGGTTTGCAATAGAGGTATTGAGTGACCATCGTGTTAGGTCTGTAGTCTAGTTTCAGCATGTGTCTTGCATCCTGAACAAGTCCTCCAAACACCCTTTACTTGGTGTTCCCTTCTCTATCTGAGCTGCATTTTCCTCCAGCATGTGCTGCCAGCTTCCAAACAGTAGAGCAGACCTCGTGGTATTTATCTCAACTATTAATAGATGTTCATCTCCCATACTGTTACTTTAGCTGCATAGTACTCCATTGTGTAGATGTACCAAAGTTTCTTTAACCAGTCATCTGTTCTCGGGCAGTCGGGTTTTTTCCAGATTTTGGCTATTGTAAACAGCAATGAACATAAAAGTGCAGATGTCATTTCGACTGTACTTTTTTGCCTCTCTGGGATATTTTCCCAGGAGTGGTATTGCTGGATCAAATGGGAGCTCAATTTCTAATTTTTTGAGAATTGCCCATACTGTTTTCCAAAAGGGCTGAACCACTCGGCATTCCCACCAGCAGTGAAGGAGAGTCCCTTTCTCGCCACATCCATGTCAACACCGGTTGCTTTTGTTCTTTTGGATGTGGATCAGTCTCTGTGGTGTGAGATGATATCTCATTGTTGTTTTGATCTGCATCTCCCTGATGATTAGTGATGTAGAGCATTTCTTTATGTGTCTTTTAGCAATTCGGATTTCTTCTTTGACAAAGTTTCTGTTCATTTCATCACCCCATTTTCTGATGGGGTTGGATGTTTTCTTCTTTTGGAGTTCAACCAGTGCTTTGTATATCCTTGCTATCAAGCCCTTATCAGATGGGTATTGGGTGAATATCCTTTTCCATTCTGTAGATTGTCTTTGCATTTTGGTTACTGTTTCTTTTGAGGTGCATAAGCTTCTTAGGTTAATATAGTCCCATTTGTTTATCTGTGTTTCCACTTGGTTGGTCAGTGGTGTGTCATCTTTGAAGATACCATTAGCCTCGATACCATGGAGGGTTTTGCTGACCTTGTCTTCAATGACCTTATGGATTCTGGTCTGATGTTAAAGTCTTTAATCCATTTTAATCTGACTTTTGTGCATGGTGTTAGGTCGAGGACTAAGTCCATTTTTTTGCATGTGATTGTCCAGTTATGCCAGCACTATTTGTTATATAGGCTTTCCATGCTCCACTTCACATTTCTTGCTCCCTTATCAAAGATTAGATGTTCATACATTTGGGGTTGTGTGTAGGATATTCCACCCTGTTCCATTGGTATGTGGCTCTGCTTTTGTTCCAGTACCATGCTGTTTTAATTGTTACCACTTTTTAGTAGTGTTTGAGGTTGGGGAGGGTGATGTCTCCCATCGTCGTTTCCCAAGAATTGCTTTAGCTATTAGTGGGTGTTTGTTGTTCCAAATGAATTTTAGGAGTGCTTGATCCATTTCTTTAAAGAATTTCATGAGTATCCTTATAGGGATCACATTGAATCTATATTGTGCCTTGAGGAGTATCGACATTTTGACAATGTTAATTCTTCCTATCCATGAGCAGGGGATATGTTTCCATTTCCACATATCCTGTTTTATTTCATGGAGCAGAGTTTTGTAGTTTTCTTTGTAGAAGTCCTTTACCTCCTTAGTTAGCCTGATTCTGAGGTCCTTGATTTTCTGGGGCACAATAATGAACAGAATTGCTTTTTTTATGTCTTTCTTCTGTCTCATTATTTGCGTATAGGAAGGCTATGGATTTTTGGGTATTGATTTTATAGCCTGTGACTTCACTGCACAAGTCTATTGTTTCCAGGAGTTTCTTGGGAGAGGCTTTAGGATTCTCTAAATATAGTATCGTATTATCTGTGAATAATGCGAGCTTGATTTCTTCCTTTCCTATCTGGATGTCCTTAGTATCTTTTTCTTGCCTAACTGCTATTGCAAGTACTTTCAGTACTATATTGAACAGAAGTGGTGACAGTGGGCATCCTTGACTTGTCCCTGATCTTAGAGGGAAGGCCCTTAGTTTTTCCCCATTGAGGATAATGCTTGCCATAGGTTTGTCTTAGATGGCTTTGACTATCTTGAGGAAAGTTCCTTCTAAGCCCATTTTGGTGAGAGTTTTCATTATAAATGGATGTTGGATCAAATACTTTTTCTGCATCTATTGATATGATCATATGGTTTTTATCTTTACTTTGTTGATATGGTGGATTATGTTGCTTGATTTCCGAATGTTAAACCATCTTTGCAGCCTCAGGATGAATCCCACTTGGTCATGTTTTATGATCTTTTTGATGAGTTGTTGGATTCTATTTGCTAATATTTTGTTGAGGATCTTCACATCCATGTTCATCAGAGATATTGACCTGTAATTTTCTTTGTTAGTGGTGTCTTTGTTTGCTTTTGGTATTAGGGATATATGTGCCTCATAGAAACTGTTTGGGAAGGTTCCTGTTTTTTCAGTTTACTGGAAAAGCTTGAGGAGATCTGGCAACAGGTCTTCTTTAAATGTTTGTAAGAACTCACTATTGAATCCATCTTGGCCTGGGCTTTTGTTTTTGGGAAGACTTTTGATTATGGTTTCAATTTCCTTGATATTAATGGGTCTATTCTGGTATTCCAAGTCTTCTTTGCACAGTTTTGGGAGATTACGGGAATCCAGGAATTTATCCATTTCTTCTAGGTTCTCTTTTTTTGTGGCATACAGACTCTCAAAGTAGTCTCTGATTATCTTTTGAATTTCATTAGTTTCTGTTGTGATGTCCCCTTTTTAATTTCTGATTCGGTTTGTTAGGGTTTTCTCTCTCTCTTTCTTTGTGAGTCTTGCTAGTGGTTTATCAATCTTGTTTATTTTCTCAAAGAACCAGCTCTTGGTTTCATTGACCTTTAGGATTGTTTTTGGGGTTTCCATGTCATTAATTTCTGCTCTAAATTTTATTATTTCTTTCCTCTGGCCAGCTTTGGGTTCCTTCTGTTGGTCTTTTTCTAAGATCTTGAGGTGTGAGGTCAGGTTATCTATGTAGGCCCTTTCTTCCTTTCTGAGGAATGCTTGCAAGGCTATAAATTTCTCCGTTAACACAGCTTTAGCTGCGTCCCTTAGGTTCTGGTAGCTCGTGTCTTCATTCTCATTTGTTTCCAGGTATCTTTTGATTTCTTACTTGACTTCCTTCCTGACCCACTCATTGTTCAACATTGAGTTGTTTGATTTCCAGGTGTTTGATTTGGTTCTTCATGTCTGTGTGTGATTCACTTCTATTCTCAGTGCATCGTGGTCTGAAAAGACAGTTGATACAATTTCTATCTTCCTGATTCTATTGAGCTATGTTTTGTGACCCAGCTTGTGGTCTATTTTAGAGAATGTTTTGTGTGCACTGGAAAAGAATGTATATTCTTTCTTTTTGGGGTGTAAATCCCGGTATAGGTCTGTTAGCCCTCTCTCTTATATTTCTTTCTTTAGAGCCAGTGTTTCCTTGCCGAGATTTGTTCTTGTTGATCTATCCAGAGGTGATAAGACGATTTTGAAGTCTCCGGCTACTATTGTGTTGCTAGCAATGTCCTCCTTAAAATCTGTTATTAGTTGTTTTAAGTATTTAGCTAGTTCCTCTCTTTTATTTCTTGAAATAGTCTTCTGTAGTTTTCTTTTTACAGGTCTTTCACCTCTTCAGTTAAGTTCATTCCAAGGTACTTGATGTTTTGAGATGCAGTTGTGAACGGGATTTTTTAAAAAATATCTCTCCTCTTTTATTATTTGAATATAGGTAAGCCATGGACTTTTGGGTATTGATTTTGTAGCCTGCAACTTTACTATATAAACATATTGTTTCTAGGAGCCTTTTTGATGCTTTTTTGAAGAGTCTTTAGGATTTTCTCAGTATAGTATCATGTCATCTATAAATAGTGATATCTTGACTTATTCCCTTCCTACATGGATGCCCTTGGTATATTTTTCTTTCCTAACTTTTATGGCAAGTACTTCCAGTAGTATATCGAATATAAGTGTGAGTGGGCAACCTTGCCGTGTGCTTAATCTTAGAGGGGAGACTTTTAGTTTTCCCATTGAATATAATGCTTGCTGTGGGCTTGTGATAGATGGCTATGACTATATTGAGTAAAGTTCCTTCAACTCCCATTTTGTTGAGTTTTTTAATGAATGGCGCTGGATCTTGTCAAATGCTTTATCTGCATCTATTGATATGATCATATGGTTTTTTATCCTTTTTTATTGATATGGTGTATTATGTTGAACGATCTTTGCATCCCCATGATGAATTCCCCATGATTGTGGTGTATGATATTTTTGATGAGTCATTGGATTCTATTTGCTAGTATTTTGTTGAATTCTTTGCATTTGTATTCATCAGGGTTATCGGTCTGTAATTGTCTCTTTTTTTATTTTTTGGTGTCTCTGTCTGCTTTTGTTATTAGTGTCATGTTTTTCTCATAGAAACTGTTTGGGAGTTTCTATTTCTTCAGATTTCTGGAAAAACTTGAAAAGGATTGGGAATAGGGCTTCTTTAAAGGTTTGGAAGAATTAGCTAGTGAATCTGCCTGAGTAAGGTTTTTGTTTGGGGGAAGGATTTTGATTACCATTTCCATTTCCTTGATAGTAAAAGGTCTGTTCAGGTATACCACATCTTCGTGGTTCAGCGTAGGGAGATTATAGGAATCTAGGAATTTTTCCATTTCTTAATCATCTTCTAGTTTTGCGTCATAAAATTTCTTAAAGTAACTCTGATGATCCTTTGAATTTCTGTGGTTTCTATTGTGATATCTTCTCTTTCACTTCTGATTTGATTTATTAGGGTTCTCTCTGTCTTTCTTTGTGAACCTTGCTAGTAGTTTATCGATCTTGTTTATTTTCTCAAAAAAAAAAAAACAGCTCTTGGTTTCACTGGTTCTTGGTTTGTGCTTTGGGATTCCAGCTCATTTATTTCTGCTTTCAGTTTTATTATTTCCTTCCTCCTGCCTGTAATGAGCTGTTTTTGTTGGTCATTTTCCAAGATCTTAAGTGTGAAGTTAGGTTATTTATGTGGGTTCTTTCTTCTTTTATGATGAATGCTTGCAGAGCTATAAATTTTCCTCTTCACACTGCTTTTGCTGTGTCCCACAAGTTCAGTAGTCATGTCTTCATTCTCATTTGTTTTAAGCAATCTTTTGATTTCCTCATTAATTTCCTCTTTAAACCATTTGTTGTTCAGTCATGAGCTGTTTAATTTCCAAGTGTTTGTTATAATTCTCTGTTTCTGTGTGTGATTAACTTCTATTTTCAGTGCATAACGGTTGAAAGGTTGTTGATAAAATTTCTATCCTCTTAATTTTATGGAGATATGTGAGTAGCCCAGCATGTGGTCTATTTTGGAGACTAATGTGCACTGGAGAAGAATGTGTATTCGACTTTTTGGAGATGAAAAGTCACATGTGTGTGTGTGTGTGTGTGTGTGTGTGTGTGTGTGTCACTTGAACACTTGATCCCCCGTTATTCATCAATTTACTCGAGCGGGTGCCAGTAACATCTCCATTCATCTCTGTTGCGTGCTAGCGTAGGCCAATGGCATCTGTTTGTTCTAGACATGCAGAGCCTCAAACCTATCATTCAGGGTCTCGACGAAGAAGTCTGACCATCTTTTAGGTGGGTGTCCACATGTTCTTTTGATGTCCCGTGGAATCCAGTCAGTAATGGCTCTAGTTCAGCAGTTGTCTGTAAACCTCATTATGTGTCCAGCCCATCTGATTTTTGATGCCTTGGCAAATGAGACAGCGTTCCTGATTCTTGAGCGTTGATGAAGATCAGAACTCCGGATTCTATCTCTCATTTGAGTGAAGCGTGATATTCCAAGCATAGCTCTTTCGATTCCTCTTTGAGAGACCCGAATAGCGTTCTCATCCTGTTTTCGTAGGGCCCAGGTCTCTGAGGCATATGTTAATGCAGGAAGAACAGTGGAATCGAAGAGATGTGCTCGTAGCTGGAGGTTCTTTGTCCTCTTAGTTATTTCTTCAATGCTCTTGAAGGCATTCCAAGCCGCTCTCTTCCTCCTGCGTAACTCACGTGCCAGGTCATTCATCATGTTGATTTCTCGACCTAGGTATATATAACTGTTGCATTCGGAGATGGTGGTTCCATTGAGAGTGAATGGAGTGTCAGGAACGAGGCTGTTTCTCATAAACATTGTCTTCGTAAGATTCAGTTGTAGTCCGACCTTTCCACACTCATGGTCGAAGTCGGTCAGCATGTGTACCGCTTGGCTGATGTTTGGTGTAATTTAAAAAATGTCATCAGCAAAGTGGAGGTGGTGTAGTTGCCGACCATCTATCTTCACTCCCATTTCTTCCCATTCCAGTCATCACATGATGTTCTCGAGGGTGGCACTGAAGAGTTTTGGTGAAATGATATCACCCTGCCGAACCCCTCTCTTGACATGGATAATTACTTCTTTGTAGAATGGTGAGATCTTGGTAGTGAATCCGTAATAGAGCTCACGGAGGATCCTGATGTATTGAGTTTGTATGCCCTGATTGGCTAGGGCTTCTGTGACCGCTTCCATCTCAACAGAATCAAACGCCTTCTTTAAATCAATCAACGTTAGACAGAGCGGCATCTTGAACTCCCGAGAAACCTCAATGAGCTTAGTAATCGTGTGGATATGGTCGATGGTACTGAATCCTTTTTGGAACCCGGCTTGTTCACATGGTTGTCCTTCATCTAGTGTTCTGCTAATCCTATTCAGGATGACTCGAGTGAACAGTTTGTAGATGACAGACAATAGGCAGATTGGGCGATAGTTGCCAATGTCATGGATGTCTCCCTTCTTGTATAGTAGTAGTCTTGCTGGTTTTCTATTGGGATGGAACCTTGCATTCAGACAGGTAGTGTGTGAAGAGTTGAGCCAGTGTATTGATGAGTACTGATGGTAAGTTCTTCAGGTGTTCTGGTCTGATCTTGTCTGGGCCAGGTGCTCTTTCTTTCTTTACCGACGAGATCGCGTGTTGAATTTCGGAAGGGAGAACACTGGGAACAATATATCCATTGTGCGGAATGTGTTATGTGGGCAAGTGGACGGTGACTATTAAAGAGATCTGAGTAGAAGTCATGAATAATCTTCTCCATTGCCCTTCTGGAAGATGTGATAGATCCATCAGGATGTCGGAGGGCAGTCATCTTGGTCTTGTAATTGTGAAGGACAAGTGGGCATTACGAATGCTTTTCCCGGCTTCTGCCACATCTACCAGCACCCCTGTTCTCCTGTCTTTGAGGTCATCCTTGATGGCTTCTCTGCATTGTTTTGCCAGCTCGGACGTTCGCTTGCGGTTGCCTGAGGCATGTGCCAAGCCACGTTGGCGAATAAGTTTAAGAGTGTTCGAAGAAAGGCGGTTTTTTGTGGTTATCTCTCTCGGCATTCCTCGCACAATCATGGAGGTGCTGAATCATTCGATCGTATTCCTCATCAATGTTGTCAATGACAGCATCTTCCCATGTTGCCGCAACAGAGCCAAAGAGCTCCCAATATATATATATGTATATATATATATATATATATATATCCCTTTTTTCCTTTTCTTCCCTCAAATAAAGTATTTTTTTTTAATTTTTATTAGTGAAACACCATGAGGTACAGTTGTAGATTTACAAATTTTTCTGATTGGGTTTCAATTATACAAAGATCGAACACCCATCCCTCTACCAGTGCCCATTTTCCACCACCACGGGTCCCAGTATCCCTCCCACCCCCCATCCCACCATCCCACCCTGCCTCTGTGGCAGGGTATTTCCTTTTGTTCTCTCTCTCCTTTTGGGTGTTGTGGTTTGCAAAAGAGGCATTGAGTGGCAGTCATGTTTGGTCTATAGTCTACTTTCAGCATTCTTCTCCCATCCTGGGAGGATTCCCCCAAACACCCTAAATAAAGTATTTTTTGGCTGAGCTTTTAGTCTAGTTGATCTATCATGAGGTGACAAAGAAGTGTTGAAGGGACTAGTGTGTTCCTCTCATTGTCTTTCTTCAAGTATATTAGAGATGTTTTAGATATCTTGCTGGTTTCTCATTTGGTGAGTATACATTTAGGAGTATGAGATCTTCCTGATGTACAGATCCCTTGACTGTTAATTCAATGAACTTCACTGCCTCTTATGACCTTCTTATGCCTGAAGTCTATGTTGTCTTAAACTAGTATGGCCATCCTGCTTTTTTTGCGGATTGTTTTCCTTAAAGAATTGTTTTTTCTAGCCTTTGACTTTGAATCTGCATTTTCTCTGGCTGTTCAAATGTGTTTCTTTCAGGCAGCAGAGTGGTTCAATTTTCTGATCCATCCTGCCACTGTGTCTCTTAATTGGTGCATTTAGCCTTATTGGTATTGTGAAAGATTATTGTTATGTGGTTTTGTGCTTTCTCCAGAAGTTTAGCGTATTTGTGGAGCTTGTCTTATCTTAAAGTAGCCCTTTTATTTCTTCCTGTGGTAATAATATTGTTCCTTTAAATCTGAATTAGTCTGGCTGGGTAAAGTATTTTTGGTGAGGCATTCATTACATTGGGGTTTTTTGATGATAGCCCATTACTGTCTTTGGGCCCAGAGAATTTCATCTGATAAGTCTGCTGTGAATCTTAAGGATGATCCCTTGTGAGTATTTTCTGTTTTTGATCTTGCTCCTTTTGGTCGTGTATGTCTTTGGTGGAGTATTTTTATTTGAATTTCCTTTAGCTTGTACCCTTCAGTCCTCCTGGATCTGGATGCATGCCCTCTTCAGCTCTGGGAACTTCTCAGCAATGATGGCTTTGACAGTTGCTTCTTCATCAAGGTTTCCTTCCTGCCCTACTGGTACACCAATGATTCTTATGTTATTCCTCTTGACATGCCCATAGTCTCTTGTCATCTGTTGAGGTTTTTTTGAGGCTCTTTTCCATCTTCTGTTGCCTGGAGTTTCTCTGCATTTCATCTTGGAGCTCACTGGTTCTGTGCTCAGCAGCTGTTAAATTCTGTTGCTGAGGCCTTTCAGTGAGTTTTTTCATTTCACCAGTTTTTCAGACCTGTCATTTCTGTTTGTATTTTTGTTTGTATTTTCCTCATTTCTGCTCTTGCATCTTTTATTAGCAGTGTGTTCCATTGTTTCTTTGAGCTCGTTATGCATTCTTAACAGTTACATTCTAAATTCCTTGTCAGAAAGGTTATATAGCTCATTATTACTGATTGGATCATCTGAACTAGCAACTTCATTCACTAATGAAGTTGGGTATCTGCGTTGCTTCACCATTGTGACCTTTGCAGTTTGGAGTTGTGTGTGTGCATGTGTGTGTGTTGTAATATGGTTTTGAACCTCCAGTTATGATGTCTCTGTATGTTTACAGTGTCTTTGTTATGGAGAAGTAAAGGAATGCGAGGTCTGGGTTCACTGGTATCTCTCATATAGGATATAAATGAAGTAACTTCTTTGTGTGGACGCTAGTGCGTCGTGTTTTTTGAGGTTAGATTCTAGAGGGAGGGCATGAGAGGCAGTTCCAGTGGTGAAATGCTGCAGAATCTAGCTGCTGGGCTTCCCTGGTGTGGGGACTGGGACTTCAGGTTGGGGAGGGTACCGATCTTGCTGTGGTTCGCAGCTAGAGTTTAAGACGTCAGGAAAATAATTTTTAACAAGGAAAAGTACATTGTAAGGTAGAAAAATTCAAGGAACAAATTCAAAGGCATTTCACTTAAAATGAACGTAAGTAACCAATTAAAAAAATAAAAAAACTATATATTAAGCCACTTTGATGCAAGAGAAATGCAGTTAAAGCAAGAATAAATTTTTTTCACCTAGAAGATTAGCAAAGATTGTAGTTTGTTTGCATGTAACAGTCATTGCTGGCAGTGTAAATTGACTGGAAGCTAGTTCTGTCAGCAAAAAACAAAACAAAAAGCACACAGTGTACCCTCAGGCATTCTACTTGTAAAATTTATTTTAAATGATTGAAAGTGTATAAGAATGATGTTTGCAACATTGTCCAGTTTAAAAAGCAACCACCAAAAAAAAAACTAGAATGAACCTCAATGTTTATTTTTTTTTTAAGTAAATAGATTTTATTTGAAGGGTTTTTGAAGGTGTGGAGAGGGAGAGAGTGAGAGAGGTAATGCGCTCAAGAGAGAACAGGGGCTTCTCCAAGGCAGAGACAGCCCCTAGACACATCCCAACGTTAGCCATGAAAGCATGAAAGTACACATCTCAAAGGGGGAGATGCGGGCAACACATGTGCTTGGGTGCCACATGTGCTTGCCCACGTGGACCCAAGTAGCACATGGGGCTCAGGAAGCATATGCGCCTCAGTGTTCATTTTTTGTTGTGGTGTTGGTCAATGGTGTGTGTGTCCAGTGCTGAAAGTACAAAAGGAAAAGCCATAGATGATGCATTTAAAATATGTGTGGTAGGGAAAAAAGTAGACTATGGACTGAACATGTTTGCCACTCAATGCCTCTTTTGCAGACCACAACACCCAAAAGGAGAGAGAGAACACAGGGGATTGCCCTGCCACAGAGACAGGGGGGATGGGGATGGGGGTGGGAGGGATATTATCCATGGTGGTGGAAAATGGGCACTGGTGGAGGGATGGGTATCTGATCATTGTATAATTGAAACCAAAGCACAAAAAATTGTAAATCTACAACTTTAAAAAAAATAAAATAAAGGGAAAAAAAATAAAATAAAATATGTGTGGTAGATTAGTAAGTGAAGAAGATATGTTAAATAACACAACTGTGAATATCATCCTGTGTATGTAAAATTTTTAAAGTTAGAGATAAACATTTTTGTTTCTTTACATGGAAATTTTTCCAAACACAAAGCATTTAACAGTGATCGTGGAAGGGCAGAATGTAAAGGACAAGATCTGGCACAGAGGTCACCTTTAATATGTTTTTTTTTCCCTGCTGATATATTTTGGTTTTTGACACTTGCCTCACATTAACTTATTATTTCAGGCCAACATACCCTGTGGAAGAATTAGAAGAAGAAACTGTTCCAGAAGATGATGCTGAATTGACATTAAATAAAGTAGATGAAGAATTTGTGGTATGTACATTACTAAACACTTCTTCCTTTTCACTCTTTGATTCTTTTCTCTTAATTTTCCCTGGATTCCATTTTTTTGGAACATAATTTATTGTTCTATAGAAGAAACATTTTTTTTATTATTATTGTTTTGGTTTTGGTATTTAGGGCACACCTGGCTGTATTCAGGGCTTACTCCTTGGGCACTCTGCTCAGTGGGGCTTTGGGGACCATATGGGGTGCTTTGAATTAAATCCATATTGGCTGCATTCAAGGCAAGTATCTTAACCACTATACTATCTCTGTGGCCCAGAAAAGAAAAAATTTTGATGGAATGCCAAATATCAGTCAGACTTTTGGTTAAGGTGCTGTTCATATTTTCTAATGAGTATAGTTTGAATTTTAGCACAGCTTCTTCAGTTGTGGACCACTAGTTATATGAGCAAACATTTTAGTGATAGCCATTCTTGATTTTAAATAATTCATTTATCAAATTTAAAGCATAACGTTATTAAATGAAATTTAAAACATAACAATGGAATTTAAGATTAATGCGTGCTACTTCATAAGAATGCCATTTCTCAAGCATTCCTTTATGCTTGTTAAATTAGGTGAATCTGATTTACTTCTTAAATTAGTACCTTGCAGGAACTTTTAAGAAATACTTATAAATAACATTTAAATAGTTTAAGCAGCGTCTGGACCTTTTCCCGTTCTTAATATCTTAGTCATATTATGAAACTAAATGATCATGCCCACAGCAGCTTGGACTAAAATGTTAAAGATGTCTCTATCTCAGAACTAGAAATAATTGATTTAACATTCAGGAAATATGATCCGAAATTGAAATAGACAGGAAAAGAATTTTATGGTGTATTTTATAATCATAAACCAATTAAAATTTTTAGATGATTTTTACAAATCAATAGATAAGTATATTCTATATTTCTATTTAGTCGATTAAACTATTATGTTTCACAGAAGATGTTTATCATTGTATCCTCTCATAACAAATGCTGAAAATAGCCACTAAACAAATTAGATTGGATGTACATAGTAAAATATCATGTAGTCATTAAAAATTGTTTGCAGACAAATGTTAATGATATAATACTTGTAACTTATACTGTGCTTTATGAATAAACTCAGTTAAATGTGAAAGAAAATAGAAATGTTAATGATTCATGAATATATGAAAGGATTATGGATGACTATTCTGCTTTGTACTTTCAAAATCTTAAACATTTTATTGGTAGTAAATATTTTATTTTTAAAATGTTTTGTTTTTAAAATGTGACTGCCAGTGCTTCCTGGAATACAGGAAGTGGGGGGAGGTAGCCCATCTCAGCTCTGAGAAAGCCTGGAGATTTAGTCACGAAATCCTTATACCCAGATTTTCAGCAGATTGTATCTTGATGTGTGTCCTGAGATGGTAGAGTCTGGCCAGGGGCATGGTGGCCACTTTGGATTGTGAGAGCAAGCGTCTGCCAGGGGCTCTGCTTGGGCAGGCACCAGGTTGACCCGCTCCCCTCTGATTTACCCCAGAATGCTAAGCCTTGCATGGAACCGAGATTAACTTTGGCTTTTGATTTCTTTAAAGATTTATTTATGGGTTTCTGAATCAAGACTGAAAAATGAGCTTGTATAGCTGAGCTGGAGGAAATTTGTGGGTGTCACTCTCACATGCCTAACTTTTGGCCATTTAATTTCTCGAGAAACTTTATCCCAAGTTGTGGGGATCTAGCCAGAGGCACAGCAGGAATTTTGGGGTACGAGGAAGCCTGAAGGCACCATTAGGTTGCTGATGAACTCACCCCACAGGTACAGGTACAAGTTGACCTGCTGGCAGCACTACACTTTTTCTTTTTTGACATTGGCAGTGCTGAGAAGCAAAATCAGGGTCTTCCACATGCAAGCCAAATGACCTGCCATTTAATTAGAGCCTTACCCCTCTTAAGTTATCTTATTACACCATTGCATATGGCTTTCACTGGTATAATTTCATTAGTAATGAAGTTTAAGGTAGTTTATCTCAAACTTTATTTTGTTAATGTGAATTACAATAACAAAATAATGGGTAGTTTATGTATGAGTATGTCATTTTCCCACAGGGAGCAGTTCTAGTCTTCCAAATCTAGCTGATCACAATCAATAATAATGATAATAATGGTTCAAGTGGCTGAGGAGATGACTTAAAGTTCTGAGCATATGCAAAGTAGGCTCTGCATGGGACAGGTCTGGATTTGATCTCTGATACGACATGGTTCCCTGAGCACCAGTGGAAGCAACTTCCAAGCATCTCTGATGTGGCCCAAAAAAGCAAACAAAAATATAGTAGTTCATCAAAAAACGACTGAAGCTTAAAACTTTTTGAGAACACTGACCAGGTAGATAGCTCTAAGCACCTAACACATTATTTGAATATATGAACTGTGGATTTAGCCCCTGGCATACATATGTTTCCCCAGACTACACAGGAAGCAACCCCTGAGCAACCACTGCGTGTAGCCTCACCGAGCACTGTTATATGCTCTTAAAACAGAAACCTTGAGAAAATAGGGAAGGGTGCTTGTTACGATTTCTATATTTGTAAATATATGTATGTTTGAATTATGCCCTTGTATATGATCTATCCTGCCATGTGTACTAGAGAAAAATGTGTATTCAGCTTTTGGGCTGAGGGTCTGATATGCATTAATCCGAGTTCTAGGTCCCCATTTAGTGTTCTTGTATATTTACTGATATTCTGTCTGATCTGTTTAGTAAAAGTGTTGAGGTCTATCACTACTATTGAATTTCTGTCAATGTGTTTCTTTAGGTTTATGGGCAAAAGCTTGATATACTTTGACTATTCTTCATTTGGTGCATATATATTGATAAGAGGTAGTACTTCTAATCTTTTGTTCCCTTAAATACTAAGTAGTCTCCATTCCTGTCTCTAATTATTTTCTTTAAATTGAATCCTATTTGGTGTGATATAAGAATCACTGTACTAGCTATTTTTTTGTCTATCCATATCTTGTGTGATTCTTTTCTCTCCATATATTTATCTCATATTTATATACTCTTATGTACTCTCTGATATTTATCCTGTGGATTTAGATTTGTTTCTTTTAAGCAGAAAATAGACGTACTGTTTCTTGATTTATCCAGCTACTTTATGTCTTTTGGTGGGAGAATTTATTCCATTGATATTCAAAGAGATTGTTGGTATAAAGATTGTGTTGCCATTTTTTTTATATTTATTGGGTTGGTTTGTTACTTTTGCAGTTGACCATTTACTTTTTTATAGGCAGTCTTTCAGTAATTCCAGCAGGGTTGGTTTAGTTGGAGCAAATGTCACCAGCTCTTATTTTCTGAGGTTTTTGTCCTTCCCTCAAATCTAAATGACAGCTTTGCAGGATAGTGGACTCTTGGTTGAAAGTATTTTTCAGTTAGTCCTTTGAATATGTCATTCCACTCTTCTCTTGTGTGGTATCATATGGGAGATCTATTATGATGTTTATGTAACTTCCCTTGTATTTGAGACGTTTCTTCTCTCTTGATGCTTTACATTGTCTGTCTCTGTCTTTGTTTTTACTGTTTTGATTACTATGTTTTGGTGTTGTTGTTTTTTCCAGTCTATTTTGTTTGATACTCTTTGGGCCTTTTGAATACGTGTCCAAGCCTTCCTCTAGAGACTGGGGAAGCTCTCAGTTATTTCTTCTGCCAGTCGTCTTCCCCTTTCTCTTTTTCCTCCTCTTCTGGTAATCCTAAAATTTCTGAGATTTTATCCTCTAATTATTAACTGTTAAATATCTGACATTCTCTTCAATTCCCTTATTTCTTTTTTCCACTTTATTGTTTCTGATGGCTTATATTTTGTCTTGGTATAGCCTCAAGTCATATGCCAATATGTATGGTATGTATACTGGAATTATTTCATTGAGAGGACTGGTCAATGGTTGAACTAATCACAAATGTGTGTGGATCTGAGGGTAGGTAAAATAGAGAAGAGATCAGTATGACAATAATAGCTGGGAATGATCACGCTGGACAAGATCTAAGGGTTAAAAGTAGGTAATGGGATATTCTTGATAACCTTTCAGTATCAGTATTGCAAACCACAATTCCCAAAAGCGGAGGGAGGGAGGGAAAGAAAGAGAGAGGAGGAGAGGGGAGGGAAGGGGAGGGGAGAGAAGGGGAGGAGAGGAGGGGAGGGGAGGGGGGAGGAGGCAGGGGAGGGGGCAGGGAGGGGAGGAGAGGAGAGGAGAGCAGAGGAGAGGAGAGGAGAGGAGGGGGCAGGGGTGGGGAGGGGAGGGGAGAGGAGAGGAGGGGGCAGGGGCGGGGAGGGGAGGGGAGGGAGGGGAGGGGAGTCTGCCTTTGAGGCAGGCTGGAGTGAGGGGTGGGGGGTAATGGTAGGGAACCTGGGGACACTGGTGCTGGGAAATGTACTCTGGTGAAGGGATGGGTATTGGAATACTGTATGGCTGAAATTCAATCATGAGCAGCTTTGTAATGATCTGTCACAGTGATTCAATAAAAAAGTTTTTTAAAAAAGACTGTACCAACAGAAATGGTTGTTGTCAGAGTTTCATATTACGTTTATTCTGGGTACTATTCAACAAAGTGGATCATTATTAATGAAGTGTCAGATGGCAAGAAACAAAGTGCAGTACTGGCATATGTAAAGGGAAGAATTGCAAGAATAGCATTATAGAAAGTTTGAAGAAATCTAGAGATTTCTAGAAATTCAATAATTTTTAGGTACTTTAGATTTTGGTCTCCTGGTCATAAGTTTCAGCTTGAAAAATGAAAAAGTTTAAATGGATATATATAGGATGATCTTTTCATACATGGGACTTAAAAATTAATGGCAAATTACTGACAAATGGCCAAAGACAACACAGTGGAAAAACTGATATAACTAGTTTGTGGGTTGGGTAGGGAAGTTGAAAGGAAAGACCACTGAGGTCCTTTGGGGAGGATGTGGCCTGGAATTATGTAAGGGGAAAGGTAAAGGCCCTCCCGTTGTTCATTGATTTGCTCGAGCGGGCCCAGTAATGTCTCCATTGGAGACTTCGTTGTTACTGTGTTTGGCATATCGAATACGTCACGGGGAGCTTGCCAGGCTCTGCCGTGCGGGCGAGATACTCTCGGTAGCTTGCTGGGCTCTCCCAGAGGGGCGGAGAAATCGAACTCGGGTCGGCCATGTGGTTGCGTGCAAGGCAAACGCCCTACCGCTGTGCTAAACCTATTATTAACAGTATTGTAAACCACAGAAACCTCAAGCAGTAAAATAAAATTTTATTTATTTTTTGAATTATAACGAGATAGAGTTACAAATTTGTTCGTGATTGGCTTTTAGTCATAGAATGTTCCAATACCTATTCATTCACCGGTGTATATTTGCCAGCACCAGTATACCAGTATCCCCAGTTTCCCTCCTGCCACCCTCCCCATATGCCAGCCTGCTTCTGTGGAAGACACTTCTCTCTCTCTCTCTCTCTCTCTCTCTCCCTCCCTCTCTCTCTTCCCCTCCCTCCCTCTCTCCCTCTCCCTTTCCTTCTCCCTCTCTCTCTCCTTCCCTCCCTCCCTCCTTCCCAGCCCTCCCTTCAGGACATTATGTTTTGCAGTACAGATACTAGGAGGTTATCATGTTGTTGTCTAGAGTGATCATTTCAAACATCATTGTCATAGTAGTCCCTTCTCTATCCTAACTGCCCTCCCTCGCCCTTCCACTTGTGGCAAGCTTCCATCCATTGATTCGTCCTCCTATTCCTTGTTTCTACTGTCCCTGGATATTAGTCTCATTTTATGTTTTTTTTTTTTATGTCCCACAGATGAGTGCAGTCGTTCTATGTCTGTCTCTCTTCTTTTGATTCATTTCACTCAGCATGATACTCTCCATGATCATCCACTTATAAGCAAATTTCACACTTCATTTTTCCTAACAGCTGTGTATTCCATTGTGTTGATGTACCATAGTTTCTTTATCCAGTTGTTTGTTCTCAGGCACTCAGGTTGTTTTCAGATTCAGGCTATTTTATATAGTGCTACAGTGAACATAGAAGTGCAGATGGTATTTCTGATTAATGGTTTTGAGCCCCCAGAGTATTCCCAGAAGTGGTATTGGTGGGTCAAATAGGAGCTCAATTTCTAGTTTTTTGAGGAATGCCATATTGTTTTTTGAAAAAGACTGGACCAGTCAGCATTCCCACCAACAGTGAATATCCACAACAGTACTGGTTGTTCTTGTTCTTTTGGATGTGTGCCAGTCACTATGGTGTGTAATGAGAATAACAGTATCTCATTATTGTTTTGATTTGCATCTCCCTAATGGTTAGTGATGTAGTGCTTTTTTTCATGGGTCATTTGTATTTCTTCTTTGTGGAAGTTTCTTTTCATTTCTTCTCCCCATTTTTTGATGGATATGTATTTTTTTGTTGTAAAGTTCTACCAGTGCCTTATATATTTTTGATATTAATCCCTAATCTGATGGGTATTGGGTAAATATTTTTTCCCAATCCATGGACTGTCTCTGTATCTTGGTTACTATTTTATTTGAGGAGCAGAAACATCTTAGTTTAATGTAGCCCCGTTTATTTACTTTTGCTTCCACTTGCTTGGTCAGGAATGTTTCATATTTGAAGATGCCTCTAACTTCAGTGTCATGGAAGGTTCTGCCTATGCTTTCCTCCATGTACCAGTAAAAAAAAAAAGATTAAAATAAACAGCAGCTAAAAACATTTTTTTAAAAAATGAAATATTTTATAGTAATTTTTCTTTGTAGTCCTTTAGGCAATATTCTCTTTTGGGATTCCTGCATATCTTACTCTATATATTACCCAAGTATCAATGTGGAGCTTATGAACTGTAAAATGATCACTATATCTTCTATGTCATTTATATTTTATTCTTCCTACGTTCTTTCCTCAGTTCTCTACCATATTTATCACTTCCACACTCTTCTCTCCAGCTAACATATTTCTGTTATCAATGTCCACTGGTTTGTCTTCTTTTTTTTTTTTTTTGGTCTTTCCATCAGTCTTAGGTTTTTGTCACGTTCATAGGTAAAGTTATTAAATATTTCCCTTAGTCTTTCATTTTGTCTTATTTCTAATTCACTGAGTCCTTGTATTGTGTGATAATGGCAAATTTTCCCCATAAATTTTATAGCTGAATTGTATTCTATTGTATGAATGTGCACATCTTCCTTGTCTATTAATTTCTAATAATGGATCCATTGGTTGCTTACATATTTTAGCTGTTGTAAATATTATTGTAATAAAGATTTGATAAAACTTTTTCTTAGTGTTTTTATATTTTTCAAGTAACCATTCAAAGTGCTGTATGTTAGATCATATAGTATCTCTATCTTTAGCTTCTTAAGGAAACTCCATATTATTTTGCAGAATAGTTATAATGATTTGCATTGCTGCAACAGTTCATGAGAGTTCTTTTTTTCTGCACACCCTTTTTAGCACTTGTATTTGCTGCTTTTAATATAGCCATTCTCACAGCTGTGAGGTTGAAGCTCATTTTGGTCTTTATTTGCATCTCCCTGATTATGGAGGATGAGCATTTTTTTCATAATACCTCTCTGGATAAGTATTAAAATATTGTGCCTAATTTCTTTGGCAGGAGGGTGGGAGATTGGCCGTTGTTTTGTTTTGTTTTTTGGTTTTTCTACTAAGTTAAGATTGTGATGTACTTTGAATAATTGTTTGGGTATTAAGAAGCAGAATAAAGTAATAATAAATGGTCAAAAGCAACAGAACCAGAGAACTCTTATACAGAACTGAGCTTAACATGGTGGGTGTGGAGGAATGTGGTGGTTTGAAGAGAGGACACTTGTGAAGAATGTGGTAGTAGAACATTGTATGCTTGAAGTACTTCTTAAAATAATATTGTAAATCATGGTGTCTCAAATAAAATTCCTTAAAATATTACTGAAAATTTCATTTGGATTCTATTAAATATGTAGAATAGACATTTTCACTCCATTGTAACAAAACTTGTAAAGGAACTATCTTTTCCATCTCTCGATATCTTGTTGTCTTTCTTTAAACAACATTTTGTATTTTTCATTGTATAGATCATTCAATTCCTTTGTTAAAATTATTCCCATTAGTTCTTCTGGATGCAATTGTAAAAACAAACAAAAAAAAAGCTTTTCATGTAGGGATGAAGCTTTTTTTGCATGTTGATTTTGAAAGTAGGCACTTTACCATGTTTATTGTTTATTGTTTACTTTTTGTTTATTGTTTATTGTTTTGTTTATTGTTTATTGTTTTTACTTTTCCTCTATCTTTAGGGAGATAAATAGATAGATAGCTCAAATAATAGTTTTAAATTTTTTTCTGATTTAGATTTCTTTGATATCTTGTTACATAATTGTTGTGTTAAAGACCTTTCATGCTAATGTAAATAGAAATAGTGATCATGAATAGCCTGATCCTGTTTCTGATATTACAGAAAAGCTTTGTTTTTGTCATTTGAGTGCGGTATTAACTGTGACTTTATTATTGTGAAATATGTTTCTTCTGCCCCGTTTTATTGCTTTTGTAAATTGGTGCTGAGTCTTGTCAAATGCTTGCTTCATAGCAATGGATAGTTTTATTTTTTCTTTTATTGGTAATAGTGTGCTACATTGATTAGCATATGTTGAACCACATTTGTTTGTGCCTAGAATACATCCCACTTTGTCTTGATGTATTATTCTTTCAGTGCATTGTTGATTTTGATTTGCTAGTATTGTGCTGAAATTTTTTGCATCTGTTCATCAGAGATATTCGTAGTTTTTCTTTCGTGTGTGTGTGTGTGTGTGTGTGTGTGTGTTTGTGTGTAATGCCCTTGTCTAGTTTTGTACCAAGGTAATGTTAGCTTCATAAAATGTATAGGGTGTATTTTTTCTTTGATTTTTTTGAAAAGACTGAAAAGAATAAGCTTAAGTTCCTTTATTACAGATTTGGTAAATTTCACAGCAAATGCCATCTGACTTTTTGTTGTGGGGGGAAGTCTTTGATTGCTGTTTGAATTTTTATACTAAGTAATTGGTTGACTCTACTTTTCTGTTTTTTGTTTCAGTTTTTGGTTTATATTTTTTATGTTGTATTTATTCCAAGCTATATTTGTTTCTTTTAGATTATCAAATTTTTTGGCACATAGTTATTCAAAGAAGCCTCCTTTAATCTTATTTCTATGATATGTAATTTCTCCTCTTTCATTTCTGATTCTATTCATGTTTTCTGTCTTTTCTACAAGTATAAAGCTTATTGATTTTATGAATCTTTTTAAAAAAATCATTCTCTGATCCAAGATTTCTTTGATCTTTTCTGTTTTTGAAATTTCCATTCATTTATTTTCACTCAAAGTTTTATTATTTTCTCCGATTGATTTTGTTAGCTTTATCTGGATACTTTTAGCTATACTTTTATATTGTGATTCCTCTTGTTTCCTTTGAAACCTGATTGTCTATTAATTTTTCTTAGTAGAATTTTTGTTATAGCCTATAAATTCTGATAACTTGTTTTCATTGTCTCAATATTCTTAAGATATCTTCATTTCTTTGTTATTTCAAGTGCTTCCTGAGAAGCATATTATTTAGTCTCCACATGTTTGAGGTTTTCTGAGTTTTATGCCCTCCTCTCCTGAGTTATTATTTGGATACCATGATTTATAATGCTGTTAATAATAGAGTTTCAGGCATAGTGCTCCAACACCACACCCACCACCAGTGTCAACATTCCTTCATCAGTGTTTCAAGTTCTCTTACCACCCTCTCACCCAGAACCCACCTTGGCAAAATCTTTTCAAAAATTGTTATAGTTTGGGTAACATGTTTGCAGTAGTAATTAAATATATTTTTTATTATTATCTTTTTTTTTTTTTGCTTACATCCAGCAATGCTCAGGGGTTACTCCTGGCTCTCAACTCAGGAATTACTCCTGGCAGTGCTCGGAGGATCATATGGGATGCCAGGAATTGAATCTAGGTCGGCTACATGCAAGGCAAACACCCTACCCACTGTTCTATCGCTACGGCCCCTAAAGAGTTTTATTTTGATATATGAAGGCCTTTGATTCTGTTGAGACGGAAGCAGTCATTGAAGCCCTAGCCAATCAGGCATTCAAACTCAATACATCAGGATCTTCCGTAAGCTGTATTACGGATTCACTACCAGGATTTCACCATTCTACAAAGATGTAATCATTGATGTCAAGAGAGGGGTTCGGCAGGGTGATACTATTTCACCGAAACTCTTCAGTGCCACCCTCAAGAACATCATGTGATGACTGGAATGAGAAGGAATGGGAGTGAAGATAAAAAGTCAGCAACTACACCACCTCCGCTTTGCTGGTGACATTGTTTTAATAACACCAAACATTAGCCAAGCGGCACAAATGCTGGCCAACTTCATCCGTGAGTGTGGAAAGATCGGACTGCAGCTGAATCTCATGAAGACAATGTTTATGAAAAACGGACTAGTTCCTGACTTTCCATTTGCTCTCAACGGAATGAACATCTCTGAATGCAACAGTTACGTATACCTCGGTCTAGAATTCAACATGAGGAACAACCTGGCACCTGAGCTGGGCAGGAGGAAGAGAGCAGCATGGAAGGCCTTCAAGAGTGTTGAAAAAATAGCTTCAGGGCTGGAGTGATAGCACAGTGGGCAGGGCACGTAATGAGATTTAGAGACGACCGCTGGACTAGAGCCGTTACCGACTGGATTACATGGGATGTCAAAAGACCGCGTGGCCGCCCACCTACTCCTACCAGATGGTCAGACTTCTTCATCAAGATCGTGAACGATCAGTTTGGGGCTCTTCATGTTTCTAGAACGAACAGACGCCATTGGGCTACACTAACATGCAACAGGGATAAATGGAGACGTTACTGGCGCCCGCTCGAGCAAATCAACGAATAACGGGAAGTCAAGTGATTAAGTGATATGTGTTCCCTCACCTCACTCCCCCAAACTGCCCAATATTCTCCACCAATATCCTTATGTTTGTTACATTCAGTCCACCACAATCATTCCCCACTACCCAGTCTCTGACTTACTTGGCATTTTCAGTCCTGTAATCTAGGACTAAGGGTTTGCCATCCTTGATTGCTTTGATTCCCTTTTGTTATCACTCTATAGCATAGATGAATGAGATCATCCAATATTTACCTGCTCTAACATGATGCCCTTCAGTTCCATTAAAGTATTAGTGAACTGCATGATTTTATATTGTCTTATGGCTACATAGTACTTCATTGTGTATATATACCACAAATTCTTTATTCAAATATCTGTCTTTTGAATTTAGGTTGTTTCCATATCCTGGCTACTAAGCACTTCAGTGAATATGGGTGTGCATATATCTTTTCAAATTAATGTTTTTGCATTTTGGGGGTAGATGGCAACACTTAGAATTGCTGGATCATATAAAGGCTCTGTTTTTGAGAACTTTCCATACTTTTTTCCATAGAAGCTGAACCAGACAGCATTCCTATCATAGTGAAATAGTTCTTCCAGAGCCAGTAGTAAGTAATGAGCACTGCAGTATGTGCCCCCCAAACCAAATACATACATCTCTCTCTCTCTCTCTCTCTCTCTCTCTCTCTCACACACACACACACACACACACCATTCTCTCCCAAATACCAAAAGCAAACAGAGATGCTACTAAAAAAAATTACAGATCAGTATCCCTGATGAATATAAATTCAGAATTCCTCAGTGAAACCTTAGCAAACAGAAACAACAATAAATCAAAAGGATCAAATAGTATGATCAGTTCATTACATGGATAAAAATATGGTTTAGCATATACAAAATAATTACACCATGTAAAAAATCGAAAGATAAAAATCATATATTAATTGATGCAGAGAAAACTTTTGACAAAATTCATGAACATCCATTCATGATTTAAAAAATCACTCAATAGGGGTTGGAGCAATAGCCCAGCGGGTAGGTTGTTTGCCTTGCACACAGCTGACCCAGGTTCGATACCCAGCATCCCATATGGTCCCCTGAGCGTAGAGCCAGGAGTAACCACTGTGCATTGCTGGGTGTGACCCAAAAAGCAAAAAAAAAAAAAGTCACCAACAAAATAGGGATAGAAGAATGCTGGGTTGGTGGGGAGGGGGAACGTTGGTTTTTTTTGTTTTGTTTTTAGGTTTTTGGGTCACACCCAGCAATGCTTCACACCCAGCAATGCTTAGGATTGCTTCTGGCTCAGAAATTAATCCTGGTGAGCTTAAGGGACCAAGTGGGATGCTGGGGATGGAACCCGAGTCAGCTGTATGCAAGACAAATGCCCTACACACTGTACTGTTGCTCTAACCCTGAAAGAATGCTCCTCCTATTCAAGTTAGAACAGTCTTTTACAACAAACCCACAATCAACATCATACTAAAAGGCAAAAAACCTGTGCTTTCCCTATGAGATCAGGCATAAAGCACAGGATACCCACTTTCTCCAGTTTTATTCAGTAAAACCTTAAAAATTATCACTGATTAAATAAAAGTTATCGCTGCTACAATTGAAGAAGGAAAACAATGAAAATAGAAAAATAAATTATCACTATAATGCAGATGATATGATCGTGTACATTGAAGACCCAAAGACTGCACTAAAAATCTAAGTGGGACTGGAAGAATTTAGGATGCATGCCTTTTGTGCTCCACTTGATTCGATTCCTGGCACTACATGGTTTCCCAGCATCACACAGTGCAACCCTGGATGTCCCCAGCACTAACAGACTGGCCCACATAACTCCTGGCACTATGGAACCCAAAGAGCTTGGCATCCTTGGTGCCTGGCATCTATGATGTCCTTGGTGTGCTTATGAGCACCCCCTCCCAAAATAAAACATATAGAAACAGTATACCAGTGCAGCAAAGAAGCAGGCTACAAAAATCAACATGCAGAATTCTCTATGTGCAAATAAAGAACTAGAAAAGAAAGAAATCAAGATTTCTCAGTTTAAGATACTTAAAATATCATATGCCTAGGAATCAAAGGAAAGATGTTAAAGACCTCAAACATTGGAAATTATAAATCACTATTGAAAGAAATGGAAGAGGACACCAGGAAAAAATATTTCTTGTCCATGGATTTGATGAATTAACATTGTCAAAATGACATGACAAAAGAGAACAGGGAGAATAGTAAGATAGGGGAATAGTAGGATTAGAAAGAATGGCCCTAAAGAAAAATATATTGGTAAGGCATGCCACGAGGATGAGCCCAAAATATGCAAAATATAATTTTCTGAAACATCCTACTCTTCCTCACAGCCCTGTCTTGCATACTTGAGCCTAATGAAAAGCATTAGCCTGTCACCCATCCCCAGAGTTAAAAAGATAGAAAAGAAGGTTTTACTTAACCTTGGGGATTCTGATTAAAGTGGACCCTTCCTCTGTCTCAGAAATGTTCTTGCATTCCTCTTTCTCATCTTAAATGAATTCAGCCATGATGTCTCTTGTTTCTTGCTTTCAGTTTTAAGCTGTTTGAGGTCAAGAGCCTGTGCCAGCAGTAACAAAAGCATTATACAGACTGAATGTGGTTGCCATCAAAATTCCAATGACATTCTTCCGTGACTTAGAGCACATTCTGTTAAATTTATTTTTGAATCATAAAACTTCCCAAATAGCCAAAGCCACTTTGAGAAAAAAAAGAAGTGGGGGGTATTGTGTTTCCTGATTTATATAATGTAAAGCTGTTGTAATCAAAATGGTATGGTGCTAGAATGAAGATAGACTATCAGAAAACTGGAATAGAATAGAGAGTCCAGAGATAAACCCTCAGAACTATGGATGTTTTAATCTATGACAAAGAGCTGAGTGCATGAATTAATAAAATGAATCCCTCTTTAAATGGTGCTGGAAAAATTGACAAGCCACATGCAAAAAATGAAATTGAATACACATCTCATTTTCTTTCTCTGCTGAGTTCTAATGTTTAGCATTGTAGCAGAAAAGTTACTTTGTATTTCAGTCTTTATAAGCCTATTGATATTTTTATAGCAACATAAGAAAAAAATTGAAAGTTTTTTTTTTTTTGGCTTTTTGGATCACACCTGGCGATACTCAAAGGTTACTACTGGCTCTGCACTAAGGAATCACTCCTGGCGGTGCTCAGAGGACCATATGGGATGCTGGGGATCAAGCCTGGGTCGGCCATGTGCAAGACAAATGCCCTACCCACTGTACTATCGCTCTGGCCCCAAAATGTGAAAGTCTTGATGAAGTTCCATGTGCCTTGAAAAATATTCGACTCTTATAGTGAAAAGTTCTATAAAAAGTCTATTATACCCATTTGTTTTGTGGTCTACCTCTTTTCAGAAATACTGCTTACTACTTTTTCTTGGACTGGAGCGATAGCACAGCGGGTAGGGTGTTTGCCTTGCATGCAGCCAACATGGCCGACCCAAGTTCGATTCCTCCGCCCCTCTCGGAGAGCGCGGCAAGCCACCCAGAGTATCTCACCTGCACGGCAAAGCCTGGCAAGCTACCCATGACCTATTCGGTATGCCAAAAACATTAACAAGAAGTCTCACAATTTGTTGTGAGATGTTACTGGTGCCCGCTCGATCAAATCGATGAACAATGGGAGAACAGTACTTGTTCACTTTTTCTTATTCTGTTTAATGACCTACTCATAGTTGTAAATGGCATGACAAAAATCCCATTTGTTGTATTATTATCAATATCTCTATTTCTAATAATAGTTGCTTAATGTACTTTGGTGCTTCTATGGCTTTAAGGTAAAATTACTATCATTTGAAGAGAATATTTCTTGCAAGGATGAATTTATTTATTTATTTATTTATTTGTTTATAAAACTATCCACTCTCCTACAAAAAGTAATAATCTGTCAGGATACTCTATTCATGGTTGAAAACCCTTTTTATTCAGAACTTTGAACATCTCAAGCTATTATCTTCAGTTTTGTATAATTTCTGTGGAAAAAAATCCACATAATCTGATGAGGATACCCTTAAGTGAAATATATTTTTTACTGGGTAGTTGTAGTATTCTGTTACTCTTTAGTTTTTAATATGTCATATATTTGGGGGGTATTTTTTGGTATTAGAACTCTTTAAGCTTCATGTATTTGGATATTTAGTTTTCTTCCCAAATTAACCAAATTCTCAGCTATAATTTTTTTCAACTAGAATATTTTCTTTCTTTTACTGGGACCTATGCCATACTTTCCAATTCACCGCCTTTAACTGCTTCTTTTGGTTTATTTGTAAGCGCCTGTAATTTAGTCTTTAACTCGGCTATATTTTTTGAGGGTTTTTTTTTACAGTTTTTTTGTTTTGAGGGGTTGGGGAGAGGTGGAGGGTGCACACCCAGCAGTGCTTACAGCTGACTCCTAGCTCTGTACTCAGAGATCACTCCTGCAGGGCTTCAGGCACCGAAAGTGATACCAGAAATCACACACACACACACACACACACACACACACACACACACACAGATGTGTCTGTTACCTTTTTTCCCCCCTTTGTATATTAATGACTTTGTGTGAGTTGAATGCTCTCTGTTCTTGGCTTATATCAGATTGGTGAACTGTAGGAGGTAATCCAGATACTTCAGTATCTGTGGCTTTATATACTGACAATACTGGATCTATGTGGATGATTGGAGGTCTGCAGTTCCCAGAGGGAAGAAACTAAAGCAGTGAATTACGGGGTAGATTGCTGAGGGAACCACACATTCAAGCCACCCAAGGGACTGTTAGTGTCCAACCTGTGAGGGTGCAGAGACTTGAAGCTTTCCTCTCCACTAGGTCAATTTTGCTATCTATAGCTTTTTTGGATTATCAATCCTTTTTTCACTATAGTCTATTCTTGATTTGTAGGCTTAGCAGCTTCTTAGGATGATTGTAGAAAGAGGAGTGATCTAGGAGTTGCCATTTTGGACTTCAGTCTTTACGTTTTGATGCTCTAGGCTCCAACAAGAGTAGTGTTTTCTGAGTCGTGATACCAAACACTGAGAGAAGGATGCCTACTGGAATAATCCAGAGGACAATGGTAGTTTGGGCACTGTTCAGAAGCATTTTTTGTTTGTCTGTTTAATTAGGGCTGGAGCGATAGCACAGCGGGTAGGGCGTTCGCCTTGCAAGCACCCAACATGGCCGACCCGAGTTCGATTCCTCCGCCCCTCTCGGAGAGCCTGGCAAGCTACCAAGAGTATCTTGCCCACACGGCAGAGCCTGGCAAGCTCTCCGTGACGTATTCAATATGCCAAACACAGTAACAACAAGTCTCACGAAGGAGACGTTACTGGGCTCGCTCGAGCAAATCAATGAACAATAGGAGGACCGTGACCCGTGAACTGTTTAATTAAAGAAAGTAGATTTCAGAGAGTGGGGTCATTTAGTGACTTTTTCTGAAAAGGAGAAAGTAGGTTCAATAAGTTTGGATGCCGCCAGCAGTTCAGTCTGTACCTGTGAGGTGAATGCATTAGCAGCCTGATGGCAACGTCAGACTTTCAGATACCCCAAAATTGCTGCTGTGCCTTTGGACATACCCGAAAACCTTGGGACAAAGTTTACCAAGAAAATAAAGGACCAAAAGTTAGGTATGTGGGAGATACACCCACAAACCACCTCCGGCTCAGCTATATAATTGGAGACATGGCCTCTCTGGTTCCTGATCAAACTGCTTAATGGCCATGATCCCAGAGTTGCAGAAACGAATCTCGGAACCCAAAGGCTTTTGGCAGAAATGCGTCTTGTTCCTGCAGTAGGTTACTGGGGCTGTGCCACTCCACGTGGGAATAGGTTTCGTGCCTTGGCCTGTTCCCCTGGCGGCCTGGTGACCACCATCCTCCAGAGGCCACAGGACAGTCAGGTTTGGACCTGCAGTGACGAGACACACGGTGCCTCACCACATGGGGGTTGAGCCGACTCTTTATCCCCATTCCAACGAAACCCCGAGTCGCCGCCTACAAACGGCCTCTCTGGCTCCTGATCAAGCTGATTAATAGCCATGATACCAGAGATTTAGAAACAAATCTTGAAACCCAGTGGCTTTTGGCAGAAATGCATCTGGACTGATACAAGGTGGCTGCCGGCTCAGAGCTTATAGGAAAGCCAGGTACGAGCCAGCAGTGATGGGGCAAGGACAGTCTCAGGGGAAGGGGGGTGATACCCACACGTCCTTCACGCCCTACCGAGGTCACGAGTTGCCCCCCACGAGCGGCTCTCCAGCACGGCCATAACAGCAGACACACAGAAACCAATCTCGTAATTATCTGGCTCTTTGCAGAAATCCAAAATCGTGTCCGTGTGACATTATATGATTCTCATAACCAGCTATAGAAAACAAAATATTTCACAATCCTTTTCAGCAATTCTGATTGTTTGGGGGGAAATTCTAAACAATAATGGTGCATCTTTTGTTGAAATAATGTAATCAATGTAGAGAAGAGTTAAGTAGAAATCATCTGCCTCACAGGCATTTGGAGGGGTGGGAGGGGGGGTATACTGGGGTTCTTGGTGGTGAAGAATGAGTACTGGTGAAGGGAAGGGTGTTTGATCATTGTATGACCGAGACTTAAACCTGAAAGCTTAGTAACTTTTCCCACAGTGATTCAATAAATAAATATAAAACAAAAAAATAAATAAATTAAGGAATAGTTAATGCCCAATTCAATTAGCTAATCAATGGCTGAATAAATAGCAGTACTCCTACAAAAAAAATAATAAGTTTGGAAACCCCTGGGCTACAGGCAGGGCAGACCATAAATGAACACAGTCCCTGTGATAGTTCTAGGTCTGGCTACTACTACTGTACTTCTTAACCCAAGATCAGATGTAGAGAGGAGCTTCTTGAAGTGTGAGGAGGCTACAAATAGAATTAGTCAATTCCCAACTGATTCTATAGTTGGGGCCACTTCGGGATAAAACTCATCTTACTGCACACAGGGAGTCAGATTAAATTGTTAGTCCCTATCCTGGACAAAGACGGTATCAGCGGGCAAAAGGATTGTTTTATATTCTTTTGTTGGGGTGCTCTCTGACTTCTTTTTACTTCTAGCTCCTTGGCTGTTTGCCTGTTGTCTGGCATCTGTAGTCACTAATGTCAATAGATATGCTACTCCAATGCGTCTTCATGGAACTTCCCCACTCTCTGGTCACTCTCCTGAGGACAGTATTTTTTTATTTCTGGCTGTGCTGAGTCATACTCTAACTCCTTTTAGCAAATCACACCAGAGATCTTACTCCAGTAAGATCCTCTCTATCTTACTCCAGTAAGTCTTCTCCAGTTTGCACCGCTGTCTCTCCTTGAACAGGCACTGGTCCAGTCATAGGGTTCTTCTATTTCATTTTGTTGACCATTTAGTTAAAGGGAGGGATGGAAGGAGGAAGAGAGTCCAAAATTTTTAATTCCCCATCTTGCTGAAAATCCCTTTATTTTACAACTATACTTTCTAAAAGTTTTCATATTCAAATTCCTTTTGAATGTACTCAATAGCTTTTAACTTTAATTCCCCTTTTAATATCTATTAGTAAAGAATTTTGTCTTACTAGGGTTCAATCCAGTGTCATTCAGCAAGTGTATATTGATTGCCTATGTAAATAGTACTGATTAGGTTATTGTAAAAGCATTATAAGCTTGACTCTTCTCCCATGTGCACTGAATCATTGGGATTTCAGTCATTTACTATGTCCTTTTAAAGTAGGCAATCATGAATGCAAATACAAAATAGTCTGAGTATCATTTCAAAGTTGTGTATCTATGTCTGTGCTTAAGATTTGAAATATAAACAATCAATTTTTTTTTTCTTTTTGGGTCACACCCGGCAATGCACAGGAGTTACTCCTGGTTCATGCACTCAGGAATTACTCCTGGCAGTGCTCTGGTGACCATATGGGATGCTGGGAATTGAATCTAGGCTGGCTACATGCAAGGCAAATACCCTACCCGCTGTGCTATTGCTCCAGCCCCAACAATCAATATTTTCTACATGTGTATTCCAGTACCCCTTTTAAGAAACCCTTGAGTATCTGGAATCTGCATTTATAGCACATCATATCTAGCTAAAATACAGTTCTCTGAAGATTCTGTTTTCTTTTGGTTTTTAGTCTCCACGTGATTTCAAAGTTATTCATGACTTGATTTATATGATACATTGTTTCAGTGCCAGTCCCTTCACCAGTGCCCACTTCCCTCCACCAATTTTCCTCCCACCCTCATTTGCCTCCCACCTACCATCTTGCCTCTGTGAGGGGCACTTTTTAAAAAATGTTAGTGTTTGCTTTGTGGCTTATAGTAGTGTTGCCGCTAGGGTTTCACACAGAAAACTTAACGACCTTCCCACCACCATAGTCATTGCTCCCTTCCTGGCCTGTCTCCCAGCCTCCTCAAGTGGCATGTTTCCTACTGAATGCTGGTTTTCATGTTCTTTGTTTCCATTGTCTTTGGGCATTTATTATTCCCCTATTATGTTTCTGTATACCCTAAAGATGTGAGCGAAGATTTAGTTTTCTGAAGATTAACATAGTTCTCATATATTACCTTAATGTTTATTACCTAGAAAGTTAGTTGTTCTTTTGTTTCTGGCTCAGGGATCACTAATGGTGTTCGGTGTCAGAGATCAAGCCCAGGCCGACTGTATGCAAAGAAAGTACCCAACCTACTGTACTATCTCTCCAGTCACCCAAGCATCATTTATTACAGCTCTACAATAGGAACATTCACCCAACAGCACCCACCTGTTAGGCTCCCTCCCTCCCTCCCCCCCCTCCCCTCCCTTCCTTCCTTTCTTCCTTCCTTCCTCATTCCTTCCTCCCTCCCTCTCTCCTCCCTCTCTCCCTCCTGCTCTCCCTCCCCTCCCACTCTCCTCTCCCCATCTCTCTCCTCCCTGACTCCTCCCTACTTCTTCCCACCATTCACCTCACTACCCTCCTTTTTCTCCTTTGTAAGACTTGAGGGCTAAGCTCAGTTGATTTTATTATGGATACTCTTGTTAAATTGTCTCACCCATTCTGTCTCTTGTCACCAGAGAGAGCATTGAAAATAAGGGGAAGTTTTCGTTTTCTCTCACACTCTCATGGAAACTGCTCATACAGTATTTGCTGGTATTGACGAAAGGATTACCTTTCAAGAGTTGCTTCTGATAACAATAGTCCTGGGAATCAGTACTGAGTCCATCTGAACTGCCCTAGGAAGTTAACATAAAATGTGAAATTGAATCTTAATTATATATAAATAGCTCTAGGAGTCATAAACCAGATATTAAATTTGAGCACATAAGAAATGTGCTCAACATTATTATTGATCCTTAAGTAGATGAAAACAATCTGTCCTGTCAACCTCACTTTTGTCCAATTTACTTTTAAATATTGCAATTATCCCATCAGTTCTCTAGTTGATACTCCACTTGGGACTGTTTTTCTTTTTTCTTGTGTTTATTCTTTGTTTCAGAGCAGTGGTACCATTCTCTCTGTTTCTTTCTTTAGTGATATAAAAAAATTTCTATTTTGGTTTATCATTTTTTTTAGTGCTATGTAATAATACAGGTCTAGCTTTATAAAAATTCATGTGATTAAGACTGATAGCAGAATCAAAGGTGGAATAGGCAATTTAGCCAGTATAGCAGTAAGGCCTTTTGTTGTATGCACAAGCCCTATTGTGATCCCCAGCACTGCACCTGATTCTCCTGAGCACTGCCAGGAGTGAGCCCTAACCATAGAACCAGGAGGAACCCCAAACACAATGAGATGAGGCCCCAAGCCAGTATTGTTCTCTCCAGACAAATTCAGTAACACTTGGGGTGGAATGATAAAAGAGCAAGTAAGGTGCTTGCCTTGTACGCAGCCCACCTGGGTTCATTCCTAGCATCCCATACAGTCGGTCCCCTGAGCTCTGCAAGAAGTGATCCTTGACTACAGAGTCTGGAGTAAGCCCTGAGAACTACCAGATGTGGCCCAAAAACAAACAAGCAAAAAGACTAACCTACTATCAAATTTACAGTGTCATCCCACTCCATATACTGTACCTTTTTTTCCTTTCTTGCCTTGCCTCCCCCTCCACACCCCCGTATCCAACCATGTAACTCTCTAGTAATAAACATAGCTCTCACCTAGTCTAGGAGTCTTGATGTTTTTAACAAGTTTCTTTGCTTTTATTATGCATATGCGTGAAATCATTTAATAATTGTATTTTAAATATAAAAAGTATTTTAAAATAATTGTATTTTATTTTCTTACTCCGTTTAATATAATCATCTCAACTTCCATTCATTTTTGTCCCCAAAGGCATATTTCATTTATTTAAAACAAAAACTATTCTATTTAAAATAACATTATCAAAACCTAAAAAACAAAACAGATGAACTGCTATTAATATTATTGCCTACTTTATGTATAATGCCTATTCCACCTTTGATTCTGCTATTAATACACTTTTCTGAATTAGTCTTTATTTGAGTGTATATGTGAAATTTGGAATGCATGTTTAAATAAACTTTAATAGTTACTAACTTTTAATACTTTTATTCTTCTAAGGAAGAGGAGACAGACAATGAGGAAAACTTTATTGATCTCAACGTTTTAAAGGCCCAGACCTTCCGCTTGGTAAGTTCTATAAGATACACAAAGAGCCAACAGGTAATCAGTATACTTATGTTCATGATAAAACAAGTCTGAAACAAACAGAAATTATTACTGTGGATTGTTTTATGTATCATTTGAAAATTATCTCTCAAAATTGTAGTTCAGTGTATAAAATGTAATTGTAGTAAATATAAAAATCTGAAAGGTTAAGTGGGGAAGCCTCCTGTCAGAGCCATGGAAAATAAACATAGTGCTTCTTCTGCAAATTAAAGCTAATTTGATATTATTTTTTTAAAAAGACAAATTGTCGTATTAAAAGTTATTTTTCAATATAATTTCCCAATATTAAATCATTTTGGTTATAGAAAAACTATTAAATTGAAATTCTTTGAAATATATTGCATTATTTTAAGATTGGTATATAGGTCATCAGATATTGCTTTATGTAGATAGGTAGCCAGACTTTGCTTTTTGGGATTTTTTTCTGTTTTAATTAAGAAATAAACCCCAGTTTATTTTTTAAAAAAAACTACTCTATTTGAAAAGATCCTCTGGGATTTTTGCATTTTTCTATATATATTTTATATGTAATAAAATTATATCTATTATACACTCAAAAGAGTACATATGGATTTTGGTATTATTTATTTTTTTCTTGTTAAAAAGCTAAAAACAACTTTGAATCAACTTTTAGTTTCATATCTTACACACTTCCTTAGCTACGAACCTAGAATGATTTTTTCATTTATCATTTATTGCCTTAGTATTGCCCTCAACTTATTCATCATGTTATTTTTATATGAATATGATTTTGCCCAACTAGAGATATAAACTAATATAGCTAACTTGCTTGAATATGTGCATTGATCTTAATATTTTTACCAGTACTCACTAAGTATTTGATCTTTGTAAATTCTGTGCCCTATCTTCTTCACCTATAACATGAAAATGAAAATATTCCCTTTTTGATATTTTTAATTCAGATTTCTTACTATTGGCAAATCCAAAGCCACATCTCACCACATTCCTCAAATATGATTTCCTTGATAATAACAGATTATGATAATTTTCAAATATAACATAGAAGATACTAAATCTTGAGTGACTTATTTTTTACTGCTCATTTGAAAATTATATCAGAATAATAGATTGATATATAAATCTAAACATAAATAACATCCAGTTTTACATATACAAATCATTTTGTAATTACCAAAATACTTTAAGACTTTCATTTACTGACCTTGTGTAGTATTTGGGTAAATCTTTTCTATTTGCAGATAAATAAAAACCTGAATTTTGGGGCAGTTTAATTTTGAAATAAAATTTAATTACGTTAGATGAAATTGCAGTCAGTTTCTTCAAACCCAAAAAAGTCCTTTTTCCTCTTTACTTAAAACTTTCCACAAAGTATGTATATAAGCATGATTTCTACCTCTAAAGAGTAAACTGTGGTACTTAGTGTTTCTGTGTTAGATGATGATGAAAAAGCACTTCTAAAATTTGAGAGAGAAAAAAGTAGAAATTATGCAGTTATTTACAAAAATAACTGTCATTTGCATGATTTGTTAGTTCACTGATCATATAAGTAGAGTCCTATAAACAATATATGTAATTCACTATGTAAAGTTGTTTGAGTTTTTAGAAAGAGCAGAATAGCTTATTCTATCTATAAACCACTACTTTCTTGGCCCTGATTTTAATTTTTCACTTAAGTTAAGCTATGTAAGATTATGTTTCCCCCTACTTATGTTCTTATAAGTCATCTAAGTATTAAGTCCTTTAAACAATGATCATTTAACATACAACCTTTAGAGATAAGACCATGTGTGATAATTCTTTCACAAGAGGAAGTTTGAACACCAGGTGTTTGTGAATGGTCACTCATGAAGCAAAATGAGGCAGAGAACCCTTTCATATTTTGAAAAATCTGGCAAACTTATGATGTTTCCCACTAAAGCCATCTGCCTGAGACAGCTGCATCTGACTATAGCTTCTGATGGCTTAGGCTGCTCTTTCCCCAAGACAGAATTGCTATATAGGTTAGTAACAGATTTAAAATTTTATGTTCCATGCAGCAGGTAAACTCAATATAGAAGCTATATTATTTTAATAAAGTTGGATATTATGAATTCTTTGCCAGAATAGAAATGATATACTATCCAGGAAATTGATGCATTAAATGTAAATGTGGCTATGACAACCCAGTAATGTATGGATTATAGTAATCCCTCTCTGTTTATGATTTTGAAACAATAACTGGGTCTCTACCCATTCTCTGTTCTCTTACCCTGCTTTATTTTCTTCGTGAATGTTGGCATTTTATTAATTTCTGTTTCAGTGACTAGAATGTAAATGCCTCTTGAGCAGGAGCTCTTTTCACTGCTTTTTCATCCTTGCCTGGATTGTAGAAGGTGCTCAACAATGAATAGTATTAAATGTGATTTTATATTTATAATTTTATAAGTTTATAAGTTTAGTTTAATCTTCATAAAGAACTTCTTAATAATAACTGCATCCATATATATATCATGTAGAATAACTTAGGGAGTAATCTACTTATATTTCATTAAATACAGTGACTTTAAACACGAAAAGTGTGCTCTTAAGTGATAGCTCAAGAAAATGGGTCTATATTTTTCTGTGCTTTGTGGTAAATGGAACAAGAGAGAATGCAAATGAAAAACATATGTTACAGGTTATTTTATCTGCAAGTGGATAGTGAGGCAGAGTTTGGAATGCAAGATGTTTATTAGAGGCAGATACCTGTGAAAGGAAAGGGAGGAAGGACTGGTATGAAGGGAACTCCACCTGTCATACAGGCCTATGGAAAGTTTTGGCTTTGAGCACTTCTGAAGTGTTGCTCCTTGGTTCAATTTCTGGACGTAGGCTGTACCCCTACATGAGGTGGCTTTCTACAGAGGAGATAGAGATGAGGAGATTGGCAGTAGGAGACTATCTAATCTGGCCATGTTTTCTGTAGTGGAGCAGCAAAGTACTTGGCTTTGAAAGAGGACTCGTGACTCATTTTCCTGGCTACAACATAAATGACACCTGATCAGCTGATTCACATAATTTTATATGAGGTACTGTATGTAGTACACTTACGAAGTTTTGAATTATCTTCCTGATCCAGTTGTGACATAGTAGTATTATTTCCTGGACTTCTGAAACTGTATGTAAGAACATAGCTTCTGCTATTAATAATGAATGCTTACAGTAGTGAAATTGTTTGTTTGAAACAGGTGTTTTTTACTTTTGCCTGATATTGTTTCTAAACCTTACTCATCTTATTTTATGGTTCCCTCTTTATTTCTTCTAACCTATTTATGGTTTTAACAGATATTTTTAACAAAATAAGTATGCAATTAATGCAGCATTTGTTTCCCCTACCAAGATTTTATTTGTAGATTAGTAATTAGAATTTTGATACTGCTGATCTTAGAAGGAAAAAAAATGGGTGGGGGTTAGCCCTCAAATCTAGTCTACATAGTTTCACATTCTCTACCCCTTGTCCTTGAAATACAAAATTTTTCCAAAGCCTCCTTAAGAAAGCTCATGGGAGAGGAAGCTGGTGCCTAACTAAAGCTCTGACAGTTGGGCAGATGGTTAGAGGTACAATAGAATGTTCAGAGATGTGAAGGGTGAGAGGAGGAAAGGAGGATTAATGGAGGATGTTAGGGAGGTGTTCTGGTCATTATATTTTTAACTTGAGTATGTATTTTGCAAACTGTGCATGTTTGTGGAAGCTACACTGTAATTACATGTGATCTTTGTAGCTTCCCTCCATTCTGAAGCTCAATTGATTCACAGCAACGGAGTTCTGGCAGCATAACGCAGATGTGTCATTCTCCTCCCCCTGTGGAAAAAAATGGGAGGGAAGCTGTGCTGAATTCTATTTTTAAATGCCCATAGCTTCATTTCAAAACTTTTTTTTCAAATATGCCATAGATACCATTCTTCCTTGTGATGCTAAATTTGAGGTTATAGAAACCAAATCTTAAGTTTCACAGCATAAAACCAACTTTCTCAAAAGGTTTAAACACAATTGGTTTATAATTACTTAGCAAAAAATTCATTGCACCAAGAATGAGAGAATTTTTAGCTTAAAAAGCAAAGCTGTAAGGAAGTAAAAAAATCTAAACTTAGAATGAAACATCATTTTAGTTTTAGTTTAGAGTGCCATCTTGGAAGTCTGCAACACTGTATTGAGAGAATCTGCTTTAGTTAATATCTCCAGTTCTTTAAATTTTCCTTATTTTACATATAATTTTAACTTCTCTTCTAGACTAAGTATCTTTTTTAACTAATACAGGAAAATACCCAAATGGATTTACAGTATAGCTTGCTCTGTAGGCAATCACTAATTTTGATTCCTGCTTCAATAAGATACTTTTTTCTTTCTTAAAATATTTCAGTGTTAATCCTCCCCTATGTGATGTGATTGTGAAGTACCAATAGTGGTGTTTAACAGGAAGAACTGATAAACTATAGCACGTTGGTGATGGAATACTTTGTGACTGAATAAATGCTTTTATTTCTTTGGCAATATACCTGTACCACCTCATCAGTTTTACATCTGAGGAGTAGGTGAGAAGGAAATGTGGATTGGAGAATAAAGATTATATTCTTTGTTGCTCAGAGGAGGCTCAAATGCAGTTCTTGCTGGGTGTAAAAGGGAGTTTCACTTGATCTTTAATGTAGGTTTTGAAGCTACACTTTAAAGAGTGTAGTTTCTTATTTCCAAACTGGTTTTATTTTGCGCCTAGCAAGGACTTTTCAAGGTCCCTTTTAGATCTGAGTCCATACCCATAAGATAGATGTTATGGCAGAAATACTTTCAAAGTCCTGGCTATGTCAATGGCCACATGACCATGTGAAGTGATCTTTGACTTTATTCTTTCTGGTAGAATGGTGATACAATTCTTCTTTCACTTGTTTTAAGATTAACATAACCTAACAGGTTATTTTACCTGTGATATTAACATTGTGCTGGCATAGAATATGCAGTAATTGTATTTCTTATTTCATAAAACATTTCACCTTTTTTTGAAATTGGAATCAATCAGCATTCTTTTTGTTTTGGTTTGGTTTGGGGACCACATCCAGAGGTGCTCAGGGTTCTTACTCTTGGCTCTGCACTCAGGAATTACTCCTAGTAGTGAATGCTTTGGAAACTATGGGATGCCTTGAGTTGAGCCTTGGTCTACTATGTGCAAGAAAAGCACCCTATCTGATATATATATATATATATATATATATATATATATTTCCAGCCTTCTAATTACCAGTATTATTATATGTTTTAGGAATTTTTTTTTAAATCTCCAGTCTCTGTTTCTAGATTGTCATAGGTATTTCTGAGTAGAAGTTTACATGGGATATAACTCCTTAAGAAGCTTTTATTTTGGTATAAATTAGGAAATTCTAGTATATCATACCTTTATTTTCATAATTTGTCACATAGATTATTATTGGGAGACTCACTAAACTAAATTTCCTGTCATATAGGTCTTTACAGAAATAGCAAAGGGGAGTTTTATAAAATACTTTATAGTAATCATTTGAAAGCTGACATTTTATAAGGGAATATATTATATTTTTTGAATCAGTGCAGATGTTTATTATGTGAGTCAACTTATTAGATAGGTACTCAGAATGTGTGCACATTTTTTTCTGAGTAAACCTATCAGTAGGCTTGTGTATAGTATGGTGTTTCAGAGTTTGTGTTATAATGACATTGCTTGGACTCTGCCACTTACTAATTATGTGACATTGGGAAAACCATGAATGCTCATTACCTCTCTAGCAAAGTAAAATGAGAATTCTCACTTCATGGTGTCATAATTATGCATTTTAACCCAGATGTGAAATTATGTACTATGCTTGAGGATTCAAAATGGCAGTAATACCTGCTAAAATATATTACAGGCATACTGTGAATTGGGTATCATGCAAGACTTTTAACTGTGTCTAAGCTTTTTGAGGGGGAATGAGGGACATGGTCACACCTGTTGGTATTCAGAGCTTACTCCTGGCTCTGTGCTCAAGAATTACACTTGACTCTGCTCAGGGAACCATATGTACTGTCAGGGTTACAGCTTGTGTGGGCCCATGCAGTACAAGTGCCTTATCATCTGAACAGTCTCTCACAGCCAAACTTTTAAAATTTTATTTTAAAATTTTAATTGAGGTAATGTAGTTGTAAAAATTTATAAAAGACTGTAAATATTTCAAGAATACAACTTTACTGTTTTGTAATAATTTGTTGGGCTGGAACAATAGCACAGCAGGTAGGGCGTTAGCCTTGCAAGCAGCCAATCTGGGTTCGATTTCTTCCCCCCCTCTCAGCAAGCCCAACAAGCTACTGAGAGTATTTCTCTCACACAGCAAAGCTTGGCAAACTATTTATGATGTATTACATATGACAAAAACAATAGCAACAAGTCTCACAATTGTGAGACGTTACTGTACCGGCTCAAGCAAATCGATATAACAACAGGAGGACAGTGCCTCAGTGCTACAGTAATAATTTGTTACCAAACCAAGCACCCAACCACTCAGATACTTATGTCCCCTTACCACAGTCATTGGACCTCATAACCTCTCCCTCCTTCAGTTTTTCTTTGCCCCCTCTAATAATTCATTTCTGTGATTTCTGTAATTAGTGTTTTTATGTGGTTTTGGCTATTTGCTTACTGTGTCTTTCTATATCCCACATATGAATAAAACCATCTAGCTTGTATTTGTCTTTCTTGAAACTTCTGACTTATGTAACCTCCTCTGGCTCTACCTATATTGTTGTAAGAGGCAAGATTTGGGGGTTTTTATAGCTAAGCAGTATGTAGCATGAGGAATGCTGAGATGCCACAAAAAGATACCTGTCTTCGAAAACTCACGAGCTCATTCGCCAGCGTGGCTTGGCACAAGCCTCAGGCAACTGCAAGCAAACATCCGAGCTTGTTAAGCAGTGCAAAGAAGCGATAAAGGAAGACCCTCAAAGAGAGAGGAGCAGAAGTGCTGACTGATGTGGCAGAAGCTGGGAAAAGCATTCACAACGCCTGACTGTCCTTCTCCAACTACAAGACCAAGATGACTGCCCTCTGACGTCCTGATGGATCTATCACATCTTCCAGATGGACAATGGAGAAGATTATCCATAAATTCTGCTCAGATCACGTCGATAGCCATGTCCACCTGCCCACATACCAAATTCTGCAGGACGGATATGTTGTTCCCAACGTTCTCCCTTCTGATATCAGACACGCCATTTTGTCAGTAAAGAAGCAAACAAGCACCCGACCCAGACAAGGTCAAACCCAAACAACCTGAAAAATCTGCCATCAGTACTCATCAATACACTGATTCAGATCTTCACGTGCTACCTATCTGAATGCAAGGTTCCGCCCCAATGGAAAACCAGCAGGACCGTTCTACTGTACAAGAAGAAAGACATCCATGACATTGGCAACTATCGCTTGATCTGTCTGTTGTCTGTTGTCTACAAGCTGTTCACTCAAGTCATCCTGAATAGGATTGGCAGAACACTAGATGAAGAACAACCATGCAAGCAAACTGGGTTCCGAAAAGGATTCAGCAGCATCGACCACATCCACATGATAACCAAGCTCATTGAAGTTTCTCGGGAAGTTCAAGATGCCACTCTGTCTAATGTTCATTGATTTAAAGAAAGCCTTTGATTCTGTTGGAACAGAAGCAGTCATCGAAGCCCTAGCCAAACAGGGCGTTCAAACTCAGTACATCAGGATCCTCCATGAGCTGCATTACGGATTCACCACCAGGATCTCACCATTCTACAAGGAAGTGATCATCAACGTCAAGAGAGGAGTTTGGCAGGGTGATACCATATCACCTAAACTCTTCAGTGCCACTCTCAAGAACATCATGTGATGACTAGAATGGGAAGGAATTGAAGATAAAAAGTCAGCAACTACACTACCTCCGCTTCGCTGATGACATTGTTTTAATAACACCTAACATTAGCCAAGCTGCACAAATGCTGGCTGACTTCATCCGTGAGTGTGGAAAGATCGGACTGCAGCTGAATCTCATGAAGACAATGTTTATGAAAAACGGACTAGTTCCTGACTTTCCATTTGCTCTCAATGGAATGAACATCTCTGAATGCAACAGTTATGTATACCTCGGTCTAGAATTCAACATGAGGAACGACCTGGCACCTGAGCTGCGCAGAAGGAAGAAAGCAGCATGGAACGCCTTCAAGAGTGTCAAAAAATAGCTTCGGGGCTGGAGTGATAGCACAGCGGGCAGGGCATTTGCCTTGCATGCAGTCAACCCGGGTTCGATTCCCAGCATTCCATATGGTCCCCTGAGCACCGCCAGGAGTAACTCCTGAGTGCTGAGGCAGAAGTATCCCCTGTGCATCGCCGGGTGTGACCCAAAAAAGCAAAAAAAAAAAAAAAAAAAAGGAAAAATAGCTTAAAGGACAAAGAACCTACGGCTCTGGGCACATCTCTTCGACTCCACTGTTCTCCCTGCACTGACATACTCTTCAGAGACCTGCGTCCTATGAAAACAGGATGAGATCGCTATTCAGGTCACCCAAAGAGGAATCTAAAGTGCTATGTGTGGAATAACACACTTCACTCTAGTGAGAGGAGGAATCTGGAGTTCGACCTCCATTGATGATCGAGAATCAGGGAAGTTGCCTCTTTTGCCATGTCATTGAAAATCAGATGGGCTGGACACATAATGCGATTTGAAGGCAACCGCTGGACCAGAGCCATTACTGACTGGATTCCACATGACATCAAAAGATCACGTGGCCGCCAACCTACGAGATGGTCAGGCTTCTTCGTCAAGCCCCTGAATGATCGGTGTGAGGCTTTTCGTGTTCCTGTAGCGAGCAGATGCCATTGGGCTATACTAGCAGGAGACAGGGACAAATGGAGACGTTACTGGCACCTGCTCAGTCAAATTGATGAGTAATAGGATATCAAGTGATCATGTGATGTATGTTTATATACATATATGTGTGTGTGTGTTTATACCACATCTTCTTTATCCACATATCTATTGTTGGATGCTTGAATTGTATCCATCTTGGCTATTATAAAATACAAAGTAATGCAAGTAACATAAATGTGGATTTATCTTCTGATTAGTGCCTTTCTGTTCTTTGAATGAACCCTAGTTTTGGACATACTGAATTATATGATATATATGTGTGTGTATATATATAAACTAAAGGTAAAAAGGTAAAGGCCCTCCCGTTGATCGTCGATTTGCTCGAGTGGGCCCAGTAACGTCTCCATTGGAGGCTTTGTTGTTACTGTGTCTGGCATATCGAATACTCTCGGTAGCTTGCCGGGCTCTCCGAGAGGGGCGGAGGAATCGAACTCGGGTCGGCCATGTTGGCCGCGTGTAAGGCGAACGCCCTACCCGCTGTGCTATCGCTCCAGCCCATATATATAAACTAATAAAGTATATATATACTAAATTCTGGGATTTTGTTAATTTTAATCACTGTGCTTTACAGTTTTACCATACTCTCATTAATCAAGTTTCATGCATAAAATATTCCAACACACCTCCACCAGAGTGTTTCCCTCTACTGTTGTCTCAGAGTCCCCACTTCACAAATCCACAACATTCCCCTATCTTCCACATTTCACTACCATGGTATGTCTTAAGATTTTGATAAATTGCCATATTATTTTCTGAAGATTTATGACAATTTATATATTCACCAACAACATACAATGGTGTCTTTTCCTCCACATGCCTACCAACACTTGCTTCTGCACTGTTTTGATATAAAACTGTCTCACAGGTATGTCATTGTCTTATTGATTTGTTTTTCCCTGATAATATGTGATAAGAAACATTTATTCATGTGCCTGAAAGCCATCTATACATTGTCTCTGGTGAAGTGTCTCTTCAGCCATTCTCCCAATTTGTTGAGAGTTTTTCTTATTTCTGTCGATTGTATATATACATATATCTTGAATGTTTCTTTTAATCAGGTCTGTGGTGTGACAATATGTCCCCACTTATAAAGATGACTTTTCATTTTAATTATAGTTTTTTAAGCTGTGCAAATCTTTTTAGTTTGAATCAGTGCCACGTGTTTGCTTTTGTTTTTCATGCCTTGGAGTTGATTCTCAAAATACATCTTAGGACCTAATATCATAGAGTGTTTAGCCTGTGTTTTCCTCATTGTAATGATTTTATCTCTAAAATTCAAGTCTTTCATCCATTTTTAGTTAATTTTTAGGTGTTGTATTTGATAGTGGGCCAGTTTTATTATTGTATATGCGGCTATGAAGTTTTCTCAACACATTAATTTAAGAGACTTACCTTTTATGCTTCTGCATCCTTTAATGTACATTCACTATAGTTATCCATGTGTCTTATTTTAGCCCAAGGACATACTGTTTTGATTACTTTAGTTTGTAGCTTATAAATTGGAGTTGAAGTTGATTCTCCGTTCTTTTATTGTCTCAAATGTGTTTGGCTCTTTGGGATGCTTTTTGGATTGTTGTTGCTGTTATTCTATATGAAGTTCTATAAAGTTTGTTCTATTCCTTGAAGAATGTGATTGAGGTTTACTTAAGAATATCACTGAAAATGTATAATGCTTTGGATAGGGTATTTTTTTTAACCGTTGAGTACATGACTGTGGAATGTCTTTTCTTCTTCCTGTGTCTGTTTTAATGGTGATGTACAGCTTTTATTATTCAACTATTTCATTTTCCTTAAGTTTAATTTCAGGCTCAGAATTATTCTTGAAGAAATTATAATTGGGATCTTTCTTTTCTAGTTTGCTTGCTTGCATATAGAAATTCAACAAATTTTGTCTATTCTGTTGCCTTCCTATTTACTATTGATAACTTGTTTCCAAAGTTTTTGTGAAATTTTTTTTCTATGTGTGTTATCTGCAAATTATTGGTATTATGTTTCTGATTTGGATTCCCTTTATTTTTCTTACTTGATTTTTCTGGCTAGGACTTTGACTACTTTGTTGAATAATGTTGGTGAGAGTAGGTATTCTTCGTGAGGTGGGTAAGGCGATTGCCTTGCACCCGGCCGACATGGCCGACCCGAGTTCTCCACCCCTCTCAGAGAGTCTGGCAAGCTACCAAGGGTATCTCACCCACATGACAAAACCCGGCAAGCTACCCATGTCGTATTCAATATGCCAAAAACAATAACAACAAGTCTCACAATTTGTTGTGAGATGTTACTGGTGCCCGCTTGAGCAAATCAATAAACAATGGGAGGACAGTGTGCTATTGAATCACCATGAATTACAAAGTTACCAATGGTTGAGTTTCAGGCATATAGTACTCTAACACCACTCCCTTCAACAGTATCCCATTTCCTCCACAACTATCCCCAGTTTTCTTTGGTGTGAGAGGGAAAGGTTTGATGGGGGTTTTTAATGCTTTTTGTGTATGTATGAGGGAACACTCTGGGTGATACACAGGAGCTACTCCAGGATTACTTTAAAATCACTCCTAGCAATGCTCATGTGATACCAAGAGTTAAAAAAAAAAGCGCAGGCCTTCTAGTATGTGTTCTAGTATGTTCTCTGAGCTCTCTCTTTGACTCTAGGAGAATATTATTTCTCTTTTCTTGTTTAAATTTCAATGCAGGATTTCTTTATTCTGGTTCATTCTTCTAAGAATTTGTCCATTTCTTCCAGATTTTCTACTCAATGACGCATAGTTATCTGTAATAGTCTCTCTTGATATTTTTGTGTTATATTGTAGCTTCTCCCCATTTATTCTCATCATATTAAGATTTTTTTCTTTCTTATTGTGTGTTGTACAAATTTTTGAAGAACCAACTCTTGTGTTCTTTGGACTTTTGTATTGTCTTATGGAGCTATTTATTATTTTAACTCTTAAGTTTTAATTAGTTTTTTTCTGTTTAAGTTTTATTTGTTATTCTATAGTATTTTTAGTTGTCAGTTTTTATAGTTTGAGATTTTTTTCTTGATATAAACCTATATTATTGTGAACTTCCCAGTTTCTACTTTTTTTATGCTAAAGGTAAAAGGTAAAGGCCCTCCCGTTGATCGTCGATTTGCTCGAGCAGGCCCAGTAACGTCTCCATTGGAGACTTTGTTGTTACTGTGTCTGGCATATCGAATACTCTCGGTAGCTTGCCGGGCTCTCCGAGAGGGGTGGAGGAATCGAACTCGGGTCGGCCACGTTGGCCGCTTGTAAGGCGAACGCCCTACCCACTGTGCTATATATTTTAATAGTGTGTTTCTTCATTCATGTTCCAGGATTTTTCAAAAAATTCTTTTGATTTTCTCATTGACCAAATTACTATTCAGTAATGATTTTTAGTATTTTTAAAGTTTTCTAGATTTCTATTTATAGCACTGTGACCTGAAAAATTACAAAATGCCAATCTTTTTAATTTATTGAGATTTGTTTTGCATCCCTGGCTGTGATCTATCCTGAAGAATATACCATGCTCTCTTGAAGAAAGTGTGTTTTGCTTTTGGGGTTATAAAGATTCCTTTAAATGCCTATTCATCTGTTTTAACTTCTTTGTGAATCTTTGTTTCTCTGTCTGGTTGATATGACCACTGGTTAAAGTGGGCTGCTATTATTGTGTTGCTGTTGTTGACTCTTCAGATCTGATCATAGCTGCTTTGTATATTTTGATATGCCATTGTTTATAAATATTAAGTCTTTATGAAGTGATCCTTAATCATTATGTAATTTCTAACCCTATCACTTGTCATCTATATTAACTTGAAGTCCAATAGAGGTATGATTGACCCTGCCTTTTTTTATGCTACCATTTGCTTGTATAGTTGTTTTTCAACCATTTGTTTATTAATGTTAAATTAACCATTTGCTCATTAATAATTAAAATTATTAATGTAAAAAGAATAATTGTCATTTGTGTATGTAGGGCCTGGATGTTATGGCGCTATATCTCTGTTTTTTGCCTCTCATTCTCATATATTTATATCTGCCTTTTATATAGTGATCCCTTTGCCTCTTTTTTTCTTATAATTTTTTTAAACTACCATGAATTTTTCACCTATGGTGCTAACATAATAGCCAGTTTTGTGTTTTTGTTTTTTGTTTTTTGTTTTTTATTAGTGAAACACCATGAGATACACTTGTAGACTTACAAGTTTTTGTGCTTGAGTTTCAGTTATACAATGTGAGTACCCATCCCACCATCAGTGCCCATTCTCCACCCCTACCAGTCCCAGTATCCCACCCCCCACCCCCATCACCCATCCCACCGTGCCTCTGTGGCAGGGCACTCCCTTTTGTTCTCTTCTTTTGGGTGCTGTGGTTTGCAGAAGAGGCATTGGGTAGCAATCATGTTTGGTCTAGAGTCTACTTTCAGCATGCATCTCCCGTCCTGGGCGGATCTTCTCAGCACCCTTTATTTGGTGCTCCCTTCTCCATCCAAGCTGCCTTTACCCCTAAAGTGTGCAGCTGGCCTCGAAGCCATGGAGTGAACTTCCTGGTATTTATCACAGCTGTTCTTGGGTGTTAGTCTCTTATTTTGTTACTTTATGTTACCCAGATGAATGCAATCTTTCTATGTCTATCCCTCTCTTTCTGGCTCATTTCGCTTAGAATGATATTTTCCATGTAGTAACACTTGTATGTAAATTTCATGACTTCATTATTTTCTAACTTCTACATAGTACTCCATTGTGTAGATGTACCAAAGTTTCTTTAACCAGTCATCTGTTCTCGGGCACTCAGGTTTTTTCCATATTCTAGCTATTGCAAACAGTGCTGCAATGAACAAACAAGTGCAGATGTCACTTCGACTATACTTTTTTGCCTCTCCGGGGTATATTCCCAGGAGTGGTATTGCTGGGTCAAATGGGAGCTCAATTTCTAATTTTTTGAGAATTGTCCATACTGTTTTCCAAAAGGGGTGAACCAGTCGGCATTGCCACCAGCAGTAAAGGAGGGTCCCTTTCTCTCACATCCGTGCCAACACAAGTTGTTTTTGTTCTTTTGGATGTGGGCCAGTCTCTGTGATGTGATGTGAAATGATATCTCATTGTTATTTTGATCTGCATCTCTCTGATGATTAACGATGTAGAGCATTTTCTCATGTGTCTTTTGGCCATTTGGATTTCTTCTTTGAGAAAGTTTCTGTTCATTTTGTTGCCCCACTTTTTGATGGGGCTGGATGTTTTCTTCTTGTGGAGTTCAACCAGCACTTTGTATATCCTTGATATCAACCACTTGTCGGATGTGTGTTCAGTGAATATCCTTTCCCATTCTGTAGACTTTCTTTGTATTTTGGTCACTGTTTCTTTTGAGGTACAGAAGCTTTTTAGCTTAAGATAGTCCCATTTGTCTATCCCTGTTTTCACTTGCTTGGCCAGTGGCATGACATCTTTGAAGATACCATTAGCTTCAGTGTCATGGAGGGTTTTGCCAACTTTGTCTTCAATGTGCCTTATGGATTCTGGTCTCATGTTGAGGTCTTTGATCCATTTTGATCTAACTTTTGTACATGGTGTTAGGCATAGATCTAAGCCCAGTTTTTTGCATGTAGTCGTCCAGTTTTGCCAGCACCATTTGTTAAAAAGGCTTTCCTTACTCCACTTCGCATTTCTTGCTCCTTTATAAAAGATTAGATGATCATATATGTGAGAGGAGATGTCAGTATATTCAACCCTGTTCCATAGGTTTGCAGCTCTGCCTTTGTTCCAGTACCATGTTGTTTTAATTATTACTGCTTTGTAGTAGAGTTTGAGGTTTGGGAGGTTAATTCCTCCCATTTTCTTTTTCCCAAGAATTGCTTTAGCTTTTCGTGGGGGATTATTGTTCCATATAAATTTCTGGAGTGTTTGCTCCATTTCTTTGAAGAATGGCATGGGTATCGTGATAGTGATCACATTGAATTTGTACAGTGCTTTGGGAAGTATTGCCATTTTGACAATGTTAATTCTCACGATCCATGAACAGGGGATATTTTTCCATTTCCTCACGTCCTCTTTTATTTCCTGAAGCAGCGTTTTGTAGTTTTCTTTGTACAGGTCCTTTACTTCCTTAGTTAAGCTAATTCTAGGGAGTTGATTTTCTGGGGTACAATTGTGAATGGGATTGTTTTCTTCATGTCATTTTCTTCTCTCTCACTATTTGCATTTAGGAAAGCCATGGGCTTTTGGGTATTGATTTTATAGCCTGCAACTTTACTATACAAGCCTATCGTTTCTAGGAGTTTCTTGGTAGAGGTTTCAGGGTTCTCTAAGTATAGTATCATATCATCTGTGAATAGTGAGAGCTTGATTTCTTCCTTTCCTATTTGGATGCCCTTAATATCTTTTTCTTGACTAATCGCTATTGCAAGTACTTCCACTACTATATTGAACAGTAGTGGAGAGAGTGGACATCCTTGTCTTGTCCCTGATCTTAGGGGGAAGGCTCTCAGTTTTTCCCCATTGAGGATGATGCTTTCTGTAGGCTTGTGGTAGATGGCTTTAACTATATTGAGAAAAGTCCCCTCTATCCCCAATTTGGCAAGGGTTTTCATCATAAATGGGTGCTGGATCTTGTCAAATGCGTTCTCTGCATCTATTGACATGATCATATGATTTTTATCTTTTCTTTTGTTGATATGATGGATTATGTTGATTGATTTCCAAATGTTAAACCACCCTTGCGTCCCCAGGATGAATCCCACTTGGTCATGGTGTATAATCTTTTTGATGAGTTGTTGAATTCTATTTTCTAGTATTTTGTTCAGAATCTTCACATCTGTGAAGATTGGCCTGTAGTTTTCTTTTTTTGTGGTGTCTTTGTTTCCTTTTGGTATTAGAGAGATATGGGCTTCATAGAAACTGTTTGGGAGAGTTTCTGTTTTTTCAATTTTCTGGAAAAGCTTGAGAAGAACTGGCAATACGTCCTCTTTAAATGTTTGGAAAAATTTGCCAGTGAATCCATCTGGACCTGGAGTAGCCAGTTTTTAATTGAAAGCAAGTGGGGCCTGAGTGATAGTACAGCCTGTAGGGCACTTGTCTTGTGACCAACAGAGGTTCAATCTCTAAGCATCCCATGTCGTTCCCCAGCCCCACCAGGATTGATCAGTAAACCCCGAGCATAAAGCTTGAAGTAATTCAGGAGTACCACTGGGTTGTAGTCCCCAAAACAAATTAAAAAAATTAACCACGTGAAAAAACAAATTGAAAGCAAGTAAAACTCGAGTTGGTGCTATGATTTTCCTTTATGACTCTCTTTCTATGACATTTTGTGTTTAGGATTTTTGTTTTCTTTTAGTTATATTTCTACTTCCAAATAGACTTACTTTTTCTTTTATAAAAACTCCATAGTTTATTTCTTGGAGGCAAATTTAGTGGTGAATTTCCTTAATAGTTGTTTTAAAACTATTCTTCCTTCCAGTCTCAGTAAAACCATAGCTGGATGGAGTATTCATAGTTGGAGGTCTTTTTCACTAATCATGTTGTATATCCAATGCTGTTTCTCTCTGGCCTATGGGTTTTCTGTTGAGAAAGTTGCTGATTGCCTTACACATGACTCCCTTATATGGCACTCTTTGCTTTTCACTTGCTGCTATGGGATTCTCTCTTTTGCTTATTCTTTTTGTTTTTTCCTATCTTAATCAGAATGTATCTTAATGTGTGTATACTTGTATTTATTTATTTTTAAATTCTTTGAGTTTCCTAAATCAGTAAGTCTGACCCAGAGGCTGCCAAACTTAGTTGGCTAACAGCCTCCTTTTCAGAAAAATTAATCACTCAGTGCCCACACCCACTAAAAGTCTACATTCTTTAAATAAACATACAAAAAGCATCTCCCGCTAACCCCGAACCAACTGCACCCTCTGAATTGTTTCTGAGGTTTACTGATGTTTTCTCAACTTGGGCAAGTTTGTGGCTATTATTTCTTCAAATTAGCATTCTGCACCATTCTTTTTCTCTTCTCCTTCTAGAACCCCATTGATGCAGATATTTCTCTTGATGGTATCCTGTATAGCCCTTACATCTTGTTTTTAATTCTTTCTTCTTTTTGCTAATCTATTTGAAAAGTTTCTAATACCTTATCTTTGCATTATCTGATAGCATTCTTCCGCTTATTCTTTCTTCTTTTGAGAAATCCCTCTTTTGTATTTTTCTAATTCAGTTACTATGTATTTTTTAGTTCTGCGATTTCTTTTGGCCTATTCTCAATATTTCCCAAATTTATCTTTGTTGAAGTTCTCTTCTAGTGATGTCTTCATTTTAAAGTAGTTTTTAAATTTAAATAACTTTGATTTACAAAGTTATTATAGTTGAGTTTTAGCATATAATATTAACACCAAACCCACCACCAGTGTCAGCTTCCCTCCACCAGTGTTCCCTATTCTCTCTGTACCCCTAGCCCCCTCCCCTTGCTTCATCTGTCAGCTTGACAAGCACATTACGAAGTTTCAGTGGTATAAATTTAGATCCCATGTTTCAGTGTTTTGGATATATGTCAATGAGATATCATCTCACACCAATGATATCAAAAATAATGGGACCAGGGACATGGTGAAACACTTTCATCTGCTGCTGTTGGGACTGTTTACTGATAAAACCCCCGTGGAAGACAGTATGGAGATTTCTTAGTAAACTTAGAATTGAACTGTCATATAACCCAGTAATTCCACTTTTGGGCATCTACTCCCAGGACAAAAAAAACACTTTCAAGAGGACCTATCTCACCATTATTTATTGCAGTTCTCAGTATAGTAGCTATGATAACAAATCATCCTATGTGTCCAACAACAGAAGAATGGTTTGTGAAGATGTGGTCTGTATATGTGTGTGTGTTTACACACACACATATACAGACCACATCTTCACAAACCATTCATCTGTATATATGAATTTATATACTTATATATTTCATATATATATACATACATATATGATACTATACAATAGCAAGGAATGATGAAATCATGCAGTTTTCCCCAACCTGGTTGGAACTAGAAGACATCACGTTGAATGAAGTAAACAAGAAGAAGAAAGAAAAACACAGTGTGATCTCACTTATCTGTGATACATGGAATACTAGATGAGGAAACATTATAGTAAAGAGGGGATGCCTAGATCACCCTTGACCCCAGTGTTTAGAGAAGAGAATGACAGGGAAGGAATGATCTTCATTTTAATAACCATCATTAGGACTACCACTTTGAAGGGTTTTTTTTTGATAGTAGTACGAAGAATTCTTTCCTGGTATCATTTTGATTCATCTCTGCAGGTGAGTACCTCTGTTTTCTCATTGCACCTGTTACCCCATGAAGACTGGGAAAGGGGCCAGGTAACTGTGTTCGACAGCCTGATATCCACAGTCATATGTGCATGGTCCTGGCTATGACTCTAAGAGCTCGAGTTTCTAGTCATGTGTGCCTGGCACCAGCTGTAGCTCTGAGGTCAAATATAGATTCACAGTCAGGAGTGACTGATTGTCACTAAAATGCTGTGGACACAGAGACTTAAACCATCACTGGGAATTCATGCTAGGACAATTCTGAGAGGAAAGGAGCTGGTCCCTCAGTCCCAGCTGGCAGCGGAGTGTATAATTTACCAACGGGGTAAACATTCCTGTTGATCTTGTGCCAGCTAGGGTATACAGCATGTTTTTAGCCCCCTGTCTGTACAGGCTTGATTTACATTTTGAGAGGATCCTGGGGTGATTGCTTGCTATGTAGTTTTCTGGTGGTCAAGTGGAGACAGAACTTAGGTCTGTTTTTGGTCAAGAGTAATAGCACTCTTAATATTTGTTTCTTTGCCTGCTGTTAGCTCACAAATTGTGTAGTGATGGGTAAAACATACTTTATGAATTTTCCTCAGTATATTAGTAAAGTGAATGGATTCCTTCATACATCCATCAGCAAGGATGCTAGAGGTCACTACGATGGTGTGTTCCCATTACTTCACACCTATATATGTATCATCTGTATATTCCCTGTACTTCTTTATCTTCTATTCAAGAATTCTAAGTATAGGATTGGGGTGCCAAGTAGTTTGGAGCAAACTTCTGCACCTTAGGAATCTCTTTTCTATTGTAGCTTATAGCCTTATGGTTTCTCTGTGAAGACATCTCTCAGTCTCTGTTTCCAGGCTATCTGGTTGATATCCTTTTGTCCTTTTCTATAGAAAATGTTGGTTAGAATTTCACGTTGCAGGGCGGATGAGGGGGGAGTTGAAGCAATAGAAGAGCAGACAGATCACTTGCACACATCTGACCTGAGTTCAGTCCCTGGCATCATATATGGTCCACCCAAAGTATCAACAGGAGTAGACCCTGAGCATTACTGGGTGCAGACCCACCTACTCCCCGAAAAAATTGGATTGGTTTCTGTGTAGATACCCCCAAGTTTTTGGTGTAGATTAGCCATGATTGCAGAAGGATATCAACACAGGGTCTTCGTATTTGACCATACCCCCCTCCCACTGTGCAAAACTTTTAAATAGAGCATCTAATTTAATCCTCACAGCAGCCCTTCTAATGAAGAAACTACTATTATTATCACCATTTTTTAAGCAGAAACCCTGAAATTCAGAAAAGTAAATTGACCAACTGCTAGTAAGTGATGAAAATGGGATTTTAGCAGTCTTGGGACAATTTAATCTTGAGAGTTAATTGGGATTTTAAGTCTCTCACAGTAGGTATATGAATTGAGTGTGCCAAATGTTTTTGGGCACTGGCATTTCCATGAAGTTGCTAGGAAAGAAAGTGAGGCTTTAAGAATTTCAAGCTTGGAACTTGTTTTATACACTGTACAACTCTCACTATAATGCCATAGTAGTTTCTCCGTATTTACTTATGGGGGTGTTTCCTTGTGGGTTTTTTTGAAAAATATTTTAGAAACCAAGGTGAAAAACAATTTTTCTGTAACACTGAGTATATATTAAAGTGACTAAAGTATTGGCAAAGATAGGTGTTTAATATTTTAATCAAATAATACTGGAAGTTGAATTCTCATTGAATACATAACAGAATACTACTGAACTGTAAAAAAAAAACAAAATCTGCCATGTGCAATAACATGGATTGAAATGGGAATTATCTCAGTAAGTGAATGAGTCAGGAAAAACACAAATTACTGAACTGCCACACTCATATGTGAATAAAAAGAAATATAAAAAGAAATAAAGCAAAGAAAAAGACCAAACCAAACTCATAGGCTCTCAGATCACAGAACTGTTGTTACTAGAGTGGATGGGGGAAGGGAGATTGAAGTCGGGCTGAGCCCAGTCATCTGTGGTGAAGGTAATTAATATTCAAGTAATGATTGGTGATGTGGTAAAACATGTACTCTGAAGAGGTAAAACTAGCCCCAAAACATCACTATATAAACTAATATCATCTCATAAAACATTAATTTCTTATTAGAAAATTGCACTGATTTTGCATAAATTTTAAAATTTTGGTCACTGTTCTTTAGAATTTACAGTACTGTCACTGACAGGATTTTATGAATACAACATTTCAGCACCACATCCCCCACCAGTGTGTCCTTGGCCATTGTTATAGATTCTCTCCTCTCCCTCATCCCTACCCCACCTCACCACCAAGTGTCACTACCATGATGAGTTCCATTCCATAGATAAGCTCTTAGGTTCTCCCAGCTTACAGTTACACTGTGCCTTAAATATGATTTGTTAAAATCATTGCATTTCAAGTAAACACTCTTTAACTGGAATAACTTACTTTTTAATTTGTTATTTTATAGATTTTTATAGATAGTTGGTAAAGAAGAATACCCTTAGGAGAAATACATTTATTTCATTGTAATGCTATATAATATATATATATATACACACATATATATATGATGTGTAGTGTTTAGCTTCATGTCACTTATCATATGGTGAAATAAGCATTGAATAATTAACAATGCAAAAATGATCTCAGCAATCTAAATAAAATCATGTTTTTTTTTAAATTCTGGGAATCCCAGCCTTCTCATCCTAACCCCTACACCCAAACTCCCTACATTGAGCTAGAACTTTCCTACCTCTTAGGACTTACAGGTACTTAGGTTTATTTTTAAACTCACAGAAGTTTAAAAGAAAGAACCAGGTGCTACAGGCAATCAAGGAGATAGCCAAAGTTGATCACTGGCATTTTTATTACAAGAAAGACATATAAGAATGCTTTAAAAACAGGCAAAATAATAAAGATTTTATTGATCTGGGATTATTAATGTAGAATGTCATGCCCAGCTTTCATAGGGCCATTGGGCATCACTGTATTACAGAATGGTACAATAAAAAATATCAATAAAATATTAAATCATGATCAGTAAATATCAGCATTTTCCATATCCAGTATCTGGGAGTGTTTCATTCTCTCAAGAAGTAGGAATTTTGATTTAGTTATTAAAAACTCATGCATCTCCACTTTGCTTTTTCATCATTATAATATACTATTAGGATCTCTTAGCACTTCCTTCAATCTCCCAGCTTTACCTTGAAGTCTGTGAATCTCGTATAACTGTCCAATGTTTCATGATCTAGGTTCTCTTGACCAGGCTCCCATTTAAACTTGTTATATCTCTTTATCTTCTGATTTGGGTCTCCATTCTTAAGGAGGTATCTTCTCAGGGGTGTGTAACCTTAAGCTTCACTCTTGCATGCAGTCATGTGTTTTCTTTATTTAATAGTAAGACGATTCTCCATCATTGATCTTGATGAGTTATGTACAGTATTCTTAATCAGATTTTTTTTAAATGGCTTTGCCCTGATAGCTTTCTCTTTGTTTTCTTTGTGATAGTGTAGGAAATGTCTTTACCATAGCTATCTGTTCAAACTTTCAAACTGGTTTGGACTGTAGGGATCCCCAAAACCCCAAAACATAAGACTTTAGTTGCCATAGGTATAGCAGAGATTAAATGAGTTCCAGAGAAACCTTTGCTAGTATGACAAGGCTATAACCAATATTACTCTGTCATTAACCTGTTCTACATCCCTTGGGGGATTGTCCAATAATGTGTGCAGTACATATTTAGGTTAACCCAGGAGAGATTTGTTTTTGTTTCAGTGCCACACCCGGCTGTGCTCAGGACTTACTCCTGGAACATTACTACTCTCCATGTTCGGAAGACCATATGGCTTTCTAGGGATCAACCCTGGATCAGCTACATGTAATACATAAGGTCAATGCACCTATAGCAGTTCTGTACTACAGCTCCAGACCCCCAGGAGTGATTGTTATTAAGTTTTTTGTTAAACATGTCAATTCATCAGACATATATCAAAACTGTGACTAGTGCTCCTACTACATATCTCCTTATTTTTTTTTTGTTAAGATATAATTTGTTAAAAGATCTTTTTGTTAATAAGTCTATTACTCCCCCTGCTGGCAGTCTTGGCCTATCTAGAGTGCCCTGTGTTAGAACTAAGGGGCAGATACTTGTTTATCAGATTTTCTGGTCACAAAACCTAGCACTACCACTGTCTATTCAGCAGATTTGAGGCTGCAGATGGCTCCATTTATCTTCAGGTGACCTCCCTTTCTCCATTCATGTAACCAAAATACTATATCCAATTATACATACATGCATACACACACACTTACAAGTGTGTGTGTGTGTGTGTGTGTGTGTGAGAGAGAGAGAGAGAGAGAGAGAGAGAGAGAGAGAGAGAGAGAGAGAGAAACTACACATGCTGTTGTGGAGAACATTATTTTTTCAGATGCGTGGCTAGCCATTAATATTGCCTGAAAAGAGGAAATATTACTTACTGGACAGGATTCTGAGTCAGTTATTATTTGATCATCAAACCAATTTCGATGGTATGCCCCAATATTTGAGTACAGGTTTATTGTGGGGGGCAGTTTATACTCTCTATCTCTCTCTCACACACACACACACCCTTTCTTTCTTGTTTTTTGGGCCACATCCAGTGGATGCTCAGGGTTTATTCTTGGCTCTGCACTCAGGAATCCCTCCTGGTGGGCTCAGGGAACTGAATGAAATGCCAGGGATCACCTGGGGCAGCCGCATACAAGGCAAGCACCCTCCCACTGTACTAACTCTCTCCAGTTTCTTTTTTGGTTTTTTTTTGGGGGGGGGACTAATGATTACACCCATTAACCAGTCTCAAATTCTTCCTAAATATGCTATAAAATCTTTAGTAGGGATTAAGTGTTTTTGTCTTTCCATAATGAACACGGTGCATGAATTCTTACCTTGCATGTTGTTAAGAGCTTAATTAAAAAGTTTTTAAATTGCTTATTGATAAATTAATCATAGATTAAATTTCTGAATGTCCATGTCCTATTGAGCTTCTCTAATTTTTTATTCAGCAGCATTAACTAGAAAACAATTTTCTAAGGACTATGGCTTAACTTAGTTTATGTTTTTTTAGAGTGAAATTTTGTTTTATAAACATTTTTTTAAAATGGAAGCTTGCCAGGCTCTGCCATGTGGACAGGATACTCTCATTAACTTGCCGGGCTCTCACAGAGGGATGGAGGCTTTTAGGTGGTCTCTAATCACGTTGGCAGGTGTTCCTATGGTTCAAACCACATTTGAACCGCATCAAATATGGTGTAATAATCTTGGAATATGGGCATTAAGTGTGCAGCCTGGAGCATGATGGCTGCTGGGTAGTGGAGGTAGTGGAGGTCAGCCAGCCGATGAGGTGTTTATCTGTTACCAGCAGGGTGGGGCTTCTGGGTGTGATCCCTGGGTCACCAAAGATTGGTTGGAGGCAGGCAGAGGATCTCTGTTTCCAGGTCCCGTTGAACCTTGAGTCCAAGATCACAAAGGTCTGGTATCTGGTTCTGTGGGGCTTCACTCATGCCTGAGGCTCAGCCCAAGCATCCGGAAAGCGGCCTGGAGCATGGCAGCAGCTGGGTAGTGGAGGTAGTGGAAATAGCCATCAGTACTCATCAATACACTGGCTCAGGTCTTCACGCGCTACCTGTCTGAATGCAAGGTTCCATCCCAGTGGAAAACCAGCAGGACTGTTCTACTGTACAAGAAGGGAGACATCCATGACATTGGCATCTATCACCCAATCTGCCTGTTGTCTGTCGTCTATTAGCTGTTCACTCGAGTCATCCTGAATAGGATTGGTAGAACACTAGATGAAGGACAACCATGCAAGCTAGCCAGGTTCCAAAAAGGATTCAGCATGATCAACCATATCCACATGATAACCAAGCTCATTGAGGTTTCTCGGGAGTTCAAGATGCCGCTCTGTCTAACGTTCATTGATTTAAAGAAGGCCTTCGATTCTGTTGAGACTGAAGCAGTCATTGAAGCTCTAGCCAAACAGGGCATTCAAACTAAATACTTCAGGATCTTTCGTGAGCTGTATTACTGATTCACCACCAGGATCTCAACCATTCTACAAGGAAGTGATAATCCATGTCAAGAGAGGGGTTTGGCAGGGTGATACCATTTCACCAAAACTCTTCAGTGCCATCCTCGAGAACATCATGTGACGACTGGAATGGAAAGGAATGGGAGTGAACATAGACAGTCAGCAACTACACCACCTTCGCTTTGCTGATGATATCGTTCTAATAACATCAAACATTAGCCAAGCAGCAATAAAGCTGGCTGACTTCTACCTTGAGTGTGGAAAGGTCGGACTACAGCTGAATCTCAGGAAGACAATGTTTATAAGAAACAGACTCGTTCCTGACGCTCCATTCACTCTCAACCAAATGAACATCTCCAAATGCAGCAGTTATGTGTACCTAGATTGTGAACTCATCATGATAGACAACCTGGTACCTGAGTTGCACAGGAGGAAGAGAGCGGCCTGGAACGCCTTCAAGAGTGTCGAAGAAATAGCTAAGAGGATGAAGAAACTCTGGCTCTGGGCACATCTCTTCGACTTCACCATTCTTCCTGCATTAACATATGCCTCAGAGACCTGAGCGCTATGAAAACAGGATGAGAACGCTATTCGGGTCACCCAAAGAGGAATCAAAAGAGCTATGCTTGGAAGATCACGCTTCACTTAAGTGAGAGAAGGAATCCTGAGTTCCGACCTCCATCGACAATCGAATCAGGTACGCTGTCTTGTCTGCCAAGGTTTCGAAAATCAGATGGGCTGGACACATAATGCGATTTGAAGATGACCACTGGACTAGAGCCATTACTGACTGGATTCCACAGGATATTAAGATACATGGCTACCACCTACAGGATGGTCAGACTTCTTCCTCAAGACCCTGAACAATTGGTTCGAGGCTCTTCATGTTCCTAGAGCGAATAGACGCCATTGGGCTACACTAGCACGCGACAGGCACAAATGGAGACATTACTGGCGCCTCTCGAGCAAATTGATGAGTAACAGGATGTCAAGTGATCAAGTGATTAAATGGAATCAGAGTTAATTTCTATTTTAATAGCTCAGTATGCCACATAAAAATGCCATTTGTTAAATGATGAAAATATTGAAAGGAAAGGTTTTATCAAAATATTATGACCTAGGTATGATAGAAAGTTTTAAATGCATTTATACCTGCTCGGACTTGCTCGGTTAATGTATCCACTTGTTAGGCATTGAGAAAACCTGAGTGAGGATCAAGATTATGAAATAGATTTTTAAGCATGGAAGAATAAGGAGACTGTGTAGTTTTATAGACTGAATAAATGAAAGCCATTTGACCACGCCTAGTGTTCTCTTCTAGGCCTTTCTTCATTTAGTAACTAGGCCATTTCTGCCAGTATATTAACTATGGGCTGGGAGTGGGTAAGTACTTTTAAGCTGTTACATTCAATCATTTTAGGACATTGGGAATACAAGTTAGCAAATCATTGCTTAAGGGGAACCAAATAATAAGCTAAGTAGGGTAAATGCAACTTACTAATGGGCCCAATATATAAACAAATAGTAAATTATGCCCTGGGATATCTTAGTGCAATGTTTGATCTTATGTATCCTGCTAATTCTAAATTCTGAATCTAATTCAAGCAAAAGCACTGCTAATTTATTTGCCTTTTTGAAAATTAGGAAAATGCATTTCTTTGAATACCAGTTTTTTAGTATGCTGTGAACATCAGCAATGCTATGTTGAGTACTTAAAAAGTCCTCATTGTTGGGAATTTTTCAGGGAAAGTTGATGTATCCTCCTGTAACCTTTTTGTGTGGTTTTATACTCCACCTTCCTGAAAGGAGAACTAAAGGAGAGAATAAGCAATGGACTTAGAAAGCACTAGTTCTGGAATTTAATCAATCATTTTCATTTTCCCAGACACTAGTTCTATAAATCAAACATCTAAAATCAGTAACATAAACTATCTTCATTATGTTAGAATCATTTAAAACTGCTGCTGAAAGGATTTCCTCCATTTTTCAACCGGTTCTTCAGGATTGGGATGTGTAGATCCATAATGATGGCAGGAAAAAAGCCTGTGTTCATGCCACATAAACTCTGAATATCAGAACTCTTGTGCTGCTTGCTATTAGTGCTTAAATCCTTCCACCCCTGCAAGTCTAGTTTGTGTAATATAGAATGACTGGGTCAAAATTGGGTCTCCGAGAGCAAAGAGGTACCAGTACTGGTTATAACAGTGCATGCAAAACTAGAAATAGCAATATATGCAAGTATCTTAATTTTCTAAGCATATGCTTGTTATAAGTGCCAGTGCAAATTTACTTAACAGAACTTAAGGGGGTTAGATTTCAACTGGCAGACCCAGGAACTATGATTATCGTATAGTCTTATGTAACTTCTTATGTAAGAACATCCAGTTTTCGTGCATAGCCCCGAATTTGTTTATATACTTGTACATAACACTAAATACTCAAAATAATAGTTTCTATTTTTGAATAAGTATTCTGATGTTTAAAATAAAATTTTGACTTTTTTTCATCCGTTTATTAAGGTTCCAGATTTACAATACTGCTAATTATACGTTTTATGGATATATCATTCCCAAACCACACCCATCACTAGAATACTTGCTACCCACTACCAGTGTCCCAAAGACCCTTCTTCTGCCCCATGTAAGATTAGTTCTGTAGAAAAAAATCTACAGTTCTGATAACCTTGACCATTTGTTGTTTCCTTACAGTGATTCTTTATTCATTTTGGGGATCGATCTCATTTTTTGTTATTTTTTTATTGTGCAGGTGATGAAACTTAAACATACAGTTGAATATGGCTAATATCCTGAAGTTCCACAAAATTGTAAATCAATGATAAATTGACAAAGCAAATTTTTTTCAAAAACGTATCTTTTGGGGGCTGGAGCAATAGCACAGTGGGTAGGGTGTTTGCCTTGCATGCAGCCGATGTGAGTTCAATTCCCAGTATCCCATGTGGTTCCCTGAGCACCGCCAGAAATGATTCCTGAGTGCAGAGCCAGGAGTGACCCCTGAGCATTGCCAGGCAGGTGTGACCAAAAAAAGCAAAAACAAAAAAAAAAGTATCTCTTTGTAGGTATTAAATTTTAAAAATTAAGATTGTCTATAATTCTGTGCTAATAAATTTTTAGATTTACATGAAATAGATATATCCCACAAATATAAAAAAAAGGGTGAAGAGAGGTAAGGAAGACATAAGGGGAGAATCTGGATACACCTATTGAAGTAAAAGTAAGTTTTATCCCAAAAAAAGAATATCAATTTTATGTTATAAAATATTATGGATAACGCTTAAATATCTGCATTAATAAGTAAAATATTATAATAAAAATATCTCTTTCAAAGATACCTGGCCAAGTTTATAGCATTCAATATAAATGAAATGTTAATTTGTTATTGCAAATAGAATCTTGCCTTTTATTCACTCATGGTTTCCACATTTCACCAAAACTAATGCTTGTATCAATATGTTTTAGTTCTATTTTTATAAATAGAACATAGTTTAATGAATTCATATTTATGTAGTAATATATAAAAACACTCATTTTATATTAATGATATTAGAATTATTGTAACCCCCTGATTTTCTTACCAGAAAGCAGTACATATTCCTGTTACGACCCTTAGTCTATTTAGGAAAATTAGAAAGTAGAAAAGAGTAGCTTCCATACCTCTGTAATGTCCTAGAGTCTCAATTGGGATTAAGTTTCTATTCCTAAGAAACAGTTGGTGGAAATACCAGTTTCACAACAATATAAGTCCAGTTTAATATTATTTTGCTTAATGTTAAACCAGATTAGGAAGACTAGTGTAATGAAGTTTCATTTAAAAATGTCTTTTAGGGCAGCTCAGATAGAGAAGGGAGCACCAAATAAAGGGTGTTGGGAGGTTCCTCTCAGGATGGGAGATGCGTGTTGAGAGTAGACTATAGACCGAACATGATTGCCACTCAATATCTCTTTTGCAAACCACAGCACTCAAAAGGAGAGAGATAACAAAAGGAAATGCCCTGCCACAGAGGTCGGGTGGGATGGGGGGTGGGAGGGATACTGGGATCAGTGTTGGTGCAGAATGGGCACTGGTGGAGGGATGGGTATTCGATCATTGTATAACTGAAACCCAAGCACAAAAATTTGTAAGTCTACAACTGTACCTCATGGTGTTTCACTAATAAAAATTTAAGGAAAAAATAAAGTGAAATCCTAAATACAAATACAAATTCAGAGCCATACAAAAGAAGTTTTAATGTAATAGTATGCTTCTAAGTTAAATCAGGAATTGGTTGTATATTTCATGTATATTTGCATTTTTTCCTCTTCCTTTACCCTCAAATTAAATGTGTTCTCAAGTGACTGTAAAAAAAATGGCAATCAGAATGTGAATTTCTTTTAATGACATGAATGTCTTTCAGTGATATAAATTCACATGTGGTTATTTATTATTTGGTCTTTTTTTAAAAAAAAATAGTATTATAGAAAATTTTAAAAATACAACTGTTATTATCCAGTTTTAGGAGTTAACATTTTTATCAGTAATACTTTCTTTAAAATCCCCCACCTATGTCTTTTTTGTGTGTGTGCAATATTATTTTATCACTTTTTGAGTCTTTAAGTGCCAGGGATTGAATCCAAAGCATGTGCTTCACCACTGAACATCAGCTGTGTACCTAGTATTTTAAAATAAATTGTAGACATCGTATTACTGTTTACTTGTAAATATTTCAACATACATATTAAAACATTTTTACTATAATTACCATACCATTATATCATATTTATAAAATTAATAATTCCTTAATATTATTTTTTCTTTTATATTCAGATTTTTCCTGTTCATCTCAAAAACATGTGTATTGTTGGAGGATTTTGTTTTGTTTTGTTTGTGACAGGGCTGTATCTGGGCTATACCCAACTGTACTCAGAGGTTTACCTGGCTCTCTGCTCAGGGACCATTTCTCCTGGTTGTAATCAAACAGAGTCAGCTTTATACAAAGCCTTCATCTAAAGCCATATTATACAGCCCTATAGAAACATGTTTTGTTTTGTTTTTAATTTATATATTTGACTGTTATGCTCTCTCATGTCCCTTTCTGTATTAATCATTTTTAATGTTTCTCCAGGGCAGAAATAAAATGCTGAAATTTGGCCTCTATTCTATTTGAGTAGGCTTAGTAAATCACATTTTAAAATTACACTATAGTTTGACCCAATCAAAACATATGTTATTTCAGTACAGGAAATTCAAAATAAAACGTTTTCTTATCAAATGTGTGTTTATATCTCCAGCTCTTAACAACATGAGGTCATTCTGACATCTCAAGATAATTTTTTCTCTTATAAAAATAGTTGAATCACTTTGTATATAAGGAGATGTCCCTGAAAATCAGACTTAACTCTTTTGCAAACCACAACACCCAAAAGGAGAGAGAGAACAGAGGGGAATGCCCTGCCACAGAAGCAGGGTGGGGTGGGGGGGATAGGGGTTGGGAGCGATACTGGGATCCATGGTGGTGGGAAATGGGCACTGGTAAAGGGATGGGTATTCGAAATAAATAAATTTTAAAAAATAGTTGAATCATGTATTTACTGCTTTTGAAAATATATTTATTTTGCTGTTCTACTTGTTAGCACATTAATTTCTTTGGTATGAATAGGAGGACAGAAAAGGATTTCTACTGCCACTATAATTTCGACACTACCATACTTGATATAAATTGTGCAGTACTGCTGAAATAAATGCTTAAAAAATTTACCTTTTTTTTTTTATAAATTCTCAATCTTGTGATATCTTTCCTTTCTTAGGATATGAGTGAGTCTGCCAAACAAGAAGATATTTTGGAATCCACAACAGATGCTGCGGAATGGAGTCTAGAAGTGGAACGTGTACTACCACAACTAAAAGTCACGATTAGAACTGACAATAAGGTATAAAAGAAAGAACCTTTTGTTCAATTAGTTTGTCATAAGGCAATTTCAGGGTCAAGAATATTCCCAATTATATGAATAATTTAAGAGCAGAGGGATACCATTCTAATTTGGTCTTGATGGAGATTTAATGAATTACTATAGAAAGAATAATATAGTCCAAAAGTTTTAAACTATTCGAAACATGTTTCTCTATGATTAAGGAATATTTTCTTGCAATTGAAAAATATTTTTGACATATTTTCTTGGAAATTATATTTTGTTTAAATGAATAGTGAATGAATGGGATTAGAATTTTGTTACTTTATACATGCTGATAAAAGTTAGAAAATGACAATTCTGCTGAGTGGCAAAACAAGACATTCTAATAGCTGTGTTATATAATCTAGCACATATGATAAAAATTGTGCCATTTCCTAAAATACTAAGAAAAGTTTATTCAAAATGATTTGGGGATCATGCCAGATGAATTGGCATAGGGTAGTTTAACATAGTTTATGCTTCCTTTTTACTTGCCATTTATATATAAGAAATTTATAACAGCTAAATAAGTGATTAGACAAAATTCTCATGAGTACTATTGAAATATATCCTGGGGTTAGCAAGGCATATAAATTAACTTAAAGATTTTTATTGTTAGAAGATAGAAACAAGATCTAGAATTATAGAACCAGCTTCCTGCATATCTGACCATTCTAAAAAGATGGTCATATAAATGTCCTCCAGATAGAGATACTACAAATATGGGTATTTTCAGAGTACCATGAAATAATTTTTAAAATATTTGAATCTGGGCTTATAGAACTATATCCTGGAAAAGATAAGAAGTAATAACATAGACAATTAGGTAGTCCTAGAGTAGAATAAGGAGAGCAGAGGTCTCATTAGACTATGAAAAGCTATGGAAAAAATATTTTTCTAAGGTAAGTGGTAGATTCTGTAGCCGGTTTATTATAGGAACTTATTAGGTAAGATAGGTATTGACTTTTTTGAGTATTGTTGTTTGCATAGGAATTTCTTCACTGATGAGATTTCTGTTAGAAGGTATAATATAGAACATTACTTTTTTATTTTATAACATTTATTTTTATAAAAAAATATAATTTTGGGCTGGAGCGATAGCACAGCGGTAGGGTGTTTGCCTTGCATGCAGCCAGCCCAGCCGGGCCGGGTTCGATTCTTCCACCCCACACGGCAAAGCCTGGCGAGCTGCCCATTACGCATTCAATATGCCAAACACAATAACAACAAGTCTCAGGATGGAGATGTTACTGGGCCCGCTTGAGCAAATCGATGAACAACGGGAGGACAGTGACAGATAATTTTTTTTTCATAGTCAGTATTTTTTATTTATTTATTTTTTAATTTTTTTATTAGTGAAACACCATGAGGTACAGTTATAGACATAAATTTTTGTGCTTGGGTTTCAGTTATACAACGATCAAGTACCCATCCCTCCACCAGTGCCCATCCTCCACCACCACGGGTCCCAGCATCCCCCCCATTCCCCCCCCCCGTCCCACCCTGCCTCTGTGGCAGGGTATTCCCCCTTGTTCTCCCTCTCTTCTTTTGGGTACTGTGTTTTGCAAGAGAGGCATTGAGTGGCAATCATGTTTGGTCTATAGACTACTTTTAGCATGCTTCTCCCACCCTGGGAGTGTCCTCACAACACCCTTTATTTGGTGCTCTCTTCTCTATCTGAGCTTCCTTTTCCCCTAGCACGTGTGGCTGGTCTCCAGGTCATGGAGCAGAATTCCTGGTACTAATCTCAGCCACTCCTGGGTGTTAGTCTCCCACTTTGTTGCTTTATGTTCCCCAGATGAATGCAATCTTTCTATGTCTATCCCGCACTTTCTGATTCATTTCGCTTAACATGATACTTTCCATGTAGTACCACTTGTATGTAAATTTCATAACTCCATCTTTTCTAACAGCTACATAGTACTCCATTGTGTAAATGTACCAAAGTTTCTTTAACCAGTCATCTGTTCTCAGGCACTCAGGTTTTTTCCAGATTCTGGCTATTATAAAGAGTGCTGCAATGAACAAACAATTGCAGATGAGTGACAGATAATTTTAATTCCTGGTTTTTATCTGTAGAAATTCTCATTAAAAGTCACTATTTTGATTTTCAGAAATTTAAAATAAGTGTATAGTTGAAAATTCTTATGGTCATTTTTAAAATTTCTTCATTTGGGGGAAGTTTTGGGATCACACCTGGCTGGGCTCAGAGCTTACTGCTAGCAGTGCTGGGGGAAGCATCTGTGGTCCAGAGATCAAACCGGTGTCAGGTATATGCAAAGAAAGCACCTTAACCCATGTACTATCCCTCAAGTTCCTTTTTAATTCCATTTGAAAGTAAGCTTAGTTTGTTATTATTGTTTCAGTAAACTCTTAAAACCAAGTATATCAAGTAATACCTTTTAGGATTTCAGGAGTGTTTTTATAAACCTGGTCATTGATTTCCACATAATAGAAATAATTGACTCAAGAAATAAAGAATTTTGAGCTGGAGAGATAGTTAAGAGGCGAAGGTACATGCTTTATGTGTAAGTTTCAGGTGCCACCTGGTCATCTTGATAGCATATGCTCCCGGAAGCCCCTGAGCTTCGCCATGAAAACCCCACAGTAACAGCGTGGTGACCTGGTCACAGCACTAGAGCTGAACCACACCCTCAGGCCCTTGCATTGAACCATCTACCTTATTGGTCAAGAATCCCCAGGAATTTCCCTGGGCCAGAAAAAAAACAAAAAGTATTGTGGTCATCAAAATCCTAAGTGCTTAGAAAACTAAATGAGCTGCTTATTTGGGAGTAATAAATATGTTGAAAGTTGAACACTTAGCCCATACTATATGGCACCAATTACAAATCAAACCTATTGCTAGTGTAACAAAACATCAAATTTCTTTTAAATGAAATTTTAGACAATATAGCACTGTAGCTCTCTCCTCCCATTGTTCATTGATTTGCTTGAGCAGGCACCAGTAACGTCTCCATTGTGAGACTTGTTGTTACTGTTTTTGGCATATCTAATACACCACGGGGAGTTTGCCAGTCTTTGCTTAGCAGACCGAATACTCTCTGTAGCTTGCCAGGCTCTCTGAGAGGGCCGGAGGAATCAAACCTAGGTTGGCCACGTGCAAGGCAAACGCCCTACCTGCTCTGCTATCGCTCCGGCCCTTTAGACAATTTAAATATTTTTATTTTATCTTTACAGTAAAAGGTCAATAATTCTGTAAAAGGTTTTACAGAATTCTTCTATAAAAGAACTGTATGCCTACTAATTCATGAAATATTTTCTTTGTTGCACATGGGGATACAACTTTAAGATAATTTTTCAAAATATTTAAGAATTAGGTTTTATATTAATTTGAAAACATAAGGGGCTAATGAATAGAAATCTATGTCTTATATCTCAGAAATAAAATTGTCTGGTTACCTATTATTTTCTTTTTTCTTTTTCATATGAGTTTTCATATGGTCTCCTTATACCCTTCCAATGGTTGCTATTTCAGCCAAAAGTAAAGAAGTTTGATTATGGTAGGGCCCCCAACTAAGGAAAAATAGGATGTATTGAGCATGTATTGCTGGAGTCAATCAGTTCTTCAACAAAAGGGACATGACCCTGCTGATGATTTAAGAGGGTTCCACTGAGCTTTTGTGATCATTTTTTATTATATATAAAATAGGAGGTCTATTCATGAGTTTCCTGCGGTTTTTCAGGCTTTTCTTCCCCCTATGTAAACAGGGTTCTATCCCCATTTAATGCTTCTTGGTGTCTGTTTGGGGGTTGCCACAAGATTGTCAACTGTCTTGGTGTGAATAGATGTATTTACTGTGCTAATATACTGCAATTAGGATAGCACTGCACTGTAGCACTGTCCTCCCATTGTTCATTGATTTGCTCAAGTGGGCCCAGTAACATCTCCATCGTAAGACCTGTTGTTACTGTGTTTGGCATATTGAATACATCACAGGGAGCTTACCAGACTTTGCCGTACAGGCGAGATACTTCTCGGTAGCTTGCCGGGCTCTCAGAGAGGGGCAGAGGAATCAAACTCGGGTTGGACGGGTCGGCCACTTGCAAGGCAAACGCCCTGCCCACTGTGCTAATTAGGATATAATGAGAAAAGTGGATTATGTAAAGGGAAAAGAGTTAGCATGCAGTTGTCTCTGGATACCGTTTTGGATTCTATTGGTGATGATGGATATGAAACCTACACCTTGAAATTTTCGCAGGGTTTCAGCTAAATAATAAGGAAGAGATATAAAACTGATCCTGCCAGCTAAGTATTTCTCTATCTCAGCTTCATTTTGTGTTTGGGGGGAGTCACTGTCACTATAACTCTCCTCCCATTGTTCATCAATTTTGCTCGAGCGGGCCCAGTAATGTCTCCATTGTGACACTAGTTACTGTTGTTTGTATCGAATATGTCACGGGTAGCTTGCCAGGCTTTCCCATGTGTTCGGGGGGATTATTTTGAGATCAGTGTATCCTATTACTGGTCACTGTCATTTGTTTTTAAGTAGTATGGCAATATGGAGATGAGTAATAAAAAGCCTTCATTTGTATATTCTTTTATATTATAACCTTTTTTTTTCTTTTGGATCACTGTGAGATAAAAAGTGTTCATGATTAGGTTTCAGTCATATAGTGATCCAATAACCCATACAAAGCTGTTCATGATTGGGTTTCAGTTGTCATACAGTGATCCAACACCTGTCCCTCCACTAACGTACATTTCCAAGCACTAGTGTCCCGGGGTTCCTTCCCATCACCCACCACCCTCAGGCCTGCCTCTATAGCAGGCACTTTTCTTCTCTCGTGCGTGCTCTCTCTGAGAGACAGAGATTTGAGCTTTTTTGTAAAATTATTTTATGTTAGTTAAATTTTGTATTTATTTGGTAGCACTATAGCACTGTCCTCCCGTTGCTCATCAGTTTGCTCAAGAGGGCCCAGTAACATCTCCATTGTGAGACTTGTTGTTACTGTGTTTGGCATATTGAATACATCATGGGTAGCTTTATTTGGTACTAGATTATTTTTTTTTATTTTCCTTAAAATTTAATTTATTCCTTTTCTACATCATTATATGATTTATACAAAAGCACATCTTTTCTGTTCTTTTGTCATATTATAGTATACTTGTTTGATAAGATTCTATCATATATCAATATTTTATTTAATACAGTCTTCATAGTGTTGTAATTAGGCTTTTTATTACTGGATAGCATGTCCTTGTTTTTGGCACCACTTCCTATTGCTAGTGCTCAGAAAATGAGAATAAATTTTAAAATTAATTTAAACAAATTAAAACTGAGAAAATAAATATATTGCCAAAAGTACAAATAACATGTTCTACACTGACGAGAAAAATTTCTATCATGTCATGCTATATTAATAGTTTCTTCTTTAAAGTTGGTTATAGGAAATGGCCCTGATGATTACTTCCAGGGCCATATACTCATAGAATTTTGTATAAAAATACAATTTTTTGTTCTTGAAATAGATGTTTTCCAACTTGGAATATTGTGTCTAAAGGCAATCAGAAATTCTGCCAAGAGAGTCAGAATTTCTGCCAAATTCTAGGTCATTCATCTGTTAATTTCTCAGTTATGAATATAAATATATGATATAGGAGTCAGTGTCATAGAAGGATAGTCTGAGAGTCCCTGAACTAGGGTAAACATAAGGCACATGAGTAATGTTGATATTCTGTAACTCTACAACTTGTAATTTTTGTTCCTTAACCACTATTTTTTCTTCTTTGCCCTGTTCTGTTTGGCTCTTTTTAAATTGTTCTTTATTAGAGCCAATAGTTGTCCCAACAAGTTATTCCCACAAGTGTTACTTATCTTCTCCGGTGGAATTTAAATTAAGATCAAACATCTGTGCTTAAACATAGACTACAAAAATCTGTAACTAGTCAAGAATTATTCTACTGAATCTTGTAAAACAAAAAATATTTTTAATTATAAAAGTATATAACAGTATTTTAAAAGGAGGAACTTCAGACAATATGCTATAAAATAGAAGCAAGCAACTGAACATTTGTTTTCATTATCAATTATTGGTTTATTAAACAGTAGTCTCAGAAACCTAAATGAATTGTGTGAGACATGAAGATGCTGAGTATCTAGAGCCTATGTCCTATGCCACTCTTTGGCCCCAGCTTTCATAGTTATACCACTAAACCATGGAAACCAGGGAAAGCTACTCTACCTCTGTGTATGAAGTTTTTCTCTTTGTTCCTTGTAGCATTATGGGAATTGTTGCAAAGCAACAAGAATAGTGTCTGGCACATAGTTAATAGGTGACAAGTGTTCATATTTGTTATATTACATCATTATTGGGCTGGAGTGATAGCACGGTGGGTAGGGCATTGGCCTTGCATGCCGCCAACCTGGGTTTAATTCCTCCATTCTTCTCAGAGAGCCCGGCATGCTACCGAGAGTATCCCGCTCGCATGCAGTCTGGCAAGCTCCCCATGGCATATTCAATATGCCAGTAAGAGTAACAACACGTTTCACAATGGAGACGTTACTGGAACCCGCTCAAGCAAATCGATGAACAATGGGAGAACAGTGCTACAGTACTACATCATTATTATAGTGATATCATATTCTGTTATATCACTTATATTTGGGGCTTATATGAGTATTAAGGAAAACTTTACAAATTTATATTCTACTACCTACATCATTTAAGGGAGTATTTACAAGAATCAGCCTTCTATCCTTACATGAGATTTTATTAGACTCATATCACTTTGACAAATACTTTAAGTTCTTTCCATAATAAAAGTATGTGTATATATATGTGTATGTACATATGCACATATAGATATATGATGATAGTAAGAACTGACAAATCATAGAATGTGTGCCAAATACTATTCTTAGTTAGCTCTTACGCATATTAACTCATTTGATTTTTAGTCACATTTAACTCACCACCCTATGAGTGAAAGGTCCCTTTTACTACAGGTGAGGTAACTTAAAACAAGAGTAGCTAAGTAACTTGCCTTTGCCCAGCAAGTTACAGGATATATGAAACTATCATCTTGTGGCTTACCTATTTTATTAGTGGCAATCTAGCATACCAGTTCAGAGTATACATTCTAAATCCAAGTTGCTTGAGTACAAATCTTGCCTCCATCATTTATGAGCTGTTGAACCCTATGGGATACTATTAATCATCAGTTTGTTCCTCAGACTCCTCATCTGTGAAAAGAATTTCATATATCACTAGAAATTTGGTTCAGACTAGGAAGAGGACCTCCTATGCAATTGGTTAGAAGATTTGGTTTTGTTTGTTTAAATCCTATATTGGAAGATGGATGACAAACTAGGAAAGCCAGTAGCCGTTTTGACTAGAGAGTTGGGTTTAGTTTCCTAGACTGTTTGCTTCAGGTTGTGATCAGGGCTCTGATCTGTGTTCTGTGATGGTCTGTCTGTTATCTATTGTCTGTATATGCAGTTTTTTCTCAACTTCATTCACTGAACCAAAGGAAAGTAACTTTTTAAATGATCGGTCTTTATCAGGAGAATAATTTTTTTGGCAGGGATTTTTAACACAATATAAACACAGAAAACAATAATTATTTCTTTTCCCCACAAATAAGAACAGGAGGAATGAAATTTGGGTTTTTTATTTTTAATTTAATTTTAGGCACCATGATTTGCAGTACTATGAATGGTAGAGTTTTGTGCATAAAATGTTTTTACACCACACTCCTCCACTAGAGTATTCATTTCCTTCTACCATTGTCCCAGCGACATCCCATCTGATACCCCCACCTTCCATAGACCCATTGCCTCAGTTATACTTTACTTATTCCCAATACTTTATAATATTGTAATGGTTTAATATTAGGTGTTTAATGCACTGAGCAAATGTTCTATCATGCTTTAATGCCCTGTGGATATTGTAATTAAAAATTTGATTAATGACTTAAACTATTTTCTGAATTATAATTAAATGATTCCTGCTTTGTTATTTCAAAAGATAGTTGGCTAGGTACCCCTTCATTCCACCAAATGTCTTTAGTCATTATGTAAATCTTCAGGCTCATTATAAGGAATTTAGACGGAGATTTTTTTTAAGGCTTTGGCAGTACTATAGCATGTTTCTAATTATTTCAAATCTTTGATTTGCTGAACTGCTTTCTTATATCTTACCTATTCTTCAGTGTCTGACTTTCTCAGGATGCAGCTGTTAAAAGAACCTTAAACTTTAAATTTCAACTTCAAGCAATTGGATTTTGTTTTAACGTAAATAAACCATACAGGTATTGCCTTGGGTAATTCACCACAGGAAACCTTTCGGGAAGAATCATTGTGCTAAGGATGGAATCATTGCAATAGTCTTGAGCCCTTGGGCTCTCTAGGCACAGTGAAAGCTAAAACCTAACAGGGAGGAGAGAGGCCTTCATTAATCAGCAGGTGGAATTCCATTTAAATGAACCTGGAGGGACCACAGAATTGCTATATTAGATCTAAGTCTCTTCAAATGGGAAGCCAAATCCTGCAGAAATGTACAATGATAGGCTTTTTTGTGTCTGGAAGCAGTAAATGGTATTTTTCTCATTCCAAAACGCAGTGGAAAGACTAACTTACTTTGACCTTCTGCCATCACTATATTGGATGCAGTGTAAGGGAGTGTTAATTAAATTTAGCTTTGTAAATAATTTTCACCTGTAGGTGTTTATAAGTTGTTATAATTTGGGAATAAAAATATTTCTTAACTTGTACACGAGTTACTGGATAGACAATATTAATAAAATTCTAATATCCACCAAAAAAATGATGTATTCTGTGGGTGAGCCTGTAGGAATACATTTTATGTATTAGTTTTTTAAATGGTATTCTGCCTCTTATTTGAATAATGAAGAAATCACATAATTTCTATGGATTTTTTCTGGTAGACAGGACTTTTGTTGATAAATATTCATAGCATTTTTAAAAAGTAAGCACCAATTTTTTAAAAGTACCGCTTTTACAATTACCAGTAACAAATGTAAATACAGGTGGCAATAAGTTGGTCTCCATGAGGCTCCATGCAAGAGTAATAGCTCCAATTACTGTCACAAATGTTTATAATTGTATCTATTGCTGCCAGACAATAAATGTTTTTTAATATAGTAAGGCCATAAATGTACATGCTGCTGTTGTTTAAACAAAATACAATTTTCAGAAAATTTATCCTTGAAACACCTGCTATAATCAAAAAGAGGTGAATGCTATCAAAATAAACTGCCTAAATTAACCAGACACATACATTTTTAGAGCAGCCTACATGATTACTCAACTGCCACATAGTCTCAGAGAATGAGGGAAAATATTACTGATTGACTTTTTAAGCAAGCTTTCTTTAAAGGAGACCACAGGAACCAAAATGTTGCGGAATTTTGTATCTTTTTTCTTTTGTATCATTTTTAAGGGCTGAGCACAGTGACAAGTCGCTTGTCTTGCACACAGCCGACAGGGGCGGACCCCAGTTAGACTCCTCCACCCCTCTGGAGAGCCCAGCATGCTATCGAGAGTATCACACCCGCATGACAAAGCCTAGCAACCTAACTGTGAGGTATTTGATATGCCAAAACCAGTAACAAGTCTCACAATGGAGATGTTACTTGTGCCCGCTCGAGCAAATCGATGAACAGTGGGAGGACAGTGCTATACAGTGCTATCATTTTTAAAGTATGATGTTTTTCTGTAGACTTAAAATTATTTAAAGGTAGCGTTTCCTCACCCCCCCTTATAACATGTGGGTTGTGGTCAGATACCAAGGTGAGGGAAAAGAAAATATTCTGTGTTTAAAATTATGCACAACAGAGACGCTGCAAAAGGGTGGAGAAAATCCGAACCATCCTTAAGCAGTTGGGAAAGATTTTTAGCTGCTTCTGTCAACTGTCTTGTTGAACATTCAAGATAGTCTGTGTTTAAAGATAGTTGATGATGGCTTTCTTCCTATTTACCCTGAGAGTGATAAATGCATCAACTGGATCAAGGAAAGGTTTCATTTATCACAGGCTGAAATAGGAGAACAAGTCTTTTTGCTCTAGAGATTACCATCAACTCAAACTAAAGAGCATCAAAAGTGGAAACTGATTTTAAGGAAATAACCAATGAAAGACTGCATCTTATATAAATTTTGCAAAGGGAAGTTATAAATTCCTCATTGCAGATATACCTCAAGTAGACATTTGTGATTGAGAGCAGTGAACTAATACATATTGATTGTAATTAAAATTTCTAGACTGCCAACATGTATCATTATTGCAAAGTATGATTTAATGTTTCTTTAAATTACTTAGTATAAAATATGAATTGAAGCAGAAATTATTTGTCATATGGACCATCATATATAACGTACCTTTTATTAGAATGAATCATTTTTCCAATCAAGCATATGAGGGTAGTTCTTACTATTGCTCTTTTATTGCAATGTTCTTAGTATTTAGACAAATTTTAGCCCCATAGTTTTTATCCCATTATATTGGGTTCTTTTTTTGTTTTGATTTTTGAACACTCTACCTACTGTATTATCATTCTGGTCCTATAATAGGTTATGTTTTTTAACTCAAATTAATACCTTTCTTCCTTTTCCAATTATACTGGATAACTTTTTTAAAAGTTCTTGTTTCTTCAGTATATTAACATGGATAATTAGTTTATAGATTCTTGATAAGGATTGTCAGTATCATTTCTTCTGTCATGCTTACTCAGCATCTTGTGAAATAATTACTCTTGATTTAGCCTAATTTCCTTGCATTCTGATAAGAGCCTCATTCACTCCCTGTCATATCTGTTCTCAGGACTTGTAACTCCTTCTGAAGCCTTGAATAGATGCAGAAGAGGGTGTGGCCATAATGAAAGGATGTTGAATGGAGCTAGCAAAAATAGGTCTGGGGCCAGAGCCATAGTTTAGCATGTAGGGTTGGTTCCCTTTCACTCAACCAACCCAGATTTGATCCATGGCACTCCTTGTGGTCTCCCAAGCCCTTCAGGAGTAATCCCTAAGCAGAGAGACAGGTGTAAAGCTTGAGTACAGCTGGTTGTAGCACAAAAACCCGAGAGGAAGGGAACACAGTGAAAGAAAAGAGAGAGAGTGATAGATAACTGGTAGGGCATTTACTTGGCATGATAACTGGTAGGGCACTTGCCTGGCATGTGGCTGACCTGGATTCAGTCCCTGGCACCCAATATGGCTTGAGTACATCTGAGTGTTGCCCAAAAACCAAAAAAGAGAGAAGGAAAAGAGGAAAGACAGTAGGAAGGGAGGGAAGGAATGAAAGAAGAGGGAGAGGAATGGAAGGAGGGAGGGTAAAAGAGGGAGGAAAGGACAAATAAAGAAGAGAGAGAAAGAAAGAAAGTGGGTGGGTGGGTAGGGAAAGATTATTTGGGGCAGGAGGAAGCCAGAGAGATAGGAGATGGTTGGTAGGGTACTTGCCTGCCATATGGCTGACCAAGGTTCAATCCCCAGCACCCTGTATGGTTCTCCTTTCCTCATCCCTCTTAATAACCACTAATTTGCTCTTATAATCCAAAGGCATAGCTTTGTTTAATCTAGTAAATTCATTTATTTTGTTTTCCTGTGCCACACAGGAGTGAAATCATGCAGTGTCATTCTCCATCTGACTTGCATCACTTAGCATGGTACTTTCGAGGTCTATCCATATAGTTGAAAATGGCTGGATTCTTCTGTTTTTGCTTTAGTTTTTGTTACTTTAACATCTTTTTTACTATATACATATGCCACAACTTTTGCCAGTCATCTAACCATAGATTCTTAGTTTTATTTCTTAGCCATGATGAATAATGCTGCATTAAACATGTGGGTGCATATATCTCTTTGATTTTGTGTTTTTATATTTTGAAGTTATTAACCAAAAGTGGGATAACTGGGTTGCATGGAATTTCTCCTTTTAATACTATGTTCCATAATAACTATGCCAATTTACATTCCTCATCCCTTAGCAGTATAAAGGGTTCCCTTATTTCTACATCCTTGCCAACCCTTGTTTGTTATCTTTTGGATAATAGTTATCTTCACCAGGTGTAAAGTAATATTTATTGTACTTTTATTTGCATTTCTCTAATGATAAGAGATGATGAACATCTTTTCATGTCATTTTAGAAAAAATGCAGCTTAAGCATGAACTATTATTATCTTTATTATTGGGTTTGAGATGCTGATGTTGAGGCTTTTTATATCTGATGCTTACAAACAATATTGCTTTGTAACTTTTTTCCTTGGGACAGAAGGCTTGAACCACTCCTGGATGTTCTCAGCTTACTTCTGGCAGGCTTCAGGGGCCCATGTGAAGTGTCAGGGCTGTGTAGAAGGCAAGCATCTTATCCAATGTGCTGTCTTTCAGCCTGCTGTGTAACTTTTTCTTCAGATGTCTGTCATGTTACAGTAAAATGCTATGCAGGCATCATAAAACAATTTAACAGTTGTTTCACCCCATTTCCAAACACACTTTCCCCTCTGGTAGCATTTGTGTAAGTTTGTTATTATTTCTAAAATCTTGGGAAAATTCATTAATGAAGACACATGGGCATGTATATTTCTTTATGAGAAAAATGTTTATTTCAAAATGGTTCAAATTTATTTGATTTGTAATCAAATATTCTAAGTTGGTTTATTCTCAATCTTAAATATATTTTTATAAAAATTTAAGTATTACAGATGGAACAAGTCTCATTTAAGCATTGCCTCCTTAAATTTTTCAGTTACACTTTACTATGTTTCATTAGGGAACTGATACAATATAATGGTCTTTACAAATCTGGGCTCTACTACTGATTCACTATATGAGCTTATGCTGTTTGTTTAAAAGTAGCTGTGTTACAATTTTTTCATCTTATTAAAGTTTTAAAAGAATTATATGTACTGATTTAGCATGGGGCTGGAGCGATAGCACAGCAGTAAGGCATTTGCCTTGCACGCAACCAACATGGCCAACCCGAGTTCGATTCCTCCGCCCCTCTCAGAGAGCCCAGCAAGCTACCGAGAGTATCTTGCCCACACAGCAGAGCCTGGCAAGCTACCCGTGATGTATTCAATATACCAAACACAGTAACAACGAAGTCTCCAATGGAGACGTTACTGGGCCCACTCGAGCAAATCGATGAACAACGGGAGGACAGTGACAGTGACAATGATTTAGCATGGTGTCTAACATATACTAAACATTCCTTAAATGTTAACATTGAAGTAATTTTTAGACTTGAAGCCATCTCAGAATAGATGTGACTATTGGGGAAATACTCTATAGCCAAGGAAGAAGATAGAAAAGGTTTCTAAAAAAGCCAAAATAAGGATCATTAGCTATGTACCTTTTAAGAGATATCATGCATTTTGTTTATAGGATAATGTGGTAAATTCTTCTTTGGAATTCAAATATAATTGTTATAAAATTTATTCCAGCAAGAGTGGTTTCCCAAAGTGTTCATCTGCAGTAGATAAGTAAAATTCTTTCCGTACTATCTATGCTTTAGCTAAGAAACATCTACTTAATGTGCAACTTGAAATTGGTAGTTGTGAGTTTATTGTGCATCTTACAGAAATTGAACGACAAAGCAAAGAAATGAAAGAGGCAGACTGGTCCAATGGAAAATCTATAAGTGCGAGAAAGGACATTTGGTCTCCTATTCATTTTGTGATTGAAAGTGTAAAAATCACACAACCTCAGTTTGTAATCTGATCTGTGAAATGAAGGTACAGGATTTCCTCCTCTGAGTGATATTGAAAATCTCTGAAGAATGTGAATTTAGAGTTGAAACAAAGGCCTAATTATAAGAAGAATAAATGTGGAAGGGGAGTGAATTTAATGAGAAAAATAAATGGTCAGGTACCTTAAAGAAAGGAAACCCATTTAATCCCTTAAAAATATTTTTATATGAACTAAAATAAAACTGCATAAACAGGCATAGCATTAAGATTTTGTTGATACTTATTCATAACAGAATTCAGAGTTCTGTTATGGATGGGTGACAGAAGCAAGTTTTTGTGCTGCAAAGTAATTTGAGACATTAGAACCTGCTGATCTTTTGTGGGGTGGATTAGAAGATCCTATAGACCCTTGAACTTTTAGATTCAGTTTTGATCTGGAATAGACTTCCTGAACCCAGGAAAAAGACATACCAAAACACACAAAACTGGCTTCCTTGACTTTTTCTGTCAAGATTCTGTCTTTCCACACATGAAGAAGCTCAGACTTGGGTGGGGGCAAAAAACTGAGCTTGATATTTTACCAGTTGTAAATTAGTGAAACTCGCAAGTTGATAGTTTTGCCATCTCTACTACATGTTTCAGTTCTTTCTCTTATTGTTCAGAAGAGGCTTTAAACATTGAGTTGGAGATTCAGACAAAGAAACAAAATGCTCTTTGTTTTGCGCATACAACACAGGAAATTGTTCAGGTGTTGTTCTGTTGAAGGAAAACCCAGAGAAGCAAATTGTCTTGACAGTCACTAGCTGGATCGCATGCATTTTGATTTCATGGGATACTGTGAATCAACATCTGCAGATAAGTTATTACAATTCTTCGTTTCTTAAAAGGGTGGAACTTATATTTGGTTGCTGAAGAATTTGGAAGCTGGGAACTGAGAGCTAGTTCAGGGATAAGGGTGCATGCCTTGAATGCTATGACCCTATTTTGATTTCCCAGTATCACATGATCCTCTAAACACCCACAGATGTGGCTTTCCCCCACTCTCATTAATGCTACAGTTCTGAGCTGAGTGCAGCTTGTCCCTGGGCTTGTGAACTGAGAATTGCTGAGAGATGCTGTAGGCCTCCTAAGCACTGCCTGGGAGCACTCCGAAAAAAATATTTTGAAGTGAAGTGATTACTATTTTCAACTAGTAGTTTTGCTCCCTATTTAATACATGAGATTTTGTATGAAAGGATATTGAAAAATAGAAAGCCTAAAGAAATTATGTACTCTGTCAGTGTTAGTCTTCTCTTTTCCATTAAGAGATGAAAACATGCAAGATTGGGTTTAAAGCTTGCCTTTACGAGGCAAAAGAGGGGTCTGGAGAACAAAGGTTAGGGTGCTTGCCTTCCAGGCAAGTGATCCTGGTTCAATCCCCTGCATCCCATATTGTCTCCCAAGCTCCTTTAGAAATAATTCCTGAGTGCAGAGCCAGGAGCAGCATCAGTGTGCTCTCTCAAAAGAAGAAAAAAATATAGAGGTTCGGATGTTTGCAGTTTGATCCCCACTGTAAATGGTAGCCTGAGCATTGCCAGAAAAGGTCCCTGAGGACAGAGCCAGGAATAAGCCCTGCACACTGGAGACTGTGATCCCCCATCAAAAATAAATTAAAAATAATAAAAGACAGAAGAGATGATGCTAGATTACACTTAGAGCACTTTGGACTAGGCGGCAAAACTTCAGAGGCCTTTGTGCTCATAACATAACAAAAAGAATTCAATATTTATCCTAGATACCCTTTGTAGTTTATTCTATCACAAAGAAAAATAGGATGTAATATGTAGAAAATGCATTGGCTGAGGAATAATTTCTGTTTGAAATTTAGTAAAGATCATTCAATCTATCCAGTTCTTTCCCCCCTCCTCCCAAGGTTTTTTTATTGAATCACTGTGATATAGACCCTTACAAAGCTGTTCATGATTAGGTTTCAGTCATACAGTATTCCAACACCCATCCCTCCACCAGTGTACATTTCCCACCACCACTGTCCCCAGCTTCCCTCCAATCACCCCCCAAGCCAACATCTAAGAACATCTAAGGTGGAACACTCTCTCTCTCTCTCTCTCTCTCTCTCTCTCTCTCTCTCTCTCTCTCTCTCTCTCTCCTCGCTCCATGGCTCTCTCTTGCTCTCCCCCCCACCAGCCCGCCTCCTTTCCTTTTCTCCCTCTCCCTCTCCCCCTTTGCCACCTTTTGGGCATTGTGGTTTGCAATACAGATTCTGAAAGCTTGTCCTGTGTATCCCTTTACTTACTTTTAACACTCAGTTCTTGGCCACCATGAATATTTCCGACTATTATTGACGAACAACCAGTGGGTTAGAGAGGAAATCAAAGAAGAAAAAGGATTCCTGGAAACAAATGAGAAGGAGGACACGAGCTACCAGAACTTGTGGGAAGCAACCTATCCAATTTTTTGTTCTTTTTGTGTCACAGCCAGCGATGCTCAGAGGTTACTCCTGGCTCTGCACTCAGAAATCACTCCAGGCAGTGCTCAGGGGACCATATAAAATGGTGGGAATCGAACCCGGATCAGCAGCGTGCAAGGCAAACACCCTACCCACTGTGCTATCACTCCAGACCCACTATTCAATTCTTGACTCAAACTTTGTAATGTTTTTAGCCATCTCATTTTTTTCAAGCAATGTATATTGCCATTTTTGTGTTTAAAATATTATAAGTATAAGCATTTCAGTGTTCTAGTATAACTGCAGTATACCTCTATTAGGAATTTCTTGAGCATTCAAAAGTTTAGAATTTTTCTAATAGTTAAAGTGATTAAATTCCTTTTAAATAAATTTTGGAAATGTAAGAATAATGAAAAAAATTTTAGAACACTAAAATTCAACTTTCTGTTATAACACATAATATACAAACATACACAAATCACTTGATCACTTGACATCCCATTACTCATCGAGTTGCTCGAGCAGGCGCCAGTAATGTCTCCATTCATCACTGTCCTGTGTTAGCGTAGTCCAATGGCGTCTGCTCACTCTGTGAACAGAAGAGCCTCAAACTGATCATTAGGGTCTTGAGGAAGAACTCTGACCATCCCGTAGGTGGGTGACCACATGATCTTTTGACGTCTGGTGGAATCCAGTCAGTAACGGCTCTAGTCCAGTGGTCGTCTTCAAATTGCATTATGTGTCCAGCTCATCTGATTTTGATGCCTTGGCAAATGAGACAGTGTCCCTGATTCTCAATCGTCAACAGAGATTGGAACTCCGGATACCTTCTCTTACTTGAGTGAAGTGTGATACTCCAAGCATAGCTCTTTTGATTCCTCTTTGGGAGACCCAAATAGTGTTCTCATCCTGTTTTCATAGGGCCCAGGTCTCCGAGGCGTATGATAATGCAGGAAAAACAGTGGAATCGAAGAGATGTGCCTGGAGCCGGAGGTTCTTCGACCTCTAAGCTATTTCTTCGATGCTCTTGAAGGTGTTTTAGCTGCTCTCTTCCTCCTATGCAGCTCAGGTACCAGATCATTCATCATGTTGAGTTCACAATCTAGGTACACATAACTGCTGCATTCAGAGATATTCATTTCATTGAGAGAGAATGGAACGACAAAAATAAGTTCGTTTCTCATAAACATTTGCTCGAGCAGGCCCAGTAACGTCTCCATTGGAGACTTTGTTGTTACTGTCTTTGGCATATCGAATACGTCGCGGGGAACTTGCCAGGCTCTGCCGTGCAGGCGAGATATTCTCGGTAGCTTGCCAGGCTCTCCGAGAGGGGCGGAGGAATCGAACTCGGGTCGGCCATGTTGGCTGCGTGCAAGGCAAGCGCCCTACCGCTGTGCTATCGCTCCAGCCATTGTCTGTGAGATTCAGCTGCAGTCTGACCTTTCCACACTCACAGTTGAAGTCAGCCAGCATTTGTGCAGCTTGGCTAATGTTTGTTGGTATTAGAACGTTGTCATCAGCAAAGCAGAGATGGTGTAGGTGCTGACCGTCTATTTTCACTCCCATCCCTCCCCATTCCAGTCATCACGTGACGTTCTCAAGGGTGGGACTGAAGAGTTTCTGTGAAACGGTATCACCCTGTCAAACCCCTCTCTTGACATGAATGATCACTTCCTTGTAGAATGGTGAGATCCTGGTGGTGAATCTGTAATATAGTTCATGGAGGATCCTGATGTATTCAGTTTGAACGCCCTGTTTGGCTAGGTATCCAATGGCCACTTCAGTCTCAATAGAATCAAAAACGTTCTTTAAATCAATGAATGTTAGACAGAGCGGCATCTTGAACTCCCGAGAAACCTCAATGAGCTTGGTTACCATGTGGATATGGCCGATGGTGCTGAATCCTTTGCAGAACCTGGCTTGCTCGCATGGTTGTCCTTCATCTAGTGTTCTACCAATCCTGTTCAGGATGACTAGAGTCAACAGCTTGTAGACAGGTAATAGTTACCAATGTCATGGACATCTCCCTTCTTGTACAGTAGAACAGTCCTGCTAGTTTTCCATTGGGACGGAAACTTGCATTCAGACAGGTAGCGTGTGAAGAGCTGAGCCAGTGTATTGATGAGTACTGACGGCAGGTTCTTCAGGTGTTCGGGTCTGACCTTGTCAGGGCCAGATGCTGTTCACTTCTTTGCCGACCAAATGGTGTGTCATATTTTGGAAGGGAGAACGTTGGGAATGACATAACCATTCTGTGGAGTTTGGTATGTGGGCAGGTGGACATGTCTATCCAAGAGATCAGGTAGAAGTCATGGATAATCTTCTCCATTGCCCTTTTAGAAGATGTGATAGATCCATCAGGACATCAGAGGGCTATCATCTTGGTCTTGTAGTTGGCAAAGGACAGGCGGGCACTGCAAATATTTTTCTGACTTCTGCCACATTGGCTAGCACTGCTGCTCTTCTCTCTTTGAGGTCCTTTATCGCTTCTCTACACTGCTTTGTGAGCTCTGACATTCGCTTGTGGTTACCTGAGGCTTGCGCCAAGCCACGTTGACAAATGAGCTCCATAGTTTTAGAAGACAGGAGTCCTTTCATATACAAATATGACCTCCACTACCTCCACTACCCAGCCGCTGCCATGATCCAGGCTGCTTTCTGGACACTCTGACCCAGACTCAAGCACGGGTGAAGCCCCACAGAACCAGTCAAGTGGAACTTTGTGACCTTGGAATCCAGGCTCAATGTGACCCGGAAACAAGAGATTCTCTGCCTGCTCCCACCAATCTCAGGCAACCCAGGGATTAAACCCAGAAGCCCCACCCTACCCTGCCCTGCCTGCTTCCACCAATCTCCGGTGATCCAGGGATCACACTCAGAAACCTCACCCTACTAAGTACCAGATAAATACCTCATTGGCCGACCTCCACTACCTCCAGTACCTCCAACTACCCAGCCGTCGCCACGATCCAGGCTGCTTCACGGCCAAGCAACACATCATAAGACACTTAATACCCACCTTCCAAGATTACCGCACCATATTTGATTGGGTTTAAATATGGTTTGAACCATGGGAACACCTGCAAGGGTAACTAAAGGCCTTCCTAAAAGCCTCTATCCCTCTCGGAGAGCCTAGCAAGATGCCAAGAGTATCCCCCCTGCAAGGTAGAGCCTGGCAAACTATTCGTGGCATATTCGATATGCCAGAAACAGTAAATACAATAGGTCTCATTCCCTTGACCCTGAAAGAGCCACCAATACAGCATACACAAATCTTTTTACTAAATTGTACATCTCAGGAATATGTTTTTCCAGACTGTTCTTTCACTTTTCTATGTTTTACTGATTAATTGTGAAGGTCTGACTTTACTGATTTAATATATAATTTGAACGTATAAATTATGCATATATGTGACTATGTAACCCAAATGATGGATCACTTGTGAACCCATTACCCAACTTTATAACTGTGCTATTATAATACCCCTGCTTAGCTGTGTGTTTTCTGCTGCCATCTTTTCACCCATAGGTAACACTTCCTCAAGTTCGTCTATTGCCGTTAGCTTTATTTTTTTCTTTTATATTTCTAATTTTTTCATTTGTCTTCAAACAAACTATCTTTGAGTTTTGTGTAGTTTTGAGCTTTATAAAAATGTTAATAGTATCACTTATTGTTACTACAAATAACAATGACTTATTTGTAGCGGTAAAATATGGATGTCATAAAAATATTTTAAAATTTTTCTGATATTTAATTTTTCTGCTGTTTACTTTTACAAAGAGCTTTTTTCTTTTTATCATTATTCTTATTAATATATATTACCAATATTTCCTTAAATAATTTCTGGATGCAAAATTACTGAGTTAAAGGGTAAGAATACTTCTGACACTTTTAAAAATACACTGAAAACATGAGGTCTAAGCTGCAGCCACTGAAATTTTATAATGTGCTTTTCAAATTGACTGGCAGGGATGGGTCAAGAGTTGAGGAGGGGAGGGGAGGGAATATGGGATCACTGGTGGGGGAAGTTGACACTGGTGGTGGGATTTGTGTTGAAATTTTATATGCTAAAACTCAACTATCAATAACTCTGTGAATCATAGTTCTTTAACAAAAAATTAATTAATTAATAAAAACTAAGGTAAAAAAGACTTTGAAAGTAACTGTGTATCAGGAAATAGTTCTATCTAGGAGTTATAAAATATGAATTCATATTTGCCAGGCAGATCATTTTAATCATTACTAACTTTCTATTTTAGTGGACAATAAGAATATACTAATGTCAAACGGGTTTATCAGTATAAAAATTCTGGAACCAAATATTTCAGTGTTTCTCACTTCCTGAGATTTATTCTGTTCTTAGTACCCTCTGATAAACCTATGCTTTTAGTTCCTAAGGCTTGAAATGTTAGACACCTCCACTTTCTCTTCAGCTCCCTTCCCCTTAAGTTCATAAATCCTGTTAGTTCTGTCTCTATTTCCCTTGAGTCCATCCTTTCCCTTCATTTTTTATAAGCACTACTGTAATTCAAAACCCGCTAAACTGGCGCATTACCCATTACACACTAACTGGTTAGACAACTAACTGATCTCCTACCTGTCCTTAGTTTCCTTTTATTTCCACCCAGAGGAGACCCACAATTGAGGTAAATTTTATTTTTTGAATCTACTTATTTTTCTTTTCAAAAATTAACCCAAAGGATCCACTAAGCAACAAAATTCCTGAGAAAAAGATTTCGATAGATGTATACTATAAATGACACACATAAGCCTTTTATTTTTATCATTTAGTTTCAGTTTTGACATATTAAAAATAAGCATATTTTATTTTCCCCAGATTTTCTAATCTGACCTTATTCCTCCCCCAAGATTTTTTTTTAATTGAATCACTGTGAAACAGACACTTACAAAGCTGTTCATGATTAGGTTTCAGTCATACAGTGTTCCAACACATCAATGTACATTCCCTAGCACCAATGTCCCCAGTTTCCCTCCTATCATTGCCCCCCCAACCCCCCCACCAGCCTGCCTCTATAGCAGGGCACTTTCTCTCTCTCTCTCTCTCTCTCTCCCTCCCTCCTTCTCTCCCTCCTTCCCTCCCTCCCTCCATCTATCCATCCTTCTCTCTCTCTCCCTACTATTATATATAAAATATATAAATATTATATATAAATATATATTTATTTATATATATTTATCACAAATGAATGTAGTCATTCTATATCTGCCCCTCTCCTTCTCACTCATTTCATTCAGCATGATACTCTCCATGTCCATTCATTTATAAGCAAATTTCATTACTTCATTTTTCCTAACAGTATTTTATTGTGTTGATGTATCATTGTTTCTTTAACCAGTCATCTCTTCTGGGCCACTTGGAAAAATATTTTTTTATTTATTTTTATTTTTTTTTACATTTTTATTAGTGAAACACCATGAGGTACAGTTGTAGACTTACAAATTTTTGTACTTGGGTTTCAGTTATACAATGATCCAGTACCCATCCCTCCACCAGTGCCCATTCTCCATCATTTACATTTTTTTTTTTAATTTTTGTTAGTGAAAGACCATGAGGTACAGTTGTAGATTTAAAAATTTTTGTGCTTGGGTTTCAATTGTACAATGATCAAACACCCATCCCTCCACCAGTGCCCATTATTCACCACCACTGGTCCCAGTATCCCTCCCACCCCGCAACCCCCCAGGTATTCCCTTTTGTTCTCTCTCTCCTTTTGGGTGTTGTGATTTGCAAAAGAGGCATTGAGTGGCAATCATGTTTGGTCTATAGTCTACTTTCAGCATGCTTCTCCCATCCTGGGAGTATTCTCCCAACACCCTTTATTTGGTGCTCCTTTCTCTATCTGAGTTTCCTTTTCCCCTAGTGTGTGTGGCTGGCCTCCAAGCCATGGAGCCAAACTCCTGGTACTAATCTCAGCCACTCTTGGGTGGTAGTCTCCTATTTTGTTACTTTATGTTCCCCAGATGAATGCAATCTTTCTATGTCTATCCCTCTCTTTCTGACTCATTTCGCTTAACATGATACTTTCCATGTAGTACCACTTGTATGTAAATTTCATGACTTCATCTTTTCTTACAGCTACATAGTACTCCATTGTGTAAATGTACCAAAGTTTCTTTAACCAGTCATCTGTTCTCAGGCACTCAGGTTTTTTCCAGATTCTGGCTATTGTAAAGAGTGCTGCAGTGAACAAACAAATGCAGATGTCACTTCGACTATACTTTTTTGCCTCTCTGGGATATATTCCCTTCTGGGCCACTTGGGTTGTTTCCAGATTCTGGCTATTGTGAATTGTGCTGCAGTGAACATGGGAATGCAGACAGTGTTTTGTTTTGGGGCCCCCAGGGTATATTCCCGGAAGTGGTATTGTTGTGTTAAATGGGAGCCCAATTTCTAGTTTTCATTTGTTTTCCAAAAGGCTGGACCTGTCAACATTCCCAACAACAGTGAAGGAGAGTCCCTTTGCCCCCAAATCCATACCAGCACTGGTTGCTCTTGTTCTTTTGCATATGTGCCAGTCTCTGTGGTGCAAGAATATATCATTGTTTTGATTTTGTCCTTAGTTTCTTAACTTCCTAAGAGCCCTTCAATATGTTACTAACTCAAAAGAGACTTGTTTTTAAAAATGAAACCAAATATCTATGATAGTGCTAGCACATCATTGTCTACATGATAAAATCTACACTCTAGTTAAAGTATAGTTACCTTGGGCTGCTTACACCCTATAAATCTTCCTGGTTTTTCTTATTTATGTTACTGCCTCAGCCCAAGTTTCCCATTCTTTCCCACTCCTTTCCAGCTTATTGAAATGCTACTCAAAGTTCCATTGAAATGCCAGCTCCTCCATGAAATTTACATTGGTGGTTAACACCAATGTAAGTTATCATAGTTAAACATAGATGACGCAGTCATGTTTGCTTCTCTAGAAACACTTTGAATGTTGATGCATGAATAAAGAAAATTTAATCTGTACTGGACAGATAATATTGCTGAGTAGAAAAGCAGAAAACATGGACGGGAGAGATAGTATAGCCTGTAGGGTGCTTGTTCTGCAAAAGACCAACCCAGGTTTGGTCTTTGGTACCCCATATGGTCCTCCAAACCTCACCAGGAGTAGTCTTTGACCTCAGATCCAGGAATAAGCTCTGAGAGTCACTAGGTTCACCCCCTCCAAAAAAATAAGAAAACAAACTCTATTACAGTAGATCAAAATTATATACATGTATATGTATGTATGCTTATAACAGAGATTGAGAAAGTTTGGTATTAAACTTCTAAAATCCTTTTTCAATCACTCAGGATGATTACAATCTTTCTTAATTAGTAATTTTCCAATACTTGTTAGATTTATTTTAAACTGTAAATATGCTTGCTTCAAAGAGCCTTAAACAGATTTCCATCCTTTGGCTTTTTGGACCATATTTGGTCCAGATGCAGGAGACCAGTCAGTTGCTTCTCCGTCTTTCTGCATTGACTGGCCAAATTGGAGTACCCTGGTTCCTTTCCAAATGTGTATAGTTGTAACCACAGGTGGTACACAGTCCCTTTATCTATAAAATTAAAATGTTACACTAGATAATTGTTAAATGGATGACTAGATGTTTTGTAAGGTTCTTTTCAGTTCTCCTTGCCCACTTTTATTTTGATAAAGAGACAAAAAATACTTAAGGACTTAAAGATGAAGGGATTGCTCATTTGTTCTCTGCTCTAGTCCTTTCACTAGTAGCCAGTTGCTTA